>NW_024369373.1:6354407-6954407 GCF_014805655.1 Passer montanus | reverse complement strand
CTGCATTAGTTCTTATTTGGTTGATCTGAAAGTTGTAATTCCTGCTGCAGAGGAGAATGCATGAAAGAAGATGTGTGAAGATGCTTGAAATCCCTAATGAATTGAATACTGCAATCTTTGCAGCATACTTGGATTGAAATTAAAAGGGGTAGCACATTTCCAGTTGTTTTTGAGTGGAGGTAAAAATGTGCTCAGGTAATTGCTAAATTAAAGATTCTCAAAAGTTCTTCAGCTGCTTTCAAGTGGATGTTAGGTACTGAGCAAGACATTGTGCAAACTCTTGCTTTCTGTTTCTCTGATTGTTCAGTATCCTTATTCCAAAGAACCAAGAAATTGTCACTTTGGTTTTGTAGTGTTAAGCACCAAAAGCATTTGGTACAGTTCTAGGTACTGATGAGCTTCATCTTTTTATCACCAAGAAGTTCAAGCCTCTAGTTCCCGAAGGTAATGCTATAGCTCACTCTGAAGTGAACTAAATCTCTTTGTTGCGAAATTTTGGGTAGCTGCAATAGCATCAGAGTGCATCGTGCCACCTTGTATCAGTTGCATTTGAAATGTCTAAGTCAGCCTGTGCATTGCAGATGTTCAGGTGCTCCACAGTGTGTGAAAGAGACTGGCATGCAGTGACAGTGGCAGTGTTTGGTGGGCCACCTGGTTTGGTCTTTTGGATGAAGACACCTTTGGGATGTAATATGTGAACTTGAGTGATTGAATTAGCTTGAATGCTTTTGTAATGATGCCCCCATTCCCTTCACCACCACCACTTTTGCAATACTATTCAGTGTCATTTTGGAGAATTTGTCTAGAATTTATTAAGCAATTAAACTGCATTGAGTTTTTCACACTGCTGAGGACACGTTATACTTTTTAAATGCCAATCTTCTCAAAATGGAAGCAAATATGAGTTGCTATGATATTTTCTGAAGTTTTATTTTAGGGGTTCATGTTCTCTTTTAAAGAATGAGTTTTTACAAAGTAAAAGCTGTACTTGGAGTATATACTACTGAGCTAGGAATTTGGGATCTTAGAGGGTTCTGTGTCATGCAAAACTATTTCTTATTGGTATATGAAATTAGAACTAACATTCTAATTTCTTATTGGTATATGAAATTAGAGTCTGCAAAGTGTTCAATATTCAGAAGATGAAGAGTTACAGATGAGTTATTGATGCCATTGTTCAGCATCCTGCCTAAAATGTTCATTATTTGTGATTAAGTATTCTAAGAGCTAAAGAGGGGCTTATGTTTTGTTACCCAGTGAAAGAGCAATGTGAGTTTCACCCTAACTTCTACCTTTTGTTCTTGCATTATGAAGTAGAGAAGGAGAAATTAATATTTCCATGTAAATAATCTTCCCTGGTTGATTTTGTTTATTTGCTTTCCCACAATATGAGTGCTTTAAAAGAACTGATCAAACTACCCTCCTTGGACTTCAGGTTCATAGTATTTATTTTATTTTATTGGAAACCATGAAACAAGCTGAAAACGGATTCTTCGTATTTCCTGTGACTTAACATTTGGTTAAGTAATACTATTTGGTAATCCTGTTACAAATGAGTATTATAATATCTCTTACTTTTCTTTTGAAGACTATAAAATACATCCCAGTTCCGTGATGAATTTAGTGACTGTTCAAAACATCTTTGTGAGCTGCAGCCTCATTCTGCATAAGGATGCTGTGTCTGGATTTCTCTCTTTCATTGATTTACAAACTTCTACTCCTGTTCTCCTCTGAGATTTTTTCCTTTCACTTAGAGCTGGTGGGTTATTGGTTTGTTACTGGATAATATGACTGAAATACACATTTTGCTGTAGTGACTGTCAGAGTAATACCTGATCTTTTCGTTTGAAGGTTTTCGTGTCAGACCTTTCTCTGTGAGCATCCATGAGCTGCTTGGGCTGCTCAGCAGTTGTCTCCTGCCCACATACCAAGTGCTCTGAAGTGATGATGGCTGCTGGATTTTCCCTCAGCTAGGCAGAGTTCTCTTGTAGTGAAAACTGGCACCATGTATGTGTTATTTCATTTATGTATGTCACAGAAGTCCTAAAACCACTGACTTGTACTGAAACACCACCACAATACTAGTCTTTATAGTTTTGCCTTCATCATCAATGTGTAAAGTATCCTTTTTCCCTTCCTAAATGTGCATTCATGACTGGTATTGCTGTCAGGGATTGTTGGTAGAGAGCAGAAAACAGTCAAAGCTGTTGACAAGAGTTTGCAGCGTGGTTGAACTTTTTGTTCTTTTCCCCGAGGTTGTGATTAACGTAAATAATCTTAAGAAAGTCAAGTTGTGGTAGAAAAGAGAGAGTAGTCTTATAATTAGATTGAGTGGAAAATGAAGGCCTGGATGCTGGCAGTAGCTGTGAACTTATGGTGTGCATTGACTGAGGTGAAATTTGGTTTTGTGCTCAAAAGCTGGCGCAGAACTGTTGCAAAGTTTGCTTTCCCTGGCTGAGTAAGAGGAGCTTGTGAGACATCTTTTGAAGTCTTTTTACCGGGCTACCTTGAACACCTGTATGTTTCACTTGAAGTTTTATTGGTTTTTTAAATTAGTTTGATTCTGTTTAGATTTGGTTGTCTGTATAAATAGGTAGGAGAGAAAGTCTTTGCACAAGATGGTAACTGTGGTTAATATATATAATTTGAGCCATCCATCTAAATACAGCTGTCTGTGCTGCTCTGTTAACATTTGCTATACAAAAGAGTGCTCATGTGGTTAAGAATAGGATCAGCTGGTGCAACTCTAACAAAGGAATGAATGGATAAGTTACTTGAATCCATTTAATTTTTTCTCTCTTAGATATAAATTACACTTTCTAACATAAATATTTATTTGATAACTGAGTTTTTAATATATAGTGATAAACCACCACTTGCAGGAAATTGAGCTACTATCATTTTATTTTACAAGCTGGTGGGTGCTGGTATCTGCATGTAAAAGATTGACACACAGGGACACAATGCAAATCAGTCATATAGGCTGTGGTTATATAATCTACTGATAGGGGGGAGGAGGAAAAGCCAAACAGCTGCATCTGACCAAAAACAGAGGGTCTTGTGAATTCAAGATAGCTTAGAGAAACACTGAGGAAGAACCAAAGGAGAATGTGTACTAAAGTGCTGTCAGTGGAGTCAAGAATTGCCTGGCAATTAAGAGATTAAGATGGTAATCCGGGCAAGCTGACATGTTTGAGTATGTTATGATTTTTCACAGTATTCTGGATAAATCTTGCCTATTTGAATGAAGCTTGATCAGGATGAGACTATTCAGGGAAAATACCAAAATCTTTTGTGTGGTATTGCACAGCAGTTGTAGCTGCAGCTAATCTAATTTAATAACTTTTCTGTTTTGGCAGTTTGGTTCTTTGATCACTACATAGTGCATTGAAAGTCACTAGCTAGTGAGTCACTATGTATTGCAGGGATTTGAAAAAGGTCCCCAGTTTGACAAAATGTCACTTATTTTGTTTGTGAATTCATAGTTGCACATCACTCTCTGTCCCCTTTCCTCTCAACTGAATTGTGGGCAGAGTGTAAATGAAAACAAATCCTGAGACTTGGGATGTGGGAGATGGCCAGGGTAAAAAAGCATTTGGGCTTTTGTCTTACGTATTTCTGAAAATTATAAATTTCTTGCTATTTCTCAAAGTAAAAAGTAGTAAAAACATGACAGTCCCATTACTTTGGTCTGTATTGTCCATCTGGAAGCAGTTTGTCCGATGCCACCTGAAGTGTAGCCAGCTCAGTAATGTGGCTGTGAATGAGAGAGAATAAATTTGAGTAGATGGGCCTGGGTCAATAGTAAGCAGCAGTTTGGCTGTTCACAGCAATAACGTAAATGTGGGAGTTGTTGCCTCAAGCTGCCCTAGTGGGCCAGGGAAGTACGTGGAGCAGACTTGGCAGAGAGCCCAGCCAGTAAAACAACATCCAAGTCCTTGTATTTGTCCAGGCATGCCATGTGGGCTCAAATGACACTGGAATTCAAGATGAGTGAAATGATCAGTAAGGCTAAGTAAAACTGCAGGGCAGGAGCAGGCTTTTTAAGAAGCCAGTACACCCATCTGTGAGTGTTCTTTGAAATACTGGCAAAAGAGAACATTAAAAAATCATAGAACTGTTCAAAGTCATTCAGGGAAGATGAATTTGAATCTGAAGCACTGCAGGTCTGGTGGAAGGAGAGAAGAATGAACTTTCTGGGGATCTGACTACTAACCCATGACCTTTCAGCAGTAAAGTCATGAAAATAGAATTCTGTGTGTGGTTTGATTTGGTGTCATGTGGTGATTTTGGTGGGTTTTTTTAAAGGAGAAACAAAAACTTCATTTGAGGTTGCATGAAGGATGTTTGTAGGTAAAAATATGAGCAAGTACTTGGAGCTAATTCATTAATACCAGAAATGTAGTATCATATTATTTAGATTAATATTTAGATTAATAGGAATTGCATGCTTAAAAATGGCTCTCAGGCTGCACTTTGAAGATTAGTCATCACTTCTAAAAATGAGAAATATTTTTAATACAGATAAAATTGTTGAATGGAGTTTAATATTTCTGGTGTTTTTCTGGGTTTTTTAGCAGGTTGATGGAGAGGGTTAACAAAAATCTTAATGTTTTAGTTGCTGCTAACATTGCTTTTTTGGGAACAAATGCTGTGAGACATGTTCTTTTAATCTCATATTTTAATGTTTTTAATGGTTTTGGAAAAAATGGAAGGATGACTTAGACATACTTTCAGAGAGGCAGTATTTGCTCTGTGCTAGAGAGGGAATGAAATTGTGACTGATTGTAGTTGGGCCAGGGCAGAAGCTGTCACCTTTTAACTAAAGTTGTTTTACAGGGTAGCCCTCTGTATCTTTGTAGCCAAAATGAAAGTGTGACAGAATGACAAACTGCTAATCCAGTCATGTTGCATTTATTAACTGTTAGTGACAATGATTCATTGCTTTGATGGCTGCATAATGGCCTGTAATAATATCTGCAGTGATGTATAACTGCTCATGTGTATCTTGAGATGCTTTCTAGAAGTTGTTCCCTAAGTCAAGGACAAGAAGGAGGTGAGGAGATTCAGTAACTGATTACAAAGGGCTTTAATAGTGTCATTTGGGATAACTGTATTCAAACAACAAGGCTATAAGGAAATACATTATTTAATCCAAAGAACTGCTAAGAAAAATTGTCAGCATTTTGTATTTTGCATAGCTTCTTTAAGTGACGTAAGTCTCTGTATTTCATCAGTGTAATTTGTCACATTTAGTCTTTTGAGAGCAAATGCTGCTGTCCTTCAAATGGCCAAGCTTTTTGTGTTGGGGGCAGGAGTTAGGCTGAGGTACAGTATGTGGTGATACCTCCACTCCTACTGGAATAAACACAAGCCATTTAGGATTCTGGGAAGAGATGCAGTTACACGTGGCACAGTCGTGAGGCATGCTAATATCACCATCTCTGCATTTTGGGGTGTCATTCTGAACCTTGCTGAGAAAAATGGTATTTGTGCTCAGCTTCAGCCTCCTCTTTTTCATTTGGCTGATTCATGTCTCTGCCTTTACTGTATCAATCTAGCAAAGTGAACTCAAGGTGTTTCTGATTCTACATTCATGTGAGCAGATGGGAAAACAGGGCAGTTTCAGATTGTCATTCTGGTTTATTACAGCCTTTGAGTTTAATGCACCTGAAGTCCGCATTTAAGCTGCATTATAAAATATTGGTGAAAAGCTGTAATAACTGATGGTTTGAAATATTGAGTTAACTATATGGTAGGACTGCCTGCTGTGGAATGGTTTGCCCTCTGTCATGCAGGCCAGCTGCAGCAGTACAGTGTAATTTGGCTGAGGTGTGAAGAGTTCCCAAACGAGTTTGTTCAGATACTATTGATACCAGTTCTCAATCTCTGTGTTGTGCTCTGTTTGATAATCAGAAAGGGATGCCCCCATTTCAGTCTCCCCTGCACTGTGTAACTGTTCCCCACTCAGACATCTTGCCTTGCCTTACTGCTCTCCTTTTCTACCAGTTTGCACAAAGACCCTGCTCTGTGTCACTGTACTCTCCTGTGAACTAAAATACACATTTTCTTGCACATTCCTGTCTATTTTCTTTGATACGGCCCTACTTAACACCTTCTGATTTTGGAAGTTTGGTTTCTGCTCAGTGCTTGCTTTAGGACTGGCATTGTCTCTGTAAAGAGCAGCAGGTTGCTGTGAGCAAGGTCATGTTGGAAGTTAGTTTGTGGTAAAAACATCCATGTAGGAGTTAGGTGAATTCAGTGAGGATTTCGGTTCATTCTGTTTGAATAACTGAGGAGAGCCTTTTCATGGGGTCTGTTAGCTCTGCCCCCACAAAGGAAGAGTTGTGCATGGTAAATTGGCCCACAGTAGCAAGAATCTAGGCAAACCTGGCCTTCTGGCAATTACAACACGTGATTAATTCCCTTGTTCCCTTCACTCAGTATTTGCCTAATCTTCTCAATTACCTTTATGCTCAGTCTACTTCCAGTGGGTCAGGCACAGCACACCAGTTTGGGAGTGATCAGGCTTCTCTCAGGTCTGCACATCTGAAATGCTCTGGGGTTTCAGGGCTGCAGTCCTTTTGCAGACTCTCACACCTGATCATATAGAGTAAGTTCATCTTCAGAACAGCAGTGTCAGATGGCTGCTCATACTGTGTGAGAGTACCTGCTGTGCCCATGCACTGTGCTGCTTCCAAAAGGCTGTACACTAATATCTCTGAACTACTGGGTCGTGTTAAGATTACCTTTGATCTGACAGTGAATGACAAATGAGGCTTCATCAAACTGGAGGGCAGCAGCTTCTGTTTTGTCTACAAGGTTATTATGCAGTGACATACCGTGTCCTCTTGAATGATATAGACACAGATTAAAAATAGGAACCAAAGAGGAGCCCACAGAACTTGGAGGCTTCTAAAGCAAGAGCAGATATTTTTAACCTGTTACGAAAATTAATGAATAATCCTTAAATACTGAACCAAAGGCTTTATAAAGTTATCATTTAAAGACATGCTTCATATCAACCAGAGATAGCAGGAGAGCTGGAGAAGACACAGGTATAAACACTGCTTAGTGCTTCCGGTTGTTATTTTCTGTTTTGTAACTGAACTTAGAATGACTAATTCTTGTTGAATCTTACAGTTACAAGTTGAATTCTTTACCTGCCTTGTACATAACCTTTTAACAATGTATCTCAAAGCTGTTCTTCCCTGTTTGAAATTTAATTTCATTACTTCAATGTGAAGCTGGATGTACCCTAAGACAACAGTTCTGGTTTAAATGTGTACCAGGCTGTGGCCTAAGGGTTTATTTAGTTGCATGTTAGGTTTTTATTTGATAGTGAACACCTGCAGTTCCTGTCCTGGTTGCTTGTTTCCTCCCATGTCCTAAAGCTTGCCATTCTGTCAGTTGTGTATATACAGGTGTTAGTGCACTGTAAATATGATTGCCAAAATCATCTGTGTTAAAAGAACGTCTCTTCTCAGTTCCCCTCCCCCTTTGTGTGTGAAGGTGTGTGGGAGGGTGGTTGTTGCTCAAAAAACCTTAGTGTAGTTACACCCCAAGAGCCAGTATGTTCTTATTTTAGTCAGTGTCAGTTGTAAACATTTGATATGCTGGATTATTCTCTTGCTTAAACTGGTTAAACTACTGCAGCTTCTTTATTCTTCTGTATTTCTACAAAGGATAATGAATTCTTATCCAGACTAGAATTTGGAAAAGACTCCTTGATGAGCTCCCACTGTTGAGAAGGTTCTTTTTCTTCTATGTTTCCAGTATACTTGCTTAACAAAAGAAAATGAGTGAAATTGTGACTGGCACAACAGAACAGCCTCTGGCGTATATGATTGACAAAAGTAAAATTCATTTTTATCCTTTTTTGCGTAATCTGACATGACCATGAAGCAGAGTACAAAACCATCGAAGAGAGTGAACTACTTCATAAAATCAGAGTTGTAAATCATCCCTTTCTGAAAACTTAAACTTGCAGTATTGCTTCATGTATTGCTAACTTTGGTCTAGAAGGATGTTTCCCCCTACTCCACCCTGCTACCTTAATTTTTTTTCACAATTTATTCTTTTTCAGTACCATATTTGGCTTGCTAGTCAGTTGAACTCCTTATAAACTAATACATTGCTATGTTTCACTTGGGGGTTGTGGGATTTTTTAAGCTGATGTTTGAGCTTGTAGGAAGTATTTCTGGAGAACTGATAGCTTGTAATGGAAAACTGGAGTTAAATATCCAATTATAGAGCTTTAGTGCAATAGTATACCAAGAAGAACTCTCACCAATCGTGCCTTTAAGTACACAAAAGAAAAACTATTGATTATTGACTATTTTAAAAACTATGGATTATTAACTATTTTGTGTTCCTTGTGAAGATTAAGACTCTTCTTTCATCCCAAGAAATATATAAACTTGTGCAAACCTGCAGAGTAATGAAATAAAAAACCAGCCACATATGCTTTTTGTCCCTTTTTACAAATATTTTTGTAACCATTGTGTTCAGAAAGAGATAATGGTAACTGTCATGACAGAAGTGGAAAACAGAAGAGTTGGTCATTCTTTTTAAAGCTTGTAAGTGAGACAGACTTGCCTGAGAACACACATGATGTCTGTGTCAATGTTCAGGTCTTTCCTCATGCTATTTAAAGGACTTGATTGTTGGTTCTGTTTTCACAGTAGTAGTTTTATAAGACCTAGGTCATGTTGCACTTTCTTTGTACCTTATAGCAACTCCTATTGTCTGAAAATGTTTGTTTATGGGCTTGTAAACTTAGAATAATAAAACAGTTTGGGTAATTCTGGCACAGGGCTTATGTTCAGACATTTGATAGTAATTGACCTTCCTTCTCTGGAGAAATCTGGCTGAGTGCACAGCTGCACATGTGCATGTGCCAGTATCACTGGGGACTGAACAACTGGTGGGCAAGCATTGCTAGTCCTAAATGTGCACTCTGATACAGCAAGTAGCAAGCAAAATGTACTTTAGAAGCAGTTGTTGTGGATATTATTTAATTATATTCCCCAGTTAGACAGCTTATGTTGAAGTGTAGTTAGCAGCTTAGTAAGGGATGAGCCAGCATTGTTTTAATGCTGAACAGGAGCTGCTGTACACGAGGCTGTTTCCAGACAGTAGCAAATGTACATCCAAAATGAGCAACCTTCTGGTTCTCATTGACAGTGGATGACACAGACGCCTGATGTAAGATTGCACTGAAAGTCTGCAGCTTTATTTAGCTTATACACTGTGAATATAGAGCATCTGCTCATTTTTGTGATCCCTGGGTAGTGAACCTGATCTCAGCAGGGTGAGGAAGATTTCTCAAGTGAATTTCTAAAGACTCGTGACTTCTCTCTGCTTCTCAGTGGTAAAAGTCTTAGTAAGTAAAAACAAAGCTGAGTTTCTTTCTATGACATTTGTCCAGAAGATCTCCTTTGATTGTAAAAGAAAATGTGTTTGACGTGGTTTGTCCTTAGGAAACTGACTTGTTTTGTTTCTTTGTCTCCTTTAAAATGCTTACTGGAACAAATAAACTATTAATACTCCTTCTAAAACTGAAGTTGAACTTATTGGCCTATAGTCCTTCATTATTTTTTAACCTTTTACTGAGTCCAGTTTTCTTCACTTTGTATTGCTGTTATCTTTATTAGCAGTTTATTCTGTTGTCGTTACTAAAGCAGAAGCATTTGGCACACCTGCCTTTTCAGTGGCATGAAGGGATTTGATGTGAATGGCACTACTTCTGGTCTGTGTATTTTGCTGTGTCTGCCTTGTCTAGCATCTTGCCCCCATGTGCTCATGGTAGTTTTTCTGCTCTACCTTTGTAGTCTGCCCTAGTTTCTGTGTCTTGAGTGCTTTCATATATTTTATGGTCAGTGAAGGCCTCATGACTTGGCCAACTTCTTTATTGTCTTCCCTCCCCCAGTAGGATTGTTTGGATGTAATAGCTCTCCTATTAAGTAAACAGATTTCCATAACTCCATTTTTTTCCCTTGGGCTTCTCCATAACTCCTTTTTTCCCTAAACTTGCCTATTGTGAGACTTCCCTTTGTTTGTTTACCCTTTGCTTCTTGAAGCCCTGTGTTGGATTTGTTTTGTGCTGTTCTCACTGCTTTCTCTTTTACGGGTTATCAGCAAAGTTTTTTTCATTCTTTCTTCCACCCCCCCTGCAGTTGTATGCTTGTGTTTGTATGTTTACTGGTTCCTTAAGATAGGTTAGAGGGCTCTTTCAGATTGGATTCTCTGCAGTCTTTATTAGGACAACAATAATTTCTGATCAATTATTAGTAAAATAAATGACATGATTTGTAAAGGTCTTAGTGTTGTGCTTTTTTGTGAGCAGCTAACAGGTTATTTAAATACGTGAACTGTAAGGGGGAGGATTTATGTGTGCAGACTGAAATAAATCTACATGTTTATCAATTGAGTCTGAAAATTATTTGGGCGATTTAGACTACAAACCGTGTTGTGTTCACAGTGTTAAGCGTGCTTTTGGGATTGGATATTCATTAGGTTTCTAGCTTCCTGTTTTGTGTGTGTGCAGCTGGGGAGGGTAACGGCCAGCACAGCCAGGCTCAGGAGAGGCTGTTTGGCAGGAGAGGACCCCAGAAGCCTGAGTCAGGAAAGTTCTGTCTCCTGTCTGCTCCATCTCTTTCCCCAGCTGCTGTTGGTAATTCTGTGCCAGTCTGATCTCTCCACCTCAGCATTGTGAAAATTAAATTCTGAATGTACATCTGCTTTTTGTAAATCGGTGACACTGAAAGTAGAGAAATTGTCTTAAATGTTTTAAGATTTCTTGATTATTGGTGCAAGAGGAATAAGGCTCTTTGCAATGGTGAGAGGTTTAGTGCAAACAGTGTGCTGCTACTGTTGCTAAAACCATTAATGACAGTAAATGGTTACACACAGGACTTGAAGACTTACAACTGCTGTTTTTCTAAAACATTCTTATTATTATTTAAAAAGTTCTGTAGCTGTAACTGTTTTATTTCTGAGTTTTGATAAGCTAGATAATAGCCTTTATTAGGATTGCCTTTTTGTTCCCTAGGTCTATGCTTTTATTAATACTGAGTTTGAAACCGATATCTGTGATCTTGCACATTAATACACCAATCAATGTGGAAAACCTAGAACCAATCACTGTCTGCATTTCATTATTTTGTGATGGAAAACAGCAAAAAGCAAGACCCTCAATTAATGTTTTAAAAAATGTTCGTTCCCTAGTGAAAGAACGGGGAAATGCAGTTTTGGTAGTGCTCAACATAGTGAGCTTGTGTTAATTGTGTGTGATACGTGCAGTGGTCCTTCCTGAGAACCCTGATCCTTTCAGTGTGTGCATATTTAGCAATCAAGCTATGCTGATTTTCCATGCTTTTAACACATGTAATAGTAGTTAATGATATATAGTATGGATAATTGTCATACATAACCATAACACATATAAAATCATGCAGTGTTTATGATATTACTAAGTACTCCTTAAATGCAATGTGTGCCTCCTTTAATAGATTTCTTATGGAGTTGTTCCCTGCTCATGAACCTACAACCTTTTCTTTTTGTTTTGGTTTATTATGAAGTCTGAGGAATGTAGTCCATTCCTTGGTAACAATGTGCTTTCACTTCATTTGAAAATGCTTCCCTGTCTCTGAGGAGTTGATGTTTTGTTTCTGTTTCAGTTAATTTTAAGCTGATTGTTATTAGTGAAACTGGTAATAGACCAACTTCATTAACAAAGTAATTTTTTTGTCATGGAAAGGTCTAAAATACATAGCTTCCAGTCTGGATATTTTAACTGATTGTGAGAGAGAATACATTTATTTTAAAACAAATGTTATTAGTCTGCTAGTACTCAGGATAAAAAAAAAATTAAAAGAGCTAATACCTAGAGCTGCAATTAATGTCATTTAGCCTGCATTTGTGGAAAATTAAAGTGTGAAGACCCTATTTACAAATGAAAAGAAACAAGAGTGGAATCACAGTGGCTACAAAATATGGAAAAAGTTGTGTTTTCTGCTTTTGTTTCAGACAAATGTCTCCTATTGGCAGTTAATTTAATATTGAGAAGTGGGGCAAGAAAATCTGCTTCAGTTCTGTGAGACAAAGTTACTGATTTTGTTAACGGGACTTGTACTTCTCAAATGCTTGTTTTTCTTTGGAATATTTCCTGTGTTTTGGATAAGTTAGTGAGGTCTGAGAATATTTTGTTTTGCCTTATTTTGCTGAACAACTTGTGCTCAAACTTCATGCGACTGCACTGAAAAATGCTATTTAGCATAGGCACTTGAGAGTTTTCTAACCTACAAAAAAGATATCTTAGGAATACAATTCTTCATAGTTTCTCTAATAGTGTTCCTTGTTAGGCCTCCTTTGGTTGAATGTTTTTAGTAGTTCATAATCTTCATTCAAGTTTGAGTCACTGTAAGATGCTTTCTATTGTTAAAGTAGATCAATATTATGGATGTGATGTTCTGGTGCTTGTATGTATTGACAGGACTTGCAGAAAGTACCTCCATCCTCTTTGTGTCAAAAAGATGAACTTTAAATGATTTTTGATTAAAAATGTTTAATTATAAGTGGGATACTTATATTCCACTTACGTTATGAAAGATGAAGTTTGAATTGAGTGTTCAAGCTTAGATCCTTTCAGGATTTCAACCCGTTTTTCTGTTTGCATTATAATTTCTTTATAAAGATGTGTATAAACTGTGAAATCTAATTGAAAACAGGATTTATGATAGAAAACCATACTGTAGTTATATTTAGTTTTAAAATAGACTGGGGAAAATTTTAAATTAAGAATTAACTTTATTTTGTGTAACTAGTGTAATGGGAGATGTCTAGGATGTTGATAACAGTCCATATCTGGGAAGCAAAGGATTTTGTTTATGGCATTTATCCAAGCATTGCATTCTGACTCTTCCTCTTTTTTTATCTTTTTTATTTCATTTTCAGATCTCGAGTCAGATGACTGTGCGTCCATATACATCTTTAATGTAGAGCAGCCATCATCCTCTGTCAATCAGCCAATTTGTATTCCTCGCCATGGACTGCAGTCTCACTCCTCCCCTACAAGATTTCAGAGTCACAAGAACTACGAAGGCACTTGTGAGGTACCAGAATCCAAGTACAGTCCACTAGGTGGACCCAAACCCTTCGAGTGCCCCAGCATCCAAATCACATCGATTTCACCCAACTGTCACCAGGGGATTGAGGCCAATGAAGATGAGTTACACACAAATGGCACAGAAAATGAGTATATGGAAAGGCCTTCCCGGGACCATCTCTATCTTCCTCTTGAGCCATCGTATAGGGAATCATCCCTTAGTCCGAGCCCTGCCAGCAGCATTTCCTCCAGGAGTTGGTTTTCAGATGCTTCCTCTTGTGAATCCATTTCCCATGTTTATGATGATGTAGACTCAGAGCTAAATGAAGCAGCTGCTCGATTTACCCTTGGCTCTCCTTTGGCATCACCTGGTGGTTCTCCGAGAGGTCCCAGCGATGAATCGTGGCAGCAGCCCTATGGGTTTGGGCATGCCTTGTCACCTAGACAGTCTCCCTGTCATTCTCCTAGAACTAGTATTACAGATGAAAATTGGCTGAGCCCTAGACCAACATCAAGGCCCTCATCAAGACCTACGTCCCCCTGTGGGAAACGCCGACACTCCAGTGCTGAGATTTGCTATGCTGGTTCTCTCTCTCCTCACCATTCTCCAACTCCATCACCTGGCCATTCTCCCAGAGGAAGCATAACAGAAGACACGTGGCTAAACACTTCCATTCATAATGTACAAGGCCTTAACTCTGGGCTTTCACCATTTCAGTGTTGTACAGAGACTGATATTCCTCTAAAAACCAGAAAGACCTCAGAGGATCAGACTGCCACTTTATCTGGAAAAATAGATATCTGTCCTGAAGAGCAAGGCAACTTGTCATCATCCCTTGAAACTGCAGTGGATGATTGCTCTGGATCTCAGCACACCTTGAAAAAAGACTTGCCTGGAGACCAATTTCTTTCTGTTCCTTCGCACTTTACTTGGAACAAACCAAAGCCTGGTCACACTCCTATATTCCGGTAAGTGATGACAAAGTAACTCCTTCCTGGCTTTCCCCTCCTGTGCTTCTTAAATAGACATATAAATGCCCTTGTATTTCAGTGATGCATTAAGACTTCTTAAAGAAAACTTGTTGAAGGCAGATGAATGCTATAATGAGGAAAAAACAAGTTGAGATACCAAATACCCTTCAAAAAACACAGTAGATGCATTGTAAATAGGATTCGTTTTATTTAAGTTAAATAGCCCAGCACAGATCCCAGCTGAATTGAATATCTGTGAATTTTGTACATGCTTTGCAGTTCCATCTAATCTGAACACTTGACATTTTAATATAGCTAGGGAAACCTGACTTACATGATTTTATAAAACTGGGAGATCACAAAAGAGGTAGAGAGTTTACTTCTTTGGGCTCATATAATTCTAGAAATAGAATAAAGAAAAAAATTTGTATGCCATGCTGAAATTCATCCACAAAGATGATGTCTGGGCTGTAGTTCCAAGGTATTTCCACCATCCATGATAGAATTAAATAGGTCTTTTCCTTTTGCAGTCCTGTCATATGCTAGTGGGATGATTTGTGGAGATGCAGAAGAGGAAACTGGTTTAATTAAGAGAAAAAGTCCCCCCCCTTTCCACTTTTTAGATGGATCAGTTCTGTGATCTTTCAAGCTATAGAGCTTGTATCAATTCTTGAGAAGTTGTTATTTGGCATGTTAATAGCTAAATACATTTAAACAAGACTTATTCAGCCATTTGGTTATTTTTTGCCTAATTTTATAACCACAGGTTTTAATTGCTCTCCACAGAATTGTGCTGATTTTAGTAAATAGAAGTGGGGTTTTTTTTCTTCTCCTTTAATGTTCTTCCACATCACTGTTTATGAATTTTGTTTACTGTAAAATTTAACAGTAAAGACGCAAAGCTGCTGGCTGGAAAAATCTGTTCTACCAGATCTGAAACTATTGTGTTGACAGATAAGTTAACTGTCCTCAAGTCTGGGGTTTTTTAAAATTCCATTGCCATCTGTTAGTAATAGGTGTTCAATCTGTTTCTAGAATCTTTTCATTTGAACTAAAACAATGATGAATGTCTTAACTGATTTGTGTATTTTGGAATTGTATTATATTTGTGTAGGATACTAAGCAGTCCTAACTTGGCATTTTTGTTAGCTTGCATGCTAGCATTGTTCATAAAAGGTGAGCACTACTGTAGGGTTAGAGGTCATGAGCAAACAGGCATGGCCTGTGGATCTTTGGTTCTGTGGGATGAACAAAGTGGTTTGGAACATGGACAGCTCATACCTTTCCTCTTGTACTGCAGAGAACTGAGCACAACTGAATAAAAAGAAATTTTAGTGTTTTCATTAAACAGTAAAAATATTTTTTCAAATGTCAGACTTTATTTAGAAGCAGGAACTGAAGAATTTCTGTAAATATAAGATGGGCAAACAGAAGACAATGTAGACTACACCTATACACAAGGAAGCTACATAAATCTATTAAGCTGGGTACATTTGCTGCCAAAAATGTCTGCTGACTATTGAATTGGTGGAAATGGCTGCACTGGCAGCTGTATCCTCATTGAAATGTTGAATTACTTAGCAGGTGAAGCCTGTTCCACAGGGGCTATGGCAGTGTGCATCTTCAGTAGGTAAAACCTTCCATTCTGTCATACAGTATTATGTCATTTTGATTCTTACAAACCTAAGCTGACCCTTACATTTTATAAATAAAAATGAAATGCAAGAAGATTGTCTGTTTCTAAATAGTTGATGATGGTGACCAAAAGTGGGCACATTAGTTGTCACAAAGAATTATGTAATTTCTATGTATGTATTTATTCAATAATGTAAGTACAATTGCATTAATTGTAGCATAAATTACAAGATACAGTAAAAATAGTTTACTTTTTAATGTCTTGATTGTATTGTCAAGCACAAAGTAGTGCATGAAGTAAACAAGAGTATTGATTCCAAGCAAAGTAAATACACACCCAGCTGCAATAACTGACCCCTGGAAGAAGGGGAGTAATTTGCCTTTTGTGTTCTGTAGTGTGAAATGTGTAGGTAGCACCTTCTGCTCTGAGTGCTCTCTGAAGTTTTGTAAATCTGTTATCTACTTTATCTGTCAGGCCTTACCATGTTTTCCTTCATTCTTCTGTTTTCAGTAAGTGTGCAATGCTTAAGAAAGTCTAAAAATGTATAAGATGCTTTTGAGCATGTTAGTCATATTTCACATGCCATCCAAACTGGTTTGTTGGATGACAGCTTGTTATTTGGTCACAGAAACTCATAATCTGCCAGTCAGTGGCATATGAAAAATGTCTGTGTATTATGTGCCTCAAGTCCCATTTCTGCTCCTTGTCAGAGATAAATGTAGGGAAGGGCTTGGGCAGGACCACTGCAGCAATTCCTTCCCACAAGTGAAAGAACTGGGCAGCAGCTTCTCTACAGGGAATAGTGGAGGTGCCTGCTGATGGTGTCACTCACCAGGTATGATGGCAGATTCAGCTGGTCTTTTACAGAATATTCAGCAATTTACTTGGTAATTTTATTTATTTCATGGTTACTCTTGTTGCTGTTTAAGATACCTGTTTCTTTCACCCCCAGCCTCCCTACAGGGTGATGGGTGAGACATGGTTTTATCTGTGTCTCATGTTTTCCTTCCCCTCCCCTTAAAAAACCCCTTTTCTTCTTGGAAATCTTAATGTAGTGATAGTAGATCCAACCTTCCCACTAGGATTTTACTCCCAACATTCTACAAATGTGCTGATTTTATGACTTTCATACTTGCTGTTAAGAGTTCCAGGAAGTGCAAAAACATAAAAGTCACTTTTACAGTGCTTTCTTTACTTGAACAAGGGGAATAAAAAGAGTCTAGAGATCACCTAGAAATCTCTACTGAGCAGGTGATAATATAATACCTTTGGTGAGGACTTCACTCTCCAAGTACAATTCACAAGAGATCAGGAGCATTGCTGGTGCTGACCTTGGTTATGGTATTAGGGAGTTAAGGACCATCACAGACATGGCCAGCCCTGGTGCAGGTAACATGGGGCTATTTCTTAGCAAAGTGCTCTCTGATGATGCAATTGAAAATCATGGCAGTTCTGTTATTTTTGCTTTTAAAAAGTCATGATTATCTTTTGCTTTAAATTTTACATTTTAACATGAATGACTAGTGAAACAGTGGACTTTAGGGTTTGGTCAGGTGGATCTTGAGAATCTGTGTCTCAAGCAAACAGGCATTTGCAGGGTAGTAAACTTAATGAGTAATTAATTTCTTTTTTTTTTCTTTCTTTAGCCCCACAGTATTCGATGGCAACAAATGGTGCTTTTTTGTCTGGAAAATAACCAGACCATATTCATTAATGGTCAAAAATCTTGAAATAAAGCCTAGTTTCCTTTATTTCCCTCATGGAATTCCTAAAGGCTTACACATGGATTTAAAAACTACTACATAAATTGATGTTTGTCTCCAGACTGTTTTGTCATTAATTTACTCTATGACACTGAGAAGTGATGGGACATCAAATAGTTTCTTTGTCCCAGTGGTGATGAACAAACAGGCTTTGACAGATGTATTTACAGCTCAGAAATAATTTTAATGCTGGACATGTAATGGCAGCTTGAGAGTATTTTACTGCTGAAAACTAGGATAGCTGACAATGTAATTAATTCATTCAGGGAAAAAAATAGTTTACATAAAGTGGTAGATAGTTGAATACTTGAGAAAACTATTTCTTTTGTTTGAATCCTTCTCTTGGAAGTCTAAAGAATAGAGAGGAACAGAATTATGTCCTGTTTGTACCATAAGTATATTGGACCTTTGGTCTTAATTTTAAGAACTGCACTCACATTGAAAGATTGCTGTAGACAAAGTTAGTCTGCCAAGTATTTATCACCTTTTCCTGATAAGTAGAAATAGCACCAGCTATTCTACTGGCAAAACTTTAAAATTAAAATGTTTGCAAATTACTGACTTTGAAGATAAGAACCCACTTAAGTGAGACAAGCAAAGGAACTTTGAACCTCTCAGGTTTTTAATAAGCAATGCTATCACTGTAATGTTTACACACCATTAATGAATCCAGGGAAATTCAGGCAGTGTTTAATACAGGACCTTAGTGCTGTACCTGTTATTCATCTCTCTGCTTTGCTCTGGGATGATGGAGCAGAGATTTCCATGTGGCACTTCACTGTACCAGTACTCTGACAGCAGTGTGAACTGTGGCTCTGCCAGGAGCAGAATGGTGGTATTTTGAATGTAAACAGGATTAATAAAGTCTGTTAGTGATAGGCCACTGTGGCAGCTGGAATGGCCTCAGACTTCTTAACTTCAGAAATTCTCCATCAGGAGAATATGGCTTTGTTCTAGGCAGTGAAGAGCAGCCACAGCAGTATCTTGGCTCTGCAAGAGATCTTGAAAACCATAGTATTGGATCATTGTTATGATTTGATATTCTCAGGGGGTTGCTGTCTTGCAACATTGACTTGTCACAGAATACACTGTGGGTTCACTCTGCAAAAACTTGGGATGAGGAAAAACTGTGGAATAGCCATTGTACGGTCAGTGAGCTTTTTCTCTTTTGAAATGTTGGGAGGAGCTTTAAGTGGAAAATTATTTTTGCTACAACTAAAAATTAATAAAAGTATCTCTCTAGAAGATCTGGGAATCTCAACCAGTGAGGAAAACAACAACTTTCACAACTATCTGAAGATACTATGAGATATCTGTGAAAGGTTGCTACTAGAATTAGTGGCTACAAAGAGGTAGAAACATTTTCATACAGAGTGCCTAAAATGAATTTTTGTGTTGGTTGCACCTGTGTTCAAAAACAGTGCTACAAGTGGAAGGTAATTGTTTTTAACTAAATTATGTTGATGAGTGCCACAGGCTTTGTTCTTCCTTCTGTCCCACACACACTGCTCTGGGGCCACAGTCGAAGCAAACAGGCCCTGAGCTTCTTCCTGTGGCAGGGGGGCAGAGTCAGCCCATGAGCTGTGCCCTGCCTTTTACAGGTCTGAATGCTCAAGTCCTTATGGATGTTTGGTTCTTATACTGAACATCAGTTGTTTCCTCATCAATCAGTTCTGTTTTGGAGGTAAAGGTTGCAGACAAGAAGGTATGTGTTGGATTAATATTGATAAAATCAATGAAGTGATACCTTCAAATGCTGTTGCTTCTGCTGAGAATGCTGCCAACAGGTTCTCTCTTTAGCTCTGAGTTCCCTTTAATAGCTGCTGTTCTTCAAAGTCTTTAGTCTTGATGTGATATGTATGAGTATGAGCTTTCTGAGGCTTGCATTAATCAGATTATAGAAGTCCCTTGGTATTTCTAGAAGAACATTTGTAGGTTCACAGATTGGTGCTGTTTCAACAATGTGCAAAGATTAGATTTAATGAAAGCTTTAGAATGACTGTCACTCATTACTTCCCTATCCTGATGTGATTTGGTCGTTTACTGCATTGGTTACTGCATTGCTAATAAAGTTTTTAATAAAAAAAGAGAGAGAGAGAAACTTCTGTGAAATGCTAAGTCCCAAGCTGTTCTAACAGTAATTTGGCACTGAACTGGGTAGAACTTACTAATGAAATGTGGAAATAACTACAAACATATTCCTTCTCCATCAAGACTGCAAAGTGAAGGGCTTTAAAACAATAATAAGTGAGTTCTTATTTTTCCTAATCTTTTGTTCTGCAATAACTTGAAAAACCCCTCACGGTCAGCAGCTGATCTGGGTTCTGAATACAAAGTTAAGTGTCTTTATCAATAACACAAAGCTGTCGTGCTGTGTAAGCTGGGGAGAGACAGAAAAAGACTTGTTCATTTCTGAAGCAGCTGAGCTGCTTGTTCTTTAATATGTTCCAGATATTTTAAAAGTAATACACTGCTATAAATTGAATTTAAGTTCTGCACTATCAGAGATTGTGCAGAAGTTCAGTGCACAGTTTACAACTGATAACTGTGGTGAGTTAAATTTATCAGTTTTACTGCTGGTCCTCACCTATCAGTGCAGACTGAATAATATTTTCTTGAGAACAGATCCTTACATGAAGTAAAGCTGGCAGCTTCAGACCTATTTTCCCATATTCAGCATCTGGTACAAAATAGTATTGCTTCATATGACAAAGAATTCAAAATATATGCAAATTTGTTACTTCTTGCACTCCAAAGGCTGACATTATTTTTTTATATGATATTGAATTGTACATAGAAGTAAAAAAACCCAAACAAAATACCAAGAGTTTGTAGACTGTATTATGTTGGGGTTTTTTAATTTATCTGATATGCAGTCTTGTGGGTTCATGTGACTTTAAGAAGGTGACAGTGCTGACTAGGAAGTTCCCACTCTGCTTCCCACCCCTTAGTTCTGCTTGAAGGTGTGCAGGCAACTAAGACTCTGTTAAATTAATAGGATTAAAGAATTTACATTTCAGAATGAACCCAAGTTAGATCACTGATTTGGTTCAATGTGTATCTCTATAGTATTTTCCTGAAAAATGTGTAAGGATGATGTGGAAGCAAAAATACATAAAACTGATACCCCTACAAGGCAGAAAGGTGCATGACAGAGTACCCTATAACCTGCTGCTGAGAAGTTCAGGGGTAGAGACAGCAAGGAAAAAGATTCAGAGAGAAACAACAGTTTGGGTATCCAACATCAAAAGGGAAGCAGCTGTAACTGTCAGACCAGCTGCTTCTAGAAAACATCTGTTGGATGCAGTACAGCCTCGAAAGCTCTGTCATTTACTGGGGAATCTCTTGCAATTTTTTAACATTTTAGGCATCTGCACGTGCACAATCCACTTCCTTGCTCTCTCATGCTGTTATTTTCTTTTTATTTTCTTTTTATTTTCAAAGAATGACAGAATTTTGAGAGTTGGTTGTTTTCTTGTCTCCATGTTTGTCCTAGTATTCCAAATATTTTTTCAAAAGGTAATGTGAGTCTGATACAACTTGTGCCACATTGTTAGTTAATTGCAGGAGGAGGAAATCTCTCTGAGACACTGTATGGAGAGTGGTCATGATCAACAAATACTTATTTCTTGACTGAATTTATCGTTTAACTTACAGTAATACCTCCCAATAATTGGTGTATAGCCTGTGGTGCATTAACAGAGTTCTTTCAGGTACCATATCTGTTCAGTGTATACCGACTGTTTTGACAGAGAAATTTGGGTATATAGGGGATAAAAAGATTTTCACTTTTAAATATTCCTAATTTACTAGGTAATTACCGGCTTGAATCTGGCTGTTCATCTTATTAGAATATTAAGTCTATAAATCTGTGCAGGTAAAAGGGTAGGTAAACATTGCTTTGAGGTTCTTCCATGTTATTTCTATTACTGTATTTTGTTCTTTTTCCCTGGAGTGGCTTTGCTGCGGTATGTAAGGGTGTGTCTGTGGACAAGCTGAACACAACTTTTGGTGTCTTTGTTGCCTTTTGCAGTAAGTCTTCATGCTTAGATAGAACAAGTAGCTTTTTTAAACCTAGGGCGATAACATAGTGTTCGTTTTAAAGATAGTTAACAAAATGCAGTGCTTGCCAAAGGAATGCAAAAACAGCAAGCTGGAAGACAATGCAGAGTTAAAACTTTAACTGGCAGATTGAGTTTATGCTGTTCCTTCTAAACCACATTTGAATTTGCTTGCTGATATACTTAAGGTTAAAAAGTGAATATAAAGGTGTTATAGAGGAGCACTGGTAGTGTGGGGCTGGGGGTCATAGAGTACCTTTCTTTTGCTCAGGTGTTAGAAGAAATTCCTTCTAGTTCAAGATTTTAATGTACCAGCAAAACTGTGGAATTTTCACATAACAATTTTAAGCTGATATTTATTCTTGTTTGTTATCATTTGTTAGGGAAGTGACATCATTGTCTGTGTTTTACACTGAAGGCTTTGTGCTATGGCCGCGTGGTGAGGTTCGTGTAACCACATGTCCTTATCTTGATTGCAGCACATCTTCATTGCCACCTCTTGACTGGCCTTTACCAAGCCATTATGGGCAGTGTGAACTGAAAATAGAAGTCCAGCCTAAAACTCATCACAGAGCTCACTATGAAACAGAAGGAAGCAGAGGAGCAGTAAAAGCATCTACTGGAGGACACCCTGTAGTAAAGGTAGGAAGTCTGACTTTCTTGAATAGAAGGTAATTTTTTAACTACAGTTGCTGGTGTTTACAATGCTGTCAGTTGTTACCTTTTGTGAAGCTTACAGCCTTTCCTGTGCAAGATTTTCTTCCTTAAATGTATTTTGAAAACAGTGACCAATAAAAACAGTTATTGTTGAGCTCAGAATTAGATGTAATGTCCTGGTGAATTAGACTTAGCTTTGGCATATTCTCTTTGAAGAGAAAGGTATGTGGGTTGGGTCTTGTTGGAATAACTGTGCACAAGATGTGATGTGTTGCTCTCTGATTTGGAGTGTTCAGGTGTGTACACAAATATCTTTCTCCATGCTGGGAAGACTCCTGCATTGCTTAGGGACAGTCACTGATGTCTCCTTTAATATCCATGGTGTCAGCTGGCTCACACAGCTTGGAAGGGAGCCCACCCTCACCCACTGGACATGGGGCAAATGGTGCTGAGAAACTGTGGGGCTTCTTAACATGCCTTGGTTTATGTTTGCCACATCCTTAGGTGAAAGCAGTGTCTCTTTACTTATCTCAATATTGTTTAATGGTCTTTATCTTAGTTCCAGGCCAGGTTAAGACAAAATTTAATGATTTGTTTATAAGTCAAATCAGACAACAGTTACAAAATCTTTATAAAGCAAAGAGAGGAAAAAAATCTGATTACATGAAGGTTGCAGCAGGTTTTGCCTATTCCTCCAAATCCAGGATATTTCATGTTCTTTTCTGATTAAGTCCATTTTTCAGCCTTAAATCTTTTGATACAGTCTATACATTAAAAATGTATTTTATATATTTATCCTCTTCCTGTAGTTGAAAGTAACTCATTGCTATTGGAGACCAGATGCAAAGTGCTGATAGGATTGGCATAATCCATCCCCATTCTTTCTCCTACTTATACTGATAAACATGTTATCACTTTTCCTCCTTACAGTTTATTCCTCCTTTTTGGCAAGTGAATTGTGTCACACTCTGTATTTACATCGTGACATTTCATCTATATAGATGAAGATATACTACCAGATTTTAAGTGTCTTGGACAATCTGCTGTTCTTAATTTGTCTGAGCAACCTCTGCTTCCAGGCTCTTCATCTGATGAATTTCTTCCTTCAGCCTGACTCTTAATCGTATTCTTTGGGCTGTTTATCACTGTTTCTTCTCTCTTAGCTTACCTTGAACTTTTTCATTGCACCTTTTTCCTCTACAAGCCTTTGCATCATTCCTTTCACTCCCTCTACAAAGGGTTGGTTATCTGCATCCCATCTTCTTGCTTGAATGTCTTTCCTTGTTTTTCTGTTGCAATTCTTAAGCTGAGCTCTTCATCCAGCTTTCCTGTTCCCTGCAAAGTTGCTCAGTGTTTTTCTTCTCACAATGCCATGGCCTAACCAGCTGCAACTCTCCTTCTGTCAGACCTACAGGGTTTCTTAGCACAGTAGAGGCAAAGGTCAGGTGCTTCTTAGGGAAGTGTATGCTGCAAACTAGAGAAATCTGAGGATGCCTGGACTAGGGATTGGAAAGCTGGCAAGACACGTTCCTTCATGTGGAGTAGTGTGTTGCTTTAGTCAGTGGAGGACAAGTAGACACAACTTCCACATGCCAAGGTGCTTGTGGTGGAATTTAACACATCATTAATGAGGACAGAAACCTGAGAGATTTTAGCTGACAAAATAAATCTTTCCTGAGCTGCTGTGAAGCTCATTCAATATTGTTTAATTTTTTTTCTCTGGGTGCTTACGTTTTGCACTGATATTTGCATTGAGGGAATTTATGCTGATATTGGCAAAATTTGACAAATATATGGGCTTTCTTTTGCTTACAGAAATAGATGCTTCTAAGCTGCAGTACTGGGTGCTTCTAACTGCAGTAATGCAAATTAGAAGAAACATCTGTAGTGGGTGACTTACACCAATGATTTTAAAAGCTATTTATTTGCATTGAAATTGTGAAATACCTTGCTATATGAAAATGCTGTCTTAAAAATGAGGATGGCGTTTATGTGTCTGCATGTGTTATGCTTCAACACATGCATTGTACTATGCCTCTCTAAATTAAAATGAATGCAAATGAATATTCAACTTCGCAATTTTGTGTCTTCCAGCTGTACTGCAAATTAATTGTTGTGTTTAATAGGAGATAGGAAGCTGTTATGGAACAAAGCATTGATTTGTATTTACTTTTTACTTACTGCTTGGAAAAACAGCATGGGAAAGGCCAAATTTGGAAAAGATAATACTAGTATCTGTAAGCAGGTGAATATTACTTTACTTTCATACAAACTGAAACGTTTTCCAGTACTTCTGGAAGCTTATTTCAGAAAGCCACATCACAATATGCATTACTACTTCTTTCTGGCTTTTCTTTTTGGTGCTCTTAGCTTTAGAGCAGTCACTTCATTTGTGTGATCATTGCAGTAAAGTCCTCCACATTTTCCTGTGTAAAATACCTGTGTGTTTACCAGTGTCAGAGATGGGAAAGGAGGTGGGTAAAGAGAGCAGAATCCTTTAATTGGAACAGACCTGCAGTGGTTGTCAAGTCCAGCTGCCACATCTTTGGGTGCCTGAGGGCCTCTGTGCTTTTGCTTCTTACACAACTTGTTTTGCTTTTGAACATTATTTTATAGAAAGCTGGAGTATTTAATCTCCAAAGTGAAGCATCTGTAGTTCTGCATATGCACTTGATGTATTATTTAAAATAAAGGTTTTTAAGATAGTACATGGCTTCAAGCCTTTAATGTATTAGTGCATGTCATTAATCTATTACTAATACTGTACCACACCTGTTGCTAGGACACTAAGCTTCTGACAAATTTGGCATCATCTGTTGTGAGTACATTTAATCAGCTTATTTCCAAATGGGAGGAAATTAAATAAGTGGAGCATCATGCCTTGCTTTGTATATCTCTTAGCTTTAAGAAAGCTAATTCTATAATGATGTTCCCTTGTTTTTAGCGTTTTTTAATGCAAAATGTTTTAAGTAGCAGATACCTTCCATTTTAAGCTCTGCTTTCTTGGGAGTATGTTCCAGCTAATCCTTGTCATCTGAAACAGCTTCTTTTACCTTGGTAGAGAATGTGCATGATAATGCTGACAGTTTTCACAGGGAAGGAAGGAATAAATAATATAGCAGAATGGTTTGCAAGGAGAAAGGTGGCATGTTGAGCTTTTGTCATCCAAATGATGTGGAAATTTTGTAGTGCATTGCCAGGAGACAGCCTCTGAGCACTCCCTAATTTTACCATTCTAATTCATAGGTTAGAGTCTGCAATTCACCCATCTACAAGCCTTTTAAACAAGTAGCTGTCACATTTTATCCAGCTCTAAATGAACAGTCATCAATGCTTGAATTTCCACCCTTCCCATGGGTACAATTGTACATAGAATAACGTTTGCACTTAGAATTTGCTAGAATGAGCTTTTACTTCTGTCTGAACTGGTAGGGTTCTTCATGAGACCTCACTTGGATAATGCTTATGATCAAAAACAGAAAAGCCTTTTAGAGCAGGTGAGCACCTGATAAGAATCTCTTTGGAATAGTTTGGGGTTTTTACTTTTCTATCTTAGTTTTCTGATCTAAAATGAACTTTTCTTTTTAAAACAAGCAAACTTGTTTTATATGTTGTGTTCCTGTTACTCATGTAATGTTCTGCAATTTTCTGAGCTCAAGGACTTTTAAATTAATGACATCTTTTGGTAGTAAATCATAAAGGCTGTGTTGTGCACAAAAAGTAGGGTTTTCTTTTATCTTTTGTCATGTTGCTAGGGAAGAAGGTGATGTCCATCCTTGGTAATCTTGTAACCACCCAGAGTGATGTACCCAGGGACTGTGGGCTCACAGCTACTCCTTAGCACCACTCTGTGTGCAAGGAGTGTCTGTCCTGGGGCCACTGTGGGAGTCAGGTGCAGCTATGAACTGTGGTGGGTAATTGGCTCTACAGCTGATGCTGTATCTGCAGCAGACACTGCATAGAATCCACTCACACCCTGGGTGTGCAAGAGAGATTTGGAGTGGTGGTAACTGTTAAGAATTTGCCTGGACCAGAAATGTCTTTTTCTATACTGCAAAGGGCTTAAGGATAGAATCATTCTGTTCCTCTGCCATAAGCAGAATTATTCCTGTAGCAGATCCTCAGTAACAGAGGAAGGGGTGCATTGTGGAATCCGTATGGACAACTCGGCAGTTCTGCAGCTAAAAAAAAGATGTAAGATCAAAAATCAAAGCAATATTAAACAAAAGTCAGTTTATTTAGATGGCTACACACTGCTGCTCACTGACAAGCACAGTTTTCTGTGTGAGGTTTCATGGAGATCTGTAAAAGAGGGATTCTGTGTCAGCTCTGTTTAAAGTGATTGCAGAGCTTGAAGTCATGATAAGCACTGCAGTGGATGAAAAAAGTAAACTGATTGAGCAAGAGTAAACTAACTTTGAACTGCTTTGAAAGTTCTGAGACAGGAATGTGTTCTCAAAAAGCCTGTCAAACTCTGCCTGAGTCCCGATGGAAGAAACTGCAACCAACAACAGAAGATTTATCCAGGCAATGTCAGATGATCTGATAAAAATAAATTAACAAAGCGTTGTCTAAATGAGTATATATTTCCTGGCCTGTAATTCTGTGGCTGTCACCTTTTCCCAACTGTTCCCTGTGGCCAATGCATGTAACTACTTGAATATCAGATACAATATTGGAATTCTCCCTCTTCTCTGTGTCCAATAAACAGCATACTTTTTCTGTGTTTTGCAACCCCTCCCATTCTTCCAGCCTTCCACTCTAATTTTCATTTTTGGCTTGAATTTTTCCTGGTTTGTCCCTCACCAGAAGGCAGGCTGTATCCCAGCTCTAGTTGCCCACTGTTGATTGATTGACAGCACCTGCCAATAAATCTAAAAGGCAGAAGGTAAATCTCAGCCTGTGTGAACTGTGGAATGGGCTGTACTGGCAAAAAACATTGGCCTTTGGACGAGATTCTAAAAGTATGTATCTTTCAAGAACAGTTTGATGATTTAGGCATCTTCTGCTTCAGAATCACAAAAACAGATAGCAAAAGTGATGCATATACTCACTCTAGAAAATACAATAATTGCTGTGAAAACCAATAAAAACAGTCACCTGCTTTTTGTATCATTGGTTTATTAAATGTTTCTATTTTCTACAGGTTATGTGGGAGTAACCTCTTCCTATCCCAGCAATGCTTGTCCAAAAACTCTCCGTAGCATAATTAGCATTTGGAGTTGGTATTTTAGGAGTAACACCTTTTTTTCCAAGAGCGTGGTAGAGCCAAGTGCAGATGGATGTTTGATGGCTGGTTACCTGGGATTGGCAATTCTGCACTCTGTGTTAGCCTAATACTATTTTAGCTATTAGATTATATCCTTTTTTGTATAGTATAAATGAGACCAGGACTAAAACCCCTCCAAAAATGCCTGAAGTCAGTATTTAAAACACTTTCAATCCTGTCTGCAAGCAGTGACTGTGTAAAAGTGTGAGATTTCAGAAAAAGAAACCCAAGTTTTTAAACCTTGAAAATGTTTTGTACATGTATAAACACATGGTACCATGACCAACAATGAACTGATATTTGCCATTACTCTTTTGCTTTGGTCCTTTGCAGGATCTGTTTGTTTTTGTGATGACCTTTAAAATGCTTTTAATTTGACTTGTGCCCCTACTTAATAGTTTATTAAAGTTTGTTCCTTTTATCTGTCACTATTTTTTCACAATTGCAAAGGTCTGTGCTATTTTAAAGTCTTGAAGTCAGTCTACTCAATAAGTTTATTTAACAACACACAGAGGAAGACTTTTCTGATGTGTTTGCTTTTCCTTGTCTGTTGATGGAAAGGTGCACCAAATAATCAAGCGACAGAAAATAGTACTGCATGAGGAAGGGATTATTGAAATGGATGTTTTGGTTCAATGTATTGAACTTTAAAATCAGACATTTAATTTATTCTAACATTATAACCTCTGCAGAATCAGAATGGAATTATAAAAAAAATCCAATGTACTGTTAAGACTTTCTGAGCATGGTTGGGATATTGCAGGTTAGATCCAAATGGAGTTTCCTTCCATCAGTTTCTGCAGTCTCTTTTAAGCAGTCCATTGGAGATTATAGTCAGCACTCACTGCAGCTCTGCAAGGGGATGACTGTGGTCATTTTGACTTTCAGTAGCTTCCCTGAGCTCTCCTTTCTTCATTTCATGCCCATGGTTTGCTTCAAGTTTTTCAAAATGCAGCTGTTGATAAATTCACAATAAATTATATCACTGGCATTAGTCATGGTGTCTTTTGTTTTAAATTATGTTCATCTTCATGCCCTTGGATCCTTGTCATCCCTTACTTGTCATCCCAAGTCATGGCTGATAGATGTGCTGTTCAGCTTGGCAGATAGCCCTTCAGCTTTTAAACCCAGCAATCCTCACAGTTCTTTAGGAAAGCTGCTGCACACCACTTAAAAGGGAAACTCTTGTGGGGAAATGTCAGTAGAAAAAAAGTTCAGTTGATCAAAGCTGTGCACTGGTGTCTCTCTGATAGCACTGTCCCAAAGATTCCAGGCTTGTGGGTCATGCCTCCCTTTTCTCAGAGATAAAACATTTAGATGGTTTAGTGTTTTCTTTAAATCATTTCTTGTTAAAGGAAATTGTATTTTACTTTTGAAGTGGACTGAAATTTAAGCAGTGAAGGGTCTATTCCTTTAGGATTATTTAGGTTTCATAGTGAACTGTACCATATTTCACTCAGTCTTCCAAAGTAAAAGGAAAAGGTACCTGATTCATGAGAAGAGCTCTTTCTTTTCACCCTCTGCAATAGGGTCTGCATTCTTCTCTTTTGTCCTCCTTACCTTGTCAGTCTGGGGGTGTTCTAAGGAATACAGAAGTCACTGAAATGCATCCAGCTGCTGTGAGTCTGTCCAGAGGGAAATAACTATTTAACAGCCTGCTTTTCATATCAAGGTGTTGAAAAGCCTTGGAAATCACCATCTGAAGTAAATGCTTAGTAAGTGCTTGTGGATCTTTACACAGATGAGTTTCCTTCCCTGTTCTTTACATTTGAGCTGAGGATTTCTCAGCTCACTGAGACACTGGTGCATTTGGTGAAGATGGATTGTGAAATTTAGGGACTTGATTACGTCAAACTTGCATTGTATTTCAAGACTATGCCCTATTTTTAGGGAGGCCTATTTGTATGTAAAAGCTTTCTTTCTAATCAGCCTACTTCACCAATCCAGTAATGCCGTAAGCAGTGAATTAATTGTGCAAAGGCAAAGGAGCACTGAAATCTTCATCTCCAATTAGCAAGCAAAAAAGAGGCACATAAAACATGAGTATTAAAGACCAATGAAAGTTTTATTAAGCGTGGCAATTTCCTAATAAATGCTGGAATGTTTTGCAGGAAAAATGCTTTTAAAATGCAATCAGATAGGTTTTGACACCATCACAATGTTGTTGGTATCATATACTTGATAGCTGAGCATAAAACCTAACTGATGAAATTATCTTTCCCCTACCACCCCCAGCCCATACCCACACCCCCAGTTCCATGTTTTCTCTTAAATTCTAAGATGGAAAGTGTAAGTGTATGGAATGCTGACATTATTTCTGGATTCAGTGACACTAGGAGTTATTTGGGGTTTTGGATACTTTGGTTCAAAAACCCAGACTATTTCAAAGTGTACCAGTGATGTCTGTAAGTACCTTGTTACTGTGTGTATTTCCTGTTGGATATTTTTCCCAAGCTTTGTTGTATGTCTCAAGAAATGACACTTTTACACTTGAATAGAGATTGGTAAGACTTGGCTGCAACAATGCATGGAAAACACGGACAGAATCTTCTTCATTTAAAAAAATGGTGGGATGAGGAGGTAAAAATTTTAAGTATTGGAGTCTAAAAAGAGTCTTACAAGCTTTTCAAGTTGCAAGGTTGCAAGGTTTTCTTTAGATCAGAGCATGGAACCAATGAATTGTGAGCCAGCTATGGTCCAAATATAACTCACGTGAAATCTGGAAAAATGCTAGTGTATTTTTTCCAGGTTGATGTTTCTTAATTAAGGTAACCACTTTGTTTTTCTCAGCAAGGAAAGTTCTCACCACTGCCATGAAATTCCAAGTTTAAATAGTGCTGTCTTCAGTGATCAAATGAATCCGTAGTCTCTAGCGTGACATGTTTTTAAAGGATTTTCCATGTGTGCATTAAGAACATAGATGTGTTTTTGTTGCACAAAATACAGCTTCTCGAGGATCCAAAACTCTCTCATTAAGTGCCTGCCTTTGTAGTTGCTGGGTAAAAGCTCTGAACTCGCAGTGCCATGCAGGGGTTTCCTGTGTGCAGTGTAGTAATACACTGGAACTGCTTTGGCGTGAAGCCCTTGTGGCTTATCCTGTAGTGACCTTCAGTCTTTAGCCTTCCAGCTTTAGTTTAACTTACGCAGGCACTGACCTTTGCTATGGAAACGATATAGAAACACAAAAACAACTTGGCTGAGTTTCCTCGGCAGAGCAGTGGGTGGTGTATCAGGATTCTGTTACAGGGGAGGGTTTCTGGAGGTCACTGGTGACACAGTGCAGTAACTTACTGCTTGTCTGCAGCACACTGTTTGCTGCTTCTGGGAAAGTGCTATATCTTTTTTTAAAGTAAAATTAGCAATTTTTTTATTTGTAGTGAGCAGCTCTAATACTGCACATTAATGGAATAAGTGCTGTAATGTGCACCTGAAGGCCTTCCTAGGGCTCAGTTCATGTTACTGTTCCTCTGTAAGTGACCCATGACTGAATGTTGAGCACACTGATACTGCAGTGCCTTACCATAATGCTTCTTCATGGTGCTGATTCTGCAGCACTTGCCAGTAGGTTGTAAAATGCTGTTTATTTAAATACCTATGGTCTGTAAAAACACACTCTGTTCTTATTTGTCCGTATTCTTTACTAAGGTGAACTAAAGGTATAGATACTATGGCTTCATTATGTATTTGAACAAAATATAGTATTTTTTTCTTTCAAGTTAATTAGTACTTATTTTCATTGAAAAACAATTAGCAGGTTGGGGTTTTTTACTGATTTAAATGTTCAGGCTGTTCAACATACAAAATTGTGCATGAAGCAGACAAGGTAATAAGGAAGCATCACCCTGCTGTCAATGAAATTAAGAACAATCAGTATTTTTTGGAATGAGAACAAAACTGTATTTAAAAGCAATACATTTTAAATGCCTAAATAAGTACTTTTCCCTGATTTGAAGTTTATTTGGGGTAGTAATTCTCCTTAATTATTCACAAGGTAGGTTTTGCATCAATACTGGCAAGTCAGCCTGGAGCTGCCAGCTTGCTTGTTACACAAGATTTAAGGGGAAAATGTTCATTCTAAAGCACAGACTGGTATAATAAAAGTTGGGTTTTTCTATGCACAGTCTCTCCAGCTGCCTGAGTTCCACTAGGCTGTCAGGCTGTCTCGTTAGCATGCACAGCCCGTTGAGCCTGCTGGCCTTAGGCTGGGGCTGCTGGGAGCAGGGGACACTGCAGCCTCTCCACTGCTTGCTTGAGGCTGGGATGTTTCCCTTAACGAGGCCCTGTTGGTGCAGCCAGGCCCTGAATTACACTCTGTGCTGGAGTAATGGGGGTTATTCTCCTTCCCACTCCCTGGCTTACTTTATTGCCACAGGTATTGCACACAGTGGTTATATTTATTCCTTTACTTCTTGGGGGGGGTGGGGTGGTGATTCTCTTTTTGCTTGACCTTGAATAAAACAATAAATTGTCTGCAATACCAAATATATATTTTTAAGTCTCTGTTACCTTGCCAGTATACATGGCCATAGATCTCCTGGGCAATACCAGTGTGACTGCTGCCATGGGGGATGTTTTACTTCCCTAAACTGAGCTCCTGCTCTGTGTCTTCTGTAGAAGATGGTCTTCATGCACTGTAGAGAGACCAGCTTAGTTTCACAAGTATCACCCACCCTTCCTTATCTCTGGTATCACCAGTATCTCTAGAACTGCTGTGTACATGTCCATTGTTCAGCATGGGGAAGATTAGCCTTAATTGGAAATTAGCTTTGTCACAGTGACCGCATTTGGAAGTCAGTCAAATTTTTGAATAGGTCTGGCTTGTAATTTTTATAATTCCCAGTATTAGAGTGAACACATTTAACTAACGTCACATTTAGGCTGTATTCCATTGTGTTAAGATTTAATTTTAACTCTGAGGAAAATGGATGGTGGAGTCACAGTGTTGAGAACTTGTGACAAGATGGCTGCTGTAATGCTAAACTAATATGTGTCCTAATTTTCTTTAAACTCCTAAAATAATTCAGATTAATTTTTTAAAAATCAATTATTCATTTGGTATTTAATGAAAAAGACACTGGATTCCTGTGTCAAGCGTAAAAAGAAACTTATGCATGTGTATATATTTAATTGGTGTAACAGTCCCTGTGCTCCACTGTGTTGGCAGCACTAAGAGGAAAGTTCCTTGTGGTCCTGATGTTCCTGTAGTTTATAGTTGACTTCTGACAGTGAAGGGAGAGAAACCTGCCAGTACACTGGCTGTCACAGGAGGTTCTTTACTGTAACCTTTCTAAATGCATGTTTATCACTTTTACTTACATGGGAGGCAACTCTCAGAGTCTAGCCTGTCTCCACTCAGTGACTGATGAGATAGTTTGGTTTGGTGCTTTTCAGCTGAATTTAGCTCTTTTTGTATTGAGAACTGCAGGGCTAACGTATTTGACAGAACAAAGTCTTTCCAGACTTCTGTTGATTCCTAAATTTCTATTCTTGACTGGGAAAGCTCTAATAACAGTGGCAGACCTGGTAGGTGCTGCCACTTGAATATGGAAATCAAGCTGTACCTTGGATATGGAAACCTGGTGTTCATCTGGTCCATAGAGCTCCCTGCCAGGAGTGATGCACCAGCACTGGGGCTTCTGACTGCTGGGTGTGGGTGTGCTTTGGGCTTTCCTGCCGCTGACTACTGGCTTAAATTACTCTTCTAAGTAGGTTAAATTGACATGTTTTGTTTGGTTTTTAAGTGTTAGCTCTGTAAAGAGCTTGGATAATATTGTTGTGTGACCAAATAACTCTCCCTAGAGACAAAAATATTGACATGACAAAACCACGTTTAAAGAATGACTGTCTGTCCCTCCCTCCCGTTTGAACACAAGTTGATGTCAAAGTCAATGAAACGTAAATCTGCTCCAGTGCAGTTTAGCAATTATGTAACTTGCAGCCTGCATCAATCTGCCAATTGCAGCAAGGTGAAGGAAAATGGGTTTGTAAGAAATACTCTGTAGGCTTCAGATTTATAATAGCAGGGGTTAATGGAAACTGGTGCTACTGTTGTTTACGTTTGTTTCCTTAACAAATTACCCACGTCCTATCATAAAATGGGCTTTTTCTTCTAGTTTCAGTTCATAATGTTTTTCTGCTTCAGTGTTGTGCCAGAATTGCTGCAGTTGGCTCAAGCAACAGGTGGTTTTATGGCAACTGATTGCATTAGTGGTTAGATGTGTATTTGAGAAACAGAAAGGTGTGTAAATTAACATTTGCAGAATTTGGGGGTTTGAAGTATTTTCTTTGCCAAAAATAAACCACACATGATTGCCTAGATATGAATTTAATCTTCTTGTCCTAACTTGATACATTTTTATTCACAAAACTTCTTAAGTTTAATAAAAATATTCCATTTCATAGTAAAAAAGCTAAAAGTTTTTAGTATTTCTAGAATCTAGGTACATCTTAGTAAAATTGGTAATTGGTAATTAAAAACAGTACCAGAAACAAACCTATAGCGTAGCATAGCTTTGATTTAGAAATTCTGTAGATAGAAAAATCGCCTTTGAGAGATTCAAAAATAATAATGATATTTTGACATTAATTTATTTCAGTAATTGTTGCCAGTCCTTGTGTTTGGCGACAGATACCTGCACTCGAGTTTGAAGAAGTTTGTGATGAAATACTACTGACTCTTGACTCTGTGGACTGGTTGTGTGTTTGTAGTGTGCACACACAGGTGCAGTGGGAGTCACCTAACGTGTTGCTCTTGCCTGTGCCCCTCCCCAGCTGCTGGGCTACAGCGAGAAGCCAGTGAACCTGCAGATGTTCATCGGCACGGCCGACGATCGCTACCTGCGGCCCCACGCCTTCTACCAGGTGCACCGCATCACCGGCAAGACCGTGGCCACTGCCAGCCAGGAGATCATCATTGCCAGCACCAAAGTGTTGGAAATCCCACTGCTTCCTGAAAATAACATGTCAGCCAGGTACATCACAGCATGAGTTAGCCATTTGGTTGGTATGTGTAGTTTTTATGTTCTTTGTTTGTGCAAAGGTGAAAGAAAAGTCCTGTAAAATCAGCGTATTTTCCACAAATCTGGGTCATGATGAAGAGACACATCTCTTAAAGCAAGCCAGTGTGAGAGCAGTCAGAAGTAAAGGAGCAGAGAGGCAGGGAAGCTCTCGTACAAATGTGGTATATGATTGGAGTTATGTGTCTCATATGGATAATTGACCACAGTGCGGAATAGCAGCTGGGATTTGATGGGTACACTTTGTTGTTCTCTAGTCCTTCCTAAACTAGAACTAAATAGTGATCTCTTGCTCCTTGTAAATGACATTTACAATGTTATATAACTCACTTTGGAGGTTAAACAATGTGCAATAACAAATAATCTTTTAAAGGTTCAAAAAAGCACCAGCTGGACATTTACAAGACAAAATGTTTCACCAGTACTTGCTGCTGTTTCCACACTAAGCGTTCTTTTAATCACAGACATTTAAAATAACCCTTAAAATACCATAATGTGGGGGAAAGTAGAACAGCTTCATTCTTTAACAAAAGAAAGGCTTACAGAGTGAACTTTGGCAGTAGTTTGATTGGTTTTCTTCCATTTCTCTTGTGATCCATCTGTCCATCCTCTCCCATCTCCAGTATCGATTGTGCTGGTATTTTGAAACTGCGCAATTCAGACATCGAGCTCCGGAAAGGAGAGACAGATATTGGCAGAAAGAACACCAGAGTGCGCCTTGTGTTCCGTGTGCACATCCCACAGCCCAGTGGAAAAGTCCTATCTCTGCAGACTGCTTCCATACCTGTTGAATGCTGTAAGATTGCTCTAACTATACTTATATGCTCATGGTTTCTCTATGTGTCAGTAGTAGTGTCGTTCTGACAATATTTATTGCCAGAATTATATGTAGCAATTGTGTAAAAAGCATTGTGTGTGAAGCTCTCAATTACCAAAAGTTAATGTATCTTTAAGTAAAGATGGTACTTGCCCAGTGACAGCCTGCAGGCTTAGAGGAAAAACAAGGGTTTGGGCTGTAGACTCAGTGCAGTCATATAGCAGCTTCAGTAGTGCCTGTGTATGAGCAGAGGCAGCTGATACATCTCAGTGAAAATATTCATTCTAAAGCTGATACCATTTCATTGACAGGAGTCTGTACCATGACTTTCCCTATACAGTAATATCTAGTGACCAGCTGAACTTGTAAAGAGTTGATTTGTTAAATACTGGCACTAAGGAATCAAGGCATAGTCTGAATTTCCCATAGAATTCATTTTGTCCAGAAACTACTAAAGTAATTTTTAATCCAGTACTCCTAAAGTAAAAATTGAATTTGCTGTAACAGTAGAAACTGTTGGCATTCATGTCTTCTTGGTGTTTCTTTTCTCTAATTACGTAATTTCAAAATAATTTTAAAAGCAAAGATAAATCATAGACAAATATGTTTTGTGTATGTAAACAGATGGTCATTTTAGTTTCATCCCTGATTCTTCAAGTTAGAATCATCAAATAAATGTCATTATGATTAAAATTATGAATAATAATTATTCCCTTAATATTTCTAAAGCTCAGCGATCTGCACAGGAACTTCCTCAGATTGAGAAGTACAGCATCAACAGCTGCTCAGTAAATGGAGGCCATGAGATGGTGGTGACAGGATCCAACTTTCTTCCAGAATCCAAAATTATATTTTTTGAAAAAGGACAAGGTAAATACTGTCTTGTTTGGCTTTTTTTTCAAATCAAGCTCAGTACCTGTGCTTGATTTTAAGAAATAAGGATGTTTAAAAAGAATGTTTTAAAATTTTAATGCAATTACTGAGTAGTAATTGCAAAGTTCATTTGGGCACTGATCTGTGTGCTGGTTGGCAGTTATTAATGAAGTAGTCCTTCTGATTCAGGAACACAGAGGGTAGCTAGCTTGGAACGTGTGCATTTGAAAGATGCTGTTAACAGATCATACCATGTATTTGCTCCTTATAGTAAAAATATGAAAAAGTGAAAATGGGATCTAATTGAAATGTAGTATTTGGCATTGATGCCATGTTACATCTGATTTAATCAATGCATAGGAACTGACTCCTTAGTTAATGAAAGAAATGCTAGCTAGAAAACAATAAAACATAAAACCTGAACAGCTTAAATTATCATTTTGGTGACTTAAGTGTCTGATTTGAGCTTACAGCAAAAAAGTAGCAAAAGAAATTATTAAAAATAAAAATTTGCAAACCGAGTTCATTTCTTCTACATCTTATTATTTCCTTACATATATAAATAAAAGTGATGTCATTTTTATTAGTAAATACAAACTGCTAGGTAATCATGTGTTCTGCCACACAAGCTGAACCCCTCTGGTTCCCTGGTTACCTGTAACAGCACCCGGTGGCAGAGAGAGCTGGGTGCAGGTGCAGGGTGTGGGTTGTGCCGGGTCAGAGCACACGGAGGCTGCCCAGGTGATTGCCCCTCCGGGCAGGGCACCTTGCCCAGCCTTGCACCCCGGGCTCTGCGGCTTCAGGGCGGGGAGCCCGCGGGCACCGTGACCTGGGGCCGGGCAGGGAGGGGCGGCCTGGCTATCGCTGCTGCTGCTGACTCAGCCTCCAGCTCATCAGTTTGTTTGAACAAGCACAAGTGGCAGCAGCAGGTTCAGCACCCTTCAGAAAGGTTTCAGAAACACGAGGGGAGAGCCCTTCTGTCCCTGCCAGTGCTCGGAGCCTCCCTGCAGCTCCAGCACGCTGGGGTGCAGCACACAGTCCTGCACAGCAGGCAACTGCAGTGCCTGTGCTGCTGAAACTCCTAAAGCATCTCTCCAGTTTGATTACATTCTGTGCCTGTCAGTTTAACAGCCTCTTCATGACTGAAAATAAATCCTGTTTTATATTAAGTATTTAAATATTTTGAAGATTAATTATTAAAGTGTTAAGAAAATGCTTTTTGCTTGAATTATTTGTGAATTTCTCTCAACAGATGGACGACCTCAGTGGGAGGTAGAAGGGAAAATAATTAGGGAAAAGTGTCAAGGGGTGAGAAACAATTTTTCTTACTTTAGAAAGCTTATTTTTTTTAAATGTGAAAGTTGATATTTTCATTGTTGTTCTGAAATTTAGACTTCATTTGTTAAAGTAAGTAGATCACTGACTAATTCAGACAGACAATTGGAGACTTCTAAATTGTCTTAACACTATAAACTAGCCATTAAGAGGATGCTTTGAAGGAACTGGAAATAGCATGCTTGTTGTGAAAGCAATGAAAAAAAGAACTTGAAAATTAAAAAGCGGAAACTTAAGATAATTTTGCCAACGTGACAAATTACTTCCAGTGCATTAAAACTTACTTTAAAACCCTAATGGTCGAAAATGCACTTTTTTAACTGCTAGAAGGTTTTGCTTTTTTTTCCTTTGGCAGATAAGCAAAGCATCCTTTAGATGATATGTCTGTTTAATTAAAGAATTCTCTTCAGAGCACTTGTGTTTAAAAGAAAATAAAATTCTCCAAATAAAAGTTTGCCTGTAGTACTGTTTTACTATGTAATGTGCATGAACTTGAAATTGGAGTGTTTTAGTTTTATCATAAGTGTTTCAGTTTTTCTGTAATTAATAGTTTCATTTGCATTTAGTGTGTACAACTTCTTTATTTCAACTTTCCTGTAGGCAAACATCATACTTGAAGTTCCTCCATACCATAACAAAGCCATCACAGCTGCAGTTCAGGTGCAGTTTTATCTCTGCAATGGCAAGAGGAAAAAAAGCCAATCTCAACGTTTTACTTACACACCAGGTATAGAATGAAAAATGTAAAACTGGCGTTTTATTTTGTTTTTTAAAGTGGACATACAAAAATACTCCAGTCTTGTTCCTTTGACAGGTACATAGGATTAGCTTTGTACTGTTTGTAAAACAGTTACTAAAGCTTGTCTAATTAAAAAGCTGAAATATAGAGTAATAAGCTCCAGTACTGTGACTACAGCTAGTTATTTCCTCATTACACTTTCTACACAGTAATTTTTACATTCTACATTTCTTTGAGAATGATGCTGAAGCTGCTGTCAGAAGCTGCTCTTGAAATAGCCCTGGTAATGACACGATGGATAGTGAGATCGTAGAAGAACAGATTTGTGCATTTTTTTCCACTCTCAAATGTCAAAAAAAAAAAAACCCAAAAAAAACAACAAACCAGGTTTAGATACAAGGAAGGTCAAATGATTTTTCCCCCACTCTGGATACATCTGCAGTTTACTGAGACAAATCAGCTTGTAACTTAGGCAGAAGTAAAAGCAGGACATGTTGACTGCAGATGTAGTAACCCAGCCTGTTCCCTCCCACTCGGTGTGAGGAAGAGCTTGCACCAGACGTGCAGTGCCTGCTCCTTTCCTGCCCTTGCTTTATTTCAGCTGTGTGCCCATTTGGAGCAGTCAGAATGTCCAAGGTGCCAGGGATGTGGGGACCCTTTGGTGCTGCTTGGAGCACTTGAAGTCAGATATCTGAAGGAGTCTTTAAAGCCGGATACAGATATTAATATAAACTTCTTAAAACTTCTGTATATGCTGACAAAGCCAACTTCCATTAGTTAACACAATTTAAAATAGGCTGTGCTCACTTGTTGTGCTCTAAAATTACCTACTTTTTAAATTTAGGCAGTGTTACTGAGGTGTCTGGTATGCCAAGTACATGTTAACTGTGTTATCAGATTTCTGTGCTATTTGTCAACTGTTTTTCAAGAATATCAGCTCCTAAGATAGTTACACATCTATATTTTTGTTTGAAACACCTCTCTTTAAATGGTGGAACGAAATAAGTTACTACTTAAATAAGAAACAAGCTGAATTGTAACTGCAGCTGTTATTACACAAGCACTTAAAGCACTCTATATGTATTACAGTTCATTTGACTGTAATATTTAGTTAACTGTATCTTATGAAGTAGTGAGTGAGCATTTAAGTGTTAGCAAGTACTTAAGATCAGTATCTTGTTGTGAGCCTACCAGTAGTTTAAAAAAATAAACCTGTAACTGAAAGTGTGTCAGTTTGTAGCTCTTGTAAGAACAGTTGCTGCCATCACTGAAATTGGGGGATGAGCTTAGAGCTGCTGTAATTAAAACATGGTGCACTACTCAAGATAGGGTGTCTGTTGCCAAAGTTCAGCTGTCCTTGTGATCAGAGTCTAAGGAAGGCCTGAAGCCTGCTAAAAATTGCCTTCACCATTTCCTAGTGCGTGATACTGTCCTCGCATCTGCCCATCTTCAGTGGAGCCCAGCAGCAGCTCCCGCCCTCTGGTGACAAGAATGTCCTTTAGATGAACTGGCCTTTCTCTGGCTGGGTTGCAAATGTCTTTAAAAATCATCCATTGCATAGGAAGATGTGCTGGAAGGGGAGATTGCTTGCCCTTGCATACCTGCTGGGAGAGTTGTTCTGGCTTTGCAGGGTTGAGGTAGCAGGCATAGAAACAAAGGTGAAAGCAGAGCAGAAGGGAAGCAATGACACTAACAGTGCTATAGTGGTTGTTAAACAGCAGTTGGTGTGTTTGTCACAGGGTACAGATGGGCTGCAGTTGTAAGACTGTTTTACTTTTTCTAGTTATAATGAAGCAGGAGCACCGAGATGAGGTGGATTTGTCTGCTGTTCCATCCCTGGCGCTGCCGCACGCGGGCAGCGTCCAGGGCCTGCACTCAATGCGAGCCCAGCTGCCTTCACCAGAGCAAGGGCACCCCCACGACAATTTGCTGTCTTCGTCACCCAGGAGCCTCGTGTGTCCCATTCAGCCACCCTACACGGCCATGGTGACCTCGGCAGTGCCACACCTGCCACATATGCAGGGCAGAAACCTCAGTCCAAGTGAAGAGTGTCACGTTTTGCCTCCTGCCGTGGTTCAGTCTTTTCAGGTAACATCAGCACCTCCTGTGAGGCCTTCTTACCAGCCTATGCAGCCTACCGACGTGTACAATGGACAGCCTGGTCTTCCCATGAACTCTGCCTCCAGCCAAGGATTTGATGCGATTTCATTTCCGCAGGACACGGCTGTACCTCATTTGATAAATCTCAGCTGCCAAGCTCTACCACCAGTGCAGTTCCATTCTTCAAATCCAGGCTCCGTGTCAGCATCAAGTCCAGCAGGACACCCCATGGCACATGCAGCTCATTCGGGACAGTCATCTGCTCACCTGCCATCCATGGGATTCCACTGTGCGGGCGCCGGGCAGGGCTCCATCCCCTCTGCCATGAGCCGCTCCCTGGGCCAGGCCTCTCCGCAGCTGCAGCAGGTCCCGTACCACTCTCCGAACCCAGCGGCCGCTTCCTCCCCGTCCCCGACAGCTTCCCACCCGCTGGGCCCCTCGCCGCTGTCCGGCCCCTCTTCCCCCCAGCTCCAGCCTCTGCCTTACCAATCTCCGAGCTCAGGACCCGCCCCGTCGCCGCCGCCCGGCAGCCGCTCGGGGCAGCACTCGCCGCAGGCCGCCAGCCCCGCGCTGGGAGCGCTGGGCACGGTGTCACCCCTGGGGCCCCACGCCGTGTGTGACTCATCCCCCTTTGCACCCGAGGGCGCAGCTGTGCACATCAAACCAGAGCCTGAAGACCGGGAATTGAATTTTCAAACCATAGGACTACAAGACATCACGCTGGATGATGGTAAGTGGATATAATATTGCAATAGTGGGGTTATAATGGGCATTAAACTACAAAGTGGGTGTGGGAGGGTTTTTTTCTTTAGAACACACTGCTCTTCCCAGAAGGAAACTTATATCATGGAGTCATCTTTTTGTGTCCAAAGCAACAACTTGTCTAAAACTCATTATATTGGCTTTTAATTTGTAGTTCTACAATTCAAGCATTTTAGTCTATTTGCCCACAGATTTTGGTTTTGTCATAAAACAAGGCTTGAGGATCAACTCTTACACATTGACACCTTGTATTCAAGAAAGTCATTTGAAGTCTTTTCTGATGTGTCACTGATATGTTTCAGTAAAACTCATAATATGATATCTATGTTGCATAGATGTAGTTTGGAGTCTTGTTTCTTGGAGTTGTCCCAGTTTTGAAGGGCAGGCTGGTGTTTTGATAATCTATCACATGCATTTTGGCACTGTCTTGGTCTCCTCACAGACATTCTGTAGATACCTGTCATCATTCAGCACCTCTGCTCACAGTGGCTGTTTGCTTTCTCTGCTCTGACTGCCTTTTTGAGAAGTTCACTCGTTTAACATAAACAGAACAAGGACATTATAATGGCCAGAACAAGGCCAGGCTATAAAGGGCTGTATCGTAAATATTTGGACAATTTTTTTTAAATTTAGTTATTAATTAAATAATTATTTATAATATTTTCCAACCAAGTGAAAAAAAAAAAGTCAGATCCTAAACATCAGACTATTTGAGGTGTAGCTGCAAAGCAATTTAAATAATATGTCATGCTAATAAAGGCTGGAAGAACAGAAGGCCTGGCCTTAAAAGTTGTGTAAAATGTGTTTGGTTTTGATGAAGGGAATCATGCCAGTGTCTCTTTTCTAAAGTAGCCATAAATGTTGTGGTTTGGGGTTTTTTTAACCATCCCTAGTAATTACTTAATTGCATCAGCAGTAGAATAAAGACTTAAGTGTAGGCCATCTGTTAAGTATCTGTGTCAGTCCCAACTCCCTGCATAAACGGAGCTTTGCTATTGTTACCTCCAGACAGAAGTAATAAAATTTGGTAAGAAATGCCTTTAAAGACATGGCATAGTAGGAAGGAAACAAGAGAAACCAGTCTAGTTGAGCTTTCAGTTCAATAGCCACCTTAATTAAACAAAGCTCTCTTTTTAGAAACACTGTTTATCAATCAACTTAAGTTTATTTAGAAAGGAAGGAAGAGACTGATTCTGTCAAGGACTTGCTGAGGGGAGAAAAGCAAGGCTTTGTGAAACAGCATGCAGCAAAAAGCTAGCATTTTATACTTCTGTATAGAGGAACGAGAAGGAAATCTAATGCTTCAAGAAGTGTCAGGTTAGAACCTGCCTTTTTCTCATCCTTCTCCTCCCCACACCCACCAAAAAAAATAGAAACAAAATATAACTGAATACTGTAGTTAGACTGTTCACAAAGCAAGCAGAAGCATTAAGCACTTACGAACATCTTGGCAGTTTGTTTATAATTGTTCAGAAATTAAAATGGATGCACAGCAAAAAAGTTTTTTTCTCTCTGTCACAAGTATTTGTTGCTTTTTGATACTATTTCCTTTGCTTAGCACTGAAAGTACTGCCTGGTTCCTGTGCTGACAAAGCCCTGGAATCACAGGAGAAGCCCTTGGAGCCTCACTGAAAGCCTGGCCACTTGCTGATGGTTTAGAGTACAATGAACATGGGAGTCAAATGGCCACAGCTTAATTAACTTCTTTTTTTAAATGATCGTTGTAGAAAATTGAAGAAGTTCTGATAACTGCTGATAACTTCATGTATGGAAAATGGAGCATGGATTTAAATGCTGGACTTGCCCTTGGCAGCAGCACTGGGTTTGTGAGCAGTGCCTTTCCCTTCCTTGTTGCCGCCGTGCAATGATTTCCTGGGGGTTGGGCTTGGGGCTTGTTTGCATTTCCAGTCTGCAAATACAAATCAGATGTTGAGCATGAAACCTGCTGTTCCAAAAGTCTGCAAGGGCACAGTGACAAGAAGCAAAGCTGCTCAGTTCTCTCAATGTGAGTGAATACTTCCGCTGCTTAATCAGCTTTAAGGGAAAAAAACCCCCATGTTTAGACAAGAACACTTTTTTCAATAATTTATCTGACATATTACTCTGGTTTAAAAAACAATTCTAAAATTTTTTTTCTTGTATAATTGAATTTTAGTTTCTGTACAAATAGCACCAAGCACAAATAGCAAATAGGCTATTCTACAATAATGTTATAACAATTAAAGAAAAAAATCCAAACATAATTATATGCATAAAATGAGTGTTGATACAATATGTTCTCCCAAGTAATACATCAAACCTGAAAGCTCTACTTAGTTGGAAAATAGGTTTTTGAAGGTTACCAATTAAGGCAAATAAACCTCTCAAAATAAAACACTAAGGCAAAGCCAGTTGAAAATTCTTTAAATCATGTCTGGATTACCAGCCTTAAATATTTAAATCAGTAGTCTTAAAATAAACAAAAAACTCTGAAAGCATAAATTATCTTCTTTCTTTTAAGTAATGTATACTCTTTCAAAATTAAAATAGTATCTATTTACTTGCCCAGAAAATAAAACATTTCAAGAAATACTTTACAAAATTTCAGTGTAGTATGGAAGTGCTACCCCATGATAAAGTAAATCATAGAATTACTGTGTAGCTTGACAGAATTGGATTTAAAATCCCAAAAAACCAAAATCCCAATTAAAAAGACCACAAAATTGTGAAATCCTCACCCCACCTCCAGGTGTGATTGTGTGGATAATAGTTACATAAATTCATTTAAGTAAGACCCCTAGAAATTACTCTTACTGCCTCTTCAGCCAACATTCAGTTGTTTTCTTAAAAATACACCAAAACCACCTCCAAATCACTGCATAATCCAGAACTACAAAGCTACTTCATCCAGCAGTGCTCAAGTCAAGAGCATCTGGATGAGTCCTGATCCAGCATCTCCTGGAAAGTGTAACACATTTGCACTTCCCTGGCAAGTCCAAGGTGTTTGCAGTGACCAGATGGAGAATCTTTGGAAATGCTGTTGTATTCCCTTGCCCTTTACCTGGGCTCTGTTCAGGCTGTGGTTGAACACAGGTTACACAGTGGAAGGGCAGGTCCTGCCCATGTGTCTGACAAAGGACTTTCCTTCCTGCTCCTTTCTTTTTTTCCCCCCCATACTGGACTTTATGTGACTCTTCATTGTCATGTTTTTCAGGAGGACCTTGTTGATATCCTTAGACTTTTCTAATCTCCACCTTGAATTTGCTTTTATGTTTTGTTTCCCCTCTTCCTATCCTTGCATCCTACACCTAATTCACTTGAAACAAGGGATCAAAATGCATGAGGTCACATAGATACAAAATTCAAATTACATTATAAAAATATTTGAAGCAGAAAACATTTCAAAGTAGTATTGTGTGCTGCTACTTCAAAGGTATTCTGAAAAAGTTCTCTTTTCTGCTTAGGTTTTGCAGTTGTCAGGCTGCACAAGCTCAGAAACTTTTGGACTGGAACTAACTAAAGCAGCTTCATGCACTTTTATTTGTCCCCTCTACTTTTTCTATCCCTTGGTGTGTTGGACCTTTTTTCCCTTAGCATCTTTCAGCAAGTCAGCCCTGTGGCCAACACCTCAGGTTAACATTTCCCTGGATATAGACAGTGGAGTTTTAGGGCTGCAAATAGATATAAACAAGGCAGCTGAAGTGACAGGAAACAGGCAGCTGGTCATTTCTGGCCTTTCCCATATCCATCATCCATACTGGGCTCTGCTGCACACCCATCTAATAAAGTTTTTTCCCCACTTGAAAGAAAAGCTACTCAAAGTTAGACTCAGTCTGGTTATATGAGGTCTCATTAATCTCTCTGTTTTTAAAAAGTGCTTCTAATGTAGTGGTTTCCCTATTCCCACTGTCAGGTTTTAGGTTTAAAACTCTTCCAATACTGTTGATTTCAAATTTAATCTTTTGTGGTTTGCAGTTTAGGAGGGAGTTTACCTTGGATTTCATGGCTTTCTACAGTGATGAGATTTCTAACAACTCCTGTATTTAACCATTTTTAAGGTATTGTTTGGCTGTATTCAGCAAATCAGGATGACCTTCTACTAATCCTCTTACATTTTGTTACTCATTGCATCTCCATTACATAAAGCTGGAGATTAGAAAAATCCGTTATGTGCATTTGCTATAAATCATAACCAGAAATCCCCTAAGCACTTAGTGCATATAAAGCAATAAGGCTGCTTTGTCAGACACAGTCCATGTAGAACTCTAAGCTGTTAGCATTCATTCATTTTAATAGTTCTGTGATAATTCTCTAATTTATAAGTTCTCTTGCTGAGAAGCTCAGATTATTCTGATCTTGGCTAGAAGACTTGTACATCTTTGCAGGCAGCTTTTTAACTGTAGCTTCAGCTTAATTTTTGGAGAATAAAAGTGGTGAGTAATAAGAAAGTATTGGAGAAGGACTATACTTTGTATTTCTGTCTACATTTAAAACTTATTCATTAACAGATCAGTGTTAATTAAGGCAGCATCCTGCCATTGGAGTTCTGCAGAAGCACAGAAGGTACTGAATGCGGGAGTCTGGTGTAGTGTGGGGGAGAGCAGCTCAAACTTGAGCTTTACATTTCAAATCCAAGGTGTTTTTATTGTCTCCTGAGTACAGAGTGAAATGTTGCACCTTGCAGTGTGTCCAGCAAGGCCAAGGACTCTGAGCTGCACTGTGCCTGGAACTGTCAGAGCAATCCTGCACTAAAAGGCATTCTCAAAACTCTACCAGTGCAGACTGTTGAGTAAAGTTCTGTTCAAACTCCTCCTTTCTTAGCAGTCTCATTGTTAAATCTGTATTGTCAAGCAATATGAGACAGCAGTAAAAAGCAATCCTGCAGTGGGATGTTGAGGTGATAAGGCAGAATCTGAAATGTATTGAAAGAGAATGGAAATCTACTTTGAGAAATGTGTGTTATGAACAAAATGAAGATCCAGACCGAGCAGTAGTCTAAAAACTGAAGGGTGGAACAGTGAGCAGAGGTGAAATGCTTTGCATCAGGGCTTGTCAGCAGTTAAAGGGTGCTTTGACTGTAGCTTTTAAGGGATTTGCTCACTGTGTCCATCAAACTGTGTCAGTGAGGCATCCCAAGAAGACCAGTTACAGATTTCTAATGTGTAAAATTGTCAGCTAAATCCTCAGGTGTTGATGCCCAGCTGTCCCTGGGAGAGCCACAGAACGTATTGTAACTAATGCAAAGTAAATGCAAGTAAATGCAAAGTAAACTCAGTTGACTCATCACTTCCAAAAGATTCCCATTCAAGAATTAGAAGAGGTGAGAGACTTCTTCCATCAGTGCTCCTTGTGACTAGGAAAAAATCCACACAGACCCTTCAGCATCACTTTCCACTGCACAGCCCATGTGTCCTCTAGAGCCAAGACTAATGCTGAATTCTCTGTCAGAGTCAGCTCTCTTCTTATGTGAGAGAAAAGGTAAACATGACTGCAGTGAGTTGGTTTCACCGGGATACAGAAATGCAGAGTGTGACAGCATAGCCAAGCCATGAGCAGGGTATTTATTTGTTACTGTCGCAGATAATTGCAGAGTTGGTGCTGTGATTCTGCAGGTACATTTTGTTTTTCTGTACATAATGTGCACAGGAAAACTATACTCCAACATTCCATACAGTTAATTGAAAAAAATAAAATAGTACTACTTAGTGAAGTTGGCATTAAACCTGAAATTACTGAATAAAGCCTAAGGCTTGGAATGGTGAGCTGCCAGGCAGCCCCCATGTCTGTGGTAGTTTGCCACAGCAACCAAAGCCTGACGTGTGACAGGTTTGGTCTCAGAGCAGCACCACCAGCTGGCTGCTCCAGCACAGACCACTGAGGGTTAATTAGAGCCTGGCAGCTTCTTCGTTTTTGTTAGGGAAAGTTGACACTTGCTGGTCATGTGGAGTCAAAACCAGGCTAAATATACTGCACTAAGCAATGTGACATAGTTGAAGAGATTCTTCACATAAATTCAGCTGGTAGAGTTGTGTCTGGAGCTGACAGAAGGAGGTGTATGTCCCAGGAAATGGGTGCTGCACTCTGTCCATAGTTTTCCTTGAGGTTTACTGATCCTTGTTACCTCTGTCAGGAGAGCAGTTCACTCACCTGTCCTCTAAAACACACATTTTGGATCAAGCTTCTTTTTGCAAAGCATATTTTAAAAAATCCACTCTCTGCTACTCACTGAAGCAGCATTGCAGACAATCATTCATTCTAGAATATTCTGGGAGATTTACTCTTCTAAAACCAGTACATCTTCTAGGTTATGTCCCACAGCCTGCACATCCTGCTCCAGTTCAGCAGCAGTAAAGGATACACAGGCTAAACTTTTAATCAGATAGTGCTGCAAAAACAGGAAGTTAATTGACTCCTGTAGGAGGAGATCCTGAAAACCAAATGGGATGACTCCAGGAGCTCTTTGGTCTGCCTGTGTCCATAACAGAACTGTAATTTTAAGTTGACTTCTTGCTTTGACCCAAACTGGGCGCTCATAATTGAAGGTTTAAAGGTTTTCTTAAGCTTTCTTTACTTAAAGACTGAGTCAGGACAATGAGGTCATTCAAAAAAGTATGAATTTTTTATCTGTTAAAGAGACCACCAGGTGTCATTTTTCTTGATTTTTGGTTCAACTTCCTAGTTTTCATGTTGGCTTTATATTCTTTGGGTACAGAAAGCTTTCTCAAAAGTTTAGGGTATTACAAAGTATAAAGGTATTTTTAATGTCTATTTTTCTGGTACCTCAAGTTCTGCCTAATGTGTGTGTGTAGAACAAAATCTTTGTGCTGTACCACACAGTTGAAAAGGCTGTTGTTTTATGTCCCACGTTTCCCAAGCAAGAAGCAGTGTGTGCCTGAGGGCAGTGCATGCTCTGTTCCAGAAGGTGCTGGCTGGAGATGTTGTGTGTGCTGTGCATGGCACAATTTGTCAGGGATTGATAAAAGCAAACACTCACCACTGTCAGCAGCTTTGGTAGTGCACGCAAGAACCTCAGGATCTTGCTAAGTATGAAACTAATTAGAAAAATTGTTCAGAAACATATTTCCCTGCCAGAGTGACATATAATCCTTACTGTATAAGCTGTGCTGTCTTAATGGTGCAGAGGCTGTTGCTTTATAAGCTAATGAACTGCACTGCTGTCTCTGGAGGCTTTTTGGCAGTGTTTGTTGTCTGCTCTTTTGAAAGATTCACCTTTCTAAAGAGGGTTGTTGGTACAGTTAATTTGTTTCCTCACGAGGCAGTTTCCTGCCCATCTCCCTGGATTCATTAGGTCTTTATTTAAATATCACTTTCTTGCCATTTCTACCATAATTGATGGGGGAAAATGATCTTTTCTTATCTCCTATTATTTGACAAGAATTTGTCCTTAATTTACTCCTTTCCTTCACAATGGCAGCGGACATTTTCATTGAAAGCCAGATAATGCTTTCCACTTCCCATTTAAACATGTGTAACTTTACACTTTGAACAATTAAGCATAAGAAGTCACCCAAAGAGGTAATTTGAGCTGCTTGAATTTCAGAAGGAAGTAAGAGTAGATTCCTTTGTTCTCCCAGGAGTCATCCCTAAGCAGGGCTTAGATACCATGCTGGCAAAACAAGTGTGTGCCTCTATCCAGAAGGCACAATTTAGCCAGGGTCCAGAGTAATTTTCTTAATTGTGTTAAAGCCTAGTTGACAAAATTTGCAACCCTGTCTTAGGCAGGGAAAAATACAAATCCAACCCTTTTGTAAGCTCTGCCTAGCCGCTGATCACAATGAATAAACCCAGACTTGTTGGTTAAAATAATGAATACACTATTTGACATTGATTTTTCCTCTAGGAAAAGCAGTTCCATGAAATGCAGCTCTGCACTACCTGCAGGGTTTCTCACGTGGCCCAAGTGAGAGGGAGCCACCTGTGCCAAGACAAGACTTGGTGCTGTGCCACTCGGGCTGTGGCGGCCGCACTGCGGAGCCGAGCCTTGGGCAGGGACGCGGTGGGACAGCGAGGGCAGCCACAGCCCCCTGGGCCTGGGGGAGAGGCAAATGGCACTGCAGGTTCTGTTCACTAGGACTCCTTTGCCTGCCCTGGAGTTGCTGTCAAGTGCCACAAGTACTTCTAATTTGACGACAGTAAGTAAAGCAAATTGAAAAGGCTGAAGGAGGAATGTTCTAAACGCAAATACTGAAATCAGATTTAATTAGTATATATTCATGATGATGCAACTATGCGGACATCCAAAAAAATAACATTACCTTTATGGCTCTGGCTGCTAAATAAATGAAAGTAAATATACAAGAAAATATACCAGATAAGTGATACTGTTTTTAATAGGCACTCTGATAACTTATAAATAGTTACTTATGTCACATACGCAGTGTTTGTGAATGAAACGGGGTATTTAAATTTAGTGCTATTAAAAGAAAAATGAAAATCACTTCCTGGTTGAGTGAACTGTAACTTCTTGGTTTAGTCCAGTCAGTAGTTATGTCTGTCTTCTTCTCTGACACAGACAGTTTTATCTCTGACCTGGAATACCAGCCATCAGGTTCAACAGAGAAATGGACTCAACATTCAGCACTCATGTCCAACTCCTTTGTGGAAAATCTAGAGGGTGAGTCTGCTTACTGCAATGCTTCAATGTTTGAAATTGGAGCACAGAGGAAAGGGGAAAGTGTTGTAAGAGTTTCAAGAGCTGCAAGTGAAAAGCACTGTGTAATGCTGAAGTATTGCTATAACTGGACACCTGTGTATTCTGAAATAGTTGGAAATTTAGCATTTGTGAACCAGGTGTACACTCATTCAGTAAAAACCTCCACTCAAAGTATACAGAGCTGCCACAGAACTTCCTGAGTGCTGTAGGATCTAGTAAAATAGCAGAAGAGGATATGAAAAGCTTAAGCCAAATATGGGCAAGGTAGAAGAGTGGCCAGATCAATTAACTGAGAAATTTGGAATGTTTCTTTTTCAAAAAGATGAAGCAATGTCAATGTAAATAGATGGAATACAGTGGCACGCACCTCCAGTCAGAGTATTAGGAATACAGGTTCATAACTAGATTTAGAGTTGAATGTGCACTATAATTGGGTAAGAATATCTGGATTTATTATTTCAGCTTCTTTATTTCATATATAAGCAAGATAATTAGGCCCTATGACTCTGCTAAATACTAATGATATTAGAAATTGTTGCATGGTCTATTGGTCTTGTTTGTGTTTAGACTTCAGTGGTTTTCACTTCATTACAAATATGCCTAAAATGCCAGAGAGCTATACTGTCCTTTTTCTCTCAATACATTTACATTATAAAGACTTATAACATGTTCTACTTTCTCCATAGATTTGTAAAGGTTAATAACTGTAAATGTACAGTAAATTTGGTAACAGTGAAACAACCAAGCTCTTTGTAAAACTTTTACACAATTACTGTGTAGACTGATCCTAAGTTTGCTTATGAAACTGAAATAAACCACACTGGTCTTTTGCCCAACTTTCAAGAAACTTAATTCTGCTTTCCTTACCTATCAAAATGTTATTAGTAAGGTAAGTAACTCCTGTTTGGAATGGCAAAGCCAGGGAAAGGACTGTACACCAAGCTGACATTCCTATGTCTTGAAACAGCAAATCAATTAGTAAAATATGAGTTATAACTTAGATTATTTCAGTGTTCTGCACTATATCCTTTGCAATTCAGAGTCTGGTAGGTTCAGAATAATTGTTGGAGAGCAGGAGTTCTTGAAAAATGGAAATTCAGGCTAATAATAAAATAACCCTCAAATAGCAGTGTCCCCAACTGAAAAATAACACATAGGGTGGTAAACCCCAAATTTAGGTCTGTGAAATGTATGCTGACAGGGCCCTTTTATAAAGGCACACAAACAGAAACCCAGACAGAAACACGTTTACACACAAGTGTTAGCATCTGACAAATGCAATCAAGAAACATGGCATTTTTAAAAATGAAAATAATGGGTATTTTATGCATTTGGCACAGTGTAGTGTGGTATTAATACAGGATAGGATTACAGAGAAAGTAGGATGGTTTTGTACCTTGAAGAATGCTCAGTGTCAAATCAGACAAGTTAACTGTATCCACTGCCAGTACAGAATTCTTACAGAGCCAATTTTCAGGCTTAAATTAGGAAGAACACAGCTTCTAAATTATACTGTTGGAGAGGAGAGCAACTGTGACTGTAGTGTGCTGCAGGAGATCAGAGCATCTACAAAGGCAGGAAATAACTAATGGAATACTTGAGTCATCCTTTATAGAAGGGGTAAGTGAGATGACTGATGAGTACCAAAACATGAGGAGAACCTACATGAGGAAATAGCTCTTTATTTGGTTGAAAGGAGTGTACAAAAACTTCTTGAAAAAATTAAATCTTGTTTTGTAGCAGTTTCAGCGTCACAGGCTGTGACAAACTTGAAAAGACAAACTGTAGAAAGCAATCAAGCTTATGAAGATATAATAGGTGGTGAGAAGGGTCACATAGGTGCAAGCAGTCTGCAGATTATTTATGAAGGTTCATAAGTGTGCAGTTACTCTGCTGTGAGAGAGGCTACAAGCTGCTTCCATGTTGTGAAGTTAAATGGGACCAACAGATGACTAATCAGTTATTCAGTTAAAATTAGGTAAGTGATGTTAGAAAGTTTTGTGTGTTGATGTTGACAGTTGAGGAACTAGAGATTCTCCTTCCCAGAGTCCTTTGGAAAAGAGACATGTTGCAGTAGCTGTCTCAGTGTAAGGTGTCAGTGAAAGGTTTCAGAGAAGGGACAGTGACAATTGTCCTCGAGTAGATGACATGCCAGACAGCAGCTCTGGAAGAGCAAGCAACAGTTAACTGTAAAGTAGAACCTGATGTGGAGTCTGGGTAAATGTGGCACTGCTGCTGCTCTGCTCTTGGGAAGGGTGAAAACCAAAAACCTCTACAGCAAGATCTTGTGATTAAGGGAAACCAGGTAGTTAAAGTGGAAATTAGAGTAAGGGAAAGAATCAAACCTGCACTCATCAATGCAGTGTTAACTATTCTCATTTAAAGCTGTCTCATTTAAAATAAGAACTATGAAAATTTGCTCAGTAGTGTTAAAAGTAGTCTTGAAAGGGTGAATAAATGCTAGGAATGTCTAGGGAACAGCAGAGAATAAGAAAATGCTGCTCCTTAGATCTGTTTTATGTCCACATTTTGTCCCTAATGCCACAAAGGAATTAGATGAATCCCTCTTGTTGGATCTGCTAGAGCTCTGCAGCCAGAAAAAGGAGTGAGGAGAAAATGCCAAATATAATAAAATGAGTGGGGGGCACAGAAAAGGTAATGGAAGATAATTCCTGGGAAGGAAACAGCACAGACCACCAAGGAATCCTGGGGCAAGTTCAGCACATCTAAAAAGCATTGCTATTGCTACAGGGAGTTAAGCTCTGCAATCTGCTGTCACAGAATGTTGCACTTGACAGGATTTTGCACAGACCTTAAAAGATCCCAGAGAGAAAAATCCAAATGGGCACAAAAGATTCTGTCTCTAACTCAGGAGTTCCCTGGGAAAAACACATTTTGGAGGCTGGTAGAACACCCTGGGGAAGCATTGTTGTATCTTGCACACGTCTCTGCTCTTGCCTATTGCAGCCCTAGTGGTCTGTAATCTGAACTGGTTTGTCTGAAGTTCTCCATAGAGGTTTTGAGGAAGTATTTTTGACTTTAAAAAACCTAAAATGCTTGGTAACTGCCAATAAAGATAGCTTGCTTGTCCTGTACATGCAAGGAAAAAGAGTTTACTTGATTATTCCCTGAAAGGTCTGTAGGTTCAGGAATTTCCTTTTCTTATACTCTTATAAAAATATATATACTTAGATATACTTCTGTTTTACTCTGTGCTGCAGTACAAAATATTTGTCTTTCAGCACAATGAGAGGGGAAATTAGATACAGAGCAATTCAGAAGCATGTTAGTTTTTGCTTGGCATTTGATTAAAAAAGATAATGCCTTTACTTTTGATATTAGAACTTCAAACACCTTAAAAACACCTTAAGAGAACTTGTTATTCTAAATTCATGGGGTGGGAGGTTTAATTTATCCAAAACATTCAGGAATTTATTATTAGAAGCACCAGGTTCTAATGGTGATGTCATGCTTCATAGCACAAGAGCTTTGTTCTGTTCAAATCAGTGAGCATGGATCACTGCCTGTAGGTGGGAGTTTCTCCAGAGGGGTTGGTCAGTGCTGGAGCAGCTGATGAGATCAGCACCCATAGCTCTGGGTGTCACTCACTGCCAAATGGCTGAGCTGTTCAACCCAACTTCAGGTCTTAAAACTGTGGATAGCAAATTGCAAAGTTAGAGGAGCTCATCCTGAGCAGTCTGGCTGTCAGGCTGTGGCTCTGTCAGCTGTCCAGTGCAGGCCTTCAGTGACAGAGGCAAAGCCCTCGGCCCCAGGGGCCGGGGAGGCCTCGGTGCTGCAGCTGCTGCCACTCGTGCAGTGAGCAGGGACTGGAAACAGGCAAACAGAGCCCAAGGGGAATGAAAACCATGGGAAGAACCCAGTAAAACAGAGTAACTGGGTGTTCTTAGTTTACAGCAAATCCAAAAGTCAGAGCTACTTCTCTGTAGCTCTGCCCATATTGATGTTAGGATGCTGCTTCATATTTTGCAATTTTTAATTTTGTAGGCTGGAGCCTCTATCTGACATTTGGTGCTTTCTCAGTGCAGTGTTTGCTCCATTTTGATGCAGCACAGAGAGGGAAAAGCTTTGCAATGCAATATTGCAGTATCACCAGTATTGACCAGGCCAGTCTAATCTGTCTGTAGCAGATTTTCTCCTCACCAATTTAACTTCTGTTCTAAACTATCTATTTTTAACTGTTAGTATAAATTTGCCAGCCAGCTTACATTCTAGATAAATACTAAGGGAGGAAAAGGTGAAACTATTGCAAATAAAGTAACAGTTGAAATTCTGAAATCCAGGAAAACTGCCAGAGAGGTCAATTACATAGACAGAGAAAAGTTGTTAAAATAATTTCCATTTCACAACCCAATATTAAAAAAAGGAGAAAAAAATATTTTAAAAACCCGCTGTATCACATTTTGATCTGTGCCATATCTGACAAGTTTTCAAAGTGCAGTTATCCCTGTTGTATGGAGGAATGTGCCACGTGTGTGCACAGTGTAGTGTGTGCACCCCTCTCTCTTCGTCTGCTCCAGCTGTCATTTCAGGATTGTTGACCTGGACTGTTAGCACAGAAAAAAAACACTTTGTAACATTTTTGATGTCATCCACTCAGTTGATACTGATCATCCAGAATGATTTTAGGTATCAGTAGGTACCAAATGATCACTAAATATTAGCAAGGCCTCTGTAATGATTCAGTGTGTAAGACATCTGTGGTTCCTCCTGACCGAGGAGAGAGTGGAGGTCCAGGCTATGGGATCAGCAGTCAACACCTGGCCCCACGGGTACCAAACAGGCAGGGACGTAGCTGGAGGGGGCAGTGGACTGAAAAGTCAAGGTCCTGCTTGCACAACTGTTCATCTAAAGGCTAATGAAATTGGCTGTCTCCAAAGAGGCAGCAAAAGTCTGAACTACAAAACACACATGAACCTGGCAGAGAGAGCATGAAAACCGTGCTGGAGATCTGTATTGCAGAATCCCAGACAAGCTCTGCAGCCTCCCCCTGCAAACTTGTGCTGAAGAAAGGAAATGGTATCAAGACAAAGAGGCTTAACAAAGCCATGCATGCTGCTTTTCAGTGTCTAGCTGCTAATGGAATGAGTCTTAAGGCTGAGCAAAAGGGAGTGTGAAATCTTTGTAGATATATTTTTAGGACCGAGTAGCCCCTGCAGCTCATGGTCAAAGTAGGAGAGGTGGGAAAAGTGTTTTTTTAAAAGTAAAGAGATTTTCTTTTGTTTGTAAAGCAACAGCAGTAGAGTCTGAGCTTGTCCTTTCTCAGAATTGTTGAAATCTGTTCCTCTGCCAATTTGTCACCTGAAGAACTTGAGTTTTGCTAGACAATATTGTAGAAAACCTGTATTTATGCACATTAAGTTTTCAGTTTTAATCACAGACTGCTACATATTGTGTGCTTTCCCCTCATTGGAAGAAGGTGACACATCATGCATTCAAATACTGACCTCTGGATTTCTCTTTTAGTCTTTAATACAAAAAGGAAAATGTTGTATGATCTTGCCTTTAGCCTTGTACATTTTTATGCAGGATTTTATCTCTTACTGACTACATGATTTACATTTTAAACTGCTTTAATTTATACCATTCCCCATCAGAAAGACAAGTTCTGATAATACTGGTATTATATGAATATTATATGTGCCATGAAAGATTAGAGAGTGATCTGAGCTGCTGCCTTCTGCAAGTTCTCCTTTCTTTGAAACTTTATTTTTACTCCCATCTGTACCTCATCTAAACACTGGAGAGTCTTCTGGAGTCTGCAGGCTCCCCCAGTCCATTTGTTGGGTACAGAGTTCCAGACAGATGAAATGGACATTCCTGGCAAGTATAAAATAGGAAGATGTGTTAATTGGGAGGCCAAGGTCTGTGGAAAAAACACCTTGGTCAGACACAGCAGGAAAAGCATTTTTGGCCTTTTCTTGAGGCCTGCAAGGTGCTCTAGCAGAACACTGACTTACATATTTATTTTGAAAAAAGCACACTTGAAAACTGGTTGGTTTTATAAATTAGCAATTCTTACAAAGTCACTGGGACAAGTAAGGTTCCTCTACTAGAATTCCCCATCAGAATGAAGACATGGTCCTGCATTTGCCTAAGAAATGGCAGATGTTTCTAATGGAAATCCATGTAAACCAGATAGATCTGTACTCACCACATGCTAAAAGTATTGCAAAAAAAACCCCACTGAGCTACAAAACAGCTTCTTATAAACAAATCAGTGATTATTTAGAACAAAGCAACACAAGCTAACCAGTAGCTTTAATATTCTGCATAATGACTTCTGCAGAAGTTTGGCAAGTAAAACCCCATGTGACCAGCTATTGTCCTCAGTGTAATGTGCTCTAGGAGAATGCAGGGCCAATGGCTACGTGCTGTTCAGTTAAACACCTCTGCTTGTGGGAACTACAAAACATTGCAGGACAGACCAGTTTGTGCTGATGGTGCTACTACAGATACAGATCAGCCATCAAAACTTAAGGGAAGTAACTAATGATTTCAAAATACTGAACTTCAGAATGTTATTTATAATGTTTTTATTGTAGCACTCATGAAAGTTTTAGCAGTACTGAACAGCTGGGACACTGGGTTTGCACAAAGCTACTGTTTAGTAGATAAGAGCTGTTGGAGCTCCTTACAGCAAGCTAAATGCCCTGACAGAAGCTGGTGGAGCACAGTTCTTATGAATAATCATCTACCATTTGTTTAAAAAATAAAAAGTTGTGGGGTTTTTTAGCAGTTGTTTACTTATGTATTGTGTTGGCCTAATAAAAATACTTGGGAAAGTGCCCTACCTGCAGTCACACAATTTCCAGTGTCACTGTGCAGTTTTCATTGAATGACAGGCTTTTCTGAAGCTAGAGAAATTGCAAATCTTGTAATGCTTGAGGGAATTGGCTTTTCCCTGGTGTGTGTGACCTGCTAGAACCCTTGGCTTCCATACCATGTGTTTGACAAGCTGTCCTTGCACCGATGGACTGGTGGATAACAAACACCTCTTCCATTATACACAGGGCTGTGCAGGAGGTGGTTTTAATGCTTTCCTGAGTGACTTTGAAGAATACAGACACAACCTCCCTTCAGAGCTGAATTCTCTAAGTTACATGGACTTCAGCAGATTCACAATACGAATACATTTTCTTTCAGACCCACTTATGGATCCTACTGCCACGAAGGGCAGTGCTCAGGCTGTTCAGTGCTATAAACACAATTTACCACCTGTAGATTGGTTTTGTTATGCTTCTACCAGACAGGAATAGTTGGTAGGAAAGTAAATCCTGCTGTGGAAAATTAAGGAAGCATTAAGAAAGGTGGTGAAGTGCATCAACACTGTTCTGTAAATTACCCAGTGGAGAACAAAGTAGCAAAAGCCTGGGTTCCAAATCTGTTAAGATGTTCAATAGAAGCAGTTTATTATCAGAACAAAATGTTCTAAACATAAAAATGGTCCTTAGTCAACAAAAGGATCCATTAAATACCTGTTTATGGAAGGTCCAAGCAAAGTCATGCAATTATTAAGGAAAAGCTTCTATAATTCAGCCTATTCAAAGTCTTGCTGAGAAAGAGATGATATAACCTACTGCCCACTCAGTAATGGGAATCAACAGGACTCATTGCCTCTAACAATGAAATATAATTTAGATTGTGGTTATGGTGCAATATTTTTCTAAAATATGTCATTATTATGTAATGTGGTATTTTTCATGTCCACGTAGAATGTTATTCGTTTTTCTTTGATAACATTACCATGGTCTGTTTTTGTAGAATAGACATTTCTATCACTGCTTTTACATTAACCTTTAAGATGATAATTTTTATCATCTTCCAACCTCAATTGTCCTGCATTTAATTACATAGGATTTAGAGTAGGATTTAAGGATTATAATTTCTTAATAATCTAGGTTAACTTTGTCACATTCATTAAGGTGTCCCTCACTTTTAAATAGTGCAAGTTGATTAAACTTTGTTGAAGTTGACACACATGGATACACAAACTGGCCTGTATATTAGTCTATCCTGAATCTTCAGAAATTGGCTGATATAATTTAGTTACTGTGGTTTCAGAAATACAAGTATTCAGAAAACTGGCCCAGTTAATAGGTATGTAGTGTTTAAAAAGAATATTCTTTTAACCTGAATCCAAGTTCTTAGGAAGTTCTGTAAGTAGCCTGAAAGAGCCAGGAGTTGCTGGAGTTATTTGTTGTGCCTGTCACACTCCTGAACAGCAGGAGTTCTGTGGGGAAATCTCACTAAACCTGACCTGTGCTGTGCCTTTCAGCTACCTGTGTGTCATGAATGCTCATGTGGTTATTTTATTCAAGGGGCTTGGGGAGTCTCCAGCATGGATTATGGCAGACTGTTTTTTCCCCCCTTGCTTTAACTGTTGCTGAAGCCAGGCTCCTCATTCATCTCCTGTTACGTAACAGCATCAAGGCTTAGCTCTGAAAGTATTTATTTTTGAAATAAAAGGGTTATGCTGATGAGTCCTGCCTTTTGGAAAGCATAAAAACTGTCAATTTTTAATATTTCTTCTTTTTTTATAGTGAATGAGATCATAGGAAGAGATATGTCACAGATCTCAGTGTCACATGGAGCAGCAGTGGCCAGCCAGCCTGCACGTGCGTGTCCTGGATCGCTGGAGACGAGAATATCTGATGGAATCCAGTAATGGATAAGCTAACGACTCAACATCCATGAAAACATCACAGTGTCTCTGAATATTTCTTCATCCTCTTCCTCTTTAGACTTACTGTGCTTCCAACTCTGTGGCCTTTATGAACTGGAACAGTGGATCCTTGCAAAGCCCTTTTAGTGGGTTACATTTTTGATGTAGAGACAGAGCATTTTAATTATAGTTCCTCAGATGCTGTAAAGAGACTTCTTAAAATGGACACACAGAATCTACACCAGATATTTTAACTGTTTTAAAGTTACAAACAAGCTTTGCTTTTTGCATTTAAATAGAATACTTTTATATTTTAAGTGCTTCAGATGTGTGGAGGTGTTAGTTTGCTCTTATAATATTCACAGTCCTGAACGTGGAAGATTTAATGCACATCTTCAGTGTGCTGCTTGCCCTTAGAGGTAGTGTAGTTTGTAACTGATGATTTGTAACACTTTTTGGTCATTTTGGAAAGCCTTTAAAGCTTCTGTTGTTTAATTTTTTTCTTAATAAGATCTTCCAGTGGCAAATCATACCTGTCATCTGAAGCCAATGCCACGGAAGCCATTGTGTATATGAATACTGTAGTGTTTTCTTTCTTAGATTCATAGGAAGCAAAGCCAAATGTAGATCTGCACTTGTTTATAAACTGAAGATGTTACTTGATAGGCTGCAAAAAGACCATTCCATCATGAAAGTGTTGGGATAGAAATTACATTCCAAAATTTAACTTTTATAACTTTGTGGATAAACTTCCTGATCTTTATTAGCACAGGCTCCTTCTTGAAATAGCTTTTTTCTTAGCAAGTTACATTTGTAATCAAATTTGAGCAGTAGGATTTTAGATTAAAGAACAGCAACATCAAAGCCATGTTAGATACAGGAGAAGAATTAATGTTTGCTGAGGATCTAAATATTCCCATTATCCCTGCAAAATATGGTTTTGAAATCAGCAATTCAGTGGCATTCAAGTTTTCAATGCAATAAATCATTTGGTCACATCTGTATCTTTTATGTGCTGTATGCCTGACCATGTCACTTGGAACTCCTAAGGAGATGGCAGTTACAGTTCCTTAAATTCAGGCTGTATGTAAATGTCAGTTGGCTAAAAAGTAACTTACTGTGAATTAGTGGTTGGGCAGTGTGATGTGTCCATGTTTGATTTCAAAGGTGAGAAGCAGGAGCTACCAAAGAAATACACAAGATTCATCACAGCAGCAGTAAACTCCGTGCTGTGCTCTGAGGATGCACCTCCCTTTTTCCCATAATCTGATGAATTTGAAACAATCTGTTTACATCATGACTTAAAAATCTCCAGCCTTTCCAGTCAGACACTGGAGGGGATCTGACACTGCCTGTGGAGGCCATGGGCATTTCCCTCCCCCAGGAATCACTCATTTACAGAGCTTCCCTCCCTGGAGCACACAGGGTATACCAGTCATGGCAAAGGAAGGTCAGCAGCACATGGAACCTCAGAACATCCAAGGTGTTCCTTTTAGTTGCTCATTTGGATGAGCCATGACAATCTAACAAAAATTAAGAGTGAATTAACACAAAGAATTAGAAAAATGCAAAGTATACTTGCATTGGATCCAGTTCAGACATGTGTGGCCATGTTAGCAGTTGACACATGGGAAGGACATGCCCTTTGTAGACTTCAAATGAAGGAAATGCTCTGACAGTGGAGAGCAGTGCTGAGTTATAGCACCTGGGAGAGCAAGCACAGCTTCTACTGATGTTGCATTTTGGCAAACGGGGGTGGGGAAGACTTTCCATTGAGCCTTTTGCAGGCAGAACCTTACACCTGGAGTGAAGTCAGTGCCCGAGCAATACCATAGCTGTAATCCCATCTCTGTAATAGCTGAATCATTAACTTCTAAAGACCATATTAAGTGGGTAAAATTGTACTTTTGTCATGTACTTCCTTTTAAGAGTGCAGCCTGAGGCTACTAACTTGATGTGTTGTAATTATTTCAAACACCTTAATGCAAGGCCGCTATGTACCTGCTGGGAATCTTGAGCATCCTTTTGTGAATGTACTGTTCAGTGGTGCAAACCTTGACATTTGCAGGAAATAATTGGCAGGGCTGGAATCTGGAAAGTGTGATATTGTTATTGTCCCTCAGCAATGGTGCTTTACTCTGTCCTCTACTCGTGTATGTTAAAGATCCTAGAAAGAACTCACATGCTCAGAAATACATCTACTTCTGTTTTTAACACCTTCAAAACAAACCAAACCACACAATGCTGTAAACTCTGTCATTGTCTCAGAGTGTGTGCTGGTGGCAAGGCACGTTCCAGTTTTCATTCATGTATTGGGTCTTTTGCATTAACCATTGTTTATAGGAGAATTCTGACTGAGAAGCTTTTCTTACTGTATGGGATTTATGCTCCTTTATCCTGCTGGTACAGACTCTCCTTGCAAGTTCTCCAAGTAGCTGGAATTCACACTGTACCTAAAATATAGGAGCCCAAACAATCCGGAGTTGCTATGCACTAAATTTTCTGATGCCTTTAAATACCTTGATGCCTGTAGACATAGAAATGCTTTCCTATTTAAAAATGAAATTTAAAAAAATATAGCTTTGGATACTAAAGCAGTTTTGTATTTGCCTTGTAAAAGCTTCAATACAAGGGTCTTAATTTTATTTTAGCTTGTGTGAGAACGTAGATAAAGACTGTTAATCTTGTATAATTTTAGTGGTATAAAAAGCACATGATCTCTATTGGACTATGCAAATTTAATTAAACAACAGAACCCGGCAACTGTTAATATTTTGTTGGCATCCACTTCCTTGTCCTTAAGTCCTGTCTTCTCCCTGAGTACTTTCCCAAAAATTTTTAATTATTTACGTTATCCTGAAGGAAAGCCTTAATGATGAGGTAGCTTTTCTATAAGGAGGGTCAAAGATCAATGCTTAGGGAAAAATATAAAGGGGTAGCATTTTAATCCAGGGGGACAGGGATGAGTTCTGAAATTACCATTAACTAGGAATCTGAATTTCTGTAGTAAAACTTACCTGTTATCAGGGGAACTGCCACCCTTTTTAAACCAAAGAATGAAAAAATGATTTTGTTCTGATACAAAGCTTTGAAACTCTATTTTTGATACTCATAATGGATGTCATTCCTTGAGGTTCAGAAATCGTTCAAATTGAAGTTTTATATTTAAAAATGTGGGACAATAAAGATTAAGTTCTAGATGTTTACAGAGCCTTGTATTGTAATTTCATGTACATTTTGTATTTTAAACATTTTTGTAAGTTATGATTGCAGTGCTACTTGCAGAAATAAAGGGAAAAACTTGCATTTAGGCTCTTAAATCATAGTGTTCAAATAAATAAAAATAATGCAAATACCTTGTCATTTATTTGAAATGCAGACCCAGAGGTAGTGGGAAGAAACTCCATTTGTGATGCAGTGGTAACAGCTGTGCCAGGCTGGGCCAGGGGAAGTGAGGGACATTGGGTATTCCTCCTGGAACAGTGGTGATTTTGAACAATCTGACAGAGTTTGGAGCTCAGATTAGAGCCAGCAACAGTGAACCTCCTGCGTGAGAAGGGATTAACAGTGCTGGCAGAGTATCAGCCTGCACAGCACTGCTGCTTCCCTCTTTGCTAGTGTGGTTGTTTCAATTAGACAATCACAAGATTATTTTGAAAGATTTTTCCAGAAATTATTATTGGAGGAAGTTCATAATAAAAAGTAATTTCCATTCCTGAAAGGATATCACAGGCAAGATGTAGTTAAAACTGTTTCTGAAATAAATGTGAAATTCCAACAAAGTTTATATTACTTGCCAAATCCTGGCTGATCAGGCAGCCCCGAGGGAAGTCCCTGTGGGTACAGTCAGGCCTTACACTGTGTACTCATCTCAGTGATCTTGGTGCTGCTGAAAAGGGTTTTATCTCCCTTTCCGTACCCCTGCAATCCCAGTGAGCTGTGGGGCTGTTCAAGCTCCGGCCCTTGGCTCCCGTGCTCACCTGCGGGAGAGAGCAGCAGCAGCAGCAGGAGCACGGGCCGGGCTGGGATTAGCGTCCCTCAGAGCGCCTGTCCCGGCCCATTACCTTCAGCTGCATTTCGCTATAAATACACCAGAAAGGGGATGCTCGAGTGCCACCAGCCCAGTGCGCGGTAAATATAGCCGAGGTTTAGTAAAAATAGCCGCGGCGGTTTGAAAGCTGTGCACATGTTCTGCGGGGTGATTACCCAGGGTATAATTAGCACACACCGACACCAGCAGTAAGCCATTGACTGCGTCTCCTCTGCCGTCAGTTCAAGTCGCCTTTCGGATGCAAATGGGCTGGAGGCTGCTTCGCTCGGGCTGCTGGGGTGGGACAGGAGGATCTGCGGTCACGCCAGGGCGGGCAGAGCTCAGCGCTGACACACGCACGGCTCTTGGTGCAGAGACGAGGCTTTGTTCCAGGCAGGGTGAAAACGTCTACCTTGCAAAACACTGGTTTGATATTTCAGGTAATCAGGGAAAAGTCATGTCCTGTTAAAGTCAGCTCCTTTAGAAGAGTAACCAGATGTTCATTCACTTACGACCCAAACCCAAAGGAAACGCTGCCAGAAATCAAGGCCTTTTAATTCTCATATTATAGCCAGTATTTCCTTACAATATTCCACAGCACAGACCTGTGCTGTCTTCTTCCTGCTGCTTGTTTCTGGACCTCTCTCTCCCTGCCTAACTCAAAATATCACTGTATGTTCTGAATGTACCATGTGCTCCACTGGACTGAATAAGGTGAGGATTGAACTGTTTGGTTCCTACCTTTTTTCTTTGCCCCTTGGCTTCAATTAATTTACAATGACAGTGTTCAGGAGCTGGCCACTGCTGTAGGGAGTGAAAGTATTAAGATATGTAGAAGGCCATGGAAAAGAAAAAGGAGTTTCAATATATTTAAATTCATGCATAGTTTTGCATACAGACTTCTCTGGTAAAGGAGGTTTACTCAGAACTTTATTCTGCCTGTAAAAAGATAATTTTTATCAGTCATTCTTAACAAACAAAAAGCATTATCACTTGCAGAAATCCTCTAAAAAAATTATTTTACACTAACATACTGTTACTTTTGTTAACACCTGCTACATGCAAAATAAAATAGAAAAAAAAAAAAAAAAACCCAGACTAAGATACAGAAGCAATAGAAAAGGAATATTTACTTTGCAAAGATTTGTGTGTTTCATAGATCTTGTTTTTGAAGAGATTGATCCACTAGAAAAGTCAGGCTATGCAAGTTCTCAAGCTGCAAATGTAAAGTTTTCATTTCATTCGTGGTTTTTATTACTAGAAACTGAAAAATAAATACTTACCTCTTCCTTCCTGTCATTGCTGTGACACCTGCTGGTAAGAGCTGGAAGAATGTTTGTAGTCTGTGCTTGTTCTTTTCTGTAATTTTTGATCAAAGGAAAGTGATGCACCTAAAGAGAACTTGATGTGAAAATATTGCTTGGGAACATGGTGCTGGATAATCAGTGGTATCATGTGAAGTGAGCTGGAGGGAAAAGGGAACAACTACTCTTCCAAGTTCTTCTGACAGTGGAGTGATAAATGACTGATGGCTTAGGAAGGTCCTTCTTGTAATGAAAAGCAGGAAAGACAAGGAAGCAGCATGTTGAAAATCCTGATGGTTGGGAATATTGACATATTTTCTAGAAAACAGGCAATTATAAAAAGCAATAACCACCCTACACATTAACAGCTGCAGCATCTCTTAATAAACACCTCCAGACATTAACGACTGCAGGTTCTGGAACCAAAGACAAAAGTTCCTAAATCCAGCTTCTCCACATACCCACGGTTCTGGCTGTAGCACCAACATCAAGGATTTAGGCTGCCATAGAGCATTTTTTAGGACAAGGCATGAAAGGTCAGGGTTGCCTTCCTAAATTTACTACAGCTTGGTGCAGAAGGTGTGAGGGATCCTTCTCTGCCCAGGAGGTACAACTACTGCAACAAACACACAGCACAGAATAGCTGAGTGTTGTCCTTCATGCATCATAATTTTTTTCTCACAGCAATAAAAGGATCTGTTTGTAAATATTCCAAGAACTCCCTGGTGTATCCACCAGCCAAGTCGTTCTTGCAATGTGTTGGAAAAGGACAAGACAAGCTTCTAGCAGTCAGTATGTCACTGTTTTCAAGTAGGAAATTCTCTAAGTATGATGCAAAACAGATTTTCCCAGTCTTCCATCATTTGAAGTGCCTCCAGAGCTGCTGCATAGCCTGTCCAAAGCACTGGTTTTCTGTGATTTAATGAATTAAGGTTTACTTTCAAGGTTTGAAATTTTAAGAATTGCATCATAATAAAGGTGCAACAACCATTTACAGGTCAAAAACAGCTGCAGTTGACAGCAGAGGTGCAGATTTGCAGTTTAACTGCCATTGGTTCAACTTTACTCTGTGTGTTTTCTAGGCCGGGTCTCCACATGGAAAGGTTGCTCAGGACATTAATCCTCACTCCTGGATGTCACAGCAGCTCCTGCTCAGGTCTGTGCTGTGTGATCAGTTCCTGCTGCAATTGTTTCTGTCTCCAGCTGCACTGTTCAGCACAGTTTTGCCAGTACACACATTTCTGCATTTCCATGTTCCCACCATTTCTTCCCTTACCAGGAATAAAAATTGGCTAATACAATCTTCAACAGAAAGCAACTATGAGAGGTCAAGGATAACTTTATTCAAGTAACAGCAAATACCACCCTGTGACATTTGCCTGGCTGTAGTCACAGTAGCTGGAGGAGGAGTATAAGCCATCAAGCCAATAGGACAAATAAGGCAATACTGAAACTGAATTAAGTGCTACTATGGGATTATTTTTTTCTAAGGATATGAAAAAAGAAGCTATGCCAAGAATGTCATCATTGCCATCTGACCTCACCACTGACAGAAGTTCTAATGGAAAAGCTGCACAAACAATGGAGGATAACAAGCAATCCAGCACTGGCCAGATCCAGGGCTGAATGACATCGTGGCTTGGAGAGGCACAGCCATACATTTTGTGGCTGTCAGCAGAGTTTGCTGAGAGACTCAAACGCTGCTTGCCCAAGCCTAAACCCTTTGGAACTAATCCAGCTGCTAAAATGACACTGGAGACCAATATGGTTTCCTTAGCTAGAAAGAGCAGTACAAAACATACAAAAGACAGAGAAAAGAGGGAAAAGAAAAAAAGAGAAAATATTTTGGTTACCAAGCAGGTCTGTCTCCAGTTACAGGCTTCCACTCCTGTGAAAGGCCGACCTCAACTACTTCATAGCAGAAAGCAATGTTCTTCTTAGATTTACTTTTTAGATAGCTGTAAAGCTGCAAAATTCATTTTTTATATAAGCAACAGTTAAACACATAGCTGGCTAAGCAGGGCATGTTCTAATGTAAATTGTTCCATTTTTCTGTGTCATTTGTGCCCTCCTTCCCAGACCACCCCCTCCCCCCAGAGACTCTGCCTTCATGATTTTGTATCATTTTCACATATAGTACACTAAGTTCAATATTTTTTCTAACACCACATGAACTCTTAGCAGGTCAAACACCATCTGGACCAGACAAGTAAAATGGAATTCTATCACTTACAACAAAAAAAAATTTCCTGTTTGGTTGGCCTAAAACCAGAACCACACAGTTCTGAGTGACATTAAATATTATATTTAAACAGCGACTCAGTCTTTCATAATCAAAGTAGAAAAAATTTAGAAAGCCATTAAATGTTGTCTTTACTCTCAGCTTGTTAGACAGCTTTCAAGTTACCTGGTGTTTCTTTCATTCAAAATACACTCGGGTGGCTTCACTGAAGGCCATTCTGCAGACAGTAGAGATGTGCTGCAGATGGGCCCAGCAAGCAGAATCAGCACTGGCTCCACACAACATAAAATATCCTCAGGGGTGGAGTTAACAAAAAAGAAATGAGATTCAAGGAGCTCAGTTGTTCAGCTGTTCTGAAAATGTCCCCCAAGCTCTCAAATTTGTTTAAACAAGTGTCAAACCTTCATTCAGTGTTACTGGTGCTCTCTCAGTCACACAGATACCATCAGGATCCTGCTCTCAACAGCAAAAAGATTTTTAGGGTTACTTTTTTTTTTTTTTTAAGAAGAGAAATTGCAGCTTGGGCATGGGGCCAGGGGTGTTATAAAATTTAATTCACATAGAGATCCTATACAGTTCTAATTGCCCCCATGAAAAGTCAGGGTAAGAAAAAAGCTGACACAGCACAGTTCTCTGGAGTCTCTTTTTCTGGGAAAATATGTGGGTGCTCACAGAACACACACCTGAATCCAGGTTAGACTTTGTGAGCTCCCCAAAGGCACAGACATTTTGGCTTAAAGCCAGGAGTTAATGGCAAACCAGTTTTAGCTTTCTATTTGCAGCTGAAAAGGAGGTTTAAAATCACATGCAGTTTGAATCATTTCTCTCCATTTGTGTATCTTGAGTCACTTTACTCTCAGTAGGACTCCCACAAAACAAACATAAGTGAGCAGGAATAGGAGATGAAATCTCACATGCAGAAAGGTCACTGAGGGAAACAGCTTTGGTCTGCCTGCACAGAACCAAGCAGGGTTCATCAGGAGGGTCACAGCCTCTGCAGTGTCCCCTGGACTGAACTCTGAGAAGTCCCTGCTGCTTCTGCCTCCAGTTCTTGGCAGGTCCATCTCACAGCCAGAAGAGGCGAGTGCCTGACCAATGTACAATGACTCCAGCTGAAAAGCAAAGCCTGAATTCCAGGTAGCACTGCTAATTCTTCACCTCAGGGCCAGCCACAGACGAGTTCAGGGGAGATTTACTTCTAGAGCAAGAAACTGCTGGGAAGCCCAAAGGAGAAAGGTTGGAAATCAGCTCCCCCTGCATGGTGCTCGGTAGTGCCTGGTCTCTCTCAAGAGCCAGAGCCACAGCACTGCTTTCAGCACAGACTGACACAGGGCCTGGGTGGAACAGCAATGGGCAGTACCTGTGAAAGGAAGAGAATTCCACACCTCATTTTGGCAAAACACCTGAGCAATTTAGTAAAGGAACTGATGCTTAATGGCTGGAAATGTTTACATGCATATGGAAGGGAAACAGCTTTTACTGTAGCTAAAATGGTGGCCCAACTCTCCTAGTCAAGAAAAGAGGAGGATCTGGAAGAAAGGGGGTATCAGGTGATACCTGGATAAATCTTCTAGAAGACTTGAAAGGGAATAATGGCTTTAAAAACTAAAGATACCCCACCAAAAATGTGGAAGACATAAAGGCTAAACCCTTTAGTAAGGTTATCAGAACAGGAAAGAGCAAAGCTGATTACTGCACAAAAAGAAAGCTTTCTCACACAGTATAAATGCAACTAGACTAAACACAGCACTGGTTGCTTATCTATTTCTATGCCTATATGTTTTTTAAAAAATAAAACAACTAACCTGATTGCACTGAGCATTATGATTAAACACAGATTCACAATCTAAATCACACTTATTCGTGCTAGTTAAAGTAATCTGGGTAACTGCAAGGCATTCCTTATCCTCACACATGGTGAATGTAAAACCTGAGACCTCAGGACATTTTAGCAAGAGACCCAGCCACCCAGGACTTCTTCCACTCAGTGGAAATACCAACAAAGCAGGTTCCCCATTCCCTGCAGGAAGAGTTGCAGCGCATGGGAGAAACAAAAACAATTCCTAGTAGCTGTTGGCCATACTGCCATACCCTGCTGGGCATTCAGGTTTTGAAAATACTCTAGAACTGCAGGGTCCACACAGGGCAGAACATCACAGCACTAAACAACAACTAACAGGGGTCTTAGGATACTAATAATTCAGTATCACTGTGTCATAGATGATTTGTGCTACAATTTTGTTTTAACCTGCTTTTTGTCATGAAATACTTCAAATAAATTACAAAAAAAATTGTGTTAGTCACCAAGAAGACAGCCTCCACTCAGCTGGAATGCAGCAAGAGTTTAATATTTATAATGAAAGGTCAAGATTTAAGAAATATCATGGCTGGCTGAATAAAGGTGAGTTTCAAGCAGGTATTATGTAATTACCTGGGTTTGTGCAGGCTACTAAGGTAAATGTTTTCTTAAGAAATTATCATTTGAATTCCGAGTTATTTTCCACTATGTCCCACTGAGATAACACAAAATCTCTGTTAAGTACTGTGATCTCCAGTTCCCAGAACTCAGTACGTGTTGGTTGACATTTCAGGTCACATATAGAGAGCATTTTAGAGTCTTATTGGTTACAAAGTGCACCTTTTAGTTCCAGTCTTTGCAAACATATTGATCATGAGCTGTTCCATCACAATCTTTCCTGTAATTCAAACTTTCAACAATTCACAGCTTTATCAGGAATTTCCCTCCCTACTCCCAGAAAAACTCACCATCTAAAGTCAGCCTGAAACCAAAGGAACCTTGGGTTGCATTGGTTCTTTCTTGCTCCGTGCTACTTAATGATGCCACCATTATATCAGATATCAGATTCCACCTGGGAGGAGAAGAGAAGGACCAGTTCCCAGGTAAGATCAGAGGGTTTGGGTGGTGCACTCATACCCAGCCCCCAGCTCTCCCTGTACTCCCAGAGGAAGAAAACATGGGGAGGGGGCAGGACAGAGCTGTTCAGAGGCTTTTCTTCTCTGCAACTCACGTCTGCAGTGGCAGCAATGCCTGGAGCCAGCTCTTGGTTAGAGAGCATTATCTCACTCCATTCTGTTCCTATTATTTCATATTTAAAGTTGTCCTACCCAGCTCCAAAATTCTGCTGTTATGAAAAGATACTTGGGTTCACCTAATGCCTTATTTATGCCCCAGCATCACATTCACTTAACTAACAGATGGTGGTTGATGGACCCTAGAAATTTTTCACACAGGCTTCTAGTTTTATTAATTTAAAAGTAATGAATAATTTGTATATAAACAATTCATACGATGTCCCTCTCTTGTTCTGACAGCAGTAGAGAAGCATCCAAACCACATGAAACAATTGCTTCCAACACCAGCCATGCACAACTGCCCAGGAAGTCTTCCATCTGCCCCTGCCACTAAAGGTACTACCTGAAAGCCAGTAGTGCACAATAGGTGGTTTCCACTAAACAGATGCAAAACTAAAGAAAAGGACACATGAAGGTGTATTTAAGAAAGGCAGCGTTCATTCTTACAGAACACACTGGATGTCTCAAAAAAATGAAGTGAGAAGAATCAAATCAAATCAACACTCTACGGACTTATTTTCTAAAAAGTAGTGCAGAGTTTTGCACCGAAAAATCACCTTTGTAAGAAAGAAGAAACCTGGCAAAAGAGGCTGGATTCAGAGGCATGGCAAGGTAGGACTGATGATTCAGGGTAGGCTTTCAAGCAGAGGAGCCATTTTGGAAATAAAAATGTGTGTCCTTCAGAGAAAAGATGTTCCTGCTAGAGGAGGAAATTTTTGTTGTTCGCTCAGTGTTGGGAACATTTAAAATTATTTTCTCTTTTTTGTCTGCATAATTAAGGCTGGCCTTGGTTGGCCTTCCAGCAACAACTGCAGTCACTCCAGTGGCTTCACACAGCTGGAGCAATGTTTACAAGGGCTGCAGAGCCGAGCTGTTCTCAGAACAGGCTGGGTGGGCTGGGAACAGGAGGCACAGGGTGTGCTCACCCCGCGCAGCAGAGCCGGCAGTTCAGCAGCGCCCACCCCGCGCTCTGCTCCCTGCTCCCGATAAAAGCCAAACATCCACCTCACTTTGTCAGGCACCCCTTGCTACTTCCTATAAATACCTTCCCATCAGCCTGTCATCCCAGAAATGTCCATTAAATTACTTTTACAGCAGTGCAGAAAGGATTATTTATAAAGTTCCACATTAGCAATCTTTTAGGGAACGCTGCAGTAAGATAAATGTAAAGGCACTTTTGAAAGAGAGGAATGCTTTCCCATCATGAAGCATTATCAAGAGAACATTATCTTTAATACTTTAATAGACTTGAGACAAAAGGCTGGATGTGTGGTTTGATTATTGGTATGAAGTGAACTGCATTTACTGTGTTCACAAATAATTACTTTAAAAAAACAACTTTCTTTGTGTCTCAGAGTGAAAAATTTATGTGAGGGGAGGGGGTGAGTTAAAAAAAAATCACAAGTTGCTGATCTTATTCACTGTTGAGATACAATGTGGAAAACAAAAATAATTTTAGACTAAATATTAACATCATGCTTCAAATGTACTTAAATGTGGCCAAAATCAGATGAGCTCATTCCACAAACAAAATCTACACTTGGGGCGTATCAGAGCAATCCTGGGCTGTTGCTCAGGGCAGATCGTGTGTGCAGGCCATGCAGGGAGAGGCTCAAGAGAACCCCCAGCAGGTACCCCCTGTGCAGAGCTTGCACAGAGCCCACCCCACTGAACAGGGCACATTCTGGAGAGGGAATGAATGCACAAAAACCAGACCAGTGCGAGACCCTGAATGTGGAGCACAGCACAGGCCACGCCACAAAGGTGTTGTGGAAGCACAACCTGAGCAGCTGCTCCTGAGCATCACAAGGCAGGACAAAAGCCTTCCTCTCACACTTATGTCATGAGGTCATCCTTACCATAAACTGTCACTTTCATTTTCATATCTAAAAACCCCAAAACAACTGCTTTTGGCACTACAGAGCCACCACAGTGACAGTACTAGTTAGGGTTGCTTTCCATAGTACTGATGGTTATCTATTTACAAACCTCACCACTGGTGGAGAAGTGAGGTTGAGATCTTAGGTTTTGTTTGCCATTCCTGAAAAATGTCTGTCGGGTTTGGAGTCATTGAGGGGCAGCAAGCATGAAATGTCTTTATGGAATTCCTAAAGCACAACAGCAGAACCCATTTAGGAGAGAAGAGAGGGTCACAGGTATTCTCTCAACACCTCCCAGTGAGGGGGATTGTCACAGCAGCTACCATTCTGCACAGCTGCTGTCTCACACCACCATCTAAACAGGGATCTGCAAAGCACTGCGTGTTCCAAAGGTGCTCGCAAAGAAAGGTACTGAAAAACTCATCTCTTGGGTTTCAGTGTTCCACTGCTGATTTGGGAACACACAATGGAGTGTTTCTAACATGGAAATTTTAAAAAAAACCCTCTATGGTTTATGTGGGTAAAAAATAAAAATGAATTATAAACCGCAGGATCTTATTTTTCCTGGGTACACTGAACAATAGAAAAACCATTCAAGTGGGGGTGGGGATGGCAGTGGTTTTGAGCATTCAGGAAAAAATGCAAGTCCTCTTACACAAAGAGTTTCTGGAGTTCCATTTTCAGTGGCATAGTCTGCTAAAGAGCAACCATTTTTTCCCTGTACACTTCACAATTTTATCTGAAACAAATATGAAACCGAATATTTCTGAAATCAACAACAAAACATAGGAATGAGAAGAATTTCTGAAGAGAGATTATGTGCTTGCTAAATAGAATTCAAAAGTTACTGTAATTCTGTTATAGTTCTTCTGAAGGATTTCTGACTCAAATTCTAGAGTTACAAATTCAAGGGCTCCAAGAGCCAGGCGTGTCTGCTTCATTACTAGCTCCATAATTATTCCTCAAAGTTACTTTTTACAGTGACATCCACACAAATACTGCATGTTCCCCCTTACTACGCCTTGCTTAAAGCAATAAAAACTGAGGTGCTGGCATAAGAAAAACTGTTCCTTGGCTCTTCCTTCTGCTTTCAAATCCAATTTCCTAGTCTGTATCTAGAGGCTAAACATCATTTATGCTCAATGACAGACACGCGATGAACAAACTGCAATTGTATCCAGTAACCCCTCCTTGCCCCCACTCTGATTTATCCCTAATTGTTTCAAAAAATTCTAGAGTCCATGAGTTATAATCAGTAGTGAGTAGAGCTGCTGAGAGCAGCACCATGAGCAGAGCTGTGCTGGGAGCTGCATTCCTGCTTGCCCGAGCGAGCTGCGCGCAGCTGAGCCTGGGCTGCCCAGCTCAGAGCTGCTTCAGCTCCATCTACAACCACTTGGGCTCATTTTCATGTTTGTGGCTGCCCAGAGTTGCCCCAAGAGCAGTCTGCCAGCAGTGCTGCCCTTTGCCACCGACTGCGTGGGCTGATGCTGCCTCCTCAGCATGTTTGCAACCTGCTTTTCCTGTTTGAAACAGGTCAGAAAATCATCCCACCTCCTGAACCATAAGGAGAGTCATTATCCTGGCATTGCAAACCCTCTGGAAGCTCCAGTATCCAGTGCTGAACTTGCTCTGTAGCTGGAAGATCTCCAGGCTGTGCAGTGAGTTCCCACACTGCAGCTGCCCCGTGCTGTTTAACCAGAGTAGCTGTGTCTGAAAGGGAACCACTGGTGGAACCTGGTGCCAGTGAACAGAACAAAAAAAAAAGAAACAAATAGCCCACACTCCCAAAATATTGCCTTCACTGCATTCACAGTCTCCCCTGTTGTTAGCACACTCTCTGGGATGTGTTATCAGTGTCTAGGTCCATGGTCTTACAATTTTCTTTCTTCCCCAAATTATCTCTAAAACAGTCCCCATAACCCAAACATTTGGAATCCTTTCTTTTCTGGGGGCTTACTTTCTACAAGACAAGATCAGGTCACTTTAAATAAAATCACTGGCACACTGTTATCAGTCACCAGTATCCTTCAGCTGAACAAAAAGATTGATTTTACAGACAGGCAGAAGCCACATTTCATTGAAAATATGGAGCCTGCCATCCTTACAGGCCTTCTCCTCCTCACGAGCAAGAGAAAGAGTCCATTACTGTCATGAGCACTGCCAGGTGTAACTCCAGCTCTAACTCCAGGATGTATCTCCTCATGGCCTCCATCACCCAACCTGTGATCTGTGCTCCAGATCCCAGCAGGAATATGATGGACCTGACTTTTGATAAAACATTTTAGAGCAATTTAACACACACACAAAATAAGCAGCATTGTAAGCAATCTGACAGTTTATATTCCCAGACATAGATTTCTTGTCACTAAAAACTAAGCAAAATTGATTGGTTTTCTAAGTTTTTTTGTTGCTTTTCAAAAAACAAAACCAAAACAAAATAACCAACCGACCAAACCCATGCCAAAACAAAACAGAACAAAACAAAAACCCAAAAGGTCCTGACCTTTCAAGGACATTTTAATTTAATGTTATTGCTACAATTAATATTCAGTGCAGCTTGTGTGGATTTTCACAGTAAAGTTCACAATTGCACAAGGACTGCATTGCATCAAACAAAAGAAAGGCACACCTAATCCAATGGGAATGAGTCCCACATTTTCAGGGCATGTTTAACCAAGAATTCCTTGGACTGAGCTGTAGTGACAAATGTTGCACTGCAGATAAGGCTCAGACTGTCCTTTCCTCACTTCAACCTCTCATGCCCCAAGCACGGAGGAGGAAGGACCTGTTCCTTGCCAGTCTTTGGGCTGTGCAGTTCCACCACACCTTTGCATTTCTCCCACAGCAGAACTTTGTGTGCCTTCCATCCCTATGGAAAGCAGTCCCAGAGAGATCCCCAACACTGAATTAGTTTGGAAAACAGCAAGAAAAGATCTTACTCTTCCTGACAAACCCCAAAGCTTTTATTCAATGCAGAAGACAGCTAAATTCTAATGCCATTCCATTGCACACAGCAACACAAGAGATTTTTCCAAAAAACAACCATCAGCTTTTTGGAGCTTCTCACAGAAAATTCCAGTGAGACTCCCTTTCTCCAAAATACATAATTTTTTCCTCTCCTCGGTTATTCTCTTGTTTCTTTCCACCTCTCACCTATTCTTGTGAATAGTAGTAAGAAGAAATAGAAATATATCTCCTTCATTTTTGCACTCACATACTTCTAAGTATTATTATTTAAAACATACCCAGAGTAAAGATTTTGAATATTTTTGCACACAAATACAAAATTTTAAGTTAGGTTTGCATGAAATTCAAACATCACAAGTTATTTTAGAAGAGAATATACAAACACAAGTGATCCATGCCAGCAGCACATTAACTTTTCCCCTACCTCCAGCAAGGAGAAGATAAAGTGCTGATAACAAGGAATGATTAAAACCAAATAGCAACAACAAAAAAACCTTTCAAAAGTTACAATGCCGTAATAGCCAAGCTGGAAGGCAGGGGCCAGAACAGGACATTGGTATAAACAGAACAACTGCACCTTCATCAGGCCTATTGTAAAAGCTGCTTTCCCAAATGAAACACAACATGTTCTTATTTTCACTTATCGTTCAACAAAAGAAGAGTGTCCTAGAAGGTCTAGGACCAGTAGAAGGCCCTGGTTAATGTCCCCAAACTTCAAAGCAACAGAAACTTACAAAGACAACTCCCGTGTTTGAGGGTTAGGGGTTGTGGGTGTGAGGGTTGGTTCCTTTCTCTAAATAGTAGAACTGCTGATATGCAACCCCCCACTCCCCCTCTTTTCAATTTCTCTTGAAAAAATTAGGCCATCCCAAAATGTGGCAAGTGCTGGAGCAACTCAAGACCTAATACTAGACATTAAAAACCTCTCCCCATTTTTACCCTCTTTTCTATATTACAGCGTGAGTGAGTATCCCACGGGATCCCCCACAAGGAGAATTCCCAGCGACTCTCAGTTTATGGTGCTGAACACACCCAAGGGAAATGCCCTGAGAGACCAGGATTAAAACCAACAAGACCAACAGCTGACAGCGGCGAGGAGCCGGGGGAGCAGCCTGAGAAGGTGCCCAGCGGTGTGAGAGGAGCCTGCCAGCCCCGAGGCCACCTCAGCTCTGGGATCCAGGGCTCTGCCGGCCGGGCCCCGCCGCCGCTCAGCCCGCAGCCCTGCTTCCTCCCACACATGTAATCTGGCCTAAAGCCTTGGCATTGCGCTGATCAGCTGCGGGTTTCTTTCTAAGAGCCAGAAGACTAAAGAGTAATTTTTCCTTCATTTTTGGTCTAACACAGTATGTTTACATTAGGGTGACACTTAAAGCACTCCTTTTGTCCAGTCATTGCTACTGGACAATTTTTGCTGTCTAGGAAACATTTTATGGATTTCTTTTGGTCGAGCAGCTTTTAAGTCTTTTTCCTTTCCGACTAAATACGGTTAGATACCACTGTGATTTTCACAATTAGAAATCAGTTTGTACATTTCAAAGCAACCCTATTGAATGTCAATGAAGTCGGAGAAAACATTTAGAATAGAAAAACAGGGACAAATTTGACAAAAAAGAGGGGGAGGAAAAAAAAAAAACAACGAAAAAACAACACAACCAACTTAAGTCAACAATTTCATGAGCAGCAAAACCTCGGAGTTTAAGGCGAACAGACGGCAGAGCACTCCCGGACAGCGGAGCTCCGGGCCCCAAAGCCGCTGTTCCGACCCCTCCTCGCGATCCCCGATGGAAAGGGGACATCTACTGGCAGCCAAAGTCATTGTCACACAGCTGACATTAAATCGGCAAAATTAGAGCAGCGCCTTAGTGATGTTTACAAAAGGGAAAGCATTTTATTTGAACTCAGCTTTATATTATCACAGAAAGCCACAAACAATAGCCATTAAAAACCCCCAAAGGCATGTATTTAAAGTAAAACGATTATAATAAATAGCATAGTAACAAAAGAAATTGCAATTAGCAAGTTTAAATTAACATCCTGTCATGTTTATTTGAATACTTGCATTTCAGCTTCATATCCAGCTAAGTAACACAGTAGCCCTCACCTGTTCTTTTTCAAAAGCATTATAACAAGTAGATATAAAAAGGCAAAATTTTAAATTAACTACAAGCAAACCTTGGTGCATCAGGTATTTTCTGCTTTAGAATATTTCAAGTTTTCCTTAGATGCAATCAGGTTTTAGAATACACTTCTAGTGATAGACTCAAAACATATTACAACAGATTTTGTCAAATATAGTTTTATATAAGACAGGACCCAGGAGGTTAAACTGCCAGCCTTCATCAGCAGTTCATTTTAACTGACTGAAATAGAACAAATACTATTTCAGAAATTAAGGTGCTGAAAGGCTTTTATTCTTTAAAAAAATTTAGGAATTGAATTTCACTAATAAAATATTTGTTGAAAATATCTCAGTTCACATAAACAAGCAAAACTTTTAAGCCTGTTTTGGGTAAGCCTTCTCTGCAAATGAGGAAATCCCAAGAAGAAACACCTGCTCTGGACACACAGCTGCAACTATTGAAACCGAGAACGGCCATTTCAAGCTCTTCAGTCTCACCTCCAACGAGTGTAATAAGAATAAGCTATCTTCTCTCTAGGCTGGGCAGGAATATCCCATGGGATAGGCCAACACACAGAAATCATCTCCAGGTGAAATTATCAGTGTCAAGAGAGTGGGAGCAGAAATGACTAAATGAATCATGTCCAAACCAGCACTATCAGAAGTGTGAAATCGGGAGAAATACAACCAGTGGCAATTCTGTTCCACAGTTACACAACATGGCAACACGAACACAGGTGGAGGAGTTTGCTGATTGCAAGCACAGAAGAAGCTTCTTTTTGAGATTCGAATTTTGGGGCTGAGTGTGAGGACACTTTCTTTAACAACAGCAAAAGTCAAATCAGAGTTCTTTACCAAACTTCTTCTTTGATGAAACACTTAAAGCTTAACACTTTTTTATTTTTCTATTAAGCTAAGTGCATTTAAATACAGAGATTCCTCTGATAAGGCTTTGCAACTCAGCATAGTCTAAAACTTCAATCACAAAGAGTAAATGTCAAAAGAACATTAACAAAGAACAATGTTCTTTTGAACACAAAGAACACAAAACACTTAGCACTTACCCCAAGCTCCCAGCCTTCTCCAGTGATAGAAGCCATCATCCAAACAGGCATGATGCAAGTTTTATCTTCCCTTTCTGAATGAAAGCTCTTGGGCTTGAAGCCAGCCCGCCAGCTATAAAGCATCTGCAGCAAAATTCCAGGTGAGCAGGGCCCAAGGGACGCTGCTGGTGGCTGCAGCTGCTGAGGTGAAGCTGAGGGGTCAGCGTGGGCACAGCTCCACTGCCTCACCTGAGGGCCAGGTGCAGCTCCATTGCCTCACCTGAGGGCCCAGCACAGCTCCACTGCCTCACCTGAGGGCCCAGCACAGCTCCACTGCCTCACCTGAGGGCCTGCACAGCTCCATTGCCTCACCTGAGGGCCAGGGGCAGCTCCATTGCCTCACCTGAGGGCCAGGGGCAGCCCCGGAGCCCAGGCACAAACCCTGCGGGCAGCCCCGGCCGGACTCGGTGTCGGAAAGCTTCAGATGCCGGGTGCAGGCCCAGCCCGGCCCCTCTGGCTCTGGAGCAGAACCCGGGAGAGCCGGAGCGCTTCGGTTCCGCCGTCCCGGCTTTACGGAGCCAAAGGGCAGCACAAGAGGCGGCTGGCGGAGTTTGGTCCCACGGGGGCCAGGCCGGGACCGTCCCCTCAGGGGATCAGCCCCCGGGCAGAGCGCGGTGCCCACAGCGCCGAGGCCGCGGGTTCGATCCCCGGGTGGACCATTCGCGTCACGGCTGGATTTGATGGTCCCTGTGGGTCCTTCCCGACTGGGAATAACCTGTGATCCTGATGGATTCCTGTCCCGGGCACTGCCCTATGCCAGCTGCACTTCGTCTTTTAACGTTATCCTTTTTAAGACAAGACCACAGTTTTCAATACGAGCAAGAAAGTCAAAGTTCAGAGGAAGAGCATCCTCAGGTCTGGTCTCTTGCCAGCCCCATCCGGGGTGCTCTGGTCTACCCAAAACACTGCCACTGCCCTTGCAGTCATTTTACACCAGTAACTGCTAAAAATTATACTCTGGTCCCGTGTTCCACGTGTTTGGTTTCACACACGAAATCACTCAGCCTGAAACATCCCCAAGTTCACCTTGTAGAACTGGCTTCCACCATCTCATGCTAAACAGGAAATAAACCAGCAGTGGGTGGTAGGTAGGTGCAGATTCTGCACGTGGCAGAAAACATCCCCAAGTTCACCTTGTAGAACTGGCTTCCACCATCTCATGCTAAACAGGGAATAAACCAGCAGTGGATGGTAGGTAGGTGCAGATTCTGCATGTGGCAGAGCCTGTTTGCACTTTGTGATGTGGACATGGGACTGCACTCCAAAGCAGAGCTCTGATCCTTGCCAGCTAAGCCACAAAGGTGTTAAAGGAGCAGGGAGAGTGTTTACATCTAAATCATGGCTGATGTGACTGAGGTTCTCCATTCCAGCCCTGCCTCACCTTGCCAAGGAAGCAGAAACCCACAAGTTCCATATGGGTTTTATAAGAGGAAAAATGAGAATGTTTCCACAGCCTACAAAGCTGTGACCAGCTGGACCATGGCAGACTGTAAGTGTGTGATAAATGGACTACACAGCTCCGAAATTTTCCTCCAAGGCATAATGAGGAAATGTTAATTACCACTGTGCAATCCTTTATACTATTCAAATTACTTCAAAACTAAAATTTTTGTCAGACTTCACAAAGATTAATATTGGAAACAGGTTAGTGTAAGCACTCCCATTAAAAAAAAAAATCCTTCCCTCCAGTTCCACCTGGTTGCTGAAACTTAATTTGAGAGGTTTTTGATGACAAAATGGAATCTGGCATGAGATGTGTCTGACTAGAGAGAAACATACCTTATCTTGATATGATATCCTCCCCTTTCTCTGTTTTCAGTACAAAAAGGTTGACTGGCTCTATTTTGACTTAAATGTGGCATTTTGAGTTGCACAGATAAGTGAGTGACCCGTTAGGTCAATTAAATGCAAACACGAATGCAATTTCAAGTTCAATACTTTGTTTCCTCTGGCAACAGAAAGAACACTAAGCATGTAAACAGTTACATCATGTTGCCTCAAATGTGTTGCACTAGGAGAGAAACATGCATCATAGAGATTTCTGGCCTACTAGAACATGCAAAAAGGCAAAAACAAAACAAAAAACCCCAAAAACACAAAACCCCAAAACAACAAAAAAACCACCACAAGCCCCCAAAAAACAGAGATGTCACAAAGTACAAATGATCATCTAAATCTAGGAGAAAAGTGTGTAAGGCTATTTATCAAAGTCTGATGCTCTGTGAGAACACAAAGCAAAGCATAAGTTCCTTTCAAAAGGCAATGCACATTGTAAGCATCTCTTTTATTGTAATATAAAGAAGCATACATCATTCAGTTCTTTAAAGTACAACTCAAATTGTACACTAACAAAAAAAAGATCAATTCAGACATACATGAACATGTCAACAACAGAATTCATTACATTTTGCTCTGCTGGTATTGCACTTGGAATGATTTGGAAGTAAGGCACAGTAAAAACAAAGTCATTTAGTGCTTCTACAGCAGATGTCTTTTTTTAAACACATGCTACATGACGTAAAAGTACTTCTAGCTTATGTATATACACACAGGGGAAAAAGAAAAAAGCATGCACTAGAGAATTCAGATTTCAACATATCTTGCTGTTTCATAATATACAAATAAAGTAGTTTAAAGATGTAAACAAATTGCATGCACATAAACTAGAGCAAAATCTTTAATACAGTATCTGAAAGCTATTATGCTTAAATAAAAAAATATAACTTATTAGTACTCAGGTTTATGTGCCATTTTTGTCCTGTAGAGATTAAAAATATGGGGTTGGGGGTAGGGTGGGAAGAGAGGAATTTTCTGGTTTTGCTGTTGGTTTTATTTTTTTTGCTTCACACATTGGCAGCAGTACACTGGTAAGAAGGTCAAATATGGCTTTTGCAAAACAACGTCTAATGAAAACATGAAAAAGCACAATTGGTTCAGGATCCAGCATCCTGATATTTTCCAGTCAAGAAAAAAACAAAACAAAAATCAATATGATCTACGCTTTGAACTGGGTAAGCCATGCATTCCAAAAGACCTTTCTAAAGACATTTAAACTCTACAAGAACGAGACACTTTGTCAAGTGTAAACCCTTAAAAACTAAACACAGAAGAATCTGAATGACTCAAGCATCGTTTTCCACTTCAAATGCTGCTGAGTAAGTTTTGCCCGTGGCTGCGGTAGCTGAAGTGATACTGGGCTGTCTCCAGAATTAACTGCATGCCAGGGGCAGCTTTGCTTCTTTTTACACAGGTACGTTAGAAATTAAGTAAATTAACTGCACAATTTTTGGTTTCACTTTATCTTTGGCATAGGAGATGCCATTTTTCAAATTAAAAAGGACATGCACCATGCTGCGTTCCAGCATGTTACGCTGAAAAGGCACATTTGTTGCTGCCTGGGTGGCAAGGGAAGACTTCTTATTTTGCAAAAGGCACGGTGTTGAGTGCAACATCCTTTCCTCATCCTCCAGAGAGTTCAGCTAGACCAGGTACAATTGTACACAGCGGCTGCCCAGGAGCTGTCCATTTCTCTCAGCCACTGCTTGCTTAGCTAGATCCAGGCTTGGAAAAGTCACCAGCGCCTCGCCACTGGGCTGCCCACTAAAGTTGTAAAGCATGAGGATGGAATCTGCTTGGAGCTGCAATGGTACAAGAAGAAAAAAAGAAAAAAAACTATTAAGACCAGAGACAACACCTGGAAATGCAGTTTTGTCATGCTGGTGCATTTTTTAGTGCATCTGGCTCACTCTGCTCCTGCGTCCATGGTGAAAATATTCTGAATGTTAGGAATGGGAAGGAGAAGGAGTCAAAGATTAAAGGAAATTTTAGCTTGGCAAACAGCAGCAGCTCCTATTCTGCTGGAGTGCTGAGTAGTGATGTAGACATAATTCTGTGTAAAAGTTTTGCTAGAGAAGAAACTGAGATTAAAGGTTGATAAAAGGAGAGAGTAGATGTTAATAGGAGGTGAATGGTGCAAGAAATCCAGGCATGAATAATTCGTGTACTATGTGGACTACTGGCCAAGTGACAAAGGCTATTAAGGCATGTCAATACTCACATACAAAGTTAAAAAAAAAAACAACACCAGGCTAAAAATAAAAGAGCTGTATGAGTTCTCTGTTGGGATAATGAGCTGAACTCAACACAGATATACAGTGCAAGAAAGATTTTTCTGAAAAATTAAGTAAAATTTAGTGCAAAACTGAAGTAAATATTTATTGTAATTTTAACAAGGCTAAGGAAAAGCAGGTTAGCAGACAAGATTATTTAGTCATTGGAGTTTATTTACTTTTGAGGGCACTTGCCCTCATAAAGTCTTAAAAAGCAGTTCCAAATTGCTGAGTTCAATCAGACATTACAGTCAGCCTATTGTACCCCATCCATTTTCCATAAGATCCAGGAAATTTTTCCAAGCTAAGTTTGAACTCCTGCTTGTTGGATAGAAATGAATCTCAGTGAAGTTTCAAAATGAGAGACTGAAGGATTAAAGCTCAGAATACAAGGTTAGTTTCTTTGAAGAACGGTGTCAAAACAATGCTGGAAAACCAACCAGTTTTATGAATATTAATTCAAGTTAAGTTCATGTGACATATGTCCTCTTTAGTTTATAAAAGGTTAAAATATTTATGTGTTTAATTTCTGTAGAACGTGTGTGTCTGGTATACTACAAGAAACAGCAGACTTCTCAGTTATTACCAATAGCATTTCATTAATGCATCATATCATATATCAGCTTTACATTCAAACATATGAAAATAAATCAAGTGCATGCTAGAGCTTCACTCACCCAAACACTGAGCAGGCAATAAAAATATTCTTAAAATATATGCAACAGCACACTTTAAAAACCAAAAGCATGCATAAGACAGTTAGTACAAACTTTCTATCATTGCTTCTCAGAGAACTAAAGTTAGTCAAGAAATAGCATGCAAAAGAAATCAAAAAACCAGCTAAAATACATCATCTCTAAAGCCCACTTCTAGTCTGGAAGCAATCCTGGTTTATTTCAGAGTAACCTTCACTCAAAGAGTTGTGTTCACAACTTGGTTTGAGCTGTAATCTGAGCTAAAGGATGCTCTGCTCTAAATCAGCTCTTTGCTGTTATTCCATATGGGATGAACTCATTTTACCATCAGTCCAGAACAGAACTTTAATATTTCAGCTGAGAGTCAGCTGAAAACACACATGGAACACAGTTAGACCTCTGAGCACAGAGGAGTTTTAAAAACATAGTTTAAATAGGAGTGTTGGTGTAATACCAATGTAGGGATCTGGAAATTCATGTTATGAGAACTGCACAGAAAGTTAGCAGAGAAGTCTACACATTCTGCAAGCAACATTATTAAAAGAACTAAATAAACCCCTTCAGTTTCATTTTAAGACATACTGGGTTTAAGTTCTTATTTATAGATAATTCTAGAAAAACAGATTTTCTGTATATACATGTGTGTTTTAAAACTAGATTCAGATTCACACAAATCTTTTTCCTGGATTTTTTTTTCTTTACTCTCCAACAGTGGTACCTGCATAATACTACTTTGTACCACTTATAATTCAGACTGAGCTATTCCATGAATTAATCAAAGACTGTTTCCATGTCATACTTAGCAGAATCCAACTGCTGATCTGGTTTTCCAGTTAATCACCAGACCATGCAGTCCATCTGCTCCTTACAGATCCAACATGAGAAAACAACGAATTTGAAAACTGAGTTGATGGTTGTTACTAAAAGTACATTTGTTTGTGAAAGTAATTCTCTCAAAGCATAGTATGTGATTGCCATTTTTAAACTGTAAGGTTGTTCTGTTTTTTTCTTAAGGAAAAAGAAAATATAATAACTAATCAGTAGCCTTTTGAATGGAATACAGTAGTACTGTGGCATCATGTAGTTCACATAAGCCATAACAAAATTTCTCTAAGAATTGTGTGTAGGTGCCAAAGATGCAGGCAAATTTACTGTTAGCAAATCTAGTTATTTGCATTAGAAAGTCACTATACCCAAAAAATCCTCTTCTGGAAAAACTAATGTAATAGTTCACATTGGATTAGGAAGATCAAGAAGGAGAGATATAAATCTCTAGCCAATTATATGGTACAAAAAAAGACACAGCCAGAGGTCTGGGGATCTTCAGACATACATTTGAGTGTGCTTTCTAGCAATATCAGGGAGAAAAAAATCATCTCCTACTACTCTACTAAAAGGAAAATATGAGACTGAAAGGTTCACATGAGATACAAGCATTAACAAACCCTTCTGGAAGTTGAACACACCATCTGAGCAGAACCAGGCAATCACTACCTCCACCACTGCTGCCCCATCAGCTCCAGATCACAGTCAGCCCATTTCCTTGGGTTAGTTGATTTTTGAAGCAGGAGCACTAACACCAGGATCCCAATGCAAGCTACTGAGGGGGAAAGCCACAAGCAAAGATCTCTGTAGCACCAAGCCCTTCTTTCCCTTCCCATTCACCTCTGGAGGCCCAGGCTCTGGCAGTCACATCTTACCTTCTTCAGAAGTTACAAAGAGTTACAAACAGACCCACTCTTTCGGTGCTTGTAACACACTCCTGGCTTGATCGCTCAGCTGAATTAGGCCATTGTAGTCATCAGGTGCATACTACAGTACAAGTGTGACATGGGACAATCAGCAAGAGAAGGAACAGTCTGGCACAGCAAGCCACACAGACCATCATTTGCAACCACAATTAAGAGCATCAGCTATAACAACTGGCAGGAGACAGTGAATTGGATAGAAACTACTTTTATGTAAGATAAAAAATACATTAATTGCATTACTGGTTGTAGAAATGAAGTAAATGCTTGTGGGGAATGTTCTAAACTGTGTATTTGAACTGCTCTTTATCAAGGAAGGGAAATAGTTCAGACCATGAAGTGCTCCTTTTTTCCTTCTACTCATGAGATGGCAGCACCAGGTAACCAAACTCACATTTTCATAAGCACAATCACAAACCCACTAATGGCTCTCACTGGGACAGATGAGCAACTTCCAGCCTGCACACTGAGGTGGGGGATCAGAATAATTGTATGGATCTCATTCAGATCTTTTATGCACTCATGGAAATGAAGTGCAGCTTCTCTAGGGTAGAGCTGCAGATAATACTTGCACTCCATAGACTACACCAATGTAATGAAAGAAAATCAATGCCCCAGCATGAATGCATTCACAAGGTAAAATAGCATTTATGCCTGTGTAGTGTATTTCTACGTTGGAAAATGAAATAAACTACACGGTGTAACTGCATCATGGCAGATTTGTAGAAGTAATAACATAAAAATGATGACTGTAGAGAACAGTCACACCATCAAATTAGAACAAAAACCTCATATGTGAATCAGAACTAAGAATTATTTGAGATCCTGAATATGAACAGTAATTGCTCATACTACTAGCCTGGTACAAATATAACATATATAGTCAGAAAATACATCTTGGAGAATATGAAACATTGTTCTTAGCACATAATCTTTCCAAATCACATAACCTGGAAAGGGACTGAGCATTCTTACACATGCTGCAAGGACTACTTGAGTGGTTCCTATAATCCAGAAGACAAGAGTGTTTAGCATAACCTGAGTTGTAGAATACCTTTTCAGTGGCAAGAAGAGTTTCCTGTCTCCCCCAGACAGACTAATGCTTTAGATGATTGCCAAATGCACACAATGTTGATGCACTATGCTGCCTTTCCTTTGATATTTCTATAGTACAAAAAGTCTCCTGCCAGCTTAGGGAGAAAAGGGTATTATATTTGGGCATACAGAACACGTATCCATCCAAAGGGAAGTTGAGAAGGAAAACACCAACCATCTTGTACACACCTTCCACAGAAATCAATAACCAAGAGCCCAGAGAACACAAAAGAAAAGAACCCCCCAGAATTTTACTACTGAATTCTAGCCACATCTAAACCCATGCCATTAAGTAAAAGACAAATATAACAAGTATTTTCTAGATAGTCTCTGCCAGGGCAACCAGACCGTGCAAATATTAGATTTATGATTCCCAGACCTGCCCTTGAAACAAATCTACAAAATGTAAGTTTACTCTTTGGAAGGAATGTCTCAAGATAGTACATACTTTAGATTATCAGTAGATGTACAGTAGGCAAAGTTCTACAGTCTTACTCTTGCAAGGGACAGCATTTCATAAGTTACACTTGAAATGGAATAAACAATGTAGAAAATATGAAAGTTGGAAAAACATCCTGTACAGAATTGTCAGAGCTTAGGCAAAGACCTAAAGAAAGTGAGAAAGAAAGAAGAAAAATAAATTCATCAAAAGACCTAGAAATAGAAGTAGCATCTAATCACAGTAAGAGACTGCAGTCAATCAAAACAGAAGCTGTAGAACAGTAAATTCTTCAAATAAAATTAAAACTACCCTAGCTTGCCTGAGTAAGCACATAATTGTGAATCTTTCTGATTCTGTCTGCATTTCAGAACCCGTCAGAACAAAACAAGAACATCCAACCACAGAGGACCAAACCAAGGGTAAACTGGTTAATAAAGATGTAATACACTATACTTCCTCCTTAAATTTTCTTCAACCTATTTTATTTCTTTGTTCTTCTTTTGCTGAGAGAAATATGGGACTGTCTTCCCTTCACAGACTGTGCACAGATTTAACCAGGTCACTAACCAGTAAGTCATTGATTTCCATTTCATTTTTGCAGTTCCTACAGTGAATATTCAAAGCTCAGTCTAAAAACAGCACATACAAAGCAATCTAGAGAAAATAACCCACTACTAAAATTAAAAAAAAACAAACAGCATTGAAACTGGGGTATATTTAGACACACTCTGACTGGGGAAAAACAGGAGCAAATGATAGAAAAGAAAAACATCATAGGCAAAATGGCCACTTCAGGAAGGCACCTTCAATTCTTGCCCAAACAACCCATAAACTTTATCACAGAACAGTTCCCAAAGGAAACTCTCAGACTCTGGGAAAAAGCCTAGAATATGTAACCAGATTTGGTGATAGGTAACTGCAACCTTTAGCACAAGAGTCAGGAGAAATACCCTAAACTGGCTTTTCCCCTAGAAGCACGTCAATTGTACCATAAGACTGCCATTACAAACACCCACAAATACCTGAATGCTGTGTGGAAGAGATACCACCTGAACTTTCTGCATGTCAGAGACTGAAACAGGTAATGCCTGTTCCAAAAATAGAGGGTGCCACTTCAGTCTCTTGCTTCAACAGACAGAAACTGTAACCACTAATTTACCGGTCCCAGTCTCACAGATGCTTTCTTCACACAGGCAACATTTCCAGGGCGGAGATAAATTTAGGAATAAAGCAAAACAAGCAGTTATTCTGAGTGTGGGGGTGAGCATGGAATAGTGTCTGTAGTGCCAGATGACTTCCAATCCCAGTAAGTGGGAATTCTTCCTCTACCACTTCCCCTGTCCCTCCCCTAGTCAGAGGGTGCCATGCCTTGGACTGGCACACAGATGAGGGGGTATCCTCCTCTCAGGCTGCAGAGAATCAGATTTCAAAAGGATCCCAAAGGAAATAGAGAATACTTCTTTGTTTAAGCACACATTTCAGAGAAACAAACTCCTAATCCCTAAAAAGTCAGCAACAATGAAGTCTGTTGTCCTGACACAACCGAGAAATGTCGTTAGTGCCCTTGGAATTTAGCCATCCATCCACTTCCCTTCACTTCCTTATTACTGCTTTAACCACAACTCACCCTCCTCCCCTCCACCAGCAAGCCTTAAATTCTGTGTCTCTGAAGCCTTGGAGGATTAATATACTGCAAAAGCTCTTTATAGCTGCAGACAAAAGACACTTAAGCCCAGTAGAGGTTTAAAGAACACTACTTATTTTATGCTTTTCCTATGTAGAAGCATGTACACAAAGAAGTCCTTACACTTCCATCCCAGCCTTTTTCAGCAAATTCAGGGGGCTTTTTAAAAGTTCAGATGGTGACCATGGCCCCTAAATCTTAGTCATCTTCCAGTTTTGGGGGTTTTTTTACAGCTATACTTACACACAACTTACTTAAATAGCAAGTCTGCTTTCTAAGAACTAATCCACAGGGTCTTTTCCAGGCAGGCGTGAGTTCACTTCACGTTCATGCCAACCTCCAAGAAACTGGGCAAGTACTACTAAAGGAAGGCTGAATCCTAGCCAAGACAACAGCTGTGAACTGGGTTTTGGTCAGCTAAGACCACAGGCACAGCTAAACTGTATCTGCTTTTACATTAACCTAACAGTTCTTGTCATGACACCAACCCTGCCACTACTTGTATTCTCAAATAAAAAAATTATTGAAAAACCACATGCCAACAAAACCCCCCCAAACCCAACCCAAACAAACAACCAAACCAAACCAAACAACAACAACAAAGAAAACTGAAAGAGAGCCCCTACTGTAAAAGAGTCTCCAGTATTTGGAGACTAAAATACTTTGCATTGATTCCTTTAGTAGCTAAATATTAAAACCCATGAAGTGTCTCACTACTAAATAAAGAAAAATAAAAATACTTTATGAAAAATTTTGTTTTGCTATGCACCAACTTCACATAAATCCATCATGACTCAACTACTACCCCTGTTCAATTATTATTTAGCAGAGTTCCTTCACTGCTTCTGCAGCTGTACAGAGGGGTGGCCTGAAGTAACAGGCCATCAGTAATGAGGAGTTTTGTGTATGTTATTACTACAATTGCACCACTTCTTCCTTAGACTTCACTCCATGATATGAAATATGAATTACTTTTCTGAATTCCTGAAGAGTCTCCTCAAAATCCCATCCATGGATCCCTTACTTCAACATAATGCCCAGACAAGGATCTGCTGAGCAGCTGGTGAATGGCATGGTGAGGGATTTGTTGCTGTTTTGGGGTTTGTTGTTTTTTCAATGTGGCTTTAGTTGGCTTGGGTTTTGTGGTTGCTTTTAGCTATCCTTTAGTTATGTATCCAGCACATAATTGGACTCAAATCAATGGCCCTATTGCTTTACAGTGCAACCAAAAAGCAGTTTAATGTGAATTGCTGAATTAGCTCTTTTGAGGATTACAGTACACTACAATATAGAAAGGTGATGGGGAAAATTGCCATCTCCCTGATTTACCATTAAAATTCTTCTCGTGTTTTTCAATTGCTTAATCCAAGTTACAATAAATACATGCAAGCTGGAAGGAATTTTCACCAAAAAAACACCCAAGAAAACAGAACTACAAGAAACTGAGCTGCTGAAACACTAAACAAGAAGCTAATACTAATAAAATTAAATGAAAATTAAAATGCTGATCTGCAGCATTTTTAAATTATTTGTTTTTAGAAGCATGTACTGATGTTGAGACCAGCTTGTTGAAGCTCATGATATCTCTTAAGAGGCAGGTCTGGTATGAAAAGTGCTTTCACTTAAGTAGCAACATGTGCACACATGCAATATACAGAGCCCATGAAGCCTGAAGGAAAAATTCAGAGGAGAATAAAGCAAGAACTAAAACTTGAACCCTGTTCCTTCCAGACAAGGACACACAGAGACAAAAATCACCCTTCAATTTCAGCATCTCCGATCTGGTTCCCAGAATACCAACACTGAAGAGCACTGAATACCAACATCAATTAGCTGTACAGAGATTAAAACCATGCCCAAACCACTGATGATTATTAAGGGCTCACTTTATGAACGAGCAGAAGCATCGTGCAATAAATCCTTGGGCAGCAGCAGAAAATGAGAAAACAATGTGAAGAAAGGGGAGGGAAAAAGAAAAAAAAGATTAGTTATTGCTCCAGAGATGTAATATTGTCCCATTACAGTAAGTCACCGTCTCTTTTCCCCCTGAAGGAATGAATGAGTATAAAATTAGCATTACCACATGTGGGATTCCAAGAACAATTCAAAAGAATTCCTGGTCCCTTTATAAGATTTTCAACCTGATCTCATTTGGACAACATCTTCTAAAGAAATCAAAGAGGTGATCAATTTAATAACAGTAACTGATGATCACAGGAGGTGGCAGCAGCAGAATATAGGTTTCACCTTGTGTCAAAATTTCTGTTCCTTTAACCAGTTAATTGTGCAATACAAACACCAGGATCTGCTCTCCAAGTGCAGAAATGAGGAGAAGAGCAAACTGAGCATGAGACACAAAGTCCAGGTTCACTAAGCTGAAGATTTAACAAAAGGCAGTGGTGCTAGAGGTGGTCACTAACCTGTTCCATGCATGGACAGGTTCAGGTCACATTTTTCAAAGCTGCAGTTACACTTCTAGCTAAATTTCAATTTAGCAAATAAGCTTCCATACTTAAGGTTTTAATACATCCACCATCTATCCACCAAACCCCCCAACCAGTAGAAAACAACTAAAAGGCAAAATATTGATGGCTAAACAATAGGATGAATGTTTATTACTTTTCTGGGAATCATGAATCCACAAATGAGTGAACTTGGTTTGAACTCTGGAAATATCTGTGGAAGAAAAAGCCCTAAAATACAACAATATGCAGTTTCTTTTTACTGTTTGTCCAAATTCACTGCTCTTTTTATGTGACAATCTTTATCCACTGAAAAACTGAGTATACAAAACTGCTTTCAAATCATAAATGTAACATTCAAAGAGAACACAACAGGTAGAGCACTGCATCTTCCAAATACAAAAACTTGGAACATAAACATTTAAGCATCTGTTCTCAGTCTACATTCATTTGCATACCAGATATCTGGCTCAAAAAATTAAAGCTCATTGTCTTCTAAGAATCTAAAGGTTTAAAGAAAGAAAATATACCCAACCAGAATGTTTCCTATTACCTCTTGCAATATCACTGTTATCCCAGAATGTTGAAGGACAAACATGCAAAGATTATTGTCTTTTGACACAAATCACTTGCATACTTGCAGTGGGGTTTGAGAGCCACAGAGGATTTTAGCTCAGGACTTCCAAGTAGTACCCAAAAGGGCAGAGTTGGAACTGCGTACGTGCTGTTACACACAGGAGTTAAATACTCACCAGAACATACCATATTCAATTACCTTTCCTTTTAGCAAACATGTCATGACAAATCATGGATATAGATACAGTATCCTCTGAGACAAAAGGCAGAAGACATCAAATAAGAGCTGCTGGAAAACAGTGTTTGTAGCTGGTGCCTTTTTTTTTTTTAACTTATCAAGAGGTTAAATTCATTTGCTCACCTGAGAGCATTCCATCAGTCCATACAGACTGATATTACTTACAGTATATTTGCTGTCAGTATGGACAGCATGGATAATACAGATTTCCTTTAGTTTGCAATGTAATACAGCTTTAATGAAACATGTAACCAAAATAATTAGCAATTGAAACAGTGTTTGACCAAGACAGCTGTGTCTCCTTTTGCAAGTCACCACACCCAGCTCACAGCTCTCTGTATTAGCAATCAGCAAACTTTCAGTGTTGAAGGCCAAACACTGACCCAACCAAAAGGCTCCCATCACCAAGTGGCCAGGACTGAAAACTTTTGGCAGTCCCCACTTTGTTGTGGCAGCCCCTCTCACAATGGGGCTCTGATGTCTTCAAACTCAAACCCCAAACCCAGACACCAAATCACTGCTCCCAGATCAGGGTTTGTCTATTTAATAAGAAGGCAAATCGTGTGTTACTCTTCAGTCTGCCAGTTAAATATACAACATGCAGCTTGCACACTTGTTTGGCAGTTTCCAAAAGCTCTTGCTTGCTCAGTTTGGCCTCCATTGGCCCATACTCAGAGGTCCAAATCCCATCTCAAGGAGAGGGCTGCATACTAACCTGGTACCCCTGGAAGAAACTGAGAATCTCCTTCATTCCTGTGTTGTATGGCAAGCCCTGCATCCGGACCAAGGCTCCAGGCTGGGGCAGGATCGGAGTGTGGGTGGCAGTGGCAGCAGCTGCCACAGCTCCTGGAGGAGCTGCAATGTACCCCACCGTGGTAGGAGATACTGGAGGACTGAAAGAGAGAGAGGCAGCAAAATTGTTACAAAAACCAATAACTGGTTCTACTGCTCACAGTAGGCAAAGATAAAACTGAAAATTTAGATTTGAAAAAGAATCCAAATACTACAGAAAAACAAAGAGTCTTGATGTGGATTGTTTTGTGGACTTTCTTAATTTCTCTTCCGCATCTCATGATCTATTTTTAGAGAAGGGAGAGAAGGGAAAATAGCAAGCATTTGTAGTTAAAGACATAAGGAGTGGCATTTGTTATTTCACAGGGGAGTAGAAAAAGTAGCTGCAGATGACTTGTTTTAAGATCATTAATAAAAACACAAAGAAATAATGGGGAGGGGTGAGCCATAGTAGGAAAAGGAGGAAAACACCTAAATCTGGCATTTGTGAGCCACAAAAGAGTGAGTAATTAGCATCTCCATCTTGCCAGGGCCAGGGCCCATTTAGCAAAACCAGATACTCAATCTAGCAAGTGTTACACAGCCTAGGAGCTATCAGTGAACAAGCATTTCCCCACAACCCCTGTACCAGACTTCAGTGACTCATGCTGATACCATCTGTGGAAAGGGAAAAGGTGGAGATTTGCTTTGCTTTGCATTTTTACACATCTAAAAATGTTCTTTGGTCTCATTGATGTACAAAATCAAACCTAGTACACACCTATGATGATCTTTCAGCACGAAAAGAGTATTGTAATTAAAAGAACAAACTAAGAGGTGAGGGTAGAGATGTGGATTAACACAGCTCCTCTTCTGGCCAATAAATAGAACTGCCTTGATGACATTGTCTCAGTGCCAAAAATCCCCTTTTTGGCTGATGTTATCATGAGATTCAAGCAGAACCTACAGAGGAGATGAACCCCATTACAAGGTCACAGAGAAACAGATAAAATGGTTTCTGTCTCTGTTGCTGAACATTAAGTTCCCAGGACTACCTACACTAGAAGTACAAATTTAAGAGCTGTTCACAGGTGACCACAGTCACCTACTGCACTGGGATGAAAGGTCAAGAGGAGCAGTGAAATCTCAGGGTTACCTGGGATAGTAAGCTGTGTAGTTCATGTAAAGCTGAGCAGCCTGGGCTGGGTAGTAGGTAACAGTTGGAGGAGCAGCTGCAGAGGCCTGGGGCGTCCTGGTGGATGGCAGGAGGGCTTGTGGCTGGTAAAGGGCTGCTGCCTCTGCTGGGATCACAGCTGCTGTTTGGAAAGCAGCATAAGCTGGTGGAGAAAGACCTAAAACCAAACCAGGACACAGCAACAAAAAAGCAATCAGAATGGAGAACTCTCAGATGAGTAACTCCTACAGCAATGTGATTAAAACCATCTGGGCATGGTTGATGAACACTTGAGCAAAGACTGCTCTCTAGCCTCTCCCCTGGAGACCTTTGCTACAGTGCCACGAATAACAGCCAGGGCATTTGGAATGAGTAATTCCTAAAAGTTTAGAGCTCCTAGATCTGAGCAGCCTTGTCTATATGTAAATGGAAAGTAGGGAGCTTCAGAGTTAATAAAAGAAAGCATAAAGCCATGTGCATAGAGAAAGCAGGCGTGCACACCAACACACCCTGGTGTTTTCTAACAGAAGTTGTACTCTGTGGGACAAAAGCACCACAATAGTGCTTGGGCATCCACATGGATGCACACATGGGCATCCATAACTACTGACCATGAGACTTCATGTATAAGCTTTCTGTGACTTCAAAAAGCATTTTTGGGATATAACAAATGGAAGGGAGAATACCCCACTAGATCACTAGTCTAATGCATTTTGATGAACAAATACCTAATTTGTACAGGAACAATAAACTTGGCTTGGTGTGCAGTCAAATTTGTTTTATATACTATATTTGGCAGCTTTTTACTATTTTGCAAATACACACCAGTATCTGCTTTGTGATTTGGTAGTGAGACTAATTAGAACAATACAGTAAAATTCCATTATAGCTCCTCAGTAAGGGTCACTGTCATCTTAAAATAAAAAAATTAAAAGCCATCCAACTTCACCACTCTATGGTTGGTTAATATATCATCCCAGTGGGTGTTTTCCTTCAAAAATAAGCCCAAAGAGTACCTTCTCAATGCTCTGAGGCAAGATAGCAAGAGCACTCATCGGCAGCTGGAATATAGAACTTCTCCCCATTTTAAAAATCCCTCTCATTCCAAGTAGGTTTCACTACAGGCAAGTCTACTGCAGAGCTCAGAAGAACAGTACACCCATAAAAAGCAAAGTGTGCAACAATTTCACTGGCAAGGCCTTGCTGCCCTCTACTCACCACCGGAAATACAATAAAAATGCCTCTGATCAGTCCCATTATTGCCCAAAGGGAACAATTCCAATCTTAGCATGTACACAGATGGATGATTATTGATCATGGCAAAACCCGAGTCAAAAGGTGAAAGGCCACAAAGCTTCAGCACCTACCACATATCAGCCTTTAGCAGCAGAGAGCAGAAGAATTGGAGACTTACATGGTAACTTACATGGCGGTGGGGATAAGCCACTACGATTTAAAGTGCCACCCATTAAAACAAAGTTCATCTCCTCTCCAGAACACTGGAATACTTCCACATAACGGTCCTTCATCATTTTTTTGTGACATTTTTGAGCCACCATAAAGGCTTTGTCAGCAGATTTCATTTGGATAAAAGCATCACCTGACGGTCGTCCCTAGGGGAGGTGGGGAAGTAATTGTAGGTCAGTCTGTCATGAAATCACCCAGATCACAAGAAATGCAGAAAGGACTAAGATCAAACATCTACTGAAAGCCTGTATCGTTATTCCTTTTCTGGCACAAGTGACTCACAACTCAACAATTCCATTTACGAGCAGAAAAATCAAGACTCATGCAACAAATGCCCAGTTAACACAATGCTACTTCAGTCCTCTGCAGAAAGAAACAGCATCGTGTAGCATGAAAAAAAGTTTGGAGGTCTCTCATCCAAAAGTTGTTCAAAGCAGGACTAACTTTCAATTTACGTCAGGCCACTCATGGCCTTCTCCACTTGAAATCTGAGCATCTCCAGGGGTGAAGGCTCTATATCACCTCTGGGAACCTGTTCAGGTGCTTAGCTAACTTCTCATTCTGATTTTATTTTTTCCCTTTTCCATCAGCTGGAATGGGGTTTTTTAGATGTAGTTTGTTCACATTGTCTCTTATTCTTTTGCTGTGAAGCTCTAGGAAGAGCCTGGCCTTCCCTACAACTACTTTCAAGGTAATAGTAAAACAGCATAAAGTTCCAGATCCTTTAGTAAAGTCCATAGCTACATCAGAAGTTGATTTCCAGGTCTGATTTTCTGCAATCTGACAGATATACCTGTCTATATAAAATACAAAAGAACTTCCTTAACCAAAAAAATACACCAAAAAAACCCCTAAACAAATATAGTAGATCTCTCATTTGTTTTCTTTAATACCCCAGTATTTCTGTCATTGAGAACTTATTTTTAACACAAGACAACAGGGAAAATATATCTATGATCACATCATTAAAATACACCCAAACCACAATTTTTAATTATCAACTCTCTTTAAATCCTAAGCAACTGCTAATCAAGTTAGAAAAAGCTCATTTTGACACAAAGAACACTCAAACAACACAGCAGGAACCCTGAAGCTGACAGAACAGCTATGCCATCTAAAGGAGAGATTTCTGTCATGTATCTCCAGCCTCTGGCCGAAAACAGCCTCCAGGATAAGGTTACCATTCAAAGAACAAGCTTCATCTTCCCCAGGCTGATGCATATATACATACAGAGAGAGAAAAGCAAAGATGTATGTAAAAGGGGAAGGGAAATGAGGCAAAGACAGACGAAGAGAACATTGTAATTTCCCAAGGCTGGAGAAGAGCAAAGCCAAGATCAGGTAAATTGCCCTGACTTCTAACCTGTTCAGCCAATGCAAAGTTATTCCTCCCATGCAAAATGCTGTTACCTGCTGGTTAAGGACCATGTGAACTCCATGGGGCTTGATATCCCCCGTGGCATCTCCCATAAATTCCAGGATGTCATCAATGCCAGCAGTGTAAGGAAGACCTCTGAGCCGCACACAGTCGCGGACGCTGCCCGTGGCGATGGTGTATGGTGGGGGTATGACTGGAATGATGGGAGTTGGAAGAGTTGGAATAAGAGGTGTTGACATGTATCGATTAAGTACCTGTTGGCAAAAAACCCACAGCAATGCAGATTTACAATCATCTGTCTGAGCACAGAGCAGTTCTCATAAAACTATTTCCAACAAAACCTTCTTATGCCAAATTATTGCAGTTAGTTTCCTGTCGGGCATTTAAAAATTTTAAACTCAGAGAGGGGAAGGCTAACAAATTCAATTTGCCAGACCCTCATAACGGACTTTTCTCATGTCAATATAAAAAAAGTTAAAAGCCAATTACTGTTTATAGTATCTCAAAAAACAATGCAGAAAATCACATCTGTGCTAATAAACTAGTATTGCCACATACAGTTCTTAGTTAAATCAGGGTAAATTAAAACCAGTCATTTTAAAAGAACTGAGACCTGAAATAGCTAGTAAGTAAAAGCACTAATTATAATTTATTCTTAAACCTGGTTGGTTAAGTGAGGGTGCTTATTTTTTTAACCCCAGTGCTCATCTCCAAGTACAGATTTTCTGAGGAAAAAATAAGAATTAAAGATAAGACTATAGGAGACTTTGATGTCAACATTTTCTCTTGACTCATTTCCAAATGACAAAGGGAACATATGACACATGTAGGGGCTTACTGCTGAAAACCATTTTTAGTGATGATTATCACAAATAAACACATTCTACTGAAAGAGGTACCAAAAACAGGTTACAAAGCTTTAGGGTTTTTTTAAAGTGATTTGGCTTAGGAAGTTTGTTTCAAGAATCTCCTTGTAATGCATTTCAGGACAAAAACCTCTCTCAGTTGTGTGGAGAATATTGCAATTACTTTGTACTAACACTAAACAGATGAGAGCAGGCTTTACTTGTAACTACTCAAACAAGTAGCCCATAATTTCCTAAGAAATAATATCTTGCCCAAGCAGCAAAAAAGTTTGGGTGTCAGCCTAGAGAGCTGTCATAGAGGAAGAAGCAATGATGTATCGGTAGAATGTAAGTTATATCCAGGTCTCCCTAAAAAAAGTGGGAGCAGAGACTTGGTTGCTGTGACAGGGTGATTTTGTTCCTTAGAGGATTTTGCTTCCTTGTCTCTCAGGAGGGAAGCTGTGGAGGAGGGGGAAATGCCACTTCCCAATCTTCCCAGCACACAGATTCTTGGCTGTTGTAATATCCATACCACAGTAGTAGCAATGATCTACAAGTGTGGATATTCTTTCCCTTGCCCCATCCCTTCTACAGAAAGACTTCACCTGTCACATAAGTTGCACAGCGACTGTATTACATTTTTATATCCAGTGGTTATGCAAAGACCAGACCAAATCTAATAATGGTTCCCTCTGGAGCCACTAGTCTAGAAATATTCTGTGTCAGGAAGAAATGACTGATGTTTTTCATAGGGACAAGCTGGTGAAGAAATAAAATGGTTTTGCCAGTTTAAGAAAGTAATGATGGTGAAGGATAGGGGAAAAAAGGAAATAAATTACCTCAGGGAAAAAAAATTACTTCCTTTCACCAAAAAAATTAAGATACATCCCCTTGATTCTTACTTTCCAAGAAAGCAGCTGCTCATTTCATGCCTCCATATTTGGATTTAATATTAGAAATTCTGTACATGGAGACTGGCATTTAAAGACAATACTGCAGATTTTCAAAAAGCATTACTACAATACTATCAATCTACTATATTTCTGGAATTATTTTTGTGATTTCAGTCAACCTTTAAGGAGAAGAAAAATATGCAATTATTTTCCCATTATAGTCTGAAGGATGGTAAAAAAAAACAAACATCCAGGCAGTGGCAGCTTAAAAAAAGACCCCAAAACAAACAGCCCTTCCCCAAACAAAGCAAAACCAGTGCTGCACAATTTTCCATGATCATTAGGAAATATGTATTGACCTTTCTTGCCATTTTTCATATCATAAATGTTCATGGTTGTCTACAACATATTTGTGTGCAAGCATTAGAAGAAATGTTTCAACTGTTCAGTTTTGAGTCTCACAACCAATTGTTACAACCTGTTGGACCTCTGCTGCTGTGCTCCTGAAGAGTTCAATGTAACGTTTTCCAAGAATTTCTTTGTGCTTTTTAAGTGCATTCTGTGCATATTCTTCACAGGAAAATAACACAAATGCATCTCCTGTGGGCCTGCCATCTGGGTACTTGACAAAGAGAAGTCCCTCTTTCCCTCCTGTGACTGGGCACTCCGGCCCCAGGAACCCCAAGACATCTTCCTGAGTAGCAGTGAAGGGAAGGCCTCTCATCCTGATGATAACTTGATTCTCCTTGGATAAGAACTGGGCCACTTCATTGGAGGTGCCTGGCAGAGATAACAGCACATGGTCAGCCAAGATCATGTGGTCAGTGCTGGGCACCCAGTTCCAGGGGATGCAGCAGCAGGGAAGCACTAAGGAAGAATGCAGTAGGTAAGCAGCCAGGAACAAACCCAGACAAGACCCAAAACACTACTAACTGTCAGAAATCTGTTTTGAGAGAAAAACTTCTTAATCTGCAAGTGCTTCATATTTTAATGAAATCTGAGCAAAGATGAGATTACTGTGATAATACAAGATACATGGATGCTTCCACTGCAAAGGCTGGCCTTCCTCCCAGGGGGAGGAGTCTGTGAACATCACAGCTCAAATGCTCACAGCTCAGTTTCAACCAGGTGAAAACAGAACTTGACAGGGTCAAACATTCTTGGAAGGTAAAACAGGAAAAGCTACTTCATTATCCATTTGCATCCTCAGTCAAGGAAAAAAACAAGAACTTGAACAACATTCCTATGAACTTAAGCAATCACACTGAACTCCAGCATCACTTACCTCCTGCAATTTTTAAGAATTCTTCCCCAGTTGCTTTGTAAACCTTGAAAGAAAGAACAAAAAATTCCACATGAATATCACAATGTTCAGCTTTAAACCGCACACACACGTTCACAAGCAATATAATTGTGTTTTGGTACTTTGAGCAAAACAGAAGCGCAGTTCGGTTTTAAATGAGAACATAGGAGAGAAACCTGAAAATGTTCGGCTAAGATTTTTTCAAGTCACAACTTTTTACCTCAATGTATCTGCTACCCATGTGATGCTTGTGCCTTTCCAGGGCAAGGTCTCTCTGTTCAGAATTGACAAACCGAACCAAAGCCTCCCCATTTCTTCTTCCTTGGGAATTCAGACAAAGCGCCACACCACCTCTGGAAGGTAAAGCCAACAAACATAAGCTTACTCTGAACCTTCAATACATTTAATAAATAACTGTGTAAGAATAGTAAAGGAATCAGACTTAAACACGAAGATTACAGATCAGAAAAGAAATTGCTACTGTCCAAAATTTAATTTTTCTTGTAATAAATTTATACTTTAAAATCTGCTTCATTGAGACCATGGATCTCATGTTGTGGTTCACCACTTTCTCAATTCCCATAAAGATTCAAATTTGTCCTTCCTATTATCTCAGAGATGCACATTTGAACTTCCTCATCACTCTAAATAAAAAAGTTGTATTTTCTCAGTGTTGGAGGTCTGGAATATATATTAAGTGACAGGTATGCCTTCAAATTTGTCCTTCCTATTATCTCAGAGATGCACATTTGAACTTCCTCATCACTCTAAATAAAAAAGTTATATTTTCTCAGTGTTGGAGGTGGAATATATATTAAGTGACAGGTATGCTAAATAACCTCACTCTCTTCATATATATGTATACACATAAATCTATACATAGGTATACACATGAATCATATGAAAATTTATTCCAAAGAGTACTTAGAAGTTTTTGAATGTGGCCTGTTTAGGAGGTATAGAACAATAATAAGTTGGCACGAAATTAAAGCTTTTTTTCATGTCTTGGCCTCTGCTTTGATTAATGCAAAGGAGTTTCTCCCTTTTGATACTAGCAATAAATGAATTATATTGGTTTTTAATTGACAAGTCTCTTTTCTTCTTCACACATTTCAAAACTTTTTCTTGCACCCCTAAGGCTGGTGAACCTGTTCTGGTGTCATGGCCACAGCGTGGGAAGAGGTCAAGTGGGGAAAGACTGAAGGACTCCAGTGGGGAGAGTGGGGGATGTGTGTAAAGCAAATATTAAAGGAACTTGCTATTAAAGGCAAAGTGATAAAGCAAGGCAAATTCTCCTTATCTTACTTGGCAATGTTGAGTCCTTTGAAAAATCGAGCGATATCCTGGTCTGAAGACTGCCATGGCAAACCTCTGGCACGTATTACTGTCTCACTGTCCACAGTTTCAGATTTACTACTGCACAGAAAGAAAAAACAAGACAAAGTAAGCTTTCATCCGGGTTTGCCAATATTTTATCAAACTTCAGATTGCAACTAATTGAATTGTAAATTGGGAGCATATTTTCTGTTGAGACTTTCCTATCTCGATTATTCCTTTCAATAAAGAAAGGGAAGATAACTTGGATAATCCCTTATATCTATAACACTGTAGATTGCACAATGTTGTCACCACGTTGCAATTCCTTAAATAAAAAAAAAGGAAAACTGCCTCAATGTAATGAGGAACTGAATTAATTTTATTTGAAAGATCTAGCAGTTCAAGCAACACAAATTACTTAAGCCTAAGGTATTTCAGTCTGGTCACTGAAATGCATTTGTACAGATGAGCCAACCTATTCCTTCATCCCTAAACCCAACACCCAGTTGAGAATGTAAAACCACTTTGGAAACCACCACAGAGCTCAGCTCATGTAGGGTGCACTGGCCATCAGCCCTGTTGACTTAGGGAAAGTTCACAAATATTTCTTCACCTGGGTAAGATAAGCCAGCCTTGCTGCCATGCAAAACAGAAGCAAGAGAACAAAGAGCATTTAACTTGCAGTGACTTTAAAGAGATGGACTAAAGTACAGCATTCAGCATGGCAGCCACGGTCTGGCTGCACTGCAGTGACTGTGCACTGAGTACACTGGGCTGTTCTCAGGAGCCAGCCTGCTTTCACATGACCATGGGGAAATATTCACAAGCTTTCCTTGCTGTACACAAGACTCATCTTTGTTTGTAAACAACCGTGACAAGGGCACTTACCAAGGACCTGTTTCATACTTGTGCTTCACAGTTTCAGGCTCAGTAAATACGTGATCTGTGACAAAACAGGAAGGTTAAATATAACCAGAGTCAGAGATTACTTAAGAATGACAGCATCACTGCCAATTCTTTCAGAAAAGAAGGATTTCAGCTTTCAGTGTAAATAGTTAACTTACTACAACCTTCTGAAAGCATGCTGAAAATGATAGCCACCATGGTCTTCACTTGCCACACGCCAAAGTCCTCCTCTGCTTCATCTGTCCCTAAGCCTAGATCTAAACAGGTGATTATAGAAAATAACAGGTTTGCACAATCCTTTGTAAACAAGTCATAAGGCTTTCCTGATATTAGCACAGAACTAATAATCAAATGTACCGGTCTTAGCAGGGACATGTGGCTGTTAGACATGTTACACTGCTCATAAACTGGTTTATATTCACTTCAACAGACAACAGTTTGAAAAGTATTGAGAGCTTACATAATTGCAAAGTTAACAGTCCAAGAAAGGAAACATAACTGAACTTCAATCCCATTCAGATGGGCCCAAACAATCCCTCTAATTTGAACTAAGGTGTAGGGTATTGTTTGTGTTTTGTTTTTACTTTATTTTAAACTCAGTGTAGTCAGGATCATGCAAAATAACCATTATTTGCAAACAGTGGAAACCTGCAGGCCAGCTGGTGCTGAAAAAGCCCACTGACAGCTCAGCTTTTCCTTTAAGATCAAGTACCAATGCAAGTGATGCTTTTCTTTGGCAGATTTACTAAATATGGTTTAGAAATCAATTAGATTCAGCTTGGGGGAAAGAAAGAATTACAAGCAGAGCCACTCCCCTGACACACACTCCTTTCACTTTACCCATGAGTTTATAAAACCCACATCTAGTTTTAGTCTTCTAAACTCAATCACAGAGATAAAATTCAAGGAACTTAAGTGATTGTGGGATATAAGCTGCAGCAAAAGGATACATTCTGCCATGGTCTTGATAGTCTGATCTTTCACGGCGGCTGAACTAGGGTAGCAAGTGTGGAATTCTTTGCGCAGATCATAAAAGGAATAGAAGCAGTCTGACAACACGCAGTTCTACAAGGAAGGCAAAAATGTTTGTTTTATACATGCTATCCTTTTAAATTTCAGTTAATACTTTGGAACAGAATGAGGCACTCTCAGAAATCACGTAGTTCCACGGCACCAACTTGCTGGTGACAGGGCAGTTTGGCTCCTTTGTAACACAGTTCAAATTCCACAACTCTACAGAACTGGATCTCTACAGGAACAAAGTCAAATAGCCTCTGGGAGTCAGACCCATGCAAAACAGCTGGAGAGGATGGCTGGGAAAAAATATTTAAAAATATCTACATTTTGCTGCTTAATGCCCATTTTTGACACTATTTTATCTTTTGTGGCTACACTGAAAAACAGATTTGTGCCAAATCATGATGACAAGTTTTAAATAAATATTGTCACAGAATACAAAATCCCTTTCAGCAACTTTCAGGACAAAAAATTAACAACTAACCAGCTCCTTCCATGTCAGCAGCTCTTATTGTTGTGGGGCTCCTGCAGACCCTGCTAAGCCAGCAAACTCAAGAGCCACCACCTTGCACAATGGCAATGTTCTCCTCCCTGTGCATGACAGGGTGCTCTAAACCCTCCAGGAACTTGGAGCAGAAACTGCAGCTTCAAGTGGGAGTAGCAAACAAGATGCAGCTCTGCTTCCCACTGAATAAATGCAGATGGGGAACCACTGCCAGGCCACACCACCACCTGTGTGCTTACCCTCCACAGGACACTGGTTTAACACAGGCCTAAGCAAAGCAATAGTTCTCCATCACCTCTGCTGAGGTTTGGTCTGCACCTCTGTTTCCACTCTACACATAGAATTCAAGGTACTTGTTTGTATTGCTTCTGTCCCTATCCTGTTTTTCCTAATGTTCCTCTTCCATATGCTCATCTGGGAGTCCAAGTAGTGTGGCTGACTTTCAAGAGCAAGTGCCTAAAATTACTCAGGGCTCAGGCAGGGAGGGGACACTCCAGTTCCCAGGTGGAATTGTATCACTGCCCTCCCAGTGCTGCCTCTCTGCACCAGTTCTGATCTTGTACCTTCTTGGATGTTTCTGGGTGGAGAACTTGTCGGATGAGTAGCTGGCCATCACTGCAGAGTGTGTAAGAGCTCCTTCCAAGTACTTTCAAATCACTGGATACCAGCTGACTAAACTGGAAAATGAAGTGAAAAATTTCATTGTATTGACTGATAATTTCATGCACTTGCCATTACTTCAGCACTTTTTTAAAAAAAAGTGATAAAGTAATTCAATATTTTGTAAAAGTTTTTGAAAAACACGATGGAGAACAGACATAGGCTCCTGATTACAGTAAGTAAATAAATGGTATGCATTTGTGGAATAGCAAACAAGAACTCACAGAACATAGTAAAGAGACTAATTAGGAAGATATTGCAGAATTATGAGTTCATATGAAAAATTATCATATTATATTGGTAATGTACAAAATCTGGACTAACTATAATTTAAGTTTTTTAAAAAACCAAAAACTTTGAAGATAAATCACAATACTGATTTTGCAATACCCTTTCTTCACCTATAGCACCTTTGACTTTATGTCCTTAATAATTGTTTAACTTGAAAAACAAACAAAAAGAACACTACCCATCATGATTTAATAATGTTTCAAAAGTAATATATTAAGAAAACCCAAACAAATAGTGATCTAATACCTTCAAAAGTAAAATTATAATCAAGTCATGTCCAAGCTAATAAGTTCTTGGTAGAGATAAAGTGTTATGAATACTAGATTTAAAAAAATTATTCCTAGCTCTAGGACGGCTAACCCCCAGCAGATTAATTCTCAAGAGGAAAGGGCTCCAGCTGTCTTATTCTATGTTATTTTCCATCCTTAGATAACAGTTTCCAGCCTTTTATTACTCTACACCCGTGTTAAATTCCTAGCTCCTAATAAGTCAGCTAGCATATTATAGTACCTACATGTATCAGTAAGCAGTAGCTTGTTAACTAATTTTCGAGGGTACAAATGTAATTATTCTAAGCTTCCCTCTTGATGCTACTCCCTCCCAGGAAAGCATCACCTCACAAACAAAGCAATAATTACAATCACGATGCAGTAGCCACCCACTGCTCTCAGCAACAGCTTATAATTCCAAAACAACCACCCCCAAAAGCAAATTACAAGTTGACTTGAGACTCAGACAATATCTTTGTGCTGTCTTTTAACCTGTGTATGGGGAGAAAAAAGAGTTGGTTTGTTTTATCATAACACATGTGACAGTTTACATCATTACAGTCTCTGCTCAGGAAAGATGATGTCCTAATGACCTGATCCCACAGCTACACAGAACGCAGTGTGAACAAGTGCTGCAGCACCTGCAGCCCAAAGATAAGGCTCCACAAGGGAAAACACAGGTACTGAACATGATTTAGAAGGAGCAGAGACATGATTTCCCAGGCTTTGTTTCAAAATAACTGCTCAAACCAATCCAGGCCCTTTTCTAGGCCTGGGCAGCTGAACAGAGTTCCACTGCCATTCTGAGTTCAGAATCCTGTAGTAGTGGGTACTACACATCAAAACAGGGAACTGAGGGGCACTCAGCCCAGCACTTTGTGTTAAGTTGCTTCATTTGCAGATATATTTACAGATATAGATATGGACATATCTCTAAAGTGAAGTTAATAGCAGAGAAGTATTTGAAACTATAAGAAGAGTGAATATCCACCCAAAACAAAAACCTTTATAATGCAATTCTCTGCACGCTACCAAAACACACAAAAAGAACAAACACACAGACAAAATAACTAACTAAAAATCAACCAACCCAAACTTGCAGATTCCCAAAGCCTGTTTCCTCCCAGTTGCTACCACGGGTTGTGGTCCTACCACAAGCTGAAGTCTTGAAGAACCTGAGGTTTTAAAGCCAGTTATTGTTCAAAGATGATTTAAAGTCAGAAAATTGAGATCTGAGAATGCTCAAAATACCTCAGTTGATAAGTAAACAACAGAAAAAGAAGAAAATTCCAGTGGACTCCAGAGGAACCACTTCAGAAAAGTAGTTCTGTGGACAGCCACAGTCACAGACCAACAACAAATATTCTCACCACAATAACACACATGAGAAATGCCTTCTTACTAAATGCAGCAACTTACTAGTTTTTTGTTTGGTTAGGTTTTGTTTTGGTGGGTTTTTTTTTCTTTTTGTTTGTTTGTTTTTAACTAATGGGCACAGTAAAGAGCAAATATTTGTAAAAAGGGGTTGGAAATGGTGATAGGAATCAGCCTCCAGAGGGGGTGCACAGGGATTCTTGCTGAAAGGAAGCAGTTTTCCTGATGAACAGCAATAAAACACTCCTCAAACCTTCAACTTTGTACCCTGTGTTACTGAAGATGCTCAAGAGCTAATACAGGGTGCAGTTAGGAAGCAATTTTGATCAGATACAAGGAGAAATCTAATCCACACAATTTGAAGAAAGCAGCAAATGTAAGCAGCCTCCTGCTGTACATACAAAATGTAAGAACTGTAGATAAAAAAATACTTCATCAAGTTAGAAAACTAAAGGAGAAAAATGTTTGCACAAGGGAGGAAATGCTCAGGTCAAATGGTGTAAGTCACATTAGTAAAAATCAAGACTTGCACTGAAATATTCACATTTTTTCCAGGTGGTGTTTCCCACACAAGCTACAGCTGAAAAGACAACACAGATATTTTCAGAAGCCAGTACTGAGAAGATGCCAGAGTAGTAAAATATTGCATAAGGACACTGATAAGCCCAGAATTCCAAGTGTACTAAGGTTTAAAGAACTCCCAAGGATCAGCATTTGTTTTTATTTTTACCAAGTGTAAGTAAGTATTTGCACTGCATATTTATTAAATGTCAGTGATAACATTCAACATTGCAAACTCCTTTCCAATGGAACAATCAACATGTCAAAACAATACTCTACTTTTCTTACCAAATGCCAGCAGCTTAAAGTGCCTTAGATAAACTGCCACAAGGTTGGCAGACCTTGCTGGGAGCTTATTTAGAAACTTCTATTTTAAAAACAGCCTGTTTCAAACTTTGGGGTGTACTGCTCTGGAAGAGGGCAAGAAGACTGTGGGAAGAATAGTCAGGAGACATAAGCAATCTTTGTTATCCAAACCAGCACAGCTATGGCATGGGTTAGCTGAGGAGAGGAGGGGGTAGCAGAGTCAATGGGAAGATTCACTCAGGATCAGAGCACAGGGCAAAATAGCACCAGAGGAATGACAGATATTTGACATCAACCTGAAGTAGCTTCTTTCATCCACAGGAGATGTCTCCTGATTCTGCAGAGGCTGAGTATGAAAGGCATAGCTGTGGACCAGCTCCTGCTGCTATAGATTACACTGGACCCTCAGGTCTTTCAGGCAATAGATACATGCAACACATGTGTCAAACGTGTGAAATAAGCTAGGGCAGATGTGTTTGTAAAGCCACACTACTCAGCACAACAAGCCACACCAGTTAAGCAATTCAGCATTGCCCAGGAAAAGCCATCTTCAGCCTCCTTTCTTGCACCACAGATTTCAGGCAGCATTTCAAAAGACAGCCTTGAACCGGCACCCACCCAAATGGGGCAAGCAAAGGACAAGTTAAGACCAGCACCAGATTTACATTACCTCTTTCTGTCTCACATGTTGAACAACCTGTCCACAACTCTGTCATTTCATAAATTCCATCCCCATCTCCTTCACTCCACTAATAAAATCCATCTCAGCTATTTAGCTGCTGTCATTCACCTTCATGCTGCCGTCCAAGCACGCCCCCACTCCAGCAGGCAAAGCTGCCCCACCTCAATGCTGCCCCCACCAAGCTCACACACCCTGTCTGCCCTGCTCATCTGCTCCTTCCACAGCACTTACACACTCTTAATTACCTCTTTGCATCTTGCAACCTCATTTTGACTGCAAGAACCAGTCTATTAACATCATCCTCCACCTTTCTTGCTTATTCCACCAGCTCAGTCTCTCCAGCAAAGCTCTGATGATTCATTCCTTATTTAAAGGAATATGTTCAATAATTCCACACCAAGATAAAAAACTGAACAGAGGGAAGAGGAAGAATCAAACAAGCTGCTCTGTATACTTGCCTCCATGAAACCTAAAACAGTTCTTAGAGAAAAGGTGGTGAGAGGGAAGGAGAGACTTTGAACACCAGTTTGAAAAACTGGCTAAACAGGATTTTGGTCATGTAGCTGAGAGTACAAAGAGATTGAAGAGACATGTTTTGCCAGCAGCAAAGCTGGATGAAAGCCAGCACAAGCTGCTGTGTTTTTTACAGATGAATCCCAAGGGACTAAAATAACAGCCCCCTTCATGTTGCCTTAAATATAGCTGAGCTAAGATGTAGATCTTGGAGAAACAAGAAGATTCTTCATTAGGCTTTTTCTACAGTTATGATGCACAAAAAAAAACTAGAATAAACATCTGTCTATTTGGATAGTCTCATTTCCCTTACTAAAAATAACTGTCATCCTTGAGAAAGGCCACTGCATCTGTGCTGTATCTGTGCCTGGCATGGTAATTAAATACTGAGATGATTCAGCCACAGAATGCACCCATGCTGTCAAATGGAACCATTTCTAAAACACCATGGCACTATGGGGCATTCTCTCTTCAAATCACCTCTGAGGAGTAACAGAAAATTCAGCTACCCCTTATGCATCAGATTTCCAGCAGCTCCTAGCTAGCCTTTAAAACAGGATCTTTTCCTTTAGTCATGCACAGAATTTCTGTTTTGCTTCTTTTGGCCCTGCTGACCCATCACAGCTAAGACAAGACAAAATCATTCACAGAGCTTCAGAATTAAAGGCATCCTTGCAGTTTAAGCGGGTCTGGAATGCCATGCAAAAATATAACATAAAAATCCAGAAAACAGCTTGACTTGTTGTCCACACTTAAGCTAGACTTGAATCTATTTTCAAGTAAAAAGATGAGTTATATTTATCAATATTCTTTACACAAAGAGTGGTCCTCACAGTGTAGGGATCTGGTTTCAAATCAGTAGTATCAACAGGATGTTACTAAATTGCCCAGAGTTTACAATTTGGTGATTGCAGATGAATACATGCTCTACTTTTTGCCATATCAGCATATCAAAAAGTGCTCATTTTTCATCCATGCCATCTTTAGACCTGGGATGGTGAACAGATCATATCTGGTCCAGTCAAAATTGGAGACATGAGACAGATGATAATTCTTTTGGCTTAAAGCCTGTCAAAAGACTTTGAACAGGTTTAGCATTCTAGATTAGTGTTTTGCAAAAAAATCAAGCAAACAAAACAAAAACTACCAAAACAAACAAAATCCCTGACAATAAAACTTTTTCAGGAATGATAGCTTTTGGTCATTATTAAAAAGGAAACTTTCAGGAATAGCTTAGAAGAAACGTAATTTTGTCTCACTTAGGACTTACATACTGATATATTCCCTTGAGCTTAAAAGCCCCTCATATTACTAAAATGAAACTGTTCTAGAGAAAGTGAAAATAAGACTCCACAGGTCTGTAAAGTACCCTGAGAAAAAAAAGTTTTGTCTGAGGCACATAAATGTGCACTGCTTACACCTCCTTTGTGCAAACCTATGACTGAAGCCATACTGTTTATAACCATGGATGTTTTCCAGTCTAACTTGTATTTTAAAAAAATCATCATCTCTTATTAGACATTACTGCAATTCACAACATTAGAGCTTTAGACTCTCTTCCAGGCCTTTGGTGTGAGTCATTCTTTGCTTGTAGCATTGAGCATATAACAATGATCAGTCTTCTTTCAGTTAACAGCAGCATGGAAAATAAAGGACAATCTTCAAAAAGGTTTCACTGAAGCTTTTCTATTCCCAGTTCTGTTTCAACAGGCAAAAGGTACTGCAATTGTTACCTCAAAGCCTGATTTTATGCTAAGTCCTCTACAATTTATTCCAGAGAACACCCAAACCCAATTATACAGTTTCAGGTGTGGTTCCTGAAAGAAGATCTCCAGAAGCTGAACAATGAAAGAGGCTGCTGAGAGACTTTGCAGATTCTTCATCGTTGAAGATATTAAAGACCCAAATGGCCATGGTCTTTGGCAGCCTGCTCAATGTCCCTTTTTTCAGGGCTTGGGCTGTACAACCTCTACAGGTGCCTTCCAGTCTCAGCTGTTGTGTGACTCCCACCACCTTGGACTCTCTTTTGCCCACTCTGCAGCTCCACCAGATCAAGACACCAATGGCACCACACTGTGTGCCTGAGGGGCTGGGGGTGTTTGGGAAAGGACAAGTTTTCCAGGATGGGGGGAAGCGAAGGAGATCAAGAGTTGAGAGGCAGCCAAATCCTGTCTGCCACTAAAACATAAGCAAGATTGGAGCACCACTGAATCCTAAAGGTTGTCTGAAGACTTAAAAGGTCTAATAAGGCATGAGACAAGTCAGGAGTAACAAGCCATGGCTTTGGTATACAAAGCTTGCACACACACAACATACCATGACATGTCAGCCTAGGGAAATATTTTCACTTGGACTTTGTGCCTCAGTTCCTACACCCATGAGGGTTTCACATTTATTTACAATACTCTCCATGAGCAGTCTTCTGCTCCTTCACTCTTCCAACCCTGGTGATAATGTCTGCCTTATCCATGCAATGGAGGAATTTAAAGCATGTCAATACTACTGGGAGGTGCACAGACTGTGTTTCAGCACTATTTACAAGTATGATAACCCTTTATTGTGCTGGGTAACTTTTTAAACAGAGAATCCTATAATAAGCCCTTGCCTTTGTTCATCTGTTAACTGATATTCCACATGGCTGATAATGGATACATGGTGACCTTGTGCTGAAATTGCTGTATGAAAAAAAAGTGTAAGCCCCAGTGTAGCCACAAGCTACAAATAACTTCCCCTTCTAGCTAAACAGGGATAAACTTCCCCTTCTAGTAAAAAGTGATAAAAATACCATAATTAGGTACCATTCAGACATAAACATGAAAAATAAATTGCCCCTTGGTTTTAATTCATTGCAGGGCAAACATGCAGGGGATGTCAGAGGCAGCCCAGGTCCATTCACTAGAAATGTTCAAAAATAATATTGCCAGTTGATTTCTCCTATTAGGAGGAAGGCAATTATTTGCTCTACTGAACACTAATGCCTGAGATTATTTAGTGACTGCAGACTAGCTTGGACAAAAGCATGGGGTCCATTTCCAGCTTGCCAGAGAATCTAATTTTGCTCAGTATGACCAGTCAAGTTACATATCACCTTATACCTCTTGATGGCCTAGAAAAATACATTAAATAACAAAGGGACTAATCAGTCACAAAGGCCACTACAAATGTACTCAAGAGAGACATTACATAGCCAAAACCAGTCAGAGTCCAGATCCATCTTTGGAATTTGCAAGTGCAAGAGCAAAGTTACCCTACTAAGTCTCAGGGAGAGGCAGGATGTGGCACTGAGCTTCAAGCACTGGAGACTGCCTTCTCCTCAAGCACATTATGCTGCTTCTCACTACCAGGTAATCTGCTGTCACTTTGTCTTCTATTCCTGAGCAGAGGTCCAGACCAGGTGCTGCACACCCTGCTGCTTCTCTGGCTGTTCCAAAGCAGTTTCCTCCACACCAGCTGCTTAAACAGACAAATTCCTGTTGTTGCCTCTCTCACAGAAAGAAATGAATTCTTTTCCACTCATGCTGTGAGCAAAAGGTGACAACAGGGTCTCAGCTATCCTAAGCTTGGGGTTTCTGTTATGAAATTCCAATCACAAATCTTCAAAAGAAGTTATAGTTGAAAACCACAAAAATATGTTTTTGAGTGTATTTATGATATTCACTTTTATTTTTTACTTTTTTCAAAAGCTGAAGTTACAGGAAATAATACCACCTTGTCCTCCTCTTTGTTGTCACCTCACAGGTCACCAAAAGTCTCTCAAGAGAAAAAGGCCTACAGACACCTCTTATAATTACTGCAAAACCTCAAGGGGGGGAAATTTAAGGTATTCTTCAAGTTTACTGCATCCTTCCACTCAATAAAACAGAGAAAATTCCTTTAAAATTCATTCTACTCCTTCAGAATCAATAGAGGGACTGGCAACTTTAAACTTAGCTGGTGAGAGTAGCCTACAGCTAACTTCCTGCATAAAAATAAGTTTGTTTAGAGTTGTTCAGCAACAGGTGGAACATGAAATACAGAAACAGAGCAACAATTGTCATGGTTTTTCTGTCCAGTGACACTCTGTGGAGCATAGAAAACAAACCATTGTTACTCAGGGCTGTGGTAAACTGTTTTAAAGATGAAACTTCCACATTATTTCTTTCTGTGGTTCATTTTAATTGGACCTGGGTCTTTGTGCAGCAAAGTAAACAATAGCTAACTAAATGCTTTAATTCTTCCTAGGAAAGAATGCAAACATCTAGCCTTCTGCCATGACAAAGATCTGTCCAAGCCATGCCAGTTGAGCATTTAATGACCATTTTTGATTAATTATTTCTTAGATGGAAGTTTGAAACACCAGATTATTTGCATGCTTTCCAGCTATGGTATCTACAGCATCTAATTCAAGTAATGCATTAAGCATAAAAGGCAAGACCATGGCTCAGGCCATCTGAATGTCACAGCAATCAGGTCACAGGTTTTTATCTTCAAAAGCACAACCTGTTTTAATAAGAGAGTGTTGAAATATGCAGAGTACTCCACAAATAAGCTACTTGAAGTTAGCATTGTGTAAGATAAAGCTCCCCAGCCAAGCAACATAAGAATTTCAGAGTTTGTGGACTTGTTTTACTACTACATTATGTGTCAGTAAACTGCTAAATAAAGAAACACTTACTGAGATAAACTATGTTTTCACTTTAAATTAATCTGTGTGAAAGAGGCCACAGCTATCAAAACCAACAAAATAACACAAAAATATACGTCTTGCAAAACACAAGATCATTTGTTGGCACAGATTATTCATAAGTCTGATTTTAAGCAAAAAGAAAATTCTGAATACTACTAACACAAAAAAATCCCTACTCTGTCAACCTTTTACCTACATTTCAAGCAGGTTTACAATGGTGCCTCACAGTCCTCACGGGCTGCTTGCTATCAGCTCAGCTCACAGAACAAGTCATTATAGCCTGAAAGACAAGGTTGAACATACTTTCCAAACTCTAGGTTTTAATTAATGCCATGACTGCAGCATTTCCCAAAGTCTTGATATAAGCACAAGCTCTCTCTCAGTGTTCTATACCTCCCCCACTCCCACTCACCTCTGTTTCAAGGACAAACTTTCATTAGCAATGTGATCTTTAGCACTGGCTCTATTGACTGTAATGCTTGGTACTGCTCTATTTACTCAACACTACCTCATTGTTTGTAGTGCAGGCTTAACCAGTTGTAGGAGAATAGCTAATGCCTGCAAAATTAAAACATTTTTTTCTAGTAGATTGTTTCTCAAGTTTTTTTTTGTAGTAATACGCAGACACAGTAAAAAGATGAGGCAACACCAAAAGAGTGAAGATACACTTGTCATCTACAACCCAGTTTCCTGCATGATTTTCTCACACTCCTGCCTCTCTATTAAACTTGTACTGTAAGAACATCATAAGCATAGACTTTCCTGAACAACAGCCTTGAAATCTATGAGGTATCTTTGCTTATAAAAGAATCCAAGTGATTCTTGATCAAACCCTTACAAATATCAGCAAAAGTCAAATTTCTTAAATTGACTCTGCTTTGCTTTGTAAATGGGGGAGTGTTCCCTTTCTTGTACAAACATGCTTTCACAAATACATAGAGGACAAGTGGAATTGGATCCCTAAATCAATTTGCCTTCAATCTCTCAAACTTTCAAGTCACAGAATAGGGCAAGCATCAAGAATTGGTAATGACTCTTAAGCAAAAATGACAGTAAGAAATTTTTAGAGATATGATTTTAGCAGTTCACAACTGAGTAAGATCAAAATTTACACTTGGCCTTCCAAGGGATTCAGACCTGCCCAACACAGAACATTTGGATTACACAAATAGTGTAATCCAAGTAAGATCAAAATTTACACTTGGCCTTCCAAGGGATTCAGACCTGCCCAACGCAGAGCAATGGTTACACTATTTGGATGTTGCTTCCTCTTACAGAACTGCATCCTCCCTTTCAGGTAACTTACTCCTTCCAAAGAGAGTTCCTTGTGACCAAAAGACTTGACATGAGTTTGTCTGAATGTGAAGCAAGTCACAGATTCTTGTGATCAAATCTTAGCATCTGAGACTTATAGAGAAAGGGTGTTGATTTATATTTTCTTTTGTTTCTTTAAGCATAACCACAAGAACAGCAGTTTTCTTCTGCAATTCATATTGACAAGGTGCTCATATGCTCTACAACAAGAGGAAGTCCTGTGTCATTTTAATTCTGTTGTAAGAAATAGCACTGACACTCAAGTTATCAATCAAGCAAACTGTGTCACAGTCATATTCCTGTGACAATTATGTATTTCCAACTCTGTATCTTTCATGATCCCCCTCCAATCCAATGGTATTTTATTCAAGAGGATTGGTGTGTTGTACATCTTGTGCATTTCTTAAGCTGCAAAGTTAACTTAAATCAACTTTCAGCTACAATAAGGTCTGGCTACACAGCAAAACTTCCACTTTTATTTTTCAAGTAACATTACTATAGTTCTACTTCCACTTTTATTTTTCAAGTAACATTACTATAGTTCTACTTTCCTCTTAGTGCAATTCACTGCAACAGACTTACTTACCAGGCAAGTAAACTTCTTTACAGAAGTTACAGCAGAATTAATTTCAACACAGCTCATTGTAATGTTAAAGCGCAAGCTTACATTTCTCTAGAATAAGAGCCAGAGAATGGAAACATCACTGATTAAGTTTTCATATGAATTCAATAAGAATGATAAGAAAATTCAGAGACTGTCCTAGAGCTCTAGTAACAGAACCTTTAATTTTAAGCTAACAGGTGTCCAAAATCATCACAGGAGCCAAGTTTTTGCAAAAAGGAATACAACTGTTTCTTAACCTTACATTTCTAACTAATATTTTAATGTTAATAAAATATCCATTTCTCAATCCTTTTTTGCCACACTCTGCCCATTGCAGCTCTACAAAGAAAGGCAGCAGGAGGAAAGAGAAACAAAAATATTTTGAAATAGAGGTTTGGGGGAAGTGAGAGAGTTGGTTTTAGTTGTTTTGTTTTGTCTCTCATCACAAGGGGTGGTCATTTGAATTTCAGTTCCCAATACCTTTTGCTTAATATTTACCCCATAATTCACATCTACCTTCACAGCATGTGGATTTAATGAATGAGGGACAAATAAGCAAAGCAGCTCTTTGTGAACAAAGCAAGAACAGAGGTTATTATGTAGAAGTACACTAGAGCAAGTTGTGAACAGTTTAAAGAACATCACCACAGATTTATCAGAGCAAAGCAATGAAACATGGTTTGTAGAACAAACATGACTTCTGACTCAAGACTCTCCTAGAACACATGTCAAGGTGTCTTTCAGAGCATCAGTATTTCCCCCCTCTTATTGGAATAAGATTGTAGCCAACAGAAAACAACATGATATCTCTGCAGGAAACAAAAAAGCTTCTCCAGAGCAGATAGGAGATGGCAAAGACATGAACATGAGGGAGAATTACTGGTTTAGTTTCTAATTAAGAGATAAAAAATTTCAACTTTTAACCACAGAAATTATAAAATGAGACAGAGTTGACATTATGATGCAAAAAATTAATATTTAATCAGCATTTTTAGTTCTGGCCACAACACTGCTTTGCTAGCAGTATCAATTCTAGCATCTGTGCATCAGTCTGAAACCCAACTGCTCAGCAAAGCAGTGCTGCAACAGATTGACAGAGACATTGCCCTCATTTGGCAGCACTCAGCTACCCAAGATCTTCATACATAACTGAAGAGTGTTGGTTTATTAAAAGGGGGGGGGAAATATCAAGTAAACCAACATACAGATTGAGGAAGAGTGAAACCCTTTCAAAATGCTACCAGAGGAAGAGAGAAACAGCACAAGTTTGCAGACAATGCTGAGAAATCCACACAAAGTTTTCTAAGCTGCTTCCATGTTAACGGCAAAAACAGACAGAAGCACTGCACATATAATTACTGCCAAAATAATAGAATACAAATCATAGAATCATTTAGTTTGGAAAAGATCATTGAATCCTACCATTAACCTGACAGCACCAGGCTGACCACTAAACCATGTTGCTAAATGCCACATCTACATGTTAAAATCCTTTGTGCTTCATTTATTCCTCAGCCACTTTCAAATACCCCAACAATAATTCATTAATACATTTCCAGTGATTTTTTTTAGTATCTATTTAGAGCTAGGTAGAGGAAAGAAGTTCAAAGTCTCTGAGGATCATGCAATCCAACAGTCTTTGTACTAAAATGCTTCCACCCTCTATTTTGCCGTCTTTTAATGATGTTAGAAAAAAACCTGCAAGAACAATTTCAAGAGAAATTCAAGTACTCAGACATATTACAGCTGTGGAAACATCCAAATGTATTAGTGACACAGTTTACAAACATGGCACATCACTCCCTGTGAAGACAGGCACCTCATGCTGTTCTGCAAGCTCACAGTAAAGTTTATTTGTCCATATATGCTAATCCCAGACTTGATACTAAATTCTTACTGTTCAACTTCACCAGAAAATGTAACAACATATGCTATCACAAAAAAGCCTACTCATATCCTCAAACCTTTGGGCTGAATTATTCACTTCTCATTAATATTGACACTTCTGGTTTTAAGAGAAGATAGCTCAGCTTGCCAAGGTTACCACACTTTTATGGCTATAAGGAAAAGAATATGCAGCTTTAGATAAATTATTTTATCCAATTCTCTGCTCATTCAGAAGTGAAACTTCCCTAAACACAGAAACAAAGCAAGGAAACCTTCCTATTTCCTATAGTGAATACTTGAGGAATTCAGATAAAAGTATTGCAACCTTTGGAGAAGGTAAGGTCACTGCTTTTCCACATGACATAACAGAACATAAGTGCTGCCAATAACAAATGGATTCATATGATGTACATATGTATATTTCTGTATACATATATATATATGTATACAGAAATATATGTATACTGTTTAAGCTAAGAAGTCTTTTCTGGGCTTTTTGAGGGAACAGATTTGTTTCAATTAGTTTCAATAATAATGTAATGAGTTACAGAGCTGGGTAGTGCTGAGAATTTGTGAAGAGAAAAAGAGTTTATCTAGGCCATCAGCAATAGATTTGTAACTAAGGTCCTGGAAAAAACTGTTAGCCATAGTTAAAAAACCCAATAAAAATCCACACTGCAGCATCCTACAGCTACAGGAAGCATTAGCACATCCTTAATTCCACACAGTAAATACTGATGATATTCCAAAAAGGAGTATGAAACATAATTTAACCAATCCTCATCTACATTTATCAATGAAAATAGGTATCTATTGGATGTTAATAAATGTGAAAACTCTACATAAGGCTACCTGCACAAGGACACTCAGCCCTCCTGTAAGAGCAGGAATCTTATCACTTACCTACCCTGACAACCTGAAGGCCCTTATGTCTATCAGGAAATCCTCATCACTCACTGCTGGAGCCAAACCAAGGCCACAGTTTCACAGAAATTGCTCAGTGCCCTGTCTTAAAATGTTACCCTTCTTTCACCCACACCTTGGTGCTACAGCTGCCCTTGAGAAAACCTCCTAATCTGCCACCACATGTGCATCAGGCAGAACCACTCCAAAGCAGAACTGCCTTCAACTCAGAGCAGTGCCCTGCTCCGGTTCAATCTGCAGCCCCAAAGGCTTTTGTACTGGCAGAATGCAAGAGGGAGGGCCATGCAGCAGCACCTGCCTCGGTGAAAGGTGCCACTGAAACGTTCAAGGGCAGAAACAGCTTAAGCTGGTATCGCCATCAAACATGTTGGATCATGAAAACACAACCAAAGGGTGTAGTTTCACAGGATGTGAGCTTGGACAGCAAAGCAGTTTTAAGTTCCCACCCCATCTGCTCATTTCAGTGATCCTGTTTGCAGCACAGCTTCACAAAGGGTTTTACTGACACAACAAAAAGATGGCAAAGTCTGGTGTAGGGCCAGGGGAGAAGCTGGCTTCACTGCTGAAGCCAAATCTTGTGAAATGACACCCTGTTTGTTGTGGAAAGAAGAGCCTGTCTAGTAACACTTGCCAAAGGTTTGCCAAACACCTGCTCCAAACCGTCAGAAGTCAGACCCAGAAAATATTCCAAACTCTGTTAGAAGTTTTATTGAGGTGATGCAGTCAACAAATAATCTGAAGTTGGAAGACCAGCCGTAAGACTCAAAAAAATAAAAGTCATCCTACATTTTCATATTTTTTTCTGGTTTGAAGACAGAGAGGTATATTAAAAATAAATTTTTAAAAATCATTTCTCCAAAATGAAGGTGTGACAGCTGGCAAGGGAGCGAAGAAAACTTTCTGCTAGCACTTTGTGAAGAAGCTGCAGAACAAGTTTCTCTTAAAAAAAGGGTTGTAACCGGTTTATCAGGTTAGAGGAATTCAGGAGTTCTTCAACCTCTCCCCCCATCCGATTTGTTTCCAAAAGCTCATTTAACCAGCTTCTTTCTTGCTGAATTTGCTGAAAATAAATTGCACCTGCAGCTCAGCTGGATGATCAATAGGCATCCAAACATGCTCGAAGGAACTGGCAATTTGCTATCACCTAATAAATTAGCAACCACTCAGTATTTTCAATTTGAGCATTATTTAGGGGAATGTAGTGGGGGGAAAGGCCCAGCTTTGTCTGTCTCTGTATAAGAATACGAATCAAATTATTCACTGGTGTATTTGATTCAATATATTCAATCAGCAAGACTAGGAGAGTCTTTTACAAAAATTTTGAATATTTTAATGTCAATCCATAGATTAAAGTTGAATGTTTTTAGTAGGTCCAAAAGCAAAGCTGGGTCTCACATGAGAATGTCTCCCTTTTTATGTATATCGTTCAAAGAAAGGTGGTAATTACAGCTAAATACTGCAGACAGTTCTCCAAAATTATTAGCTCTTCTTAGACTTATCCTTTTTCAGGAAGACATGCAAATACTGCCTTACAAAAGGAAAGTAACATGTCTTAAGGCAAGTCATGCTGATTCAGCCAGGTTTTCTGTATGGGAGGGATTAAAAGATCCACAATACTTTCAACTTCATATGGGATCTTTAACTTGGAACCCCCATGGCTACAATCAGAGAAGCACATGAGGATGTCAGCTTTTTGATGACAGAAATGGAGCTGAGAGAAAGGCAAAGTTCATTTTGGTTTTGCTCTTTAAAAGCAAGGTTCCATTCCTGCAAGGTTTCAGGGAGCAACCTGAGAATAACTGCTCTCCCTTAAAAGCTTGCAAAGTGGGAAACTATAAAGATACAGCAGTTAACTAGAAAAATATTAATAACACACTAAATAAGCCAATCCTGTGATGAGGATCTGAACAATGAAACCTGGCAAGAATGTCCCAGTCATGCAGGAAGGAAACTATTCCCCTTGGTAAGTAGTGTAGCTGATGCATGTTTAGAGGCTTAGATCACAGGCTCAAGAGAGTTCCAAATACACACTTGAACAAGAGATCTCCCACTTACTTTGTTAAATAAAAATCCTCATTTCTCTACTCAGTAGCATTTTGCAACATCTCGGCAGCTGTGAGTTCATCATTACTGAATGGTGAACTCACAAAGGTAAGTTATTAATGCCATTTTGAATTAAATACGTCAAGCAAGGTGCTCCCAAAGGACACAGCACGTTTTATAACTTCAGGTAACTATTTCCCTGACGTTTGTACATACTCCACCCCCCACAAAGGAAAGCTATCACAACACTGCCCATCACCTGTGAGAAAGTACAGATGGATCCCATAACTGCACTAGTACCTCTGGAATCAAATGCTTCTTACCCTGGACAAGTACAGTATTAAAAACCTTGCAACAAAATATACAGAGCATCTGCTGCAGCAAACAGCTTGGTTATCTGGGGACAGTGTGCTTCAGAACCTTGCAAAATTACAACAACCAAAACTTATTGATAAGGAACCCTATTTCAGATTATTTCTTAAGAAAAACTCAAGTAGTAAGCTGTGCAAGATGCAACATTTTAAGAATATTAAGTAAAATTAAAATGATGCATCATTTGATGAAGTGCCTGTTTAAAGCAGAGTAAAGACTTGAGCACAGATTACAAGCCTTTGGTAGACCCCATCATTGCTGCAAAGTGAACTATACAGCAATGGAAGGAGACTTTCTGTGGTCAGGGGAATAACTCCAGACCCACAGAAGCTGATCTACTGTTTACCAGCTACAAATCACTGATTCAGAACCACAGAATGTTTGAAGTTGAAAGAGCCCTCTGAAGCATGGATAAAAGTTACAATGGATTTGTGCTCAGTGGTTCTTACTTCCCTCTATGTCTATAGACTGGGAACCCAAGTCAAAAAAAAAAAACAGAAGCAGACACCAAAACTTTCATTTACATGATTGAGATATGTGCTAAGGTGAGCAATTTTCAGCTGCATCATCAATTTTCTACCACAATCCAGGCGGGGTGTGGAAAGCTAATTTCACGTACTCTATAACATTATCTCAAATCAAGGTACAGGTCTACTTCCTTTTCCTCCTCCTTTTCATATAACCACTTCAACTACCAGTTGCTTTTGCTAATCAAACTGTTAACTGAGAAAGAAAAAAAACACTGTATGTGTTGTCACCCAACTCATTCTTAAAATACATGATGCAATTAAAATATCCAGTGGACTTCTCTTCAAAAATGCAGAAAAGGATTTACTGCTAAAGAATATGGAGGTTTGCTTTTTGCCAGAACTGCAAGTGGGAAGTTGAATTAATTCTTTCCTAACTCCCACAGGAGTCAGGACACAGAGGGGAAGGGAGAAGAGTTTAGGTAAGGTGTGTTCCAGCAGGCTTATGATGGAACTGGCCACATCACAACTGGCATCCAACAATTAACAGCAAAATCATTATTTAGTTGCATAGATATGCAAACAAAAAGGAAAAAAATTGTTGTTTTTCAAGAGTCTCTACCCACCTACACACAAAGGTAGTATTTCCTTTTATTTGCTAAAGCAGACCCACCTAGAGTGCAATTTACGGCAATAAGATACGATCTCTCATAAAGTATTGGGTATAATTAAAGTGTGTCTGTTATAAAGGTAAACAGAGTGTACTAGGCTAAGCTGTTCCAGATGTCTTTAGTGCAAGATCTGGGACAAGATCAAACCTGCAGCTGCACATTTTCTCAGGGGTTATTATGGAGCTTTAAAAAAAAAAAAAAAAAAAATCACCTCTTGGTCCTGGACTCCAGCAAAACAAATGCAAGTAGAACAAATGCCAATGCTGACAGATTTTAAGCCACATAGAAGTTACGTGTTCAAAGACACTCCAGAGTGTAGTGTTAACCATGCAGTATCAAAGAGGGTTAGGACCAAGTCTGCCAAGTTATCTGTGTCACCAGAAATTACAGCAACATGAACCTGTTCTACTGCCTAAGCAAGTTTCTTGCTGAAACACACCTACGAATGATTCAGACAAGGTGTGGAAAGGCAGGTTTATATGTTACACAAAAATGTACTATTGTATTTTTCCATTCAAGCACATTTTGTGCATAGAAAGGACAGTCAAAGCAAGCAAACTTTCGGGAACTGCATTATGTGTACATTATTTGAACTAAATTTTTTCAAGCGTCTTAAGTCCTCTTGAGCTGTAAGCATCATACAAATTTTAGATTTACTGTCTCAGTGTGATATTAAATGAGTCAAAGAACATCACAGCCACAGACATCAGAAAAAAATCAAACCAAATCACTTTATAATCCACTCATTAATCTCATCTGGAAAAGAGTGATACACAGCAAGCATGTCTGATGTTACATGAAAGATTTTGAATATTTCAGCTGATTTTAAGAATAATAAATGAGAAAGTTTTCAATACACATTAGAGCAGTGAACCTGTAGACTGGAACATACCATGTGAAGCTTGTAAGTTTGTTTAGCACTGCTTTATTAATCAGTACTCTTACTGATTAATACTCTTTCAAAGGTTAAGAAAAACTTGGAATAAAAGTAGACCCATCAAAAAAACCAGAAGTCAGATCTTCCAAGGACTCATAGCATCAGCTCAAATACTCTAGTATCATACATAACTGCTTCAGAATTATGGAGTTCCCATTTCAAATGGTTCAGGTCTCTTTTGGGTTAGCTTAAAAACAAGCCTGAAAACTTGCTGGTGATTTCAAGGTGAAGGACAAAACTAAAGCCTGTTTCCCTTTTCAAATCCATTAAATTTCATTCACAGGCTTCACCCTGAAGATCCCCTGCTCCCAAAAGCAGCACCTCACCTGCTGAAGAACCCGGTCCAGTGGTTCAGCTTTGCCCAGTCCCTCTGGTGTTAAGCCACTGACTTCGCGACACTGGTCACTTAAGTCCAAGTTGTCTGCTTTCACCAGGGATTTGTGTAGCGTCCCTACCTAAAAACATTCAAGAAATTATAGACAAAAGTGAGTAACAATCGAAATAGCTCTTTGTAGCATTGTGTTGAGACTGCAGAAAAATCAGAAAGGTGCAGTATCACCTCCCGATAAATGCCAGGAGAAAACGCATTTGTCTATTTCACAAACCGAAACCTTTGGCCGCGGTTTCTCTCCCTCCCACCCCGGAGAGCCACGCTCTCTGCTTCAGAGTATCCAAGCCCATTTTCATGGGAGGCCTTTTGCAGTTAGCACCGACTTTTGCGGGAATTGTTACGTACAAAGAGAAGATCACTTAATATTAAGTCAGTTTCGTGAATCCACGAAATATAATGAAATTGATAGTCCTGTTTGTTTTATCAAAGCCCTTCATCTCTAGGGGGTTATTTATGATAGGGCTTTTGGGGAGGAAAAAAATACTAGAGATGACTTTTAGGTTGGCCTAAGAATTAAAAGAAGTCAATATTCTCTTAAAGGTTATCCAAACATTGGTTAAACAAACAAAAAGCAGGCCCAAAGGGTCCAACGGTGACCGTGAGCCGGCTCCCAGGGAAGCGAGCACGCTCGGAGCGACCCGGGCAGCTTTTTGTTTTAAAGCTTCGAAAGTCCGTAGACATCCTCGAAGCTACACATGATTTAAAGCGGACGGGGCAGTGGGGTGTGGAAGCGGCCAAACTTTCTTTAAAAGTTACTCCTTCCCCCGAGATGGAACAAAAAGGAGCCTCCCGAGCGAGCCCCCCGGGCAGGGAATGCCCCCCGGGCACGGCCCCGCGCCCTCCCCGCCCTCGGTGCATTTGTGAAATGAACAAACGGCTCCGGGCGGGCGGCGAGCGCCCGGGAGAGCCCGCTCGCCCCGCGCCGGGCAACGCGCCCTCGCCCCGGATGTCGAAGCCATACCTTCTTGTTCTGTAGATCCACAACTTGCCACACCAAGAGAATTAGTTCCCTCTCATCCGAACCCAGTTTAGCCCCATATGCACCAGCTGTTGCCCCAAACAACACCACCAAAGAGTCACTGTGCGAAGCCGTCATGACCACAGGGGGAAACAACTACAATCAAAAGCAGAGGTCAAAAAAAAAAAAAAAAAAAAGGGAAAAAAAAAAAACGCAAAAGAAAGACACACTAACAAACAAGAAAAAAAAATAAAACCAAAAAAATCCCACAAGGCTCACCCCCTACCTCCAAGTAATCAAAAGGAAAAGAAGCGAACGAGAAGTCACAATATAAAGAGGAGAGAAAAAGCTATTTAGGAGGTTGGGTGTTTGAGGAAAAAAAAAAAAAAAGCATGGAGAAAGAAAGCTCCCATCTCTACCTGTTCCCGGTGATCTCCTTCCCGGGGCCGATTGGGAGGTGAAATTAGCAAGCTGTGGGTTTCTTCCCCTCTGACATCATGGCAGAAGCTCAGTCTGGGCTTGGGTGCTTTTTTTTTTCTCTCTCTCTCTCTTTTTTTTTTTCCTTCCCTCTTCCCCTTCCCCTCTCCTGAGTTACCTGCCCTTGGTGCAGCTCATGTGACTCTAGTCAATCTCCCAAAGGGACAAGGCCATTGGGCCTCTGGAAAAGGTGTAGGAGGGACGGAGGGAGAATCAACGCCTGGCTGATCCGGCCTGATTGGTTTTTGAAGGAGATCAGAGGCAAACTCCCTTTCTCTGGTGAGTTCTGCCTGCAGGAAGTGCCTCTACCTGCTTTCAGTGCAGCGGGTCCCGCCCGGCGCTGGGTGCGGGCGCTCGGGCTCGGCGCGCTCGGATCCGCGCCCCGCTCGGTGCAAAGCTGAACAGCCCACGAGAGCCGTGGCTAAAACACAGTGTATGACTTAGCGCTGAATTCCACGAAAGAAAAGACTTTACCTGCTTCTAAGTATTTGCCCTTTGTGCACGTTGCCGTGTATGCAGCTACCGACGCCAACGCTAATGTGTAATGGAAGTGCAGCATTCCGCAGGGCTTTTTAAGGGATATTCCAGGCAGGGAGCACTTCGCAATTTAGGCCCTGTCTTTCATACAGTTTGTAAAGATGGGTCTTAGTAAAACAATTCTTTTTGTTTTGAGAAAGGATGTATCTAGGAAGTTTAGAAAAAACAGTGTAAAGACCTGCATTTTCTTTCCCACAAGTGCTCAACAAGGAGCTGTCTCGTGGGCATTAACTGCAGTCCAAGACGGGCAGCTTTCCTCCACTCCTCTCTCCTCTTTCTGGTGAGACTACAACGGGAAACCACCACCTAGTTTAGCTGCTATGAAAGCACTCCTGCTCAACAGCAGCAGCAAAATTTGTAACATTGGGGACTGAGAAAATTTTCAGAGATACTTTAAAACTCAAATAGATTTTAAAGCAGAAAAAAAGATCAAAAGGCTTCTAAACTTTTTTGAAAGTTATTTCTCCTACTGCCACCACTGATGAGTTACGAATGATTTTTAAAGGCCAAGTGCTGCAAGTTAGACTAGTCATAATTTTTCTTTTGTTTAATTAAGTCTTCAGTTTATACTTCAATATTAATGTTGTGCTGAAATAGAGTTTTTACCAAATGAAAACTGGTGCTGCTATTTAGCTACTGATGTCTGTCCTGGGAAAATGAAGAGCTGGACATTTAACTGTGAATATTTGATGGCTTAAATTATTAAATCACATTTTCTCATCTTTTAACATTCCAATTTTGTAATTGATTAACTATAGCAGTTATTATGGACCTCCTTCTGGCAAGCACTGATTCCCCATGCTAACACCAACAGCAAGACTAATTCCATTTATTTCAGTGAAAACAAACTACTGTTCAAGGATGCTGTCCGATGTGAGGTATCTTAGAATTCACATGTTAACAAGTATTTACCTGACAGAGGCTGTGCAGGAAACTTTGCACAGCTGCATCTCACTGAACATCACAAGACAGTTAAACACCTCTCAGCTGCTGTCTGCAGCTCACACAGCTGCCTGAGAAGCAATCCTGAATATACATTGTTACAGAAAGGGCAGAATCTGTAACATGTATATATTTATATTTTCAAAATATTTTCAGCATTGTATTTTCTAGCTGAATTTATGCCACAGCTATATCTTCCTCTGTCAATGCATTTCCAGAAGTCCTTGGCAGAATAAAACCCCATTAATTTTCCTTTTGTTATATTCTTTGGATATAGTGGTAATGAAACAGTGTAACAGACTGTTATTGAGCATGGGTTCTTATTCTGATCCCTGAAGTCTGTTACAAGAACCATAAAAGTGAGAAGTGTGAGAACTGTTCCTCTTTTCCCAACCTGTTCCCTGCCTCCCAAACTCACACATATATATGGGGGTGTTAGGAGAGAGGCAGTGTTTGTTCAGATAAGTGTAAACACAGATTAAGTGTAAATACAGATTTTAACTGCTGCTATGTTCACAGAAAAAAATACCAGGCTGTTGCAATTTAGCTGTCTTCATGAGGATGCCATTTTGTAGCCCTAATATGTGAGTACTTCATACATAATGGGATTTTAATTAGCAGATTTCTATAGAAGATCATACACCTGATAAACTCTTGGCCAGGTTGACACATATGCTCACAGGCTGCAGTGAACTGGCTCAGAGAATGCCAATACTTGTCTTTAGGATGTAATATGAAATTAAAATTATTGTAATTCACTCAGAGCAATATGTCAGATTAAAGAAGTCCTCCTCAAATCAATGCCAAACACCTTTGAAAATTTATTTGAAATCTACACATGGTATTGAAGGCTGGTGAGCCCAAAAGCTTCTATGCTTTTTGTATTTATATTAGCTCATCTCAGAAAATGTAGCCTCTCCATAGAAAGCCCATCTGGTTTCTACTTTTAGACTGTCTTGACTCATATAAGTCTACTGTTACTAATTTATCAGAACTATTCTAACTAAGTGAATTTAAAACATATTCTAAAATGTTTTTAAAAACCCTTAAATAAATGCTGGCCTTCCTGCAATATCATACGTTTGAAAGTATCAGATTATGCAATTGACTTTTCATTCATCTTCTATCCACAGCCCTCCCATTCTCTGCTCTGAATTATACTAGCAACTTATTGATCTAAAGAATGTAAAGGAATGACATTGTATGTCTCAACAGAACAGGATCCAGTTCCTGAAAAACATATGGGGCAAGCCCTTGTACACTGAGCATAGAAAAGTTAATTTGTAACCAAGATCTTGCTGAAATAAAGAGTTATTGCTCACCTTTAGCTTTAATCCTGGCAGGCATATTTATAGAGGTACTTGTTTGTAGGCTCCATACAAGGACAATGTCTCATAACTGTAACTGGGTGGAGAAGAAAGGTTTTAAAGATGGACACTCATTGTTATGCAAGCTCAGTACTGTGATTATTTTGTTTCTTATTAATCAAGCAATTAAAACTGTAAAATACATCAGTTTTACAGTTAGATCACACGAGAACACTGAACAGACTCATTAAAATCATTGTGCTTGAATGGATAAATTTGTAGTGGCATTCTCATTCGGGAAGGGAAGGGAAGGGAAGGGAAGGGAAGGGAAGGGAAGGGAAGATCTCTTTTACTACATTATTAAAATTCCTGTGAACTGAATGTCCTGATGCTTGAAGTCCTTTTGTTAAAGGCTAATAAAAAGAATATGAAACTTCAAGACATGAGATCTGGAGTAATATCCTGGCTGCATTTAGATCTACAGAAATACCTTAATAATCTTCCTGGGAACATGGAAGTCAATCATTTGTTCCAAACTAATATGATATTGAGAAGTTATTTGTCCTCATTAATATTTTACTCATCAGTTAAGGGGAGGAAACTGGTTATTATATTTATCCCTGTAAAATGGTTTGAAATACCCTGAAAAAAGTGAATTAACTTTGAAGTTGGGTCTAATTTCAAAACTGGCCATGGTGGCAGGATGGGCACCAAAAGATGTGCACCAAAAGATGTCCAGAGGTCTCTTCTAGCTAATTTTTTCCTACAATTTTGAGAAACAGAGATATTAAATTGAATAAGTATGGAGTCTTGGTGTTTCTCTGCACAATAGGGATAGTCATAAATTCTCTGCATGCCTCAGCTTCCCCAAACCGAACTGGCACTGGAAGTAAAAGATCTGTAAGTGATGTGTAAGCAAATGTGAGAAGACATTTAGAATTCATACCCAGTCAATCCTTGGCTCTGGACTGGATTGTAAGATACTGCAGCAATATTTGCTGAAGGAGAAGCTTATTGTGACTCCTGAAACATAAACCCATAGGTAAAGAATTTTCTGGCATCCTTTCTTTAACAGAAAATGAGTGGGAAAAGGCATGGGAACAAGTGCTTAGCAGTGTTCTTTGACTGCTGTCCAGATGCTTGCAGAGATCTGATCTTTTGGTCTGCCAGGTGCCATGATTACAATGCACTGTAGAAACCTTGAAATAATTTCCATTGAGATATCCACAAAAGCTCAGCAATCTTCAGAAAACCTTCAGAACTGTGGTTCTGATGGATTGTTACCCTACAGATACCAGCAGCACCAAGCAACACTGGAAGCATTCATTTAGAATACTGTATCAGTTGGAATTTATTTCATAAAGGTTAAAACATAAAATTGGTGACTGGACAAGATAAATAAAAATGAAATTACTTCCCCTATTATTTTATATATCTTCTCTTCTTCATGGGATGACAATCAATGCAGTGGTTTAATCCTACAAGGTTTTATATGTGCTCAGTTCCCATTGGAGTACTGGTGTGAATTATTTAGCCAAGTTTCCCCAGATTACACTTACCAGGCTTTTGAAAACCTAAGCATTTACTTTTCCACCAAACTTGTGAACAGATCAAATATGCATGCATAGTAGTTTCTTTCATAAATATTATTATAGCTTTACATCAAAGTTAACAGTTTATAACAAATAAACTGAATTTCCTTTATTTTTAAAATTTGAAATAATGCTGTGTCTCAAACAATTTACTGAACAGTGTTCTGGATTTAGAATCACTGAAATTATTGCTGACAGGGACCTCTGCAAGCCCTCTTGTCCAGCACTGGCTTACTGGCAGCATTGCCAGCATATTGAGCCAGCCAGTATTTTGTCCAGCTGTGACTTGGAAACCTCCAGGGATGACCCATTCCAATGCATTGCTGCACTGCTTTGCTGATGAGAAACTTTCTCCTGGTTGCCAATCTGATCTCACTGCTAAATTTTTAAATAATTCACTTCAACTAGTTGAGACAGGCTCTTAAGCTGAGGTAAATTAGACAAGCCATGTGATACAATTCCTGTTACCTAGTGAGATGAATATGCAAGTACTTCCTGACCCTTTCAATCTACATTACCTGGGCTTCAAAACTGACTTTGTGTGAAGCTTTATTGCCTTTATAACCTGCCCAAATACATTTTCATTGCAATGCTTCTTTTTTCACTAGTCTCAGGTATAGTATAATATGAGAGAGAAAAGTCAAAGGCAAATATCCTTTCTGTGGCAGGTTTTTAAGCAAGACTGATGTTCAGTCTTTGGCTAGAACACTTCTATATACTAATCCATTCTCTCTTTGCCCATTGAAAGGACATAGCATTTTACAAATCTGTCAGTGTCAATAACTAACAGTTAAAAATTTGCTTTTTAATTATTAAATAAATCTAGGGAAGTATTTGTTACATAAGCTATAAAGAAAAGAAATTCCATTACCAACATTCTTGCTATCATCACTATTGCCTTAGTGAAAGGAGTAAAAACACAAATTGATAACATTTTCCACTGCAATATCTAAAAGCCAAAATTCTCTCTGCGATTCACTAGTATTTACATGCAATTAAATAGAATAATCCTCTGAATTTATAAATAATAAAATTTAAAATTACACATGATTCAACAGGATAAAGTTATATCCTCTTGGGAAAAGATCAAGAGTTTAACACCTCAATAATAAGTGAGAATGACCTAATGTCTACATAAAGCATTTAATTTGGGCCATTTTTTATTTTTTTCTTCTAACAGACCAACTCAGAGGCTTCCAGTCACAGGAGTAGCAATACAGGAAATTCAGTAGTGCTTTACTCTTATAGAAAACTTCTGTAAGACTCCTTCAATGGATCGATGATATTGATTCAGCCTGTCATATTCCCACACATAAATGCACTGACACTGTACAGCTAGAAAGTTCTCAGAAGTTCACTGAACCACAAAATCACTGATGTTTCAGAGTGAGAAGTGGCCACAGCCATCTGGAACATTGGATTCCAGTCCCCCATTTCCAGTCACCTCTGCATGTGAACACAAAAACCAAATGGAAAACATAAGAACTGTACAGGCTGTTGTCTGCATCAAAAGATCTGCATGCTCCACACTGCTCTCACTTACTGAGAGCTGATAATCAGTGCTGCAATGCAGCAGTGGTGAAAGAACTGATCATCAAATACAAAGGACTGTAACTGGAACTCCAAGTTATTCAATGAAAAACAATGGTAAGGTTTACAGAATTAATGATGAATTTATACAGGTTACATCTCCTCAAGCTTTACTGAAAACTGGCTGATACTGGTCTGTCTCACGAGATTATCTTGGCAGAAATTACTAATCTCTGTCTGTTTATTCAGATTGTACCACAAGCTCTCAGCTGACATAAAAACCTTGATAAAAAAGGAAGGTGTGTTCCTATAATATTTAACTGCTCTGATATTTAACCTGTTTCTTCATTAGAATTTAATTAAACTTATTCCACATAGAGATATGCTAATGCACTTATTTTTCTCACCACAGTATAAACAGAAGTAAAATATAAATGCAAAACATAAGCAAAACTTAACCACCTGTTGAAGTACTTGGGCTTTGAGAATATTTCATTGAAGCATTTTGTAAAATAAATTGATGAATGCAATTATGTGCAACCAAAATAGACATGATAGGACCTATAATTCAATTATTTCCTGATCTTTCACCTTGATTACGGTTATTTTGCTTCACTTCACTTCTACCAGAAATTGTTACATACCTAAGATCTGACAAGGAGATTTCAAACACACCCTGTGTCCTATTCTATCCAACCCAAGGATGGCATAATTTCCCCAAAAAAGCAGACCTCCAATATTTTTTTTTTGTATTTCTGTTTTCACTGCCCTGTCTTGAAAGTACAAGGTCTAAAAAAGTCTTGTCTGACTCATGACAACCATCCTCTAGCAGAAATAATGCCACTTTCTAGGAAGATTAGATGAGTTTATTTTCTACTCTATCATTTCCAGTTGTCTTGATAAGACAACTACAGATTTTGCAAAATAATCTGATTTTTTTTTCTACAGCACCTCTAAATGCAAGTGCTCGCATGGCAGACTAGTTCACATTGAACTGTATTTTATAGTTACAGTCATATCAGTAGAGTCATCAGATCTTCACTGAAATAAATTTCCTTGTTCTGTTCAACAAATGCTCTTTCACTTTAACCTCTGAGCATGACTGAACAGGTACCTCTTGCTTTGGCCTGATGCTGCATCCTACACACTGTGGAAGTAAGACAGAAGTAATGTCCTTACAGATACATCTGGCTGATACAGGGGAGTGAGATGGTTTCCTGAAAGAAATATTCTCAGAGGAAAATATTGCACAGTCAGTAAATGCACTCAGACAGAAAGAAGACAGGTATAGCCAGATTATTCCTTTTGGCATACTGTAGAAATTTTAAATTTAACACGCCATATGATGCAATTCAGTGCATTTTATCACTTAACAGCTATAGAATTGCTTTATAAGCACAGATAATAACTAAGCACATGCAAGCAGGTGCAATTCCCTTCCCAGCAAGTTGGAGTTGTGATAATATACCCTGACAGAGCTGTTTCATAAGTGCCAGTACTACCTCACCTCCTTTTCACAACCCTCTGCTAATGTGGCACACCCTTGTTTGACAGGAAATGTCACCTTGTTTTCACTCATTCCTTGTTTTCCTCAAATAATTATTTCAACCATGGTGTCACACAGTTAACATACATTAAGATTGTGCCTTTTCTACACTGAAATACATGGTGGTGAGGAAAAAAAGAGAGCCCTGGGGCACAGGAGAGGAAGTTACCTGGCACATTCTGGAGTGGCTCTGCAGGGACTTGGGTGAATGCAGCCATGATAACGCTCTGGCCCTGGGTGAAGTAGGTGTCCAGGACATAACTAACTTTTAACTGCTCCTTTCCAGACTCAAGTGCTGTGCTTTGTGTGAGGAGGGGGTCTGAGGAGTCCATCCTCTACTCTCTAAGGTGGAGTCATTCCTTCATTGGGTTCAGTTATCCTAGAAAAAATAAGGCTCATGGGAATGGGCACACAAGGGGGCACTTCTGCCTGATAGGTCATGAATCCACAGCACATCAAGCTTCCCTTGGGCCAGGTACCCTGAACACCTGCAGCCTCACTGAGGGCAGTCAGTGTCACACTGAGTCACCATGGGCAGCATTGTGCACCTACTTTATATAGACATAAGATTGTGAGATCAGATAGATCAGACCTTTCTGTCTCTTCAAAATTCTGGATTACATTCTACCTATGCAGGAATTCCTATGAGAGGATGTATAAAGCATCAAGTTTTTGATAAATTAATGTGTAAGTTTCTCCTTTTCTCTCAACACATCTTAAAAACTGACTTTAAAAAACATTTTATATTTTGCACTGTTATCAAAAGGACAGGATTTATCTATCCAAACCTTGTGAATCTGTTTGGTTTAGGGGAACAAGGTGGAGCCCACCACCTTCAAGCAAAGATTGGCTGCTTTAATCAAAGAGATGTGAATAGCTTGCATTCTCAACTTTTGATTTCCACAAAGCCTGTTTGTTTTACTTAAGGTTAGCAGTCCCTGTTGCCAAGGAATTGCTAGGGAGCTAAGCCACACCTTTATGAATATACTTAGCACTTCCTGCTCTGTGCAGCCTTAAAAGCAGTCTCCTCTACTCCAGAGAGATAACTGGAGGTTAAAAAAACATAAACATCTACATCTTAAGATCTTGCCTGGCTGGCAAAGCCACCTTTCTTTGTGCTCTTGTTAAATAGTTCACACAAGGTCTTGGGGAAGTGTTTACCACAAGATGTATTTTTCAGAAGAATTCCATGTTTGGGATGGGGATAATATGTTTCTTACCCTTTCATTTTGAATCCAGAGCTTCCATTGGTGGCTGTTTTGTGACAGAAGGAAATGAATTGTTGGGTTCCTCTGAAATCCCTCTGGGCTGGTGCAGATGCTGTAGGCTGACTGGTAGCTCCAGCACACAGGGTAAGGGCTCATTATTTGTAATATATGTAAACAACCCTCACAGTGCTCTGAGGCAGCACCATGGTGTAATTGCTAGATCACTTGCATCCTCATTTTTCTGCTTCATCTGTAATTTAAATTATTATATAGAAGGATTTGTCAGTCCTGTTGATGCTCAGTAATTACATCAATCTCAGGAAGTCGTGTTTGCTGTTTGTTTGGGGTTTTTAACATAGTTTACTTAAAGAAACAACTTTTAAACACACACACATTTAGTGCTGTAAAACAAATCTAAGCACAGAACTCATTGCTGAAACTCAAGCTGTCTAAAAATGCCTAAACAAGCAGAACATTCATATCAGAAACATTCTTACTGATTAATCAGTCCCACAGTTTCATAGATTTCCCTCTTTATCCTTTCCTCTGATGCAAAGTATAAAACTATCTTTTGTTTTATTGTCACTGCATACTGCAAATGGGACTTCAGGTTCCCACTAAAGATTTCTTACAGTTTTCATGACATGTTATAAATGACAGCAGCTTCTAAGGCTTGGGTGGGTAGTAGGGATGATTAATAAGATATGGTTACTGGCACAACAGTGAGGTGGAGTAGGTGTGAGTAATTGTATTCTGTGGGAACTTAATCAGAATCCTCTGGTTCATGGGCATGAAAATACTTTGTATTCCCAGCATTTCTAATACAGGACAGAAAACCAACAGCATCTTAGTGCCAGTTTCCTTAAGGATTTCTATACAGAAGAAGATATAGGCAACAACAGAAAACTAAAAATTTGGAATCAGTTACTTTATTGCTACTTTTTTTTTTTTTTGAGAATGAAATCTCCAGTGCACATTAGAATGATGTAGACTCAAATGTAATGGGAAAGGATTCTCACTTGAGGACTTAGAACTTGTTGTACAGGCCTAAAAGCACTATAGGGAACATACAATGTATTTGAGGATGGAACTTCATTGCTTTAAAGAAATAGCAGTCTCCATAATAGTCCCAACATATTATTGGGGGGCAGAGAAGGAGGTTGTGAGCATGCACATAATGAAACTAAACTAGTGGGTGTAAAGTAACAGCCAGTTTCATTATTTGCACAGTTTATCTATAGCAGCAACCAAAGCCCCAGTAGGCAAACAGCCTGGACAGCTGGTGTGGAAGAATGGATTCCACAGCTCTGCAAGGATTTCATGTGAAGCAACACCCTCTTACTGGGATTAGCTGCCTCGCTCAAGACCAGCCTCAAAGGGATTTACAAATCCACTATATACCCTTATTCAGAGTGATACAGTAATGTCTTCATTGTTGTGTGGACAATATGCTGCATCAGAGAGATTTGGTTTTTGTCCTATGTAGAAGAGAAAACACCCCTTCCTTAGAAAAATCATAAGGGACTGGTAATATGGGGATTAAGCAGGCAAGATTATACAGTCTCAGCTGAAAAAAAAATAGTGTATGACAACTGACAAAAAATGTGAAGTCCCTTTCAGGAAAAGGGATTATTAAGCCAAGAATTCTGCAAGTCAGGCCCACAGTTCCTGGCTCTTGGGCAAAAAATATTTATTGTCAAATGCTGCTATTTAATATAAAATGTGCTCTCTTCAGTCTTCATGCATCTTCCCACAACATAATAAAGGCCAGAAGACAAAAAGCATTTGTCACATTTCAACAGGGAACTTGGTTTGGCATTGGGCATGATGGTTTGTACAATGGTTTAAGAATACTGAGAGAGAGGATGGGCACTGGAATGCTCTTAAATTCATAAAACCACAGTTCCTACCTTTATTTTTAATATGAAACAAGCAAATGTATGTATCAAGATGTTGTAATGCATCACGGAAAATTAGTATGGGCATGAAACACTGAAGAGTTTATTTGATCTACTCTCCTTGACTGAGACAAAAGACAGTAATTTCAAGATCATTGTTTATACATGAAGTAAAATCACAGCTCAGGGATCTATTTGTTTCTTTAGCTCTTTAGAGAATAAAGACATAGACTGCTTGAACTGCTTCAATGGCTTCAACATCAAATTTCAAAGAATCAAAATATAAAAGTTCAGTTTCCTAATCTATTTCCTGAATTAAAATACATCTTTCAAACAAGGCAACATTAACATTTGGATAGCAAGCTCATCAAAACACTTGGTCCCACATTACAGGCAAATATGGATGTATATCCACATGCAAATATACATAGCTCCTTTGTTATATATTCATTTTCATTCCTCACCTTTCTGTTCTCTAAGAGTTTTCAAGTTTGGGCCAAAGGCATATACTTGATCTGTTCTCATTTACCATTTCTGACTTCTTTAATCTTCTTTTAATTCATATTTTTCTATCCTTTCTCTCAAGTATCTGAAAATACAGAGCATTAGATGAGTACACAGCAATGCAGAATAATCAAATGTCTGCAGAGATCACAGCTTTCCCACAATAGTATTACACGTATAAATTGAATACATATTTCACACATCATTCACAAATTGCTGTCTCCCCCTGCTCCCCAGTGAAAGGAAGCAACACTTCAAAGAAAACCTGCCTTGGTGTGAAATTTACATCTGCTATAAGGCCATTTATAGTTAATTTCACATGTGATTTGAGTGTGACTATCATTTTCCTCCCAGCAATGGATATGACCTTTTTAAGCAATGACTGCATAGGAGAAACATGCTCCTTTCACATAAGTGATTCTTTATGATACCTTTCCTCCACCCCTCCCAGCAGTGCCTTCATGTTTAAGCAGCTTCACTCTGAAGTTACTATAGCTATGCAACTCTTGCTCATTGTAGCCCTTAATAATTGCTTGCAATCTGGATAATGCTGTTGCCATATACTCTGTGTAAGGCTACACCTTAAACAGCTAATAAAATGAAGTTCATGTCAGAACAGCAAGGATTACTTCTGAACTGCTTGACTCAACACAATTTTTTCATAGGTTGGTTATGAATAACAAGTGCTGCACAGGAGGGTTGTAGAAGCCCTTCTCATTTTCTCCTCATTGCTCTTCCTCTGTGTAACACACACCAACACATGGCCACAGCTGTACTCCCTGTGCCTCAGTCTGATATCCTTGAGATGACAAAAGGCATGACTGGCCAAAGACTCTGAGGGTTCAGGACTCAGGACATCTGCTCCCACTTGACAACAGCATGAAATTATATTTTAGCCATAATTCTGAAGACATACTCTCAGCAAGGCTTTTGGAAAGGGATGAGGATAAAGAAAAAGATAAACCATTGATAAAGAACACACAAACCAATTCTGTTCATGTCAAGCCAACTCCAGCATCAGGCTTTTAGTCCAAAGCTGGATTGTGACTGAATTTTTGCAAAAATTCCAAATGTGATGTAAACTGCATTCCTGAAAAAAGATTTGGTATTTCTCAGGATTTGCACAGTTTCTCAAGAAGTGTCACTGGGACAGGACAGGTATAAGCTGTGAAAGCAGCATTCAACACAGAGCTAAGTTCTTGCACTCAAGTTCAACAATGCTTCCTGTTAACCAGATTCAATAGAAATGAGGAAATAAAAGACTCCCCTGGGCCTTGTAAAAATTCGTTTACTAGTCATGAGTAGAACATGGGTGAATTCCTGTTGAAAGTTACAGCAAAATCTTTATTTCCATTACTTTTTTTATCAATTAGCCATATGATATTTCCGGGACTCTGGATCCATTCTGAACTAAGAATCCATTGCTAGTGTCATATTCAATGCAACCTATTCCTTTGCAATATTTAGATGCATTTTATTTCACCACAGAAAGCCATGCAGTGATTGCAGGTTTTAAGGCATTTGTTATATTTGTCTTCATTTTCATTTTGAACTTTCCAAAACTGTGTCATTTGCTCACTGCTAAAGGGTAGAATTATATTAATGGAACATAACTGTCACTTAGTCTCTGGAAGGCCACACACTACTTAGGTATGCAGTCAAATATGCTCTGGAGAGCTGCATTTCTGTCAGCTGTGTAATTATGAACCTCTTACATGAGATGCTCTAGAAGAGGGGAGTGAGACAATGTCCCAGAGCAATGCTCTGCAGTTACTGCCTTACCTTCAAATCTAATGGTGTTATCAACTGCATCAACATCTCATACTGAATTTTCTCCTCTTACTCATTCAAAAAAATAATCCTAATTTGTGTGCTGTTCAAGAAATAGTAGAAGTAACATTAAGTTGTACCTTGACTACTTTTATTGATTGGACCACTGAGCTGATCTAACACTATTCAGACTTGCAAAGTCAATCTTACATGATGAACTCCATGTGAAGGGATTCTAGTTTTTGTTTGTTTTACAAAGTATTATAAAAGAAATTTCTGCTCAGAGTTGTGCAACATCTTCTGCCTCCTCTTTCTCTTTGCTTCCTTCAACTTAATTCTCACAATTCTCCTTAATGTCCTGGGGAGACTTGACAGTCAAATTTTACCCAGTGATTACTCTTTTCCCTTTCCCTCCAGATTTGTGTGTTCTCTGGTCCAATTTGAATTTTTTACCCTGGAGAGGAATATCAAAACAAGTAGATGTATCTGAAACTTACAGTGGGCATGTTCAAACAGTAATAAGTCTCACACTTCTTTTGCACTACAAAGAAAACCACAGGATAATAAAGTCATCCAATTTTAAGTATAAAATATGTATGTTTATGTACATATAATAATGACATGTGGGAATCTGATACAAGACTTTCATAATATAGAGGTGATAGACAAAAGCCTCAAAGAGGCTTTGGATATTCTTTCCCTTTCCCTTTTTAAACAGGTACTTTTCTTTATAGCCCACCCAGAACTAGGTCACCATGGAAAATGTTCTTGGGCAGTGACTGTACAATAAACCCAAGGCAAGAGGACAAACATACTCCTGCACCACTGTACAGTTTGTCTCAGTAAGGCAGGTGGAACAAAATAATATTTAAATTTTTTAGAAAAGGAAAAAATATGAGTATTTTACATAAACTACAGCTCAAAAAAGACAAAAATAAAGGAAGATTTACAGTCCATAAGAACATTCAGCAGTAGCAGTATCTCTTAATAAAAACACTATGTTCTGTATGTTAAGTGGTAAATTTCCATTTATTTGTTCAGTGTAGCTTACATCTTTACTTTTAACCCTCACAGCTGAGTAATAAAGCATCCTCTTTTGAAGATGAACATTCGAGCTTGAACATTTTCTATTATGCAGATCATGTAGTCAAGCTATGATCCAGAAGAAAAACACAATTCAGCTCTCATGTGGCCTAAAGTTAACAATTTTTCGTATTTTGTGTGACTTGTAGCTAGCTAACACAGAATTATGTTTGAATAGCTGGTCTGGCAAAGATGTATTCAGCCTCAGAGTAAGGAAAATGTTTCCAGACCCGGTGTAGATCAACAGCCATGTGTGACAACATTCAATAGTTTCAGCAGCACTGCAGAGAGAATGCTGGACTAGCACTTATGGAACTGCTAAATTCAGAGTGAACTGATGCACTGCTCTGCCCCTTTTCCTCTTAGTGGGCAAGATGACTGCAAAACTGCCTGAGGGTGTTTAAGTCTCTTTTTGTTTTGTTTCATTGGATTGTAGAGCCAAGGGAATTTTCTAAAACTCTCATATTGAGATAATACCTAAGTCTAAAACTTTATTGGTTTGAATAGTTAACAGACAACAGGCTCACATGACCACCTGCAAATTTGAGTTGAATTCTGGACTTAAACTCTGTTCAGAGAAATCTGAAATTTGACACATGCCTTTTCAAGTAAAGCTTCTGAACACAACTTTTGAAGTTAAATACTACAGCTAAGCTGGTTTAACAGCTTGGCATTGCCAGAAGTGGGAAGCCCTTGTTGTTTCCCCACACTTCTTTTTCCCAGCTTCATGTATCCCATCTCTTTGTACCTGCTGTAGTTGTGGTCAGACTCTGGCTGAGCCAAAACCACTTGTTAATTCACCAGTAAAACCCCCTTTGATCACCAACCAGCCTGACTGAGTTCTGTTACTGCCAGAGCCTACGTAAACAGAGGGGCCACAGTCAGGAGGGAGAAAAAAGAGTCTCCTTTTAGTAAACCATAAGACTGGCCAAAGCCTCTCTTTCATTACTTACACAATGTGAAAAGCTGATTCTGTGTTTTTAACCAGGGGTTTAGAACTTGTTTTGGCAAGTAAATTTTTGGGGGAATTTTTAGAAGCCTTGACTCCCTAATTATTCTTTAGCTAAACTAAGTCATAGTTTCACAATTTCTTTTTCCCTTTTTTTTTTTTTTTTTTGACAGTTGGCTGGGGCCAAAATGCCATTTTAACTATAAGTTGCTTTCACAAGTACTACTGTGAAGAGGAATCACCATGACATCATGCCCTTGCAGGGTCCTTCAAACAAATACTTTAGTGTGACAATAATGTAATCACTGACTTCCTTAAGGAAATTCCTTGGCTGAAGTGCTGTGGCATTCAATTTAGTCAGTTTAGTACAGACCAAATTGATCTAAAGACAGAACAATAATGTACTTCAGATGCAGATACAGAAGGAGAAAAAACAATAAAGTGACGGTAAGCACCAAATTCTTCATCAGTTAATGGGTCATGCACTCATAGCTATTTAGCAGTATTTTGAAATAATCACGGCAACTACTTCAGCCTCTGGGTTGTTGGAATTTTACATTTTTCAAATCTTTTGAAAGTGACAGCTAGAGCACAGAAGGAAAAAGCTGAGGAAAAAAGAACTGTGCAGCACCATCCTTAAACTTTTCATACTTTCAGTGCCTGAGACAGAAATTGATCTTGAACAAGAATGTCAGTGTTTGTTTCCCAGAATATCACAAAAACCTGATGGTGCGAAGGGCAGACCTTTTCAATGTATCAGATGCATCACTACATGTATTTTGAGTGTTCCTTTCAGATAGTTCTGCACCTGCATCTATAGCAGCATGCACAGGCACACCCTTTTAAACAGTTCCTTTTATAAGTATAACTTTAGTCAGCTACGAAGAGGTTCAGGTTTTCAAGAAAAGACTCCAATCTGATGGCTGGAATAGTCATTTTATAAACACTCTGTTAACCAGCTTTGCTCATGAATAAATACCATGCAGCATTTTTCCTCCCCATCCCCACCTTTTAAGAACAAAAGCAGCCTCAGGCCATCGAGTCTTCCCCATCACCCTTTTAATCTCTGAGAAACAGCTTCTTTCTCAATTGTTCTTGCTTAACTAATGCAACATTTAACACCCCGAATGAATCAGCACTGAGCAACAAGTAATCTTCTGAGTACTGATTCTTCAGCTCCACAACACTAAATTTACTGATGAAAGTGCCTGGACTCGTGAGCTCCATTTTGGGAGGTCATTTTAGAGCCCACATTTACCTGTGATACTTTCTCACCTCTTGTTCCTTTGAATCTCCTCTAGAATTCCAGTACATGCAATTCATTTCTGTGACGTGGTGGTGTGATTATCAGAACTCATGTCATCTGTGTAGTTTTTGTTCTTATCTGGGCAGATCCTAGATGATGTTTGAAGTTTAGGGGTTCAGGGTTTAGTACAATACTTACAGAAATTCCCCGTACGACCTTACCAAAGATCACAAGGAAGAATTGTGTTGGTCAAGCTATTGCAAAGACAGCAGCTCCGGTCAGCAGAAAGTTTCTTGTTCTCATCAGAACTATACAAGAAACTCAAGCAGATGATGGAAACAAGAGAACAGGTTTGTTACAAAATCTTTCCTCCACACAATGAATATGTATTTATTGGTACATACATACATATTTAAAATGTAAATTATGGAAGTGTATACACACACACACACACACACAACCCTTTTTTAGCTATTCCTTAGAGAGGACAAGGATGAAATACTTTTGTATTTTTGCTGAAGTTCTAACTCGTTCCTGTGTGCAAATTTTCTTTTTTTTCCACCTCTCAGTTTTATCAAACAGAATAGTGTCTGTGTAATAGAAATAGCAAGATTATGTCTTCAAGCATTAACGATTTAAACCAGCAAATAAAATGACCCAGAAATCAGAAAATTATTTTTTTTAAATTTCTGTTCTTGTGAACACTAACGATTTAAACCAGCAAATAAAATGACCCAGAAATCAGAAAATTATTTTTTTAAAATTTCTGTTCTTGTGTCTCTCCACAATCCCATCCTGTCTTTTAGGCAAGTGCTCTGTGAATGTCTTCCCTCAGTCGTACACATGATCTCATCCACCCTCCTCGAGAGGCGAAGGTGGGGCTGTGTTTATTGAGCAGCCTCTAGTGGTTCCCCACGGAGCCACCCAAGGCTGTAGCTGCACAGGCAGCAGGTACCTGCTCACACCTGACACTCAGAGAAATAAATACTCTGAAATTGTCATCTTGCTAGAACACTGAGAAAACTGTTGGGTCTTGTTTAGCCATCTCCAGTTTAACAGAGAAATTCTTCTAGCAATGAAAAATCTTTATTAGAAACCCGTAATTGGAATAAAACTTCCTGTTACTGAGATTCCTGCTTAGGCTGATAAAATCTTCATTCCTAAAAAGCTGGTCCTTGGGCAGCAGCAGTGTGAACCGTTAATAAGATTAAAAAAGTCCAGCATATGAAAGACTGAATATATATTAATAATGAACAAATTAATAAAAAATTAATTACAAAGTATTTTAAATTCTTTTCATAGTTTATAATTGTAAAATTAATTATAATGACTTTCTAATTGTTGCCACTGTTTATGTTTAGATACATAATCTTGGTGCTCTAATATTCTGTTAGCTTGAAAATGTAAAGAACTTCGAGCTTACACAGAAATTTTGGGCTCAGAAATTTACAAACCCATATCTAACTATTTTGTGATGATAGACTGATATTAACAATTTTTTTCGACTTTTAGTACCAGATTTTTTCCACTAAATATCAAGAAGATTCAGCAGCATATGTGCTAGTTCACATGTAAAAGCTAGTGATCATCACAGCAAAGAACAAAAGCCATATTTGAAGTATCTACTCAATAATTCCTCTGACAACCTAAAACTTTAAACTCCAAAAAGCTCCAAGCATTTTTTTCAGCCTCGTTAGGGTTCTGAGAAAAGATTTCTCAGCTGATTCTCTACATTTGCATCCTAAAACTACTGTTGAAGCTCTTCCCAGCAGTAATTCATGACTCAGTGCAACGGGCATGTTTTCACTCCAGCCGAGATGCTCCAGCCCTGCCCCGAGGGGAGCGCAGCTGCCCCACCTGCCAGCATGCAAATATGTCTGGTATGCCCAGTCACATTCACAGCAGAGCCTGCAGCCCACTAGCAGCAAGATTAAGGTTTCCTATTACTGCGAGGCACGTTTCCAGCAGATCAAAACAATGGACTAAAGGGATACTCTGAAACTAGGAAGCCAAATTTGCAAGATTTTACACTTTTACAAAAGCTATTTTGAACGCCTAAAAGAAAAACTTTTTTTTTTTTGAGTTTCTGAAACCCAATACAGCCTAGGGTTTGATTTTTTTTTTTCCTGCAGCCCACTAGCAGCAAGATTAAGGTTTCCTATTACTGCGAGGCACGTTTCCAGCAGATCAAAACAATGGACTAAAGGGATACTCTGAAACTAGGAAGCCAAATTTGCAAGATTTTACACTTTTACAAAAGCTATTTTGAACGCCTAAAAGAAAAACTTTTTTTTTTTTTGAGTTTCTGAAACCCAGTACAGCCTAGGGTTTGATTTTTTTTCCCCCCAAAATGCAAAATTGCTTTCAGGTGATAAAAGCTTAATGATTTTAGATCATTGAATAATGTTCTGAAATAATATCTCATAAATCCAGGATCATGAAATAGTTACATAAGTCTTATGTGTACTAAGTTAAAGAATATTTCTGTAGTTATTGTTTTGTTCTTATTTCTTGGTATCCCAGGCTGGTGGTCTGGGATAGCCTCACAAGGAGGGAAATGCTAGGAAAGTTTGTCATCCAAGATCTGAGAAACAAAATTATTAAATCTCTGGAGTCTGAGCTTTCAGTTTTGCCCCATCTCATCCTTACATTTACAGGCCTCAATGAGGCTGGTTCTCCACAGTCATTTTCACCTGTCATCCAATACTCCCAGCTAGATGCCAGTTTTTGCTTCCTGTTTATTTATGCCCAAACCTGTCTTTCACACTATCCCTTAAATCTAGAAAACCCCGCTCAAATTAATTAGTATTCAAGTCACCAACCTCAAGACATGTTTATACTCTGATGTTTACAGTAAACTGCCAGCTATGGTGGAGAGGAAGGTTGCATGCAGGGAATTTTGATACCATAAACACTGTTTACTTCCAACTTCAGGAAGTCTACTAAGTATGTAAATAAATGGACTCGTTTCTCTTTATTGTTTATTATTTCTTCCACCAAATTAGCTGCTGCAGCTATTGCAATATTGCTGAAATAAATCTCAATGCACTGTTTGAAGATAATGGGACAGAAAGCTGACTATTGCTGTGTCTCTTCTGTTTGATACTGTACTTGTATTAATTAATTTCCATGTGCCAGGAGCAAAGCTGCCTAATCAACATTTATACTCAGGTAGCACAGTACTTAATCCACCTTTTAAAATTTTTTTAGACACAAACTGATTTTAACTGTATTTAGAAGCAAAGATGTTTTTTTTTTTCCTTAAAGCTGTTAGTAGGATATAGTAAAATTTACTTTTATCTGCCTTACTTTGGCAAAGTCTTGAAGGACTAAAGCTTGCTCTTTTATTTCAATCCTCACTCCGTATTCCAAGGGGAAAACTCAGTCATCTGTAAAAAAGAAAAGGAAATGCAATAGACTGAACTCCATCAGATTAAATCAGCTTCACCACAATAAACTGATCTGATTCTGTATTATATTATGCAAGAAAGAAAATAATGAATCCCTGAAGTTTATAAGCAGAAACTCAGTATATCCCTGATTTGTAATGTATTTTCTGTGCATAGACACAAACACACAACACAGAGGGAAAGGGTTGTTCCTAACACCAGTAAATCTTTGACATTCCTGCTCTACTTAGCATGGGTTAAGAGACAGTGTACAAATAACAAACTTCATTATTGCAGTAGCAGCTCTCACAATGTTAAAGGACGATTCACAGACAATCACAAAATAAATTTGTTATGTGTTTAGAAAGACCATTCAATTTGTGCATGATCTCATGCATTTATGAAGACAAGTCAAGAAAATAGACACACATAATACTGAACAGAATAATCAGACCCTTCATGGTGTAGCTTCTGTTATCAAATGCCCTGTGAGGCTGCTCTCATTTACAAGTTCAGGTCATGACAGAAGGAAAATTCGTGGGATAGTTTTGCAAGACACAGGGTTAGCAGGACTTGTGTTAAGGTCTCACTGCTATAGCACCTCAAGACCATTTTTCTTCCAGTATTTGATATTGGGAGTTTCCTTCCTTATGCACCAATATGACAAAAGTGCTGTAAAACCTCTCAAAGAAGGGACTTGAATGACTGAAAGATGTGGCTAAGGAAACAAAGGAAAAGAGAAATAAGAGGGTGAATGCAGGAGAAAAAAGTTTCAAACTCAATGTGAATGTTAATGTAATATGAATGTTACAACTGCCAGGAGAGAGATACAAAAAGAACCAGTGCAAGTGCCCCAAAAACATCTGAGAAAGACAACCTAATGTGGAAAGAACTGCCATGAAATCAGAAAGTCTTGACACTTTTTCCAAATTACCTGCTGTGTTTTCCAAAAAATTGTATAGCGTTTACTTAATCTACATTTTTTTTTCTGTAAAATCAGAAAGAATGCTTATCTGATAGGCAACCTGGGTACAGAGAAATCTGTAAGTAATCTTCAGACCTATCACGTTTCATGCACTAAATTGAGATTTCCACAACTGCTTCCAAACTCACATTCTCATGCAGCCAGCCCTCCATAGCTCTGGTGGGCAGTGCCACAGATCCCCTTTTCTTCCCACCTCTCAGTCACAGCCCCAGGCTCCTCCAGCCTCTGCTCCCAGCACTTTTCCCACAGCACACATCTGTTCCAAGGCACCTGTGTGACCTGTGGGCAGGAGGACACTGCTTGTTTGAGGGGGTCTCCTGTTTGTGCAGCTACAGATCTAAGATGCTACAGGACTGGAGAGAGTCAAGTCCCTTGGGTGGTAGAAGCATCTTCTGAAACAAATACTTGGCTAGATCCATAACACAAGGAAAAATCAAATCTCTGATTCAGCCAGTTTGACAGGGGTTAAACAAATGAGTGAACAAATTTGATGTGATAAAAAGTGTTGTCTCTTACTTTTCCTGAGGCTTTTTTCCTATTTGCTAGTGAAGTCTTGCTCCTTTGCAACCACCTGTGGTTGGTTTTGTTTTGTTTTCTGGGGAAAAAAACTGAAATAGAAAAATATATGTAAATGGAAAAATACCCCAAATAAAATGTTATAGAACGCAAGCAATTGTAAAGATAATTATGTTGTCCAATAGCAAACAGCATTCACAGAAGAAAATTCAAGCAGATGTAGCCAAAGAAACTACAGAAGAGTGTAAACATGTTTCTGTAGCTAGAAGAATACTAATAATGAGAACAAAAGATATAATACAAATGATGGAATGAGAAGAATTGTCAGGAAAGTCATTCACTGAAAGAAAACAATGGAATCAAACATTCAGTGAATAAGTTAAAAAAAATTTAAAAGGCCTCACACCTGGAAATGTAAATAAAAGGAATATTGAGAGAGAGATGCCACACAGAAAAGATTAACAATGGGAAAAAAGTCATTGAAACCCATGGAATATTTTCCAGCTTGCTGTGAAGGCTGGATTTAGAGTAAGGAAGAGGAAGGCAGGGTATTTATACCGTTAAGTTAAACCTTTAGTTTAAGAAAATAAATTGTGAAAGTATTCTCCTTATTTTTAAGTATAGTTAATAGTCTAAATAGTGGGATAATTTAGGGGATAGTCTTCCCCTAAATTTCTTCAGGAACTACTTACTTCTCTCTACAGGTTAAATAGGGAGTCCAGAGAGTGACAAGTGGCTGAGCCAAATCAACAGTTCTTGGAGGGAGGGCACTGAGTCCTGTCTCCACCTTTCCAGCTCCTATTTCTTTTCTCCCACATATTTCTTGTGTTGCCTCTGAAGTTTATCTGATTTATTTCAAGGTCAGGCAATAGAATCCACTAACTTGGCAAAAAATGTACACCTTGGAAGGTGGGCAAAGGTAACTTCTGTTGTTTTATCAGGTTGAACAGCCTGCAGCCAGAGGAGCTCCAGAGGTGGCTGGAGGTCACAGGGGGATCACATAGCTGGGAGCAGAGTGGGTTACAGGAGAAGGGCAGAGGGAAGAGGGAAGTGTTTTCTGGCAGCAAGCAGCTTTTAGCTGGAGTCAGCCAGTTTTGTAACTTAAGCACCTTAGTTAAATACATGAAGTTATGTGGAGGGAACTGTGCCACTGCCATCCCTCATGTGCACAGAGGAGGTGCTGTTACTGCTCCTGGACTTGTATCTTCACATCCTTATGGTTCTTATTCATCTTAACCAAATCATCTGCCCAGAAGTTTCCTAAAGCTGAATTAGGAATATTTTCCACTGCCAACCTCTTCTGTGTTATTCTGCTTTTTTATTATAGTACTGAAAGTATGACACAAAGGGAAGCTAGTATTAGATTTACATGCTTCTAGGTTTTATTGCAAATCTCATTATGCTTGTTGGGTTTTATGTTTAGACTCAAAACCTTATATTATGCAAATAGATGACAATCGGCATTTTCAAATTTTAATTTCTCAGTGGTATTCTCTGTTTTCTTGTTTATAGAGTCTTTGGTTATATATTTAAAAATCCCTGATTCTTTAATATACCTTATGTATACTTCAATATATAAGAAAGTTTTGTACGGTATTCAGATTAAATTTAGCCAATTTACAACTTTTCTATTTCTAATAGCCAGCCTGTTGCCCCTATTCAACAAAATTTAAGCAAAAGGTGAAACAAGGATTCTACTGCCTGTAGGAACAGATGTACAAACAAGCTGCTACAGGGCATGCCAGGGTGTGAACACAGCACATCACATGCTCTGCAGAAGCTCTGCAACCTGTTCCTTCTCTGGTTTGTTGTGACCTCTTACTGCACAAATCTGCACTTTATGATGCCTTGTTAGCCAACAGGAATTTGTGTAAAATATATACTTATTCAGGCTATGTGACCATCCTGGGCCCTTTGTTCTTAATAGACAACATTATTTTCTTCTGGGAGTTACAATTTTCCAATATTTTTAGATAGCAGATGGATCTCCTATTCTAACCACACATGCACGTGGCAATAAAGAAACTTGTAGACACCAGAAATCTCATCATGAAGAGTAAATAGAAACCCTTCCAAAAGAAAAAAATCCTTGAAACCAGCTCTCTTTTGGGGCAAATTTTTATACTTAGTTCCTTTGAAAATTTAAGCATTCAGCACATACATAATTTTTAGCTTGGGAGTGGTCATATTAAAGTTAATGAGGGGAAATAATGCATGCAGCAGTTCTGCAGAAACAAACTCCTTGCACCATTAGGGATTTTCCTTGCCTTTCTAGAAAAAATTATTTTAATGGCTTTAAATCAATGTATTTATACTGTGAAAATATGACACCCTCTGTACACCAATCTTTCTCTATGTCCCCCCGAGTCTGTCCCTGCACACAGATGTGTGCACACAAACACAAACAGTTCCTGTGTGCTGACTGGCTCCTCATGCTGCTTGAGCAAAAGGTAAAATGATAATTTGTTAGCTCATCAACCTTTTCTGAACAGATATTATTTTTCTCTGTGTTCTGGTGGGTATGTAAATATTGTAGGTTCTAAAAGAAAGAAATGCCAGAGGCACTGAGGTAGGTGTGTTACGCAAAACTAAAGCTCAGAAAAAAGTTCAGTGGCATCTGCAGCACCTGGCCAGCCCAGCTGGCTGAGCTGAGTAACCTGGTGAGAATGGAGAGCTGAGGGCACAATGGCACATCTGCACAGCTGCACTGCCAGGGGACTGTCCCTCCTGAATGCAGTGGTGCATAATGGCAGCCCGAGCTGGAGACATGTTTGAATTCCTGAAGAAAGCTGTCCATGATAAACACCTGAAACTAAGACAGTACCTGAGATAAAATGTTGTAGACTGAGAAGGAAATCCATTTTGAATTGATGTATAGATTTAGCCTTCACCTTGGCTTCTCTGAAGTATAATTTGCCCAAAATTAAAATAATCTATAAAAATTCTGTTCTGTGCTCCTGTGCTCATTACATCTGCATGGAAAATACACAATCATTTTGAAACATCATTTTAGAGGTCTGATGTTAAAATCACAAATTATGACACAGCATACCAGAAAATACATCAGGGGTCTTAAATATATTAATAATTCTAAAAAGACATTTTCATGCTTCTAAGATATCTTACAGTAGCTTCTGGGCTCATTCCTAAAAGAAGTGGTTACTTTTTATGAACACAAACCAAATATTTGTATAGGATCTTCCATATAAGTGTAAGATAAAACCTGAGACTTCAGCCTGACCTCTGAGTTATGTTGAAATCAAATACCTAAAATGTAGGGGTTCACTCTGGAAATTGTTTTTTTTTTAATTTCTGCAAAATTATTTTTCCCGATTAAAATTGTTGTTTCAGGATGCTTTGTGACTACTTATCCCTTGCTTTTGCTTAAAATATATTTAGAAAGTTTTGCAACCAAAATATAGAACTTTAATTAAGTTGCAGGGAACTTTGTCTATAAAGGCAATTATTTATAGCTTTACTATATATTCAGTCATTCTAACTGTACCCTGAGGAAATGTTAATTTTTAAGCTTTAATGCATTATTTTAATGTAACTTTCTTTGTTACTATTTCTGCCTTATTCTCAATTCAGGAAGCTACTTGGAAAATGCTAATAAGGTAAATTCCATACTAGTTTAAGAAGTCTACCTTCCTTAAGAGCTCTATTGAGGTCGCTACCTAAGTAGTGGAAATTCCTATTGAATTTATATCAATTTGATTTTAAAAATCTAAGTGTTTTGATAATAAAATTTTTGAATTGTTTTGCTCACCTGTGCTGTGTGATGATAATTTTGTTAGACTTATATTTAACTATGGTAATATATTATAACACTTATCTCACTCTTAAAGTGACATTTACTGTATAGCCTTGGGTAGCTCCCTTCACCTTCTGTTTTCTTGACTGTAAACCAGGAACAATAACAGCACAGGAGGCAGGAGTCACACACAGCCTCTCTGAGCTGGGGGGGCTTTGCTGGCAGTCAGGTCATCAAGGCACCCCCTCTAAGCCCTTCTTCCCTCTGGCTTTCCTTTTGAGGCATAATGAAATGTGTATGGGAATGTTTTATATTAAATACAAAACTGCACTCCTTGCCCAGTATCAACAACCATCTGAAGCTGTTGTGAATGTGAATTCTACCCAGAAAAAACACAAACAAAACTCTTCTTTTGAGGTGCAGGTAATGTTGGGGCATTAAAGGGAGTGCCCTGCCCTCCTGACCCCTGCTCATGTCCTGAGGCAGTAGATTGGGTTACTTGGTATCATTGCCTTGGCTTGGATAACTGCTCATAAAGTTACAGAGTTTTAAAATTCCTGCAACACCACTTATTTCCCGAACACCTGCAGCTCTGGTTTCCATAGGCCAGTTCTAAATTCAGTAGAAGAAATATTTCTTGTCTTTTACTGCCTTTCTTACTAAGGCTTCCCCTAACTTCTTAGGGGCTGAAAGAAGTCCTACCAGTTTTGTTAACCACTGCAAAAAACCCTAATTTTTCATTTCCTGAACTTCTTTATGTACAGATTTAAAATCCTTTTCCCTTATATAATAATATTTTTTAAAAAAATATTTTTTAAATATTATTATATAAGGGAAAAGGATTTTATCCCTTATATAATGCTTCATTACTTATTTGCTATAATGTAATCATTAATTACACACCCAGAGTTAGAATTTAAACAACAGATTTCAAAGATAATTAACTGTTTCAAATTAGTTCATGATGTTATAGAAAAGGAGATAAATCCTTTGTTTTTTCCTGGCATTGGATATTTTAGTTATTACTGTTTATTTAATACTGCTCTTTGAAAGATTGAACACACTACAATATTAAACAAAATATAGGAAGTTGCTAGCTCAAGAGGCTTATCTCTATCTTCTGATCAGAGAAATTAAATTGGATTTCCTTGGGTTGTTTTTGTTTCTCTGTTCACTTTTCAGCAAAGTACTGATCTAAGGCAGATTCTACATCACAGTTACAGCCTTTACCAGTGATACATCAGACACCTCATCCTTCTCCTTAAACGGGAATGATGGTGAGCTACTTTGTGGAAAGGGGAACCAGGAGAAAGAAAAGGAAGTGGTTTTGCCTCAAGCAGCCAAGGTGAAATGTTTACACTTACCCTGAAAACAGGAAACCTCACTTCCCAAGCTTAGCAATGCCACATTGCGTGTTTATTTTTGCCCATACATGTGAGAAATGAGAAGGGATTTCCCTGGCACAAAGAGATCAGTGGCAAGGTGGGATTTGGAGGAGTGTCCGTTCGCTCCTGTCTCACTGTGCTACTCTGGCACGCTGAGGAGAGCCGGCACTGAGCTGCCCTGCCTGGGACTGCCCTGAGGAGCTGGCACTGAGCTGCCCTGCCTGGGACTGCCCTCAGGAGAGCTGGCACTGAGCTGCCCTGCCTAGGACTGCCCTGAGGAGTCGGCACTGAGCTGCCCTGCCTGGGACTGCCCTGAGGAGCTGGCAGTGAGCTGCCCTGCCAGGCACTGCCCTGAGGAGAGCTGGCACTGAGCTGCCCTTCCTGGGACTGCCCTGAGGAGAGCCGGCAGCGAGCTGCCCTGCCTGGGACTGCCCTGAGGAGCTGGCAGCGAGCTGCCCTGGCTGGGACTGCCCTCAGGAGCTGGCACTGAGCTGCCCTGCCTGGGCTGCCCTGAGGAGCTGACACTGAGCTGCCCTGCCAGGCACTGCCCTGAGGAGAGCCGGCACTGAGCTGCCCTGCCTGGCACTGCCCTCAGGAGAGCTGGCAGCGAGCTGCCCTGCCTGGGACTGCTGCGGGCAGGGCCGGCTGCAGCCACAAGGGCCACCAGCTCCTACAGCGGGGCCCAGCTCCTCCAGAAATGTTGTTTCTAGGCTGCCACACATATTTAGGAACCGAGCAACTCTAAGAGCAGCTGAAGCACAAAAAGGGGTTATTCCTCTCTTGTAAGGAGGAAAGTGAGTGTGGGGAAAGCATAGGACAGACCACACTGCCATAGGTCAGCCTGGAGTAGAGACCTGCTCACCTCCCACAGCTCCCTCACTCACAGGGAAAAACACAGCAAAATATTCCCTGGGTTCTTAAACAGCTTCATTGCTTTTGATACACTTTAGCACTCATGGATAACTCCAGTAATTTAAAAGATTAAATTACACCACTACCTCTCTGTGAAATGATCAGTGTGCCTAAAACTATTTACCTGAGTTAAATTATATAGTAACAAGGAAACTTGTTAAATTATATAGTAACAAGGAAACAAGTGCTCTATAACCAATGCAATATGAATTTGGTGCTTGGGAATTACACAGCTATGTTTTCAAACACTTTCCAAGAATTTTTCATTTCTTGCTCTTGTGCTCAGGATGCTAAATATTTAACTTTATTCAACCAATGGTATTATGAAATTAAATGAAAGATCCTATCACTTGGCCAATCCAACAGTTACACCGGGTTATTTAACTGTCTGGTTAACTCAAGCCAAAGTTCAGTGACCCACAGCAGGTGAAATTCTCAGTGCAGAGTGTGATAACATCTTTGTGATCAGAACAGTGTATGCTTTCCTAGCTCTTGTGCTCAGAGAATTTCTATGTGTTTCCAGTGGTTAAAAGATGTTATATTCTGTATCTTGTAGATAGCAAAGTATCTTTATGTGTATCAAACACAGAAAAACTGTGATGAAAATTGAAGAATCAAAGGAAGAAAAAGGGTGAGATGTAGGAAAAATATTCTGAAGTTTTTATATTATAATTCTTCATTTGTAGTATTAAAGGAATGTGAGTATAAGTGAAAAAATTAGCAACATTAAAATGTTAAAGTGTAAAAACAACATCATTTTTTCTAGGAAGCTCCACCACTTTTTACAAAGTTGCCTAATTTAAGCCATTACATAAAATGGCAATTGTGGCTTATGGGGATTATTCCTTGAATAATTTGCCTTTTCCTGTTCTTGTTCTTTGTGTTTCCATCGCTGCTGGAAATGTATCAGGTCCCTGGGTACACTAATTACTCTTAATGACCCTCCACTCCACAGACCCTGCCTCTAGTTCTGGGAATCCATATAAATTCAGGTCTGGACCTTCACCCCCTACTTGACCTGTGTTGTTGGGGTGCCCGTTTGAGTTCTGCCCTGGCCATGCCTGTGCTTGGCCATGTACCCTGTCTTGATACAGGTCCTGACCTATGGACTGACTTTCTGACATGACCCCAACTGACCACTGTGGTCCTCCTTGGTCTGGTTCTGATTTTCATTTTACTTTAGCTGTAAAAGAACAAAATAAGGTGTGTAATGTAAAATAGTTGGGTTTTAGTGTAGCATACAATGCAAATCTTGGGGTAGAATGGATATTTAGGGAAATGGCTATTGGGTAGAAACCTTTAATTCATGATGTCTTCTTCCTAGTAGTGCTATGAGAAGTTCTTCAGCAAAATCAGTTTCTTCTGATCATTTAAAAAGATTAATCAATTAGTGTTATGCTATTCAACATGACAAATGTAAGAGGATTTAGCCAAGCCTTGTTCAAAGGCATCAAAACCACTACCTACAGAAACTAGACATTACAATACAGAAAAAGGGTATTTGAAACCAAATCTATTGATTCTGTTTTCTGCTTCAGTCCCAACACTTCTCTTATTTTCTTAAAGGCAAAGTTTTCACAATTTTCTTATCACGGATATCTTTAAGACTGCACGAACCATTTCTAATTTTAACCACAAGGAAGTCAAGTGTTTTTTGAAACTTTTTGAGAGCATCTCAAAACAACCAAAAACATTGAAATCAGTAATATGATCTGGCACGAGATGCAAGCTACTCAAATCCAAGTCAAGGTCCACCTCAACGTGCTTATTGATGGCTTGGCAGGGGTGGCAGGGAGAAGCTGTTTCCAGCACAGACTTTTCACGGACTGGCATGAGGCAATTACATTCTATCAGACGTTTTCAGATTGCCTAATTTATGCAATATTTCAAACAATGAAGGCTTAAGCTTCTGAAGAACAAAAAAAGAGATGAATTAGAGCACTCTGAAATGAAGTGTAATGCATAACATACTATTGTGGATTTTTGTGAACATTTTGTCTCAATGACCCAAACCTTAAACTGAAACAATGAACAAAGTACTTCACTGCTTGTTTCAGTGATTTCCAGAGTACTATAATTAAGCCTAACTTTTTTAAATGGAAAAGCCACATGGTGGCAGGAGAGAACAAGGCATGTAAAAAACCTGTGCTGCTAAATGCTTCCCTCAGATTTAACTACATAATGTTCCCTTCTACAGCACAGCTGAAACTCTGTGGCTGTATTTTTAAATCCAACAGGCACTAACATGACTCGTTAGTTGCAATGCTTAAAAAAGTGTCCATGAGTTTTAAGTTTCTGATACTACTCACCAAGTTCACCAGGAATTCTACAGTAAATATTAATATTACAGTGACTTCTGAAATTATGTAGTAGAGTTAATGTATTGAATCTGCAACCTGTTTTCAGATTGTTTGCACTGTAATATATTCCCATAGCATCAGGGATGCAATGACTAGAAGTGATCTTCACACAGCTATTTTCATATTGTGGCACTTACAGTGACACTACCAATGACAGGCCATAAATACTGCTTCAAATTCACAATTCTGTGAAAATGAAATATTTAGTCCTTAATTTTTTTTATGTAATGTGCTAAACCACGAACAGGTCTGCTATGCAAAAATGCAAAGTCTGATTTTCCAGTTTAAGATCCAGTAAGGGCAGGCTAAACTTCTAATCCTCCAATTTACAACCATCTGGACATACCCTTCACTTTAATCACAATACACTGTTTGTAGGTGGCTCAGTGCAGTTCACACTGTTTCCTAGCTAATAGTCCATGGAAATAGTGATGCACTTAACTGCACACACTGTTAGTACCTACACAGGTACAGACAAAACTGAAGACTGATCAGTTACTTTTGCAATCAAGATGTAGTTCTGATAGCTGACTTCTATTAGATAAATAATAAGTGGGTTTTTCTGTTTAGTAGATGTATAATCAGGGATTTCTAATTTAAGAGCTGTGACTGCTCAACTTGTATTTGAAGACTTCACGGCATCTTTTTCAATAATTCCATCATTTAAATCAGAGACTTTACACAATCCATAAAAAGAATTTTCTTCTAATCTGAACATTTCTTCAATTTCAATCTATTTTAAAATGTTGAATCTTTTGATGATTTTTAGCATATTTGATTTAACGGGAAAGAAGACACAAAGAAATTCAATATATACAACCCTCTTATCTCCATAGCTAACAGAGCAAGAACTTTCTTAGGACTGTAAACAGTGCTGTAAAGTTTCTGAAATCCTGATGTCCCTTATCATAGCCCTGGTCACACCCAGCTCTTAATGCTAACAGGAGCAGCATAACCTACTCACCTTCTCAGAGGACAGGATTATGTCTCTCTAAACTCTGGTTTATTGGATTGGATATTGGAAACTACTGAGCACTAATGTGGGTCACACTGAGAAGTTTTTTAATAAGAAACTGTTTCAGTGATTAACTCATCTGATGAGAAAGCATTTACAAAAATCTGAAACTGTCTTGCAACTGAATACTTTTCACTTCCCTGTCTGCTCTCTTTCTATACCCAGCTTTCATGGCTGAACTTCTCAATTCCATTTTAAGTCTATATTATTCTTGATAATCTTGACTAACTTATTTCTCATGTTTTTTCCACTTTAAAAAGCCAATAGCTTTTCCTTTATTTTCCCTTTTCCCAATATATGCAGAAAAGAGAATAATACAAGAGCTGTACCCTAACCTGCAGAGAAAACCTTCACCACTGTTAATATTTGCTACTTCTGCATCTTCTGAAATATTTATTCTTTATCAGACTCTTGCTTGAATGTGAAAGAAATTAGATTCCTATGTTGTTTCTGTACTCTTTCTTGAACGTGAAAGAAATTAGATTCCTATGTTGTTTCTGTGTCATCTGTTAGCTTCCAGTTTCTTTTATTCCTTTCACCCAGGCACTACAGGAAAATCTTTCATTTAGGCCTGCTAACTGTAACCCTAAGAGTTCCATAACTGCAGCCTTAACTGTCTTTAAAAGGTGCCTTTTGCTCTACTTCTTCCTAGAAAATGTTCTGGAGGTTTAAATTTTTTTTTCTTTAATATATTGCAGTTGCCCTGTTTCTTCTTGTAAATAAGGATCTCTGATTTCCCTTGTGCTACTCCTTAAATCATGAGTTGCCTGTAAATATTCACAAAGCTCCATTGTTTTAATCCAGATATCTGTTATAACTCTTTTACCATGATGCTTACAGAAACATTTCAATGTCAACAGTCAACAAATAGTGTAAGGCTGATGCTTTTTCTTTATGTCCTTTTCTATCCTTCCTGTACATTGGCTGTATGAGCTAAAAATTCCTCAGGCTTTCCTTCAATCCCTTTAATACAACATGAATTCACTTTAGGCAGCATGATCCTACTACAGTAAAAAAATCCTGATGTAAACCCATGGAATGTTCACAGCAAGTTTCAGACTGGGAAATACTGAAATGTTAAGAGATAATGGTTAAAAGATGATTAATTTTTACAAATGTGAGAAATTCAAACTATTTGTTCACCTGCTAGTACTCAGTGTTCTAAGCTGTGCTGCACTGACTCCACATGATGTTCTCTGTACTTCAGTGTAGTCTGAGGTGATTTCACTCAGGTGACTGAAGTGGCCCTCTCTTAGCTCAGCCTTCTGCCTTGCTGTGTCATGAGAAATAGCTGGACACTGAAACCACACAGCAGACCTCATAAACAAGGGTAGAAGGGTTAGGAAGAAAGAAAAAAAAAAAAGAGGAACTCAAATGACATGAAGCCTCTATTTTCCAGGAGAATCTGAGTGTGTCTTGAGTTACTAGGAGGTCACTATTTTGATCTAGCTTGAACAGCAGATATATGTGAGAGCATGTTAGCACTGGTGAAGTGCAAAATCTGGCTGCATTGCTAGGGCTGATGTGTACGTGCTCAAGGAAGCAGCAGACAGCCAAGCCATCTGCTTGTGTTTTTAGGTGGACTCTTGTGGTCCCAGTTACGTGACTGCTCTGCTGACAAAAATATTAAATCAGTGAGAATTTTAACTGTGCATACCAACTGCAAGAATTAACTCTATTTACTCTATGTAAAAATTAAATTAGTTTATGTTGCTATTTTAGTTTGTTCTAGTACTTTTCAAACAGCCTTCAAAAGAAACACAGTTCTTAGAGATGACTGTCTACTGGACATAGAAACAAGGCCATTAATGAGAAATTAAGAGAGACAGCTCTAGCTCCTCGATAGACCTCCTGATGTACAAGGACTTCAGTACTGTGAGTAAAAAGCAGTGGAGAAAATGTGAAAAATTGATATTGAGGCAGAAAATTCAGGCACGGACTGATAGAAAGGAAAATATTGGCCAGGCAGCTCGTACTAAAGTTTGCTTGGGTTGTTTGTGAGTAGAGAAATGCTTGACTCTTTGTGGTCTAGAAGTTCAGTTGCAGTGCTCATGTGCTCGTCAGATAGCAAATCTGGTCTGTTCTGTGTTGTTGTTGAATAGTGAGTGATTCCTATCTCAAGAACATATTGGGAAATACAGCTTCACTTTTTTATGAGTAGATAACTGAAACTGCTGCTTTTTTGTGAGATAATGTCACATTGCTATATTGAATGTCCTATAACAATTAAATGCCATTAGAGGGGTGAAAAAGAGTGGTAGGTAAAGGATATGGTCAAGTCTAAAGGCTTTCATCTATTGTTTACTTTTTGCCACAAAAAAGTAGATCTTTAGATCTTGCTAAAGTTTTCTTAATTTCAGTGAAGGAGTCCTGTTGAAGGAAAACCCTCTGTGCTGTGGACTTCTCTCCTATTCAGGAGAAAAAATACTTTTTGATAAGAAGCAGGAATAAAAAATATATATGCAAAGTTTAAAAAAATATTCTTCCATTTGAAGCTAAGGATTTTACTTCTCCATGTTTATTTCCATTTACAAGCTAAATTAATACAATTCAAATATCCTTCACTTCAAAATTCAAAATTATTCAAAATTTCAAAAATTAATGGCTGGTTAGTATTTGCAATTTCTTTGTAAAGATGAGTAATGTAGCTATTTAGCAGCTGTCTAGAACAGGGAATATGAAATTACAATATGCTTCATAATCAGTAATCTTGATCTTATTACAAATGATTGACTTAAAACTTTACAAAGCAGTTGTAAAAAATGTTAGGCATAATTGAAATAAATAAAACTTCAAAAGCAAACACTTGATGCCATGTAATTTTTCACAGTGAGTTTACACACATTCACAAAACTAAAGCCCTTGCAAACACTAATTTTATTGGTTTCCTATGGCAAAATCCATTATTCTATAAAAAAAAGAAAAATATAACTCTTTTATTTGCAAGGTGAAGTTCTTCTGATATGAGACACTACTACCATAATGTACTACTACCATAATTTTCTTACACATAAAAATAACAGGAAGGATGTCTCCTTCCTCCTCACCTGAGCCTGATCCAATTCTTCCACAATTTAATAGACATCTTGGAAGCTTAACTTCTTTGAATCAAAATTTTTGAGGATACTCAAAGTACATACATATAATACATAAAATTGCCACAGAAGCATGCAATGTGTTTGCCATCAGATACAGCATGCAGTCTGCAGTGATGTTTGCCATATAACACAGTTCTCATACTCCATGTTTGACTTGTACAAACCTACTACCCCAAGATAATGCAGTAAATGAGCTTGACTGTGTGAACAACACTTATTAATTTCAAACCTAAATATAGTAATGAATAAAAAATAGCTTTGGATTTTCCATCAACCCAGAAGAGTTTTGTGTCATTAGCACACTTTAAAACCATTTTTAGCCATATAAAGAATTTAACTTCTTAAAACTTTAGATTGTATAAGGATTTTTGAACATGTAACATTTTTTTTTCTGAAAAAAATCTTAGTTTCATTAGTTTTAATCTTTCAAAGTCTCTCCTTTCCACATGCTGTTCTTTTCTGTTTTCTGCACACAGACTTTCTAGAAATCAGAAATAATTTTAATGGAAAGTAACAACCCTGTACTCCTCACATTTTTAGCTTTTAGCCACCTCGCCGAGGTTCTCAGCAACAATGAAATAGTGCTCATTCAATGATGTGAATATTAATTTGTTAGCTGAACGAGGTTGTTTATGCCAATTCTTGTAAAACACACATGAAAAAACCCCAAAACCTTTTATTTCTCTACAGCTTTCCCTGGACTGCTCAGTAAATAAAACTGAGAGAATGAGGAAAAAGGACTGCTGAAGAAATGACAGAGATTATTCCCTGAGTTCCTTGTTAGAGGTTTTCTGTGCCTGCCAAAGGATCTTCATGTTTGGCTACAACCAGACTTCTTTTCTTCTCTTCCTCTGTTACAGTCTGACTGATCTGCTCAAACAGCTTTGACATCTTCGCAAACTTCAGGTGGTTCTGAAACCTTCGTGCAGCAAAAGCATAAAGCAGAGGGTTAATACAGCTACTGATGAATACAAGTGCGCCAGAGATGTACACTCCTTTGTCTACAATTTCTTCCAGTGCCAAAGACATCTCCTCATTGGAGAGTTCTATTTCAATAGAAATGATATCCAGGATGTTAAAGATGTGGTGAGGGAACCAGCACAGAATGAAAGCCACCACGACGCTGGCAATGAGACGTTCTGATCGCTGCTTGGATTGGTAAGTCATTCTGCTTATTCTTCTTGCAACACACACATAACAAGTGCAAATAATTAAGAAAGGGATTACAAAACCTGCAAGGGTCTCCAGCAGAAGATAGGACACTTTCTGTCTATTAGAAGAGTAGTTGCGACATGTGCATAGAAGTCGACCGTCTGTTTCTTCTGTCTCTTGAAATGGAATGACAGAAATGCCAAAGGCAATAGACAGGAACCAAATGAGGAACACAATCAAAGAAATTTTGTCTTTTCTTCTGTATGTTTGAATTGTGAAAGGGTAAAACACAGCCAGTAGCCGCTCCAAGCTGAGTGCTGTAATCAGAAATATACTGGCATACATGCTGCAGTAAATAATGAAAACCAGCACTTTGCAGAAGATGACTCCAAAAACCCATGAGTCAGCAAAAGAGTAAATCCAGATTGGTAAAGTGATCAGTACAAGGACATCAGCAATGGCCAGGTTCAAGATCAGCAGGACTGAGAGAGATACTTTCTTCATTTTTGTACAAACAGTCCAGATGACGATGCAGTTCCCAGGGGTGCCAATTAGAAATGACAAGCCCAGTATTATGCAGACTACTGACCTCACAATATTCCATGTTGAGTGGCCACTGCTTTCCTCAGCTTGACTCATTCTGGAAATTCTTCCGTTCTTGGTTGCTTTGTGCTCCGCTTTTATTCTGCAGGTGTTGGTGAACTACTTGAAAGTTCTCCTCTGATGTTCTGAAGGCTAATGCAGACTATGAGCTCACAGCCTCATGCTCCCTCTTACAGACATCTGACCACATATAGCAGTTCCTGTTGTTTAGGAGGATGGGTGTTTTTGCATACAAAGCAAAAGTAAAAATACAACGCAGGACCTGACTTTGCTGTTAGTTATACATCCATTGTGCTTCAGCAAATTTTATAGCATGTTGGTGGTCTTTCTAAAGTGTCCCTATTTAAAGAAATGTGCTACTGTTTTGATGTTACTGATCCAATTAATGGCTGTGAGGAGAAAAAACCCCTTTTATGCTATTCTATTCTTGCTCCTATGAACAACTCAGCACTTTATTTTATAAAAATAAAAAGCAAAGAGGGGTGTCAGGTAAACGACAAATGTGCATCATATGTTTGACATTAATTTTAAAGCACAAAAAATCGTGCTTACTACCTTCATGCCAACTTTTTTTTTAATTCAGCACAAAACAGTAAATCATATTTTAGAAATACCCTGGCATAAAGGAAATCAACTGTTTGTACTGTACTGGTACAACAAAGTGGATAGGAGCTGTATTTCTAATTCTCTGGGAAATTGCAGTTCTTTACCAAACAATAACCACCAGAGTATTCAGTCTGGATGTAGAATTGTAGAAGGAAATGCTCCATGTCAAAGAGAAAAGATATGACTACATTATTGTCCTGCTGTGCCAGCAATGGGCTATGACTTTTATGATTTTTCCTAGGAAACTTGGTAGTCAGTGTAGTACTCAAATCCTAAATGAATCATAAGTTCTTCAGAGGCTGGCCAAGACCATGAAGCTATTTTGTTATGCTGATTTCAAAACATCTTTTGAAGTTCATTTCTCAAATGTCAAAGGAGGAACTAGAACAGCAGAGCCAACTGAAATATTCAAGAAGTGGAACTGGAAGGGTATTTACCATTAAAAAAAGTTCACAGTAACAAAGGAGTTATTTATAGCTTTCTTAAATTCAAGAATGTGATACAGATCATTTCCCTAATTTTACAAACCCGGCAAATGTAGTGCATAGTGTTAAGCCAAAAAGTATTTTTTACCATGGAAAAAGGATTGTAACATCAGCACCCCCAAAGCAGCTTAGCTGGTTTTGCTCTTGTAAGAGTATAATGAGATCAAAACCAAATCCAGAATAACCCCACTGAAGTCAAGTATAATATCTTCAAAATACTATTTGTGTAATACAGATTTTAATTGGGATTTAATCTGATACATGATTCCAGTTCCTTTCATTTTCAATTGCATTTAATAAATATTGGGTAGGGGAAAAAATGAAACAAGTTGTTTGTATTCTGAAAGGAATTTCTGAAAACCACTTGTGAAAATTAACTAATGGGTGGAAGTGCTGGGCAGTATCTCTTCTTCCACTGAAATCACCTTTACACACATTATTTCTCCAGAAGTATGTTCATTGACTATTTTTAGTTTATTGCCAGTGGCATATCTAGATTGAACAAAGTTGCAGATTTTTATTGGAAAAAGACAATCAAGGAGAGATGTCCACTAGCCTCTTGTCAGCCAGTGCTGCAGGGACTGGCAGGTTTTTTAAGTAAAGTCAATCTAGATCATAATTGTTGTGTCACACACTGATTATCAAGACTTTGACCTGAATTGCAGAGAGCTCAGGTGACTAAAAGCCTACATAACCAAAGACTCTAGATAGTAAAGAAAGCTACACTGATTACTAGAAACTCTGCTTGACTGAAAGCTGGGATAATTGCAAAAAGTCCTGTGGAGCAGTAAGATACACAAACTGCTAGAAATTGTAGATAACAATAAGGTATGCTGATAAGTAAATTTTAATGTCAAAATAAGTGAGCTAAGTGTAGCTACAATCTTGTGGCCATTTTTCCAAGCTTCCAAAAAGTCCATGCTACTGCTGTGAAAGAATTTAAATAGAATTTGCTTTGCCTTAAATATCAGGTGTATGTTGCTCTCATCCTTCAAATTGTCTGTTTTACTCTGAAGGAATGCATGAGCTTCCCTCTGGTGGATGTTCTGTAATTCACACTACCACTGAGCATTTTCAAACAGCCGTGTTTGCATCCCTAAATGTAACTTGTAATTGATCTTTCTACCTCTTGCATATTTATTCTGAGAAACAGAGTTTCACTTCAAAATGCTGAGAGACTTTGGGCTAAGAGTCTCTGCTTAAAGTTTATCCATCCTTCCATGCCGTAAGAGCCTCCCTTGTAAGGATTTACAGAGCAGCTAATACATGGCAAATGGCAAATCTAGAACTTGTATTTAGAACTCTACCAAGAAGACTTTTAAAGTCAGAAGGATCCTCTGGATGTTTGTCTAGTAAGTGGTTGTAGAATAATGATTGTCAAGTATCATGTATCTACTGAGATGCTGCAAATTGATGTTATAACCTCATTTATTGTTAATGTGAAAGAAAAGAAGTAATTAGCCTGAATCCCTCAGTTCTTCAGCCACTGCATCGAGGTGTATTTGCAGGATTTGTGCAAATGTTTTATAACAAACTCAAGTCCATGTTCTACTGAGGGCAGTGTGAAAGTGCTGCCTTTGCCTTGATCAGTGAACTATAGGCTACTTCACAGCTGATCTAATGACTGCTTTTTTGATTACAGGAGGGGCTTCTATGTAAGTGGGATTTCCTGGGGATGTGCAGTAGCTAATAATCTCTCTGCTCTGCAATTACTGCAAAGGGAAGTGCAGTGTAGGAAAAGACACACATCAGACATTTCTACAGTCTTGCAGTGTTTGGCAGCAGCCCGTGGGGCAGCAAGCACAAATAAGAACACTCCCAGGGCTGCTTTACAGAGAGTAAATAACTTAAGGAAGAACTTGGGATCAGTTCCAGAATGTAATAAAAGGTGTGTACTTTGCACTATAAAGTTTGAAATATTCTGTGCTGTGTGCATTGCTGTTAATCAGTATCCTAACATTATTAAAAATTTGTATGAGAAAAGATATTCCTGCTTGTTATGTTCATTTTTTTGGCTGGCTAGAGATATGGCTGAGAGAAAAGATTTCCTCCTTGCTATGTTCAGGGAAAGCTGCTTTAGGATTTGTGACAGGGATGTGCTTCCAAGGCACCTGTTGTGTGTGCATCAGACAGGCTTACCTATTGGCATCTTTCCTGCCCCAACAGACTGATCACTGACAATCAGAACATGTCTCCATGGTGAAAACCACAGATAAATATTTTCCTTGTACAGAAATACCAGGTGCATTAGATTAGAGGTGTTAGAGTTTATCAAGACAGTGGAGAACTGTATTCATGATTCTGACTACAAGCAGGAATATGAATAACAATTATTTAGAGATTATGGAAAAACTTACAGACACCTTTTCTTGACATTATGAATGTATACAGTTTTAGTGTCCTGTTAAAATACAAGCTTTTGAACAGTAAATTTATAGATTTGTTACAATTTAAGGCAAGACTGGCCTATTCTGAATCAGCTACTACTAAGTAGCTACTTGTACACAAACTGTTGCTGTCCAAAATCCTTAATGATATAAACGTATCTGGTACCATGGTTGCTACTGAGTAAAACAAATATGCAGTTTATATGCTCTTCCTTTTGAGTAATAACTTACAGTTGACAAATACTGCTTGGATGATTTGCTGCCAAACAGGATTTGATTTTTTAAAATTGTTTAGCCAAACCTACTGGCATTTCTACCTTGTTTACTGAGATTGCACATAAATATTATTTTGCTATATGATCAATGTATCTTTTTGTTATTCAGCAGTGATAAAAGAAAGTGCTTAGCAGAGCATGTCTTAGTGAAGGAGCTGTGATTAAAAACCCACGAGCAGATACTCTGCAGTGCCTGAGCAGCAGCACCAGCTGTTCTGCCCACATGGAAGGGGCTGTCCGTGCACTTCTGTGTTTGCAACACAGGGCGGCACTGGGAAACCATCCCTTGGGTTTGGCTGAGCCCGCAGGCCCGGAGGTGTTGCTTTTCTCTGCCCTGCGTGCGCAGCGTTCAAGGCCATGGCTCTGCACAGAATTGCTTCTTTCGCATTAGAAAGTTAGGTGATTGTGACTGGAACTTCAATAAACTTATGGGGGGAAAATCACAATGTCTTTTTTTTGTCTTGTACATCACATTATTTTCTAAATATTCATATTTCTAGCTCTCTCAGTTCTGTTTTGATACATGCCCATTTCCAGTGCTACATTCTGTTTTAACTGATCTGGTAAGGACATCTCCCTCTGCAAGAAAAAATAACATTAATTTTAATAAATAAATTTCATTTTCTATGCCTCTGAAGGAACAAAGTTTGGAAAGTTTGGTAATTACATTAACATTTGGTCCTTCAGTGTATCTTCCATTTTTGTGTTTTCTTTGAAAAGCGGATCAAGTAATGATGTTCTGGGTTGTGAAACAACCCTGTCCAGCAGATTTGAGCACCTTTGAAGACTTATTTAATTCCTTTATTGCACATGACTTAACCTCGGTCGCAGTGTGACATGAAGTCTTGATTTTGTGGCCTTGTGTCAGGAGGCTGGTTAATTGTGCTGCAATTAGCAGCCTGTACTGATTTTATAGGGAATACAAAGATCTTTCTTCTGCTCAGTAGCAGCCACCACGTGTGTGTTGGGAATGCCTGTGTGCTCAGTCACTCAGTAATTAGCATACCTGACATTCTGTTCTGCATAGCCAGAGAAACCAGCGCCCTGTGCCACGCTGCCCTTCAGAACGGTCTTGTCCAAGCATTCTTAATCTGAAACAACAAGTAGTCAGGATTCATTCTGAGATGCTGCACAGAGCCACACTAACGGATAAACAGTAAACACACACATAATATACTGTATGGAAAAAGTGCAAGATATGCAAACTTCAGGTACAGGTTATGTTTTATCATTCTGTAATCTGAGCTGTTATTTCTATAGAATTTCTATATAATATTAGAAATGACTGTGAATAATGATAACTTCTCCATTAAATGAAGTGTTTTCACTGGCAGAAAATGGTAGCATCATTTTTTTTAGTTAAAACAAGTATTTATTTATGCAATTTAATGGAATGTAAAGCTAATAGACTCTAAAATAAGCTGATGTCTTATTTTTCCTATATTTGACTCTTGAGCCTAAAAATATGATGTGGTTTTAGGCAGACTTATTTTTTATATTCTATTGTTGAGTCAGATCAAAAAGTACTTTTAGCCCAGTATCTTGTCTCTGATAGCAGCCACAAGCAGGTGTTTAGAGAAGATTGAAAGAACAAGCCATGTGTGCCTATACTTGTCCTACACATTCTCTGGCATTCAGTCAATCACAGCTGAGGAGTTTCTTGGATCAGGGATGGTTTCTGTGTGTTTAATAAAGCTTTGTGGACATTTATTCAGCAGACTTCCTAAGCCTATCTTTGAACTCCAGTGAACTTGTAGCACTGCAGCTTTGATCTGTGCTGTGTGAAGAACCACCTCCTTTTGTTTCTTTGCTGTTCTGTTGGCTCCAGCTGGCTGCCCACAGCTCATCTGCTGGAAAAACAGTAAACACCACACCTGTGTTCATGCTTTCCACCGTCCTCCCTTGTTAAAGCCTACATCTGACAGTCATTGCTTAGCTGCAGACTGAAAAATTCTTACATGCATGACTATACCTACACACCTTCCTATACCCCGCAAAGAAATCCTCCCGTGCTTTTCGTCATCCCTTCATTCTTCTCATTGTCTCTCCATTCAGGTCTTTTATGTTTCGTTCAGAGGAACAGACTAGTTCTGAAATTCAATAGTTCAATTAAACCACAGTGTGCTGATGAGGGAAAATGAAAGAAATCAAGACACACAGATTTCAACGTTTCCTCATCTTCAGTCTGTTTGTCTCACCCTGCTGCAGTGCAACAGGGCTGACCATACTGCACTCAAACACCTCTTTTTTTTTTCTAATTGGGGATTAGTTTAGTTTACATTTAAAGCACAAAAATAATAATTAGCTTTTGTCTTTCTCAATGCCAGTCTGTGCTCTAAGATTTAGAAGTCTTTGTTCCAAAGGTCACTGTGTCATTCTTCCTTCATTTACTCCAGATGCTTTAGAATCATAGAGATCCTCATGTGATGCAATTACCTTGTAATCCTTAAACCATATGTTTATACCCTGACTGGTAGAGCTTTGTATCTCTGCTGTGTGTCCTATTCTGTGCTTAAACCACTAGAAGTCAAATATAATCTAAAATAGCCATTATTTGGTGCTGTGTGAAAGGTAACTTTAATTGCACCTGGTACCTTTCCCTAGGTAGCTTTGTGTCTTGTTATGTCTGGCTGTGTGGGAAGCATTTAATCCTCCATGGTATTGAACGGTATCTCTTTAACACCTCCTCTTTTCTGACACAGCAAATGTGTGACTCCTCTCTCTCAGGATGTTGTTCTCCTGTCTTTTGAGTTTGTGACTATTCACCAAGGCCTGTGGTATCTGACCGTAGTGTCACTGAAGCCCTCGTTGCAGATCTGATGCCCTTGCTCCCCTCAGGGCTAGCTGCAGGTATCTCATGTTGGCCCAGCAAAGTGTTTGCTACGTGCAGTACACCCACAGGGCTGGTTATGGTACATTCTGGGATCTGTTAGTGAGTGAAAAACAGAAAACATATTGCAGAAAACATGGCTAAGACTCTTGGTAGACACTGCTGATGAGCATCCATTGATCAAGTTACTATGGATCCCTCTTGGCATGACAAATCATAGATCCAGTCAAAACTTTATCCATGTTCTAGACCTCTGACTTTGGTTTGAACAGTGCCAGGTTCAATTTATAATTTATAAATTATACATCTCTTATTTTATAAGAGATTTGCTAGGTTGTTGTCATCATGTAATACTAACTTCTATAAAGGTTTATACAGCTATCAAGAAGACAACTGTAATGGATATAAAATCAGGTTTTACCCATGCACTTATAAAGAACTCATATTTTAAACACTATTAGTCTTCCTGTATTATCTGAGAACAAGCATCTTATATAAACGCAACAGAAAAACATCACTACTGTCTAGCAGATTCCCAAAAAGAGGAAATATCCAATAAAACAGAGTAAGAGAGCAGCTTTGAGAGAACTGCTCTCTGCAACTAATCAAATGCATCTTTGCAGCACAAAAACAGCAGAGTTGTTCTCACAAGTTATGTTAGAATGGGATCCAAGCAGAGGAGTTGAAATTGCCTCATAATGGTATAAACTTTTACAGGAACATTCATGTATTTCTTGCTTTCAGCAGAAAATTTGTTTTCATGTCACATGATAGCAGTATCCATTTTTTACTGTTTCTTTGGCTTGTAATCTGAGCAGCTTCACATCCAGCTGCCAAACACTGATAGCCAAATTAATTTTCCCATACTATGAAGAAACTCTTATGAGCGTTAGTCTATTGTCAATGAAGCATGACAACAATATTTACAACATCTCAAGTTGTCTTTAGCATACTAATTAAAATAAAAATTTCCAGTAAATCCATCTTCTCAAAGTACAATGCCCAGATAGCCTTTGGCAAGCTTCCCCTTTCTAATATGTTCACAAGGGCCTCTAAAATATCATTATGCAGGTTAAAACATGACAGGTCAGTTCACTGCCCCCTGTTTAAAATGTTAAAAATGTTAAAATGTTTAAAATGTTATTCAGTGTTATCACCAGGAATGTGTTAAAGGAAATGGTGGAATTTTATTACAATTTTCACTTTATATTCACTTATTTTCCCAACAGAACTATCAAAATAATTGTCTTGATCCAAATTTGATCATAGCTATGATTTGAACACGAAGATTAAAATAATGACCTTCAATAGTTCCTTCCAAGCTTAATTTCCCTGTAAGTGTATTCTGCACTGACATGTTTGACAGAGCCTCACACGACGCTCCTCATGATGCTGCTGATTCAGCCATTCCCCATGATGAACTGTTCCCAGCTGCCTGTGTCCCTCAGTCTAGAAGGGAACTGTGTCCTTACAGGAATCATCAAGCAATGCTTTTCAACTTAATCTGCCCAAAGGATGGGACAGAAAGTGCCTGTGCATTTGTAGCCTATCTATGCCTTACTTTAGGACATGGTACCAGCCAAACAGCAGATCAGCATTTCTTTTTGCATTCAGTGGCAGTCAAAACTCAGATTTCAACAATTAGTTTTGTTAATTTTGTTAATTTTGTTTGTTTTTAATGTCAATCAAGAAACTTTGGTAAAATGTGGATCTGTCCTATTCGGTTCTTAAGCATAGTCAGTTTTCCCACTAATATCTTTTTAATGTGGTAATCTGGATTTAAAGGATAGAAAATAAATGGGCTCTCTACAGACATTACATCTTCATATCTAAGATGACATTTGCTTTACAGATGCATCACTTAGTGGGATTGCATACAAATTTCAGAGCCAGAGACATAACTGAAGAAAAAAATCTTTACATATCCTTTAAATTCAGGTGAATTCTCATTTTTTAATGCACCAACTAAAGAGGAAGTCAGATTGTTTCTTATAGGTTGCAAGGAAGCCTCTCAACATATGTGATCAGGGTCAGATGGTTTTCCATCCCTCAGTGTTGGAAAAATTTAGCACTGAAAATGAGTGAGAGAAACCTTATGGAGACTAGACAAAGACCAACATCCCCTTTGATAAATGGCTAAATTACTGCCAGCAGTTTCAGTTCTTCTGGACACACTTGTGTTTCCAGAGATGGATTCACTTTTGTCACTAATCTGTAGCAGCAGTGCTGTGTCTCTTCAGAAGCAGCTCTGAGCTAGCAGATTTCCTAAGGCCTGTATTTCCCTGTGACTTCCCTGACACTGTGTCCAGCTGGGACACCAAACAGGTGTGACACTGGATGGAACACTGAAATGCTTATTAAACAGTGGCTCCTGTCTTTTCATTACATGTAGACTAGAATCCTGAGATGCTGCTGCTTGACTCGTGGCACTGGGCCCTCTCTAACCCCACTCAGTCTTGTAAGACTTGTTAAGCCTTACAGTGACAGCATACCAAATTCTGCTTTTTCTCCAAATCTCTTCCTCACAGAAAAAAAGCACCTTGTCTGCAGATTAAACCACCTTGTCAGCTTTCTACCTCAGAGGGCCCAAGTTTCTCTGCAGAGCAAAAAGTTCTACCACTCTCGCAATATGCTGGGAAGTCGTTGTACTTTGTGGGAACTTGTGCAAGACATAAACTGTGCCTGAGGGTTCAACCTACTCAGTTTTCATCACAACATGGATTATATTTTCAACACTTTTGCTCATATATTCGTCCTACACAAAATCATATCTCTCTATTTCATCTTCCCATGCCACCTCTTATTTTTAAATTATTTTTTCAATTCCATATATTGCTAAGCTCCAATTTCAAAATTCTGTAGTGGTCCAACCCAAAATACCAACTCTGAGTAAATCTTGAGTAAAACTAGTTAAGTTTGAGCACTCTTGCTAAGAATTTCTCACTCCCAGATTCTAACACAATTCTCTTTGAGTAGGAATTCTGAAATTCCAAGTGTTAGTAATTAAATCCTCACAATTTACTATGGAGCTTTATTACATGGATTGTTTACAAGGACAAATTGATTTGCTTTAGCAAAACATGAGCCAAAGAAGTAATATGATCTCTATTATATGGATTAAAGGTTGGAAGATAGGAGAGATGATGACTGTTACTCTGTTAATTGTGGTTACTCTACCTTGGCTCTGAGTTTGTGGGTTGATGGTTATGTAAGCCTGCATTTTCAGTACTCCCACTATTCAAGTTCTCTCTTCCCTTTTTTCTAGTCCCTGTTTGACAGTGTAATCAAATTTAGCTTTAAAGACAATGAGGAACACAGGTTTTGTTTACTATCCTAATGCTACTGAGCAGCACCATGGGGAACAATACAGAAGTGGATGTGAAGCACTGAGGAAGCAGGGAGAAGTGAAAGGAAGAATTGTCTTTGCAGCCCCAGTTCAAATGCATGTCAGGTTGTGTCCTGGGACTGTGCTACTGCACTGAGCTGCAAGGACAGATGCAATTTACTCTGTAAGTTGCATTTACTCTGCAATTTACAGAGTAAATTTGGCATAATGCTTTTGGTTTTCTTCACATCTTTCATTGAAACTAGCTGTCTTCTACCTGTGTGTGTAAGTCAGCACAATTGTGTTTGAGGGTATTTGAGCCAATACAAACACCACTTCAATGGCAAGGATCAGAGGCAAACAGAGAATTCTGTTCAATCAAATAAAAGACATTTAAGCAAACAGTGGATTTCTGAAAAGGATTGTTTCTCTTAAATGACCAGTGTGCAAACTCATATCCAATTCATGGTCATTGTCAAGAGTGCAAGCTCTCAAAGAGTCTTAAACAAAGATAATGCTACTGATACTGTAGTTTCTGGCATTTAATATGGTTTATTTTTATGGTGTGGGTGTTTTGGAAGAAGAAAAGAATATTTTCTTAGAAGATGGATTATGCACATAAAAAAAATTCTACGGTGGTAACAAACTGGCCTCTGAAGTATGGATAATGATTTTTTTTTCACTTCATACAAAAGTGAAAAGGATGCAGTCCTTTCATCAATTTTAACGGTTAAAACTTCATTTTCCATTTCTAGCCACCTTTGGATACCAAACATGTGAAGGAAGCAGTATATAAAATATATTTCATAAAATAATAAGCTGGCTGGAATTTTAGTGGCTGTTCAGATGTGTAGTTGGTTCTGTTATTCTTTGAATCTGCCTTGGATGATGACTGGTAGATTTGTCAGGCTACACACAGCCATGTTCCTGAACTGCTGTTCATCTACAAATCCCTGTTGTTAAGTCATTCTCTGTGGAGAAAGAGCTAGATTGCTCTTCTAACAAAGCAGCCCTGGGAAATAGTTACACTGACTCAATTAATAGCAGGGTACCATCAGCTGGAAAGCAATGCCGTGTGTCCAGGTTCCTGGCTTTGTTGGTGTTAGTGACAATAGGACATGGCACTCAGTGTGGAAACAGAAATTTGTTGTGCATATTTAAAAATTACAAAGGCAAAGAGCTTAATGCACTTTGTGTTTAAATGCAAATGTCCTGACCTCACAAAAGGAGACAATAAAAGAAATAACTAACATATGCTTCTTGATTTATCAGCTGAAAGACAGTTATCTAAAGAGCCTGGGCTTGCAGGAATAACTATTAGGTGCTTAGAAGGGTTTTCCTGGGACAGAATTAGATGGAGAATACTTTAATGAAGTGTGAATATGTTCCCAGCTGTCAAAACAGCACAGAGATTTGTAAAGGAAATATTAAGCTTGGTTTGAAGACATCTTGAGTAGAATCAATGAGGAAATGGTTACAGAAGTGATACATATGTGATAATCACTAGGAGCACTTGTAAATGTTGACAACTGCCAAAAGGGCCTGTGCCATTAGAGGCCTACAGCCAGGCACAGAAAATCTGTCCCAAGATGATGCTCTGATGGCACCCAAGGGAACCCACAAGATGCAGAGGGCTTGACAGGTGTCATTCCTTGAACCTTGTGTCACAGCACAAGTGATCCCAGCCAGGCTGCTTGGACATGTGCATTTTGGGGCTTTTGAGTATGAGAGAAAACTGAATTCAGACACAGTCATTCTTTTAAATAGTGTTTTACCCTCCCATAAGGCCTTTTGCTGCATTTTGTAACTTTTAATTCGTACACGAGGTTCCCTGTTGCAATCAGTTTTAGTCAGTCACACTTGCACACCCTGTAGTTTGAATTAGTAGGAGGTCATTTCATGTCAACACTTGCATGGTGACTAAGCACCTGTCTTTGGGTTTGTTGGTTGTAAACATACAAGGTGTGGCTTCTGCCCAGAAAAAGGCAAGTCTAGATTAAGACTTAGCCTTACCTTCCTTGAATTGTTATTTTTTTATTTTCTTATTTAAGGAGGAAGATGTATCCTTCTCCTTCCATGTTAATGCCAAGACAATGCAGTTTTCCTAAACTCCTCTCAGCAGGCTGTGTATCTGATTTACCAGATTCTGCCTTCACACACAGACCTCTGACATGTCTCTCTCCAGGAAGTACAGAATTCAGTGAGGCCAGAAATTCTACTTTTACTTGTCTTTCACTCACTTGTGATATTGTTCATGCTCATGTATTAACCATTCAAGGTAAGAACATTTCTGAAAATTAGTAGACCCACTGGGGGATGTAGGAAGCTGTGAAGTAGACAGTGCAGTGCTCCTGTTGCAAAATAACCTTTTCAGAAATAGCTTTATCCTGAGCATGAATTGCTAAATCAGAAAGTGCATTTCCACAGAAGGAGTCACAGATATGACTGAATCAAGGAAACCTTATCCAGTCCATCAGCACAATCATTACTGATCATGAGCTGTGATTACACTGGTTCAAAGTGCCATTTTTCCCTGTATTTAATTTCTGTTTCTGTGCATACCCTTCCTTATTCCTCTCCACAGGCAGCCACTCATCAGACAACCTGCACACCAACCGGAGCACGTAGCCCCTGCTAACTGGTATTGCTGAAGCACTAAGGCTTATAACACTTCTGGTTCCAAATTACTGTAATTACAGGACTACCTGTTCTTGTTACATGTATAAAGGTCTAATGATTTTTTTTTCCTCTTAGTATTGCCAAACGCCTGATCCCAGGGATCCTCTGCACCAATTAGCTCTCAGGTTAGCTGGGTGTTGCCTGAAGTGCAGATGTGCCCAGAAGCTTCTCTATCAGATGCTCAGTCCTTTGATCGTGTGACACTAAAATTCCCAGCTCTTCCAAGCACTTCGGCTTTCAACCATTCTGACCACGCCCCTTATGCGCTACTTATTTTTAGACATGTTTTGCAGCAAACGCCCATTACTTCTCTGTTAGACTTTATCACGACCAAACAACTGTAGTCGTAATTAGAGACAAACGCTCTCCTCCCTCAGCACGTCTGCCCCCTCAGAGCTTTCTGCCGGCGCCAGCAGAACGGGGGAATTGTCCCTACCTGTCCGGGCCAGCTGCCTGTGCCTGCGGCCCGGGCCGCCACACTGACAGGAACGAGCTCCCACAGCCGGGGCCACCACACTGACAGGGACCGAGCTCCCACGGCCGGGGCCGCCACACTGACAGGACCGAGCTCTCACACTGACAGGGACCGAGCTCCCACGGCCGGGGCCGCCACACTGACAGGGACCGAGCCACACTGACAGGACCGAGCTCCCACAGCCGGGGCGGCCACACTGACAGGGCTTTCCGAGGGGGGATGGAGCTCCCACAGCCGGGGCGGCCACACTGACAGGGCTTTCCGCGGCACGATCGAGTTCTCACAGCCGGGGCCGAGCTGCGGCCGCCCGGGCCCGCCGCGCTCGGCGGTGACGCGGGCGGGGGCGGGCCCTTTTCTGGCCGTGCCGGGCGGCGGGGCCGCACTCCGGCCGGGCCGCGGCAGCCCCGGCGCAGCGGTGGCGGCTCCTGGCCCCGGGGTTATGCGCAGGGGCGATGTTCCTACCGGCTGGCGCCAGGCTCCTCCCGCGCTCCGGACGGAGCTCCTTCCTCAGCCTCCTCCTGCTGCTGCTGCTGTGCCCCGGCGGCCGGAGCGCGCCGCGCCGCCGGCCCGCGGGGCCGCCCGTGGTGCTGGGTAAGAGCCGGGGGGCGGCGGGGCGGGCGCTGCGGGGCCGCGGCAGTGCCCGGGGCACGGGGGGCGCGGAGCCCGCACCGAGCGGCGGCTCCGCAGCTGCCCCGGCGCTGGCAGCCCGGCCCGGCCGCGGGAGGTCCGCGCTGGGGCTGCCTTGGCCTGGCAGCGGCCGGGGGACAGACAAGGCTCGCTTTAACGCGCTTCGAGCTCATTAAGTAACACCAGAGCATCCCTGCTTAAGTCTTTCCCCTCTATGAACCTTTCGTGAAAGAGGTTGGAATCAGATGTGGAAGGAGGAGTTGAATTGCCAAATAAAAAAAAAGAAAAAAAATAGTCACTTGATCATGTAAAATGAAAAACAAGAATTTGTTACTGGCCTGTGGTTTCACCTGTTAACACAAAATAGTTTGTAATGAGTATGCAGATAATATTAATATGCTAGTTATTAAGCAATATTTGTTAGTTGCTTTTTGTATCCATTGGTAATAAGATGTAAATAAATTTTAAGTGTTTCAATAACTTGTCTACTGAAACTGTAATTCTTAAGCATTCTGAGACAGCAGGTGCGTTTGGTGACAGCAATGTCAGCCGGTCAGTTCTGTGGATATATTCAGCATGCTGGGTGTTCTCATTGTTGATTAATCTTGATGGTCACTGGGGAAGAAAAACTGGGAAGATTGGAAAAGTGGCATGTTGTTCAGTTCAGTCTCAATTTCTTGATAATAATTTAGGCTCTGATATTAATCTTGATGGTCACTGGGGAAGAAAAACTGGGAAGATTGGAAAAGTGCATTTTGTTCAGTTCAGTCTCAGTTTCTTGATAATAATTTAGGCTCTGACGGTGACTTTGTTACTACTGTTACAAACTTCTGACTTAGAGGGGCAAACTGTACCAGAGCATATTAAAACATGTTCTTATTATCTCAGGGTACAGTGTGTACAAATCCACAGCTCTTAAATGGCCTCTGAACTGGCAGGCTGTGGTTTGGAAGTAGAAACTGCAGAAAGGCAGGAGTTGAAGCAGGAAGAATTCTTTGAATTCTGTCTGGGAAGGCTAGAAGCAATCTTTTATGCCATCTTTCCACTCTGTAGTGCTGGATGTAGCAATAGGCCTTGGCACTTGCTCCAGTGCAGGCTTCCTTGTGGTAGAGACGTTTTACTTGCTGATCCAATATTGAACTCTATCTGGGAAGGAATCAAAGATTTAAAAGCAAATGGCAGAAAGGGTTACTGACTGTAGGAGTGTGGATTTACTACTGATGGATCTACTGTAAGTATATGTGTTCCCTAAGGATGGTTTTAAGAACTGTGGCTGACCTACATTTCCTGGAGAGACATTCTGGTAAATACTGTGTGGCTGAGCACACGTTCATCCAGAGTGCTTTACAACAGGCTTTCTTGCTGTTACAGTGAATTTTCATCAAATGCTGCAGAATTGTGTCTCTCAGTGTTCTAGTCAGTCTCTGCATTTTAAAATTTGCTGGATTTTTTTGCTGCCCAGGCCTCATCCTTCTTGTGCGTGTGACATGTTAAAATAAGCTTTTTAGGAATTGCTATTATGAGGATGATGGAAGGGCTTATGGGAATAATTTAGGGAAGCATTCTAAGTGCTGGCTTAACACAGGTGTTTGGGGGAAGGGAGAAAACCCACATCACCTGGATACACAAATGACAAAGATTCAGAGGTGTAAGGCTGCATTATACAAGCTTGAGACAGCTTGAGATTAATTTGGAGCCCATACAAGGTGGGAATACAGAGTTGATCCTCCTGATTTATCAGACTGGTATTTAGACTCCTAATTTCTCATATAAGTTCAGTTTTAAAATAAATTTTCATCTTATAGTAAACAGGTTCTCATGATCAAAGCAGTCTTATCTGTTTGGAGGTTAACATGCCTCAGTAGAAAGGGGAATAAGTTTGGTCATACTGTGTGTGGCAAGTTGGCCACCTGATCTTAAGGAATAAAGAAAAAAGAAATGCTGTTTAAAGGAATGTTGTCAACACAGTGATCCCTTCAGAAATGTTTTGGACCAGGGGTGGTCACAAGACCCAGTGTAGATTGCTTTCAAACCTTTTGTGTAATGAACTGCTCTGCAGTTGCAATCTATGCTTACCCAAGTAACAGAGGGGAACTAGAGCAGAATCTTGCAAAATATGGAGTGTTGCTCATATATGGGTAACTTCTGTTCTGCTGCCCAGGTACTGACAAAACTGCTGCTTCGAGGAACGTCACATCTGAAAACAGCTGAGCTGCACGAAGACAGCCTTGTAACTCTTGGCCACAGTTTGATGGCAGCAGCTCAGATTTGGAGAGCCCCAGCTGGCTCAGGTGAAAGGTGGTTCTGTGCCAGTCTAGCAGCTCATTAGTGCTCACCCAGCTTTCCTTGTACCTGTTTGCTGGCCACTTTGTGGAGTCCTTTGTCTTGCTAAAGCATGAGGAAATAACCTGATGAGGAAGAAGTGATTAATTTTGTAGTTGAATTACTTTAATGGAGGAGCTGGCACAAGGAATGTGGAGAGTGGCACCACGTGGCTTGGGTTAGGTTGTTTTTAACCTGGTCTGTGCATCCTCCAGGTGCCTTCGGAGCAGGAGCTGCTCTGCCTGGAGCTCGTGTTCGTTCATACCAAGGGAGCAACACCAGGGACCAAATTGCCATGGGTAGTAGCTGACAGCAAAATACTGCAGTGCAATTGCTCTGTTTTCTGAGATTTAAATAAAAAAGCATTGACGAGCATTCATACAACGATCAAAGAAGAAGGTGAAAGTCAAAACCTTATTTGCAGAGCCTGATATAAGACACAATTCTCATTAAGACCTAAGGTGATCATCTCAGTTTCCTTTCCCAAGTGTTTTGGGGAAAAAGGAAACTAATTATGACACTGATTTGCTTTTATGCCTTTTTAAAGTGTTTTCCATTTAGCCAGGATGATGTAATTATACAGAAAAATCTCCTTTAAGAACCAAAATAACCCACTGAATGCTTCTGTTCTACTAAATATCTACTAAAAATGTATATTTCATATATTCTGTGCAATTACGTCTGCATATCTGCTTTATATTTAGATGAACTATAATTTTTTACACTTCTCTTATGAGTTCGGTGATGTTCAGCAGGCTTGTCTTTAATGCTGGTTTCAAGCAGTTTTTGTGGCTGTTCTTCCTCCTTCATTCTCTCATATAGAGCATCAATAATCACTGCATACTGTCTTGTGTCTTAGGCATTTTTGGAGCTGGTAACCCATCCTTATAAGATCAGTGTCAGATGCACTGAACTCTTTACCTTTTAGAGCTGACTCAACACAATAACTATATCAATGTTCTGATACCTTCTGCAAACAATTTGTTAGGTACTTGGCTAAAGTTTTCTAGAAAGACACCTAAATGAAGTTTGTTAATAATTGATTTACATGCAAAGGAGCTGTGCCTGTGAATTCCTGCTGACTGCTAATTGAGCTGTGTATGTTTGTATGGTCAGCTGGCTAGATGTCAGGAGTGATTTAAATGTTTATGCCTCATGTGATCCAAGGTATCTGGAAGTATCATGTGAGACGTTGTTTGCTTTCTTGTTCCTAATTTTAAACAAGGCCTTTTCTGTGGCAGTCCATGGAGTCTATGAGCTGCTTCAAGATGTTCTTAGAGACTTGTAGTCAGAGTTTAAAATTAATTTTCCTGGAAAGTTGCTTCATTTTGAAGGAAGACTAATTTATAGAACCAAAAAGGTGACAGTTATTTGAGGAAATAATACTGGTTAAAAAGTTGCAATAGTTGGTAAATACACAAAGGCATTTGCATTTCAGATAAAAGTAGTAAAAATATACCAACTGCTGCCCCTCTTTTTTTTTCTTTTTCCTGATATGAAAAAAATATCCTGCCTCCCCACCCTGTTGTTAAATAGATGCTTTTTTTTTCCCTTAGGATCCTCATATTTGGACATTTGTTGAATGATCTTTTTTCTTACCTGAGCAGTCTTAATGCAAGTCCCTTTTAGGGTGCAATTTGCTCATTGTCTCTTGGTGGGAACTGTGAATCTGTCATTAAGGCTTAAGGATAGTGATAGGCAAGAGTAGGAATGTATCCTAAAGCTAATTACTGCAATTCACAGTCTGTTACCTCTCTTAAACTCTATGATATTTCTCAATGTGCTTTTCTATACGGTTTAATCATATAAAAACACATCCCAGAGGGAGATCTACTAGTTTTTTCAGGGCATATGAGACCAAAAAATTAGCCAAGGATACTATGAATATTGGAAGTGAATTTGGCTTATTGGTGTATTAGAGTGAGTTTTGTTGGGATTAGCCTCTTTGTGAAAAAGGAGGATGTGCTAGAACTGATAGAACACGAAATCTTATGGAAACTCTTTTTTTTTCTGCTGAATAAGAAATCTAATTTCCAAATGTTGCAGTTCTGAAATCAACAGAGGAATTACACAGCTGCAAATTAGGGAAGCAGGGTACTGCTGAAGATCTTGTCTTGGACATCCGGTCTTAACTGGTGCTGATGTATTTTGCAGAACTTCACAAACAAGTTATTTTGGGGTCAGTGTGCAGGCTTTAAAAACAACTTTTAGAACTTTAAAGAGCTCTCTTTAATATTTCCAGCAGAAAGGTTTAGAAACTGCAGGTATTGGTAGATGAGAGGATGAGGAGAAAAATTGCATGCAGAATACTCTGCCTGCAGGTCCATCCTCCATATGGTCTGAAAGCAAAGGGAAAAATGTTTTTCTACTGCTTTCAAATTCTACAATAGAAAATTTAGAAAGCTACATCCTTAACCTACAGAATTAATCTTCAGTGTGATATTTTTTAACCTGTTACTTATAAAAAACCACTAAGTAGTTTTCCAGCCAAAATGTAAATCATTAACACTGTTAAACTGGTTGGGTTGAGGGCTGAAGATCTTGCATGTTTTTTTTCCATAATCTCAAAACCAAATATCTGTATTTTGTTTCCTATAGATTCGAAACATCTTCAGTTTGCAAAGTATACTTTAGAAAATAAAAAAGCTCTAAGGTGTGAGTGATAGTGATTAACAACTTCTCTGTTAATATGGAAATGTAAACATGACAAAAACATTTTTCTTAATCCCTGCTTTACAAACAAACAGGTATCATACTTGTACATCAGAATTTCTTTTTTAGCTACAGTATTTATCTTTGCACAGGTAGAACTTGTGCTTTATCTTTTGTTTAGAATTGAAAAAAATTGCCATTTTTCATCTTGTTCCTTATCATCCCTTGAGTAAAATCTGTATGTCATGTTTCTCATCTTGTGTCCTGAACTGGACACAGGAGCAGAGCCTCTGTCCTCCAGAAGCTTGAAGATAAAATATCTTAACTAAATGAAAGTTGCAGTTAATCTAAGATCATTCCATTAAGTCCAAGTGAGACTTTGTAGAGTTTCCTGCTTTCAGTGCTTTGTTGATAGATGTATCTTGATTATAATCTGAAGCTTCTTCAGCTGTGAGTTTTCCCTACTCTGAGCAGGACTGCTTGTGATTGATTGAGTGCAGTTTGGAAACCTCAGCAAGTTCTCCAAACTCTGGTACCCCAGGTGTTTGTCTAAGTCTTTGAAGGGTATCTTTGCTGGAAGAACTTTATTTTTACCCAAGGAAGTGAGATTCCAGGCTAGAACAAAATGTCACTCTTCTTTGTTTTGCATTGAAACTGAAGACAAAATCAACCTGTTCTGTCCTTGGCGGGTCTCCTGCAGAAACTGGGCAGTCATGAAAGATTGATATAAATAGAATTACGTTCTGTTCCCCTTCCAATTAAAAGCACTGATACAGCAGAGGCACGAGACTGGAACAAGTTGTTGCCTTAGCTTTCTAAGCAATTACTAAGCAGGATTTTGTGAGGTTACAAGACTGAACTTCAGTAAACTCTTTCTGGGGTGTGATGCAATGGTGTAATCTCCCTTACTATGCTTTCAAGTATATCAGAGTCCTTGAAATATGACCTAAAATAAACCATGGTCAGCTACTGGGCCTTTTAACGTTTCACTTCAGGTGACAAAAATAAAGCTCCTAAAAACCTAATGAGAAAGTAGAGGTAGTTAATAAAGAAATCCTGAGGTACATCTCATGGTCGGGCATAACCTGCTGTGGTTGGAGGTTGTGAGAGTGTGGTTATCTGAAGTTTTTCAGTTTTTTTCAGGCCTTTTTCAGTTCTGCAATAACTTTTTTTTCCTAAAAGCACATCTAGTTTTCCAGTTAAATTAGGCATTGTGCTAAATGATATTATCTCTTTCCTTAAACCATTGCTAAGTATCAATGTGTGGTAGAACTCAAACTGATTTGATTGCACAGTTTACTGGAGCATAGGGGGAAACAAATGTATGGGTAGACCTGCATTAAAAAACTTCAAAACTAAACCTTGACAAGCACACCCTAAAAAGGGGGCTTTGTGGACCTGAAAGGATTGGAGGGAGCCCTTAAGATGTGCCTAAGTTCTAAATTTTTCCTAGTATTGAAAAACTTTTCAGTTACTGAAATGTTTTTGTCTTCTGGTTCTTGAGGAAAAATGGCTAAACATAAGAGAATGTTAGAAGTTTCTCTGAAAACTTGGTGCTGGAAATTGTTATAAATCAATACTTTTTATGTTTCTAATGTCAGGTTGATAGTTTGCAGGCAACTGTTTAAAGAGAACAAAGTTGTGATGCTCTGGGAAAAAAGTTCTTTCAGAAAGATTCAGTTTGTACTTGAAAACACAGATAAGTGGTAATGTCCTAGGCAATCTTTTTTTTTTTCATACCCATGCACGCTCCTTTATAGTCTGCTCTTTGAAGCTAGGAGCTGTTCATCCAGAATCATTCTACATGTTGGTTTTTCAGGTAATGAGCTTTGAAAATATAGAAATATTTTCAGTGGAAGTATGTATGTAGTACCTTCTTCTATGTAGTATTTTTTTCCCGATGGAAAATTACAAAACCTGATGGTGTCTCTGGTTGCAGTGATAATGCACATAAGGGCTGCAGTATTTAGCTGTGTATACTGCAATAGAAAATGTTATATGCTTTAATTAAATGTCTCCTTTTTATATCTCTCTCTCATCTTTATATTTTTCAGTTCCAGGAGACTTAGGTAATCAGTTGGAAGCAAAGTTAGATAAGCCATCAGTGGTGCACTATCTCTGCTCTAAGAAGACAGACAGTTATTTTACACTCTGGCTGAATCTAGAATTGCTTCTGCCTGTCATCATTGACTGCTGGATTGATAATATCAGGTAAGAGCAGAAATGTTGCTCTTTGCTAGTACATCCTTTCCATAGGCTGATGTGCAGAATGGCTGCATTTAAATTCCTTTTCTGATTCAAGACCAGTGAGAGGAATGACTTGGAATTCTGCTGGGTAGGCTAACAGGAGGGGTCTGAAGATGTAGCTCTGTTTCCTCTGAAGTAGCTGTAATTGCTGATGAGAAGCAGAGCCTCTCTTGCTTCCTTCCACTTTCTCTTCTACCAGTGACTCAGTGTTGGTTTGAGCACTTGTTAGACACCTCTGTGACTTATCTCAAGGAGGAGGTTTTGTGCTCTTTTTTTTTTTTTTTTTTTTTGCCAAGCAGTAGGACAAGGGGAAATGGGCAGAAACTGATGCACAGGAAGTTCCATCTGAAATATTTTGGTTTTAAAAATTGCCCAATTTAAAGCTTTTGGGCTATTTCATAACTTGATCTGCTTTATTAGTATTCCTGTAAAAATAATATAAATATATGTATGAAAACAAGAAATAATTATCTGGTGCAATTAAAAACTATAGTGATGGCATGTTGCTCTTTTATGAATGGACTGAGCTGTTGTAAAGCAGTCTGCTTTATTTTGCCCTGTGCCTTATGGATTGGAGAGATTTTTGTGTGTTGGTTTAGATTCTTAGACTCCATCTAGGGGCAAAAACTTGCATTCAGAAATGGAAATTATATTGATATGATACTAAAAACAAACCAACCCCCAACTGTAATAATAGGGGTGATTAAAGAAATAAACTCCTGACTCAATGCTCCAGATTCTTCACATCCTAAGTTGATTTGAAAAGTATTTACTTACTCAATACCTCAGTATATTTCCTGAGGTGCCAGTTGTCATTAATCAGGAAATAAAGTATTTCCTTATGCTGGCATGGATGTTTCTAGTTAAAGAGAAATTAATTATTTTAGGTAGGTTAATATTTTTATGTCTGATTTAATAGGTATTTTCTGTCCTATTGCCACATTCTTCTGCCCTTTATAAGTTTTTCCATTTTGTGGCTTGATGCATAGTCAAATGGTATAGAACTATATAAAGTAGCTGATATCAAAGATGAAGTTCAGTCACACTTCCATATGCTCAGTTTTACAGAGATAAAAAGGTCTTAGATTCTGCACCATGAAGCAGTGGAGTAATTAAAGTAATTGTTTGCACTGTATAATCCCTTAGCCATGAGAGTACTCTGATCATGTCTGCTTGGGTTGGGTTTTTCCTCCTTCTGAGTAACAGCACTTAAAGTTCTTGTACTGCACTCAGAATGTAAGACCCAGTGTAATTGAGGGTTGTCATGTGGCAATAAAACATGTTTCATGGGTTTTTTTTATTTTCCTTCCCCTCCTCCCCAGGCTGGTGTATAATCGAACAAGTAAGATTACAGAGCCACCAGATGGAGTGGATATCAGAGTGCCAGGGTTTGGGCAGACGTTTTCCTTGGAATTTCTTGACCCAAGTAAAAGGAGCGTTGGTATGTACAAGCTGTGTCTGGAGTGCTTTGTCACTTGGAGGTTTTTCTAGTTTGCCTTTATGCAACAAGCTTCTGAAATGTGATTTCAAATTACAGTTCTGTGAGCTCTCTTGGCTTTTAAGAGTTTGCATTCCATTGTATTGTTTCATTTGTTGCATGGCCTGATAGATTGAGACAGGAAGATTCCGTGTTATTTAGTGTTGTGTCAAATCTAACTTTGGTGGATGAAATCTGAGTAGGCATATTGAGGACAGATGCTTTCTGAAAATGAGATGGGTTGAGTAGAAAATTCTGTGACAGAAGCTTGACAAGCAAAACTGAAATAAAAGCACAAGTTCTGAGTAAAATGTTCTTTGGCCTTAGGAGTGGGTTAATTGGATTGGGAGATATGGTACCACAATGTGTAGCTCCTTGTATTTTGCTGGTCTCAGAGTAATTATATAATTGCATTTGTGCTGCAAAAGATTTCTGCATTAACGTGTTTGCAGGGTTTTTTATTTGGTGCTTTTGTGGAAGTCATGTTTCAGAGTTTGATAAGCTTTTGTGAGTTGTTCACTGTGGCTGAAGACTGGAGGAATTGAATAGACAGTAATGGACTGAGCTTCACATGCTTCATAACATGGATCTGTTCTTTAAGGGTAGTGATGTGCTTAATTGTCTGCACTACATCACTCTTACACCTAGAACAAGGCTATGATTAAATTCTCCACTTGAGGGACAGTATGGTAAACATTCAAGTGAGGTTCTCTCAAAAACTTAAATATGGCTCTGTTCAGTAGACTGCTCTGACATTGTTACTGGATGCATTTAGTCATGGTAATACTTAAATCCCATGTGTCAAACCTTGTATTAAGTAACACCTTTCAATATGCAGTCTGTAACTGTTTCCTTTTTTGCTATTAAAGCTTTATGGTCGGTTACTTAAGTCTTAGTCCACTACCCCAGAGATAAAAGAATAGTTTTGAGGTAGTTTCTGGAGTTCTGCCCTAGGGTATATAATAAGCATTTGTTTTCAAGAATAAATGTTGAAGTCCAGGCCAACTGTTACTCCCTACCTGTTGTTAATTTGTGATCAACAAAAGCTATGACTCTGAAGAAAACCCCTCAGAAATTGTTATGTTGCAGTTCAAGGGTAAACTTTACTCTGAGTAAAATTTATCCACTGTGCCTATACTACATTTGGCTGCCAAAATGCTTGAGAGGTCAGCCATCTAGTAAGAAGTTTTAATGGTGATATTCTCTCATTTTTGGGGGATAGTGAGCATAACTCATTTTGTTTAATATGCATGCAGCTTTCTTGGTTATTAAAGGCAAACTGCAGGTTTTATGTGTGTGTATGATGTCAGAGATAATGCCTCTGGAACTTTGTTTTGCAGTAGTGGCTGACAGCTGCTTCTCACGCTAACCTTGTTACTCTTCTGTTTCTCTCTTATCTGATATTTACAGGAAGTTACTTTTATATGTTGGTGCAGAGTTTAGTAGATTGGGGCTACAAACGTGATGAAGATATAAGAGGAGCGCCTTATGACTGGAGAAAGGCACCAAGTAAATAATATACTGTTACTTTAATAAAATTATGACTCTCCTAGCCAGAAAATATTGTATTGAATCACTTCTCCCATCCTTTACAATCTAAATACTTAATTTTGTTCAGTTCTTGGGGCCTGGGTACTCCTGGATGCAAATGCAACCTCGGTGTTGTGGTTTTGGTTTTTTTTCTTCGTTAAACAACTTGCTACTTAAAACTTGCTTAAAACCAGAGCAAAACAACAGAAAAAACCCATTTCAGCAAAGTATGTCCACATAAAACTCCCACCCCTCATTCAATACTGGAATTTCTAAGGTCTGCATTATTAATTCTGCAAACAGTTCAACACCATTATTTAAAAGTTATTTTTTTAAAGCTCAGCATTCACAGATTAATAACTATCACTGTGCAATCTGTGTATTTTAGATGAGAATGAAGACTATTTTGTGGCACTTCGCAAGATGATAGAGTTGCTGTATGAGCAGTATGGAAGCCCTGTTGTCCTGATTGCCCACAGCATGGGCAATATGTACACCCTCTACTTCCTGAACCGCCAGTCCCAGGATTGGAAGGACAAGTACATCAAGGATTATGTGTCATTAGGTGCTCCCTGGGGGGGAGTGGCTAAAACTCTCCGTGTGCTGGCTTCAGGTAGGTAATTTGAGGCTTTGCCCTGTGCTGTGTGTGTAGTGCACAGTGCTAACCAGACTGTTGACTGTAGGACTGCAGGATGAGAGTTCAAGGCACCATGAAGGGAAAAATACTTTTTTGTAAGTGACAACCACTTGATGTTTCAAGCCTTGCAACCCAACTGTTATCTTTCACATTTGTGGGGGTGGACTGAGATTTCCCACATCCTGTAACCAGGAGCTTTCTTCCCTTCTTGACCTCTCCTGACCTCTTTTCAGCAGATTGTTGTGTTGTCTGCTGTTTGGCCTGATGCCTTCCCTTTCTGTCCCTTCTGCCACCAGCCTGACTGCTCTCTGTTCAGTATGGCAAAGCTACCAAGGACTCCAGAGCATTCAGTAGTTTCCTTTGATTAAAGATCAGACAGCTGCTTGAGGTTAACATTAAAGGAAATTTGTAGAGATATTGGGGAACTGGTGCCAACAGTGTAAATGTCAGGTGAAAATTATAACTGCAGATTAGGAAAGTGAATCTTTGAGGTCTTGGGTTTAGCACACTGGATATGCCAGAGACTAAAAAACAAAACAAAAAAATTAAAGCAGCATAATGTACTTCACTAAGTAACTGAAAATGACTGATGGAAAATCTTCACTTACCCATCATGTGATACCATAATTACATCATGTGCTTTGACATTCAGTTCTCAATGTTTTGGGCTTGGTTTTGTAGCTTGTTTCTGACTTGTTAGCTTTGGATATCCACTATCTTCTTCCTAATCAAAGCTGACATCAAAAATTGGACTTCATCAAAATGCAAAACACAACAAGAGTCAGCCATGCATGGACAGAACAAAGAATACTTTGCTTAGCAAAGGCATTTGATTCTGAACAGTAGTGCACTACTCCATTACTAATTAGAAAACTTGACTCAGTACAAACACCCAATTTACACACTGTTAAAGCTGTTGAAATGTCACTGTAAAAATTTATTTTCCTCTTCCCCCAGGTTTTGTCTGACATATTTGCTTGCTGCAGAAATGGCAAGAAGTGAACAATGTTAATATCACCCTTATAAAATTACACAGTTACATTCCAGAGTCCCATATCTCTGTTGGATTAAACTCTAGTGCTTTATACCATGTCTACACTTTATAATGCATCTCTTTGCTTGCTACAGAAATGGCAAGAAGTGAACAATGTTAATATCACCCTCATAAAATTACACCATTATATTTCATAGTCCCATATCTGTTGGATTAAACTTTTGTTTATAAAGTGTAGACAAGGCTTCATACCTTGTCTACACTTTATAATGCATCTTAAGCAAAGGGGCTAATTCTACCAATGCATAATGAATAGCTAAATTTCTACTAAAATGTAGTCAGTCATATTTCAATCTGTGTATCTGTTGTACTAAACTTCCATGTTTTGGAGCAGAAATTTAAGAATCGTGTGGGAAAGTTACATGGGCAAACATAATATCAGAATGTACAGGTTTAAGCTGTTTCTGTCTCAAGTATCTGTAGTAAACCACCATCAGCCCTTGGCCTGCATTAGTTTATTTAAGAGTTTCTAAAATTATCAGGGTTAGTATGCTGAAGAATTGTTGCTTAATGGAAAAGACTACATTTCAGCAGGAAAGATGGGGCACTCTATGAATGCATTCTTTCTGCTCCCATTCCTGTTTATAATATGTAATGCCAGGAGCTTCATGTCAAATCCACAGCTGTGTTATCAAAGTGGCAAACAGTACACAGGTGGAATTGTTTTCTGGAGATTTCTGTCATACTTTCAGCTACTTATACATGGTCTTTGCTGGATTCTGCTGTAGTGGGCAAAGACACAAAGCTCACAGTGGTTTGTTCCTATTTTTAATGTGCTGAAAGGTTGAAATGTTAGCAGTGTGTTCCTTACTCCTAATATTTTGATGTGTCTGCTGACTGAAATGTGGTGTTGGCCACCCTGTACTTCTTCACTTACGAGAAAAGTAAAGGATTTGAGAAGCACTTTGTTACAGTTCTGTAAGAGAAGGCTGGGATAGTCAGGTTCTGTGTTTGGTTATTCTGCTGGAAATAAATCTTGTACACATTCCTTTCATTGTTCAGTTCAGAACTTGGGCTTTACTTGCTGAAAACTGCTTGGCAGTTTTCAGCAACTTAGTGGTGGGAGTGCACAGTGAAGTTGTTACTCCACACAGTATCATGAGACCCATTTTTCAGGACCTTTGTGATTCTTGATGTGCATTTGAGTTTTCTTTATCTATTTCAGACTAGCAGTGTCTCCATACAGTCTTCCGAAAGATGGCATTACTGTGCTTTGTGTCTCCTTGCTGAAGCAATAGTGCCACCCCATGGAATTGAATTAGCACCAAAGTCTATTTTTCAGGAATAGTGGTTTCAGTTGCAGCATTTCAGTTTCTATGGCATAGTTGACCTGGACAGGCTGTAACATGCACATGGTTGACCTGGTTACATGCTGTAACCACCTGGAAATAATGGAAAATAAAATTCAAAGTTCAGCTGACAAAAGAATTGAGGTGTGACAGCCACTGTCATAATGAAAACAAATAAGGAATATAAACTTGTGTTTGTCTCAGGGTTTTGTTGGTTTTTTCCTTTTTTTTTTTTTAAAGTAATCACTGTATTTATTAAGCAGCTTTTGATTTTGTGAAGATGGAAGAACAATTGTTATAATATGCAGGAAGGTGCATATAAATTATCACTTAGTCATGTGTTAGTTCAAGCCATTTGTTTCAGTTATTCATCAACTCATATTTAAATTTTGAAAGTTATTAAAAGTTAGTTTGCAGAAGTTAATTTACAAGACAATTATAAATGAGGAAAAACTTTTCAAATTGTCACTGTAAGCCAGGGGACAAACTTATTTATGTTCTCACCATGAGTGCTAGTAATTGCTGTTGATTAAGATTGATGTCTTGCTTTATGGAGAATGAAATTCCACTTTTCTCCCTAAGGTGACAACAACAGAATCCCCGTTATCAGCTCACTCAAGATCAGAGACCAGCAGAGATCTGCGGTTTCCACGAACTGGATGCTTCCCTACAACTACACGTGGCCTCCAGACAAGGTGTTCGTGAGCACCCCCACAGCCAACTACACTCTGCGGGATTACTGGAAGTTCTACAGGGACATTGACTTCGAGGACGGCTGGCTGATGAGGCAGGACACGGAGCCCCTGGTGTACGGCATGACCCCGCCCGGCGTGCGCATCCACTGCCTCTACGGCACCGGCGTGGAAACCCCCGACTCCTTCCACTACGAAAGCTTCCCTGACAGAGAGCCCAAGATCTTCTACAGCGATGGGGATGGTACAGTGAACTTACAGAGTGCCTTGCAATGTAGAAAGTGGGTGGACAGGCAAAAACAGGAAGTGGTGATGTTGGAGCTTTCAGGAAACGAGCACATTGAAATGCTGTCCAATGATACTACTATCTCCTATGTGAAAAAGCTGCTCTTTGATTTGTGATAACCTTGTGTTGATAGTTATTTTCCTCACCTGTGATGCCTTCCCTTAAATATGGGGAAATGCCTTTTAATCCCTTGATACTTAGATATTTGAATTATTTATTTTGCTTTTTTAAAAGGTTGTTTTCAAGTTGCTTGGTATTCTAAATGATTGTTTGTCTCTGATTTGTGTTCATTATATTTCATGGTATTTTCACATTCTGAAACTTTTGTCAAATATGCATTTTGGTGCCTCTGGTGTTTGTGTCCAATGGTCATACAGACTTTCATTTGGAGATTGTGCAGCCACTTGCACATACCACATGGAGTCATAGATCCCAGAGTTCCTTTGTGTGGTCTTTGCAGGTTTGGAGTGGAAGGCTAGGAAGGATGGCAATTTTGGATGCCCCAGGGAATGGTATTAACAATTTGGCAAACACAGTAAGCATTTTAAAGGGTCTAGTGTATTCTGATCCATAGTTCCCAGTGGATTAGTTTGTAAATTGTGCATATCTACTAGGTAGAATAGGGAAGAGGTCTGCCTGCAACTGTGCTACCATTGTTGTAATCCAGACTTTTATTTATTACAGCCTACGGGGGGGAAAAAGATAGATTTGTAAATTACTTGAAGCTTCTTTATTAGGTGCCCTACTGGGTTATTTTGGAAAGAGAAAATTATTTGCTTATCAACTTGTAGAATCCCTGATCACATACAGTCTGGAGTCTGAGGAGTTCTCAGCCTGTGCTTTATTTCTCAGTGTGGGAATGAAGCTAAACTGTGATTGGTGCTTGCAATAACTGTAGCAGCGTGGAGTAGCACATCAATCAAAGCTAATTGAATACTGGCAAACAATCTGTAAGGTATAGAATTGCAGTGCTGGTGGAAAACAACCTCCTGTAGTGGAAATGATAATGGATGGTGGGCAGCATTTAAAGAAAAGTGAACTTCTGAAACAGAGTGGGGAATGAAAGCCAGTGTGGAGTATAAACCTTGTTCTCAATCAAATACTTTGGCTCTGGTCCAGTCACATGACTAAGCAGTGATTGGATCAACATTGCATTCCACTGAAAAGAAATTTTTTACTTTAGGACTAAACATAATTTCCCATAGATTACAAGTTTCATTTTTGCTGTTGGAAGAAGTTGGGACACGTGGTTCCTTAAATGTTTCTATAAATTGCTGATCAGGCAGTTCTGTAATTTCCTACAGTGTTGTTCTACTCAATGTTAAAATAGTGATTTCAACTCTGACTTTCACAGAAGTGCTGGCCTAAAGGCCATCATATTTACCATCATGATTACAGAAGTCCTGTTAGAGAAATAGTTACACTCAAAAATTCTCTCTTGCTTGCTTTAAAACCAGTCACCCAGTTAGACAGCACTTAGTTTTCTAAAAGCACAGCTTTGAATGCTTTCAAAATGCTAGGTTCTCCAAGAAAAATATTTTAAGAGTTGCAGAAACTCATCAAACTATTAAGGATTAATTACTTTAGCCTTTAGACAAATTCAGTTTCTTAAGATTAAACTATTTTGGTAGCATGCCTAAAATGTTTTCTGCCACTAGACATATCAGTAAGATCTGTTGAACTGATGGGCTTGAACTCTTGCTATTGTAGAATGGAACCAGGAGATAGTTTTAATTCAGAAATCTCTTGTTAATTCAAAACAAATTGAACTAGAGTCATCAACAAGCTAATTATCTTACTAGGCTTTAACTTCCTAAAAAAATAAGGCTTATTTCCCCCTCTGCGTTTTTTCCTAGTGCTTATGTTGAGGGAGTGTAGACATTTTCCTGATTTTTAAAATGGATCATTTACCTTGTCTTCACTTGCCCAGGCCCTACAGTCCAGCAGCAATATTGCCTAGACTTTTCCAGAGTAAGTACTGAGTTGTCCACAGCCTTTGCAATGTGTAACTGCTGAAATGAAAAAAAAAACAAACCACAATTCCCCCAAAAGAAGAAGCTCTACAACAACAAAGAGGGGGGGAAAAGGCCCCAACCCACCTTCAAAAAATCACCCCAAAAATTGTCCTTTAGCCAAGTGATCTATTTTATACAGGGCTTGTCAGCTGGATAAGCTTCAGGCTTGTGTTCCAAGACTGCTCGAAGATGATAAAGCTCTTCCTTGGTCTGACTCAAATTTTTAATAAATGGCTATGTGAATAAATTACAGAAAACATATAATCACAATCTGTATTTCTTGCTGAAGGAGAATGCCTGTTAATAAGCACTGGATTGAGTGGAGCTGGAGGCTGTATTGCAGGATACCAACATAGACATCAAGGGCTGAAGAATGAGAAAACAATGTAGGTAAACAATTCTTAACCTGATCTGGAGAATGTTTGTAAGATTCATTTGGATCCTAAACCATTAATCAATAGCATTTTCAGTCTCATAGCAAGAATTTAGCTGCAGGAGTTTCTTGTGATTTGAAGTTCCAAAATACATGATTCAAAAAGTGCTTGCTTTTTTGGCTCTTTTTTTCTTTAGTACTTTTTAAATATGCTTTTTGTGACCCAAAAGACAAAAACAAGCACAACTTTTTTATTCTTTTCTAATTTTGGCAACCTAGTACTGTTTCTGAGATTAGTTGGCTGTATCTTTTAACCTAAAGATTTCTAAACCAGTTTTCTGTTAGTAGACAAGCCTTGTGATAGTTAATGTGGTAAAATGAAGCTGAAGGTTTTTCAAGGCTTTTGTTTGTTTGTTCTGTTGTTTGTCACTATAAAGCCTTGTTGTACTGTTGTAAAGAAATGTGTGTACCTGAGGCCTAAGTGCTGTGAGAGAGCAAGCACAGCACCTCTGGTGTTCTTTGATTGCTTGTGGTGCCTCTGCAGGCTGGAGTTTTATGTCCAGAAAGTGTGGGAGCTTCTTGGTCTTTTTTCCCCCTACCCAAATGATCATCAGCCCTTTCATTTGCAGTTTCTTGCCTGTTAGGATGCAGTTCTCATTGAGAAGTGAATGCATTATTCCAGTTGCTGAAGTGGAAGCCCTGCGCTGTGTGAGGAGTGGCTGCTCTCCGAGCAGATGCTCTGCAGGGGCAGCACTGAGCGTTGCTGTCACACCTGCTGCAGCCCCGCGCTCTGAGTGTCTCCATTCCTGCGGGGAGAGAGGTCTGAACAAAAATCTTTACTGAGAATGTGGCACTTGGATAAGAAGATTAACTCAGGTGCTTTACCACACTGCACAGCTGAAGTGTCTGAATTCACTAATGTATCTTTGTTATACCTAAAGCATTAATTATGTGTCTCTTTCAATAATTTTTACTTTGTTTTATTCTTCCAGGATATTTTCAGAAACCAAAACTAGTCTTGAGGACCAAATGTGTTTATTTTTTGGCAACTTGTATAGAAAATGCTGAAGAAGCTTTCAGCTGTCATTGTAGTACTTATGAAGAGGTTTAGAGTCACTATGTGATTTGTATAAAAGCAGAAAGCTTCAATAACAAGCAATAATTGCAAAGGATTTGCAGACCAAAGGAAGGAATGTTTGGTATTAAAGTAATTCTTGGAGCACAGTGTGTTCAAGGCCCTCTTAAATTCAGGGAATGTTTGGCAGTGACTTTGCTGCTCTACACTAACCAGTATTTTGTACAGAACATATTCTGAGGCCTGGCATTTTATATGTTCCTGTGTATGAATGTGTTCAATAGATTTTGAATATTTTATTGTCAAATTTGATAATATAATAAAGTTGATCTAATACAGATTGTCTCCTGTTGTGAATAATGTGCTGTCTCAGTTCACAGAGGAAATGAAAACTTGGTGGTGTTTTTCTTTCCTAAAGATGATTGGTGTCTCTCACAGTAATTCCTGCTTAATCTCCCAAATGCATGTACTGTCTTGTGGTACATTTGGAGTTCACTGTTAATTGTTCTTGAATTTACGGAGGTTTGGGATTGAGACTACTCAATTTCCTTTTGTTTGCATCTTATTTGCTTCTCTTGTGTTTAAAAAAAAGTTCTCGGATGCCTTATGATTCTGCTCAGGTAATTTTTTTGAAATTGGTTCCTCAGTTAAGTGTATTAAATGCCTGCAGTTTCCTTTACGGTGTTGGTTTCCAAACTGATCCAGAAACCCATGCATGATGACCATAGTGTTTTATAGTTGTATGAAACAATCTTTTTCCAATTAGAAATAGTGCATTATGTCTTTTTAGAAGCTGTAATGCTAGACAGTGATTCTGTGAACATCTGGGGTTTTTCTGACATGATAATGACTGTAGTACCAGTGAGTGTTAGTGACTGCTGTTCCTCTCTGTGCCCTAGATGCACTGTTGGGACATCTTGTCCCAGTACAGATCTCACCCATGCCTGCCTCAAGGTTTGTGACCCCCATATGATTGCAGGAGAAAGGGCAATGTGGCCTTCCAGCTCCCTGTTATATGGGGAGGGTCCTGCACTGAAGCCATGTGCCAGTCCTTGCCAGAAGCTGGGGAGCCTGGGGGCACAGGGAAGAGGAGGGCAGGATGATAACAGGCAAAGCCATGAGAGACACGTGTGGGGTCTGATGCTGGATTATAGATGTAACACAGGAGTGAGCAGCGCTTGTGCAACCTCCAAATAACAAAATTACAGCTGCAGTTTGTCTGATGCCATCTTGCTGTGCCATCTTAAGTTATTTCATTAATGATAGGATTGCAGTTTTGAGAAATTTTTACTTTCCCTTGCTTGAGTTGTGGCTTTCCTCTAAAGGTCTAGGTTAGTAGTTTGCTTTGATTTAAGGCTAATGTCCTTTGTGGTCATTCAGATCCACAGATGAGTTAAGTGGAATATTTAGCTCCCAAATCAGCATCTTTTGGGCAAAACCAGAATGAAGTATGAGGCCAGGAACTGCAAGAAATTCACATGCAATGTTTTACTAAAAATAGTGATGTTAAATTTGTTCCAATGATTTCTGTGTATATATATATGTATGTATATATGCAGTAGAGGGCAGTAGTATATAAGTTACAGAGGGTTTTTAGGTACTGTTGAATAGCATCTGTGTTAATTTCACCTGAGAGATACAGGATTGCAGGGAAATGAAGGCCTAAGTTTGATATCCACAAAATGTTTCCTGAAGCAATTGTACATACGCAGGCTCTGCTACTGGAGGGACTTTTTTCCTATCTGATGTAAAAAGCAAGAAACTTCAGCTTGATTCAAATTCAAGTGAAACGATCTAAGGTGTGAATTAGATATTCATTCCAATTTTCATGCTCAGATTAAAGCACAAATTGGACATCACAACTACATGGAGTGGATTGGTGTATAGTACTATGATGTACAAAAGGGATCATGTATTTAAAAAAAGGTGCTGCAAATACTGTCAGCTCTGTTTTCTTATTGCAGTGCTGAATAATGGATAAATCTTGTACCACTTTGTTTGTAACCACTGACTCACACCTAGTAACCTTTTTGGGAAGGCAGATTTATTGACCAAGCTGCAATTCCATGTATAACTAAAAATGTCACCTTATGTGAGTTAAATCATCAAGACAGATGGTAAATTTGACTGCATGAAAATACTTTGCCTACAGATCAAGTATTTTCATCACTATTAGTATTTTTGAGATTGTGTTATGTCTGAGGTAGTCAAAGGATTCTAGTCCAGGTCTAAGCAGGTTGAGATTAGCCAGGAGCTGCTGTTATTATAGCTGTGCTAGCAGAGCCTTTGTACCTGTATAAAAAACAAAAGGCAAGATTACAATAAAGGAAACCTCACTAAATGCCATTATGACCAGTGCAGATGAAAGATGACAGTGGAATCTATAAACAGATCTGGGAGACAGCACTTGCAAGGGCCTCATTTCAGGTCTGGAAGGATGTTGGAAGTGTTTAAGGTTTGATGGGGCTTTGAGCAGCCTGGTTTAGTGTAAAGTGTCTCTGCCCATTGCAGGGGAGTTGGCCCAAGATGATCTTTAAGGCTCCTTTGAACCCAAACCTTTTTATGAACATGAAAGATTAAAAAACACCACCGAATATTCCATTAAGAAGTTCTCAGTCTAGTTTTGGCTCCTAATCCAGTGACATAAGCCCTTTCCTCCTTGCCTTCAATTCAAACCTTTCCAACCAGGCTTTTGTCATTGAGCCCAAGTCTTTTTCCTTGCTTAAATGACACTTAAATCTCAGCACCAAATGCAAGAACAAACCTCCCAGAGCCAAACACAGCATGAAAATCTTTCACACAGACAGAAGCAAATTGTTGACAATCAAGTCTTATGTAGAGTCTCTTTGGAGAGAGAACAAATGCTTCAATAATGGCAAATTATCTTAAAGAAACTCCAGTTTTTTTAGCAGGGATGCCTATACAAAGATAGCATTTAGCTCAGAGCATAAGGGTGTCAGGAAATCAGAAAGAGAACTGAAATGTCAGGCAGCAGGAACAAGTGAGAGGCTGGGCTGGTAGAATGGTGTCTTTGGGGCTATGATGTATTTGTGTTTGTTTTTAAAATCTACTTCATCAAAGCAAAAGGAAAATTCTAACTCCATGAGAGAGAAGGAAAAAACATGTAGCTAGCTGGACTGCAGTTACTGGCATCCTACATCAAAGTCTACATTGCAAGAGCTAACTTAAGGGTTCCTGGCCAGAAGAGTGTGATGTTGGATTGCTAAAGACTGCAGCTGTCTGGGAATCCTGAAGTTATCAAATATTTGCATGTATAGATCATGTGTCTTAAGAGACTGTTTCCTGTGAGAGGCAGCAAAGGATCTGGATTTACATGTGGAGTTAGAAAACATTGTCCCCTTTTCTCCAATTCCACAAAGTTATTTAGCACTGCAGGTCTCAGAGCCCTCTGCTATTCATGGTGAGTGACTTACTCTGGTCTCTAGGCTTCATCTGAAGAAGTCTCAGTTCCCAGCTAAGGAGTTGAGACTCACTTGAGAACTACAAGTTTCACTGCATTTTGCCATTTTTTCATGTCTTCCATTTTAAGAATACAGACCATAGTTTACTTCATCTCCCTGTTCAGACCAGCCTGTGCAGTAAATTCAAGGTCATCATGTTATTGCTTTTCCAGCTGTTTTTGTTATTAACTTGCTGAGGAGGATCACTTATTTATTACCACTGAGACAAGGACATAAACACACAAGACAGTACTATACATCTCTGAAACAGGAGTATCACCTAATTTACAGAAGAATTTGTTTCTGTTGGAGCTTAACAGTAGGACAAGACAAGTTTTATTACCTAATTCGTATGTGTATGATCAGGCTTAGAAGGGTTCCATTTGTAAAGTAAAATTTATACCTTTTGTGATGATAATATCTCATAGGATTTAGGTAAGGAAATAGTTTGGTCCATAGCAAAAGTTAGAGAGAGCTTTACCAAATTTATTTTTAAAAAATGTCAGATTTTGTTAATCCATAAATTAAATCCATTTTGTCAATGTAATAGTGACCTGTTGGATGTATGCCCAAGTGTGACCAACTACTAGCAAGTGTTTTTTACAGAAACATGAAACAGTGAGATGCACAAGAAGAAATACTGCTGCTATGATTCTCTGCTTGTAGCCTCTGTTAAATATTTACATTTTCAAAGTTTTATTTAGTTTTTCAGCTAAATACAGTTTCTGTAATACTAAAGGCTTAACATCACCCTACTTCTGTACAACAAAGTAGCCAGAATTTGGGATCAAATCTACACAAAAAAGTCATCTTATACATAATGTAAGGCTGGTTTTGGGAATAAATATTTAGCATCAGGCCCTTAAAAAGCAAGACACATTAATGGAACAGAGTAAGATACTTGTGTGCTTACTCCTTTCAGAAAAGATTTTGTAAATGCTAAGTATTGCTCAATCAGTATTTTTTCCTGAATGTTTCAGGTCCATAGAGTAAACAATTTAATTTGTTATTGTTTGTTGCTTGTTTCTGTTTCCTGTACTCCAATTAGTAAATTGAGAAATTAAACTGATTTGTCTGGCTTCACTAATGAATAGAAAGCGAATAGAAAGGTCAGGTTCAGACTGAGTTTTCAGAAATGTACAAACATGTGATCCATAAAAATGCTTTAATTTACAAAGAAGAGGCAGGTTGAAAACAGGAAATGCCATGTTTTTCTCTGCTGAAATGAATCAAGTTGTTATAAATAATAGGAGCAGTAGGGTTTAGATCTGACCTTGCATTCCATCTGTTTTACTACAACAGCTTTGAGTTCCAGCTGCAACCAGGAACCAACACCAAAACAGACTGGGAAGCTCTGGCTGCTTTCAGCAAATAGGAGCAGGTTCTGGTGCTTCCTGTAAGACACAAAACTGACTGGAGCAGGCCAGAGCACGTCTTGAAAGCTCCTGAGACTTGTCACAAACTTTCACTGATAAGCTGTTAATTACTCCTTTGCTGTTGTCATGTTGTCCTCACTATAATTCTGTTATGAATTGGTTGCAGAGAAAGAACTCATTTTCTCCCAAGCTCTGTGTGTATCATCAAGGCAAGCAGTGAGTCAACATCAGAGCAAATTTGACTTCAGTGGTTTTGTGGTTTAACCCTCTGCAAGGTGCATCTGCTGCTTTCCAGTCCTCAGCACAGGACCACTGTTCTCTGCATTACCAACTGCCCAGAGCTGGTGCACAAACTTGTCTCAGTAGCAAAGTAAAAAATTATGAAATGCCTATTAATTCAAAATGGATGTAATAGGTAATTTTGAACCCACTGCACTAGTAGTTTGGGACTTAGCTATAAGACTCATTTACTTTTCTAAATAAGGCACCCTATTTCAAAAGGTGTGTGGGAAGCTATGCACAAATGCAGTCAGTAGGAATTTGTGTGCTGAACTCCCACATTACAGTACAACGTCCTGCACCACAGGAGGTGGTGTGTAGGAGTGGGTGGGCAAACTTCAGAACAGAAGAAGGTAGTGGATCACTGGAAAATTTCTCCTTACTCTTTATTTATGTATTCAATTACTCGTCCCAGTTTTTACCTCCTAAACACTCTTATTTTACATGGTTATTTCAAGGCTGAATAGAAGTGCTACATTCTTGATGCAAACCTGTCTTTACTCCCACTTCCTCTTCTGTTTGAATTTGAGATGCAAAATTTTACTGAAACATGATTAACCAACTCCCAATGCAAGTTCCAAACCTAGCTTGCAATTGTCAGTTATTATCCAGGATTCCCAAAGATGAACCACAATTCTGCTACACTTGAATTTAAAAACATTCATATTTTGTAGACAAACAAGTCCTGTTGTTTTACTGTTTACACAAAACAGGAGAGATAGATGGTACATATTGTAATACAAACTTCCATTGGATGCATCAAAAAATGCAGCTTTTCTTTTTGGTCCATCCAGGTGTTAGAACTGCCCCAGAATTGGCAAACAAAATGTTCATTGTTTAAGAAGCTCTCCTAGAAAAACAGTAGTGTTTGAATTCTAACACTGCATGGCTAGAAAAGGGACAATAGGTGGGTGTCTGCGTGATTCTAGAGCAGCAAAAGCAGCAGGGCCAGCTGCTTGGACAGACAGTAGTTATACCTTTGACCAAAGACTGCATTTTTAAGTGGTCCCAATGGATTCTAAATTTGTGTGTTTATGCATTTCTCCTTTTACAGAGAATTCAAACCTAAGTTTATTGCATTTAAAACCCTCCTCAGCTTTACCATCAAACTGCTCTTTAAGTTAGACTTGCACTGGAAAGTCAACTATGGAAGAAAGCACATCTTCTAATTCATTACTGAATTCTCTATTTCTGGTAATTTGCAAAACTTCTCCCTGACAAAACTACATTTAGTCCAGAGTCTTATTATATCATGCTTTAAAATTAGCTTGTGACTTTTAAATCCAGTTCTAGACTGGCAGGGTTTCATTAGAGATGTTTCCAAAACTAGTACTTACCCTCTTAATGAGCCCTTGAAGATATTGTTTATATTTATAATGAGATTTACAGAGGACACTCAATCAGTTCAAACACAGCTGGGTGCATGATGCTGGCTGAGACAGTCAATCCAGTGGAAAGTCCAGTCAGCCACAATTGCCTTTTGATGAAGAGCACTGAGCCCTGGTACCTTGCAGTCTGCAAAGCTGATGAAAATACTGCTGCTTGGCATATTCCACTATAAAAATGGTGATTCTCTGCTAGAGGAAAGATGTTTTATTTTTATTTTTTAATCAGGTTCTCAGTTGTGGTCCTGCTGAGCTCTACAATGTTTGTGGATATTTGGGATTTGGTGGGGGCAGGGAGGGAAGTGCTGTCTCATTCACTGAGATGCTTAACCCAAGGACAAGGGGGAATGGTTTCTGACTGAAAGAGAGTAGGTTTAAATCAGATTTTAAGATGAATTTTATTTACTCCTTTAAGTCAGAGTTGTTAGAACAACATGTACAAGTCCAGGATCTTATGGAAACTTTCTTAATCTACACCTGGCAGCCAGTCCAGAAATAATGGGGCACAGCACCAACTAATCACAAATCTGCACACCAGACATTACAGCAATTCCTAATGTTTCATTTCTGTGTTGCTAATAAAAGCAATGTCTTTGGCTCTTTAAGAGAGTTAAGAGTAGATGTTAAGAAAAGTATTTATGTTCCTGTCAGGGTGATCTGATACTTGTAGAAGTACTTCCCTATGTAGTGCTTAATGTTAATTATTCCTTACTGTGTAATTTATTTCTTCTTCAATATCTTTTTACATTACCTTTCTGTGCTCCATTTATTTCAGTGCTTTTTCTACCCACAGTAAGGTTCTAACCTACAAACATGTCCATGAAAACTGGAGGAGCTCCATGGAAACTAAGGTATTCCTTTTCAAACTGACTAATTTTCCTTACATAACTGCCAGAAGATGAGCTGCAGAGCTAATGCATTGATGAAGATGGCTAGAATGTGCAGACAATAATGTATTTACACAAACTGATGTTTGCTTTAAAAATTATTTTCTATGCTTAACGGCTACTATTGTCTTCTGCAGCTGGAAACTAAACCAGGAAATCCATGTGTTCCATTTTCTCTGTTAGAATGAACATGCTCCTCAGCTGCAGAATAGAAAGCAAAGTTATAAAGTTGTTAGTAATACTCTAATTTACTCCAGAATTTTTCACAGGGCTCCTAAGGCTGACTGACAAAATTTCCCCCTTAATTTTAAAACACAAATTAATTTAAAAATTAGGCTTCATCTTTGTCACCCAGCTGTAGCAGCATGTTCACACTCAATAATCTCTATTGCCATAGCAACACATGCTTGTCAGATCAGGGCTGAATTGATGCAGGAGCCTCTGTGCAGAAATCTGCTAACCCTTAGATATGCAACTCTAGAATACACTAGAATTTATTTTTACTTTTAGAAAGGTAACATTGTTATACAATACAAGATAAACATCTCAGCCTCTCTGATCTGATCTGTGTGACTTGCTTTCTAATAAACCAGAGTTTTGAAGTGCTTAACACAGCTAGAAACAGATTATTCAGGTGACAGGTTTTCATGTAGGAAATTGTAAGTGAAAGTAGAATTATAGATTATGCTGAGTTGGAAGGGACCCACAAGGATCATCGAGTCCAACTCCTGGCCCTGCACAGGACACCCTAAAAATCCCACCCTGTGCCTGAGAGCATCATCCAGATACTCCTCGTGTTCTGCCAGGTTTGGAGCTGTGATCTCTGCCCTGGGGAGTTCCAGTGCTCAAGCACGCTCTGGGTGAAGAACCTTTCCCTAATACCCAACCTAATTCCCCCTAGGCACAACTCCAGCCGTTCCCTCGGGTCCTGTCACACAAGAAGAGATCGGTGCTGCCCCTCCACTGCCCCTCCCGAGGGAGCTGCAGCCCACGGGGAGCTCTGCCCTCAATCTCCTCTCCAGGCGGAACAAGCCAAGTGCCCTCAGCTGCTCCTCATAAAGCTTTCCCTCTATTTACCATTTAAATAATAGTGCACAAACACTGGGTGTTATCCTTTTCCCTTTGCAGTCAGCAGAGAGTCCTTCCCCCTTTTATTCTTTGTAGAAAAATGTGTGTTCACTTTTCCCCTACAGTCAGTCATGAGATACTCAAGTTCCATTGTCATTTCACACGGCTGGATTAAGCAAGGTAGGGGTGCAGAGAAAAGTGATTTGTGCAAGTTTACATGTAAAGCTGGCATGAGAAATACTGTCTTGCAGCTCTGGATGAGTTATTATTGCATTTATCATTATTACATATGTTACCTCTTATATTTGCATCATTACCTGATCAAAAGAAAAAAAAGCAATAATAAAATCTGTCAGCCAAAGTTGAACATTTCATCTGGGTCTGGGAATTCACCACAGAGATTGCTAGGCCTGGTTTTCACTCCAGTATGCTGTGCTTTAGAGACTTGGTACATTTTTAATCAATCAAACTCCATCTGGCTTATCACAACATTCCTAATTCAAGATGTAACATAAATACACAATTTAAATGTTAATCTTTAGAACAGACAGAAATTCAGGTTTACAGTTAATGATCTACTTCCACAGAATATTTCTTCCTTTCAAAAATATGTTTTGAGACCTTTAAAAATGCAGAGATAATTATGAACTTAATCTATAGTTTTAGGTTTTCTAACCTCAGGCTCTGTGGAATAATTGAAATCATTAAGTTCTACTGTACATTTGTATCAGGGTGAGGAAAGATTCCAACCAAGTGTCCTGGGCTCCAAAACATACACTATGCCATCTGAGTACCCACACAGTGGTTGTGTGTGTCTTTATTCAGCCAAGAAAAAACATGTGCATACATACAATTTTAAGTTTAATTTGCTATACTTACCTAGGCTACCATGCAATAGCAATGTTGCTATGGGAACAGGTTTTCAAAAAAGTAGATCACACATGACAGACAGCACACTTTTGGATGTTTTTTGTATATATTATGCCAGGGTGGATAGCAAGCATATCAAAGTAAAGGCTAACTTTAAGTCATATATGCCCTGACCTACAATGAGATTCCATTGATCATTTTGAATTATATTTTTTTAAGGATTCTACAAAGCACTAGTTGTTTCCAGGTGTGTAAGAATTCTTTTCCCTCATCTTTATGTACTTTATATTTAATTTGTAATTTCATATCTTCCTATCAGGTCCTCCCCTTTTACTCTTATTTTTACATTAATATATTCATAATGCTCATTTACTCATTCATTCTTCCTGCCCATTATATGCATCTTTCTTTCTTTTTCACTCTTTCTCTCTCTGTCTCTGTGTGCATTTTTCTTAGGATTTTGAATCCTCTTTTGTGTATTTTGCAGTCTCCCTTTACTCACAGTGTTAACCCCAGACAAAACACTCAGCATTTGCTCTGACACGAGGGCCAGCAGACACCCAGAGCCACGATAACAATACTTAGAGTGGCATTTTTTCATTCAACAAAATGGAATATGTATTTCTTCCTTCCACCTCCTCAAGAGAAAAGAGGAAGAGTCACTTCTTCTTTTTGTTTTATGCATTATAAAACTATGGCAAAATGACGTACACTTTCATTTGTTCTTTCAAAATCTCTTAATAAATCCATTTTTCAGAGTTTATTTCCTACTGTGCCGAGTAGCAGGTATGATGTTTTCTGTAAACTGATGATATAACCTTTACATCCTAGCCGAGAATTTCCAAAACATCCCCAAATCTTTAAAATGAAAGGTAACACAAGCAGCCAGCTGAAGAACAGCTAAAGACCATGCAAGTGTAGCAGAATTCCAGAAATCTGTCACATCAATTCCTTCTTTTTAAATGCTCATGGAAATGTTATTAAAGATTTTTGTAGGTCTTGACATAAAAAAAATGGTATTTCATACCTTAATTTGACTTAATATGCATTGAAGAACTCTAGACTAATAACTTGCTTGACAAGCATCCTGTCCTGGGCTATGTTGTGCTTCATGTGACATTTTGAGCTGTTAGTCAGACACCAGCAGTGTCAGGAAAACGTCATCCCCAGTGGAAGGTAATATATTCAGATCAGTTCTACTTTTCCAGCTTTCTGATTTCTTCCTGTTCCATGATTATTCTTCTGCATCAACATTTGCAGGAATTTGTAATTCAAATATAGAATTTTTCAACCACCAGCAGCCCAAGTTCCATCTGGGATTTGAACAGTCAAGCTGAGCTCCTTCTGCTACACACAATACTTACACCACCACTGCCAATAAATATTGTGAAATTAGAATTCTGCAGGCAGACTTTCTAATGAACAGAACAATTTGCTCTTTCACACTCTTACTATGATTCTAATTATGATTCCCATAAAAACTAATTTTGTGAGGTAACATTTTTATATCCCAGTCAATCAAAATGTTAGTCACATAGCCCTAAATTCATGTGCATCCTTAATAAAGTTTTAAAATCTGTGAGCATGAGTGGCATGTCCATATGACATGCACTGGAAGATGTACAGCACCAATTTCCTTGAGTGACAGCAAACTGTGGGGATTGTATTAATCACTTTTGGCTTTGCCTTTTTTTTTCTTCTTCTTTCTTTTACAGAAACAGAAGGCTCAACGTAAGCTTTTACAAAACTTAACATACAGCAAGACTTGTGGTATAATTGGCTTATACATACAAAAACAGAAGAGATTTTAGAGTTACCCTCTTTACATTTAATGTATTCAATTCATTAAAAACACCAAGATCTGCAGTTTTCTACTGTATTTCAACTGACATTCATTTTCAAATAAAAGTGTGCTGCATTTTTGTAAGATGTACCATTTAATCTTTTCCATTTATAGTCTACTACTTCATCTGCTAACTCAGAAATACAGTGATTCTGAAGTTCACCATCATAGTAAAATTAGTCGCTATAAGTCATTTCCCTTCTTCAGCTACAGTGCAGATAAAGTTGTATTTGCCTGGCAAGTACTTTAAATAGTTCCCATTTCAATGAGATGGCTACCAGACCACAAAACAAGTTGCTGCTGCACTGCTTTGCTGAAACTGTTAAAAATGAGGCTAATTTAGAAAACTGACACAACCCAGAAAATAAATGTCAGAAACACAAAGAGCTTGAATACAGTGAGTTTCTCCATTTCTCCCTCCTGTTTAGATGAAAAAGAATGACATATCATTATGTGAGTTATTGTGTGAGGTGGGAAAAAACCCCAGGTATTAATAGCTCTGTAAAAGGTCTTTAGGCATACATAATGTACACACTGACTGCATGCAATTCCATCTGCTTGTAGGATAGAAGCCGAGTAAGTCAATATTGACCAATTAGGCTTATTAAAAGAATATACAAAGCACTACAAAACATATTGTGTGAGTAATCCTTACAAAATCTCTGGGGCTATTAACAGTTTTCCCTGCCCAGTTCTATGCATTTTGAAGCCCTTAGAAAATTGTTTCTCTTTGTAATTTAACTTCTTTATAAGTATAGCATGAAGTGAGCACTCTCATGCTACAGGTATCAACAGTTCCTTAGGCATAAACACCAAAATGCATGGCTGCAGCTAGGAAAAGAGTTTTTTAATAGATGTATATCCACAGACAACAAGGCTTGCTGAACAGAGAACGGCATGGCAAATATCAAACTAAACAGTCAGTAAAGACAACTGTAAACATTAGCTCTTTACTCTTTATGCTCAGTTTATTCCTGAACACTCAACATTTCAGAAAATCCCCTAGGTCTCCAAGTGTGCTGTTGATGAAGGATTTTGCAGTCGTTTTCTCCTGTTGGGGAATGTGACACTAGATGGCACATCACACCATGAAATGTGTAATGAAGTGTAAGCAAATGCTGCTTGCTCTAGAGCACACTACTCATTTAAAAAGCTCCTTAAATCAATACAGTAACACTTCTACATCAGACTTGAAATCTGCTTCTGAAAAAGGTCCTTGAAGAATAAATTTCATACAGAATTCATGGGTAGATGTTTAATTTACTACTAAATTAATCTCAACAGGCTGATGCTAAAATACAATTTAATATCCACATGAGAGTCATCAATATTAAGTTATGCTTTTCTTTTAAAACTATTTGCAAAATAAAGCCAGCATGGTTTAGTTTAACTAGTGATGTGTTACTGTCCAAACCATGATTTTAATTCATATATCTTTAAGTGAAACTGCCAAACTTGAAACCCAGAACTGATAGCAGCTCTCAGAATTCAGAACTCAGTGATTTTTTGCATATTAGAAATTACTAAGACTGTAAAGTTTAGCTGTAGTCCCCCAAACCTCATTCTTTCATAAAGTGAGGTTGTATCACAAATCACAATGGATCCTGTGCTCAAAGCTGTACACCTCAAGGTCTGGAGCTTTCCAGGCAACCAGTGTAGTTTATTCATAAGGCAAGTAAAAAGTGCATTTTTAGGCCTGTAAATAAATGTCTAGGATTCACCCAGGTATTATATTTATGATGCATGGTTGCACAAAACCCCTTAAATTAGATCTGTATTTCACATGCCTTGTAACAGCTTGGAAACATTTAAATAGGAATCTAGCAGGCAGAGTATTCTTAAGCTACACTGATGTTTGATGCATGAATCCTGTAACAAAATGCAAAATAATCTCTGAATAAGAATTGGCATGCATTTCTTTTAAGCTCCATGAATAAAAAAAGAGAGCTTCTCTTTTCAAAATAGAAATAAAGGAAGATCTCATAGAGAAATAATTCAGTCAGTGCAAAACAGTGCTTATATTTGCCTTCATATGAAGGCAAGGAAGTGAGAACATAGAACAAAATGTAATTTTTCTGGAAAAGAAAAATAATTTTTAGAACTCTATTTCATCTAAACTGAGTCAAAAGCCTAGAATGTTTTAAATGACAAAGTAATTGAAATAAAAAGAAGTTAAATGGTTGCCATGGCTGCCTCCAAATGCTTTGATATGCTTTTCTGTCTTTATTTTTAATCCTAACTCTGAATTTTTGTCTTTTACTGCCACATTAGCCATTTTTCTTAAGAAGTCAATTCCACTGCTTGATATCTTTAGCTGGCAAGGCCAGACAACTTTGGGATAGTAGATCTCCTAGTCCAACATTTCAGTTCAACATTTTACATGTTAGAAACAAGACTGGAAAAGGATACTTCAATATCTAGTTCCTCTGCAATTCAAAGATAACTGTGGTTAAACAGTTATTGCCTTTTTTCCTTTCTCACCATGATTTTTCTCATCTCTGGGTAGATACCCAGCCTAGAATAAGATTCTCTAGCTGTAGAATATGATTTGCTCCACTTGCATATGGAAAAAGAGCCAGGCAAGCAGCACTCCAACCACAGCTATTTTGGTAGCAACAGCACCTTACAGAGTGGGCTCCACTAAGATAATGTGGTTAAAACTGCATCACTCAAAGAGGGTAAATTGTCGAAAATAACTTTCCCTCAAATGCACTAATCAGGCTTGTATTTGTATGTTGAAATTACAGGCAGTTTTCCATTGCCAACAACTTTGTGGCAAACCAAAAACACAGGGGTTTTTTTCCCTTTCCAGTACCCACACACTGATTTATGTTGTCCATTAGGTAGAAGGAAGTTTTCTCTGTCTTCAAAATAAAGCAATCCTTTAATAAAATGAGTTTGGACTTTGAAATGCCAAAATAGTAGCTGGGATAATGTAATCCAAAGACAAGCTCTCTCCTGTCATAATGCTGTGGCTAAACCATAATCCCTTGAATTCCATTATTTTTGAAGAAAGATCCTGGCTGGTACTACCCATCAATGTGGCTCTGTTTCCAAGAGAATTACACTCTAATTACACTTTAGAATATGCCAGGTTTTCCCCTGTAATTTAAGGGGAAAAATGGATGTTGAAAGGCTGGTCAGCTTCTTCATGAGCAACCAATGCCAAACAAATTATTAATGAAAGAATTGAGTTTGCTGTTACGTCACCACAGCATGAGGGTGCTTTTAACATATTTTATATAGAAACCATGTTTTAACTGCAGCATTATGTAGCATTCCATCCTAGGATGGACAAATTAAATACAAATAAACATTGGGAAGATCTGTATCTAATCTCAGCCAGTATCCAGGTACATAGGGCTACATAAACTGACAATTATCAGTGGGTTTGGGAAGATTTCATTTGTTTGTGTTATTTTACTCAGTTATAGTGTTATAATTGGAAGCTGAAAATCCAAGGATGCAGAAAGATCTAGAGATAATAACAGCCCTGAGCTAATGACATACTCCTGTACTCTAAGGAGAGCACTTTAGGCTTCAAGGATAACAACCACTAACAGTTCTAAAGCCACTGTAGGATCGTGCAGGAGCACAACCATATGCACAAACTTTAAATAGCAAAGAGCAAAGAACAAAGAACATAAAACCAAATAACCAGATTAAAAGTCTACTCTTTCAGAAATCACTGGAACTGTGTACTTTACCATTCCAAGCCCAGACTTATAGCCTGGTGTTAGCAATCAAAGTCTACAATTAAAGGGAGAGATTCTTTAAAAAAGTCAGCAGCTTCCATTTAGGATAGAAATGAAAGAAATAAGTCTCCTAAACTCTTGATCAACCAGCAAGTTCCAAACAGTTCTGTATTTTTAACCTGTCACTATTGAATTTTGAGGTCTAAATATGAATAAGGTCTTGTTAAACAGGATCTTTGATGCAGTGTGGAGAAGAGGTATTTGAAAAACATTTTCCTTTAAAACATAGCCTTAAAAAACCAGAACACCCCAACTAAATTGTAATTCAGTCTCCTACTGCAGCCACAGTGTTGCAGACTGTACTGCAGTGCCACCTTATTTGCAGCAACAAAAGCCCTACAGATCTACCATCATGAAAGCAGAGTTTTGTGGCATGCCAGCTGGGTGCACTCCTTAATTAACTAGGTAGTTAAATATCTGATAAATTTATCCTGGAATTTCTGATTTCTTTATTTCTTTGTAAAGGGTGTATATTTTTTAACATTCCAAGTCTATACATCAGCAGAAAGCAAAAGTTGGAAAGTTGATCACAGTACAAAGCTGATTAAGGAGGAAATAAAAGCAGACAGACACTGTACATGCTTGGATCAGGAATCTGTTTGCAGTGGTAGATAATTTGTACACATCTCCTCTATCTGAATTTATAGGAAATAAATCTAAGAGCAGAAGACTACTATCACTCAGAATAGTAGTTCATGAAGTATAGTTAATGAAGCTGCAAAATTACTGAGTGCTTTCTTTAGTGTTTCAATTTAACTTTACAAATGGTGTTCTCCATTTTTTGTACTCATTGTAAACTACATAATTAAAAGACATCATACTCTGCCACTAAAGAATTCTTTGTTCTCATTCCTTTTCCTAAAATAAATTCAAGTTAAGGTACATTATTATTATGCATGTCTAGGAAAGTAGAACATATCTAAAGCTTTTAAGTGCTCCTTCCCTAATTCAGTTATTCACATTAAATTAAAAACTTTCACTTCAGAATGTGCAGTTGATATTGCTATGGCAACGTTAGAGGAGTGAATCCAATTTTTGGGAAGATTTGCTCTCCAGATTTGTTGCAGTATGACAAGCCAGTGGTTCCACTCTGGGACCCAGTGTTTCTTACCACACTCAAGAATAGGGGATTAAAAGAACTAAGCCGGACCTCTGCTGGACACTGCAGCTGTTCACAGATTTAACAGTGACCTAGCAAAACCCTGGAAATCAAAGGTAAAGACTCCAATGACCAGACTACCAATAATTTATCCCAAGAATGTCAGTAAATTCCCCCAGTATAGGACAGCAAGCAATGACAGCAGAAGAGTAAAGTCTTCCAGTCCTTGGGATGTCACAAATTTATGGGCAACAGAGTAAGTCAGGTTGGACTGCAGTTTATTGCAAATTGAATTTATCACCAGCAGTAGAGATTTGGTGTTTTCACTCTGCATAGCAATTTTTTCCAGTGACTCTCTGGAAAGGTTTAAGTAAACAGGAACAATTTGTTCAAGAAAAATGTTATCTCTATGACTGTGATAAATGCCCTGTGTCATCTTATCTACAGCAAATGCAAAGGAAGAAATTTAAATACCTAATACCAGAAAGAGACTGTACTTAAACATATGTCAACTGTACCAGGCTTAGCTGAATACCATATGCCATGGAGACATGACTTACACTCATATCCATATACAGATTATGTGACATTTTGTTCTCTATCAAATTAATATTTTAAAGGATATTAAAGAAATTGTGGGGCAAAGGTAAAAATCAGATTATATAGGTAGATTAGCCTTTGGAATTCTCATTATTTAACTTTAAAAATACTTTCATATTGGTCTGTAAAATTTAATAAGAATTCTTTAAAGAATAGAAGCCAAGATACAAGGAAAAATTAGAAATAGATTCCATTTAATAAAATCTTACCTGATCAAAGCTACCCTAGGCTTAATTTTAAATTCATATGTTTAAAACCACAGAATGGAAACTTCCAGTTATGTTGAAAGCCATGTTCTGCATATAGCCTTTCCCTTTTGGAAGCTGAACCACAGCCTTGCTCTTTATTTACTGAACTTTCTCTGTGCTTGGTCATCACTGAAGTCTGTCATTACAGACTCTGCATAGTTCCAGGCCAAAAAGCAGAACTATGTATGAACCTTTCTAGCAGCAGAGGTAAAACAGGGATACTTATAGGAATTCAAGGCATGTATTAACATTCAGGATCTTGAGCAGAATTCTTTAAGCAAACAAGAACGAGCTGCAAATACTGCGTACATTAGTCCTAGATGAACATTTGCAGCAGAATAAAATGAGCTGTCATTCATTCTCTTTACTTCCACTTTTTCAATTTTCATTTCCAAATGAACACCTAGTTGGAAAAGAATCCTGTTCCCTGATCTTCTCTATGATTTTCCAGAAATAGAAAAGCTTGAGCTGTTTTTATGAAGAGAAGTGTAGTTTAATTTTTTCACTTGTGTTCAGTTTTGAAGGATGAGTGAGTGAACAACAACATATATTTGCACATCTATCAATGTGAGGAAAAAAATTGGAATATTTCTTAGTGATGATGTAGGTATGCTGATGTAGGGATTAAGAAACAGTGATTTTATAGTCTAAAAACTGCATGAACCAACAGAAGTTCAGCAAGTAGAAAATTGTCACTAAAATATAAAGTCAATCTGGTACATGCTAACTAAAATCAGACATATTTAGCTGTTAATTTTGCCTTATAAAACACAGTGATTTTCTATCCTTAACATAGCTCTTTTCCAGTTTGCTTCCTGTTAAAAAACAGTTTGTTAATGTAATATTAACATTATTGCAGTAATATTTTATTGATGCTGTGTGTGGAACAGAACTTACTGTTAACCATTGTTATGATCCTTCATCTTTTTATGGCTTAACAAGGTGTGTACTCACAAGTGTTCACAGCCTAACTATTCAATCTCCTTTATGCTTCTAAGGATCTTACTATTAGCTGGAGTTTGATTTGTTAATTCTAAATTTAATTGAAATGTAGAAGATTTTTTATATAGTACTTGCGCATCAATTCTAACATTTACTCTTCATTCACAAAATTCTCCTTTTGGTGCCACAAGTCTTTTTTGAAGTGGTCATCTCAGATGTTTAATGTAAAAATAATTGGGAAATTCTATATTAATTGAGTAGCATAAGCCAGGTTTTGTAATTACAAAACACCTCAAGGAAGTGCAAATGAACAGTTCTACATATTTTCCATGAACAAGCAAGATAAAATAAGTGAAGTAACTGTGTAACTATGAAAAAATAATCCTATCATTGGAATTCCAAGAACAGCATAAGTAACCTACATTCCTTTTTTCTCCATTTCACACAAATTCTCTTGATAATCTTCCTTCCACCCAGAGATGAACTGTCAAAGGAATAGAGAACATACATACATACATAAAAATAATCATCAAAATCAAAAGGAAGAATGTACAGTCAGAGTAACCAGACTTCTCTGTTTTTGAGACCACACTTGACCTCATGAAGTCAGAAAACAAAGTGTCATTATGTGCCTTAAACAGAGCTTTTTATTCCATTTGTGCTCCAGAAGAGGAACTGTGTTAGGTGGATTTGAGTATTGCTCTTTTTACGTGAACAAAATCAATCTTCTTCATTGTTCCTGTCCTATTTAAGTAGCTTCCTTGCTGGCTCTGATGGCAGTCACATAATCTCCTAATTCACACGTGATTTAAAATCTGACTAATGAGTAGCAAGATTTATTTTCATATAACTGACAACATATATAATGTGCAAAACTAGACTAGAAATATTCAGCATCTTAACTCTTACTTAACTTTTCTCATTTTCTCACTTGAATCCTCTTAGAAATGGAGATAATATTAGTTGAATATTTCAGACTTTGAACAGAATGCTTTCTTATAATCTAAAATGAAGTAATTTGTATTTTTAAAGAAAAATATCTGTGTTTATCACTATAACTGCCCTTGTAGACAGAACCCGTTTCTAACACTGGGATGCACAATAACAAAAAAAAATAAAATAACTTAAAACATCCACATGCATTATAAAAATGCAGTTTAAATCAGCAATCTAAGCCAGGGTTTAGAAAGGGGCATTAGGATACAATATGCTGTATTTTATGCTCTACTGCAGTGAAATGAAACTTATAAATGTGCTGAAGTTTAAAAGCTTTTCTAAAACACATGGCTATAGACACTCCTGGAATTATGATAAAGACTAGTTATTTATCCTAGTTTAAAAAAAAATCTTATAAATTCAAGATTGCAATTAATTACTGCATTGAAAAAAAGAGCACCAAGTGACTGAACAGGATGTTTTAGCACAGAGTTACAATTAAGTTCTCCTTTCTTTATCTGATTGTCTCTGTAACACTCAAGGAAATACCACCAGGCACAGATTAGTGTCACACTCCTGAAGCTGTAGGTAACTTGGAGAGATATTCCATAATCCTTCACTCCTAGCAGAGCTCCAGAGGGGCTCATAGGAACATCTATATATTTAGCACATAATGAGGAGAGAGGCTTTGGGCAAGACAAGTATGTAGGGAGAGGGAAGGTTGTAAATTATTAAATGTTTCAAGAATTACGACTGTTACTAAATGACTGCACAGTTACACATTCTATATCATTTGTAAAGGGAGGAGATTATGAAACAAAGCAATACTAAAACAGAATGCTGAAATCAGTTTAAAGAACTCAAGAACTGTTCTCTTTTGACAGGTTTATACCATAATATTCATAAAATATCTATAAAGATAGATTTTTTCAAAACCTAGTGAGACATTTAGCCACAGCATTCTGCTGCTAGCAAACAAACTAATTAAATAAATGCTAGCTTGGATAGGCTTAAAAATGCTGCAGTATAATAAACATATCCATTAACTAATCTCTTACAGAGTGTTGATATTTTGATGTGCTTCTGAGGAAGAAAGCTCCGAATATACATCTGTTTTTCATATGATAGTTTATGTCAGACCATGTGGCCAAACAATTACAAAATTTTAACTTGCTAAGGTCCTCATTATATTTTGTCTTACTCTTTATTTTTTCTAAAGCTTCCACTTAAAATTATTTGTAATAAACAGAAAAGAAGAATCCTCTTCGAACAGCACTAAATTGAGTGTGTCTCTACATAACAAAAGTCAAAATAAACATTCCAACTTGAACGTGTGTTGTGCATCTCTTTGTTGCTGGAAAAGTACATCTTACCTTTATCTTTGCCAATTATGTGCATCACCTTAAACATTATTTTCTCTGAGAACTGCAGCTCCTCGTAAAACTGCAAAAAAATAGAAAAAAGAAATGGTCACATTGTACTTTCTTAAGGTCATAATATAAATTGTCACTCCTGTTACTATAGAAACAGAGTGGATTTCATCATTCTAATGCATGCAGTGATAATTGTTCTGCTTTCAGTCTGTGGATAGGTAGTTAATGGTGCCAGTTGCTGTTAGCACAGACACAGACTATTGTCATCTAAGCCCAAAGCTGCTGTCTCCTGTTCTGTCACTGTGAGCTTTCCTAACCATCAGCAATTCAGAGGGGAACATTCAGGCAGAATGAAGAGCTGTTCACAGGCCTCCGTTCTGTGGCTGAAACAGAATTCCCTGCAGGAATTATGTTCTCGAATGAAAACCAAATAAATATGACACAGCACAGAGTGCTTCTTCAGATTGTCCTGTCACATCATTGCACAAAAACTGTTTTCTGAGCTTATAAAATTTACATTGCATTGAGAAAAGCTTCAGTTTACATCCTATGTATAGAGCAAGATTTCACTGGTACAGCCAGATACCACGAGCTTACAACACACATCTCTGTGCAACTGTGTATTTTAACCTTGAGATTATAAACAGATCAATGGGTACTAAATAAATGTAAACACTGCAGTTCTGGGAGTTCACAGCTATTCCACAGGTGCTCAAATTTAGGCTCATTTAGAACACATAGGTGGAAAGTAAGGCAAAGTGAGAGCAATATGGGATAAGAGAACAACTGTCCAAATTCCAGCATTGTCTAGTTTCAATCCAAAACTCAGTTGTATCAGTTTTAAAACAGATGCACTCTAAAATGAGCAGACAATGGGTTACTAAAAGTACTGTTATCACTGTTACTCAGGTTTGGCTTAAAACATGAAAGATTTATTCTCATCAGTTATTGTCAGTTCATGTTAATTTGGCAATAATTCATGGAAGTTATAGGGAATTATCTCCTTATAGGAGATGCAGCTAATGTGTAGTTTAAATATTAATGAGCTTATTCTTTATAAGGACAACTGCAATGCTTAATATAGATTAGTCAAGCATACAGATGCTTTTCTTAAAATTGACATGCTTCAAATCAATAGGGTTACAGGTTAACTATAAAACATTGTTTTCTGTACTTAGCCTTCCTCGCTCAACACCATGAAATACATAAATTGTACAGGATTGTTTTTCCCTCTGACATATGTCTGTGCAATTTGGTTCTGAAACACTTTCAGAAACCAACACTATACGAAAAGCAATTGGCTTTTCTTGTCAGTTTTCCCAGTCTAAAACTGACAAAAGTGTTGTAATGAATTACAGCAGTATATAATCAAAAGTAGACATACATGGAAAGTACTACGAAAACTGAATTATGACTGAAATTATGCTTGGAAAGGTCTGTTTAGAATCCCATCTGTGAACACAGAAAATTATAACAGACAAAATGTTGATGGTGGTATAATTTGTGAATACCTATAATGACATTAGTTGTTGCTGGACAGATAAAACCACCAAGCCATACAACTCCTGTACAGTTCTTTTATGAATTATTTCTCCTCGGATCCGAAGAATTGTAACATACGGATTCTTACCCATGAGATTTTATGCAGTGTATCCCTGTATGTCTCTGAGTCCTGAGGTTTTCCCAATTCCCCTGGGAACCATCTCTCTGTTATTCATACATATCTACATACATACCCTACTTATTTTGTATTTAGGTCACATCAGCTATGCACACACAGCAGCACCAAACAGGTCACCATATGTCCAAAAATTCCACATATATTTGTTATGTATGTGCATTCTGAAATACATTCAATTTACTACAGTGAACATATACATTTGTTCAGAAAAATGGTAACCACAATTAGAAATTTGGCAGAATATCAGCTACACAGTAAACTCCAGTCTTTTGGAGAAACACCAGGGTTACTGCATGAGTGCTCCATAGTGCACATACACATACAACTTCCCCACAAATGTCAGGCAAATGTGATAGCCTTGTGTTTTCTGAAGATTTTACTTTTTTTTGGCAGACAGCCAGGCTGAAAAGATTCTCCTGGAGCCCTATAATCCATATCTGGTAATATCTCACTTCCTAGCAAGCATATATAAAACTATGTGAGAGAAGAAACAAGGTTCTAATTCTCCCCACTTTGACAAGAGCCCAGTGGAAAGAAAACCAACAGTGTTCTCTGCCAATGTGGCTTGCTACAGAAAGCTGGAAATGGCTGTGACCATGATTCCTGCCCTTCAGCCCCTGGCACATTTGCCACAGCCTGGCTCATTTGCTCAGAGCAGGCATTGAGCTGGGACTTGGAACAAAAACAGAGTGTGACCAGTGAAGTTCTGTTGACTTTTTTTTTTTAACAAGTGTTTGCTTCGAGCAAGTATAGCTAAAATAAATAGATCATAATAGGAAGATAGTAATTAGGCATATTTCAGTAGCCAGCTTGACTCCCACAATACTTTGCTAGAGACAATATTACATACTTCACCTTCATTAATGATACTGCAGTGTATCACAAAATACTGTTTTCTAACCTGAACTGAGCCAGAATGCACCGTGTGGCAAAAAGACCAATGAAAATTAAGTAAGAACAAATTACATACTATGGTATGAAGAACAGCAGTACAATTAAAATTTGGAGAGCAATAGTCCAGAAAAAGTGACATTCTTTTCCTATTCCAAATATGAGATCAGTACCTTGTAAGCAAAACTGGGGCATGTAAAAAACCTGTCACATTTCAAGACAAATCACCTATGCAAGTGCAGCATCTTTTATGATGAACAATGCAGTCATACAAGGCTCAATGAACTCAAAGACAAAACAGCTGGAAAAAGTTCACTGCAAAATACATCTACAGCTCCTTTGTGAGCTACTTAGATGAGAATGCATCTCTTCTTCAGGGAAAGCTGGGGAGAGAATCTGTGTCTGTGATCCAGGTCTTTTTGAAATCCAGACAGATTTTGCTCAGAGGATAAAATCAGCTTGCTTTCTTACAGGTGTCTTTTGTATGCAGCTGTTAATTTTCTTGGTAGCTTTTGGTGCTTTCATTGCATTTCCCTATACTTGGCAGGGTGGGCAACACCACAACAAACAGAAACATCCTCACATGTACCAAAATCTACAGATCACAGTTCACTTAATAGAAATTTTTAGACACTAGAATGGAATTCTTCCAGGCCACACTCCCTTTACAGCTATTAGAGAGGGGATTGAGACAGGAAATTACTTATTAACAACATTTTAATGTAGACTGCCTTGTTCAGCAAAGCAAATTTGGTCTGGGAAGAAACCTTTCCCCATCAGCTCTTAAAATGATTCAGGTAATATTCTTCCTGATCAAAAGACTAACCAATTTCCTCCTGACCACATCCTTCTCTGCTCTGACAATGAATGCCATGAAATAAAAGCCTGTAGGCACATGCTGGAGTAAAAATATTTTTAGATTTTTAATCCCCTGGCTGGATACAGCCATATTAAATATAGATTACTTTTTATGACTAGAGATAAAATGGAATGAAAATAGGAAAATTGTCACTGAATAAAAAAGTAGTGTGGCAATGAAGGCATACGATGTACTGTAGATAATACAGTATAGAAAAAACTAATGTATATGTTCATCATACCAGGCAGAAGAATGAAGGCAGAACATATTTCTGATGTATATAAATTAATATTAATAATTTATAAATATATTCTTGCTCCAATTCTATGACTGAACCGTTCTTCAATTTAAAGGGTCTTATTTAAAATGTTCTCTATACAAAATGAGATTCAAGCCCTGCAACCTCCATTTACATAGTCAAGTCTTGGGACATAGATAAAATATAACTACTTTCCACTTAAAAAAATTCTAAAATAAAAAAATATGTTTGTACTTCATATGCAAAGCTTCAGTTCCTTTGGCTAGTCTTGCAAAACAAAACAGTCCCATTGTGGTGAAGGATTCCAAACACAAGTTAGTATTGTAAATAATATGACAAGCTGATCTTTCAGCTAGGTTTTCACTGCACTGATACTGTCAACAAGTTGGACTTTTCCTGTAAAAATTATAAATATGTTGGATTTCCATTGACGTTTCAGGATATCTTCTTTTGTTATGGATAACATTTATATTTTCTAGAAATACATCTGCCTTTAATACAGAAGTAGAAATCAAGCAAACCAGTCAATCCTCTCCGTGCAGCTGACCACCCAAATGCCAAGAGTTAAGTGGGATAAAGTGTGCAGCTGCAGTGAGCAGTGAAGTGGCTGCTGGGAAGGACTGCTGTGAAAATTGTTTGGCTACCTACTGAACAGTTTAGCAGTAGACAGAGAGAAAAACATTGAACACTATGTTTTAAAATATTACCCCAAATTTATCCAATTTATTGCAAGATTCATATAGCCAATCTTTTCTGTCTGGAGCAGAGTACATATAGGATGGATTAGGGAAAATGAAGGTGTTCCAAAGAGTGGCTGATAACATTCATGTTACCTTCAATGGAAGTAGCAAGGCTTTCCTGTGAAAATGCTTCTTTGACTATTCCAGAATCCAAATTTACTGGAAGCTTCCTTTCATTTATAAACTTAAATCCTTTTTTTTGGTACATCTTAATGACATATATTAAAACCAAGAGCAAAGAAAAAAGAAAATAATCAACTCCATAGCCTTTGTGCGTATTTTTCTACGCTGCTTACATAAATCAGTCATTTACAACAGGAAAAGAAAGGAACTAACACCTTCATTTCAAACACAGGAGGAATATCAAGGTACCTAACTAGACAGCCAATGAGGTGGTAAAAGTCCTGCATGAAAAACCAAAAAAAAAACCCCAAATATTCTTTGATTTCCACCCTGCCCTGCCCCCTCCCCACCAAAATAGTATAATTTTGTGTGTGATTTGGTCTGGTTTGTTCTTTTGTTGTTTGGTGGGTATTTTTGCTTGTTGTTTTTTTTTTTTTTCCCCAGAATTTTTCCCAAAATGTGGCATGGCAGACATCTGAAACACTAATCAACTGCGAGACTGGAAAAATTGTTAGTGGACACAGCTCTGGCTAGACTTTTCACAGAATAAACACTGCCACTTAGCAGAGACTGAGTTATAGGGCTCTGCTCCAAAAATAATGCAGAACTCCAGTTCTGCCTATTGCATAGAAGGAAAAAACATTGGAGTTCAACAACTTTCTGCTGATGAACAAGGATTATTTGGGTTGAAACTACATATTGAAATGTAATGTTCATTTTTGTAAAGTAAGAATCATTAAATAACACTGAAACATCTATTATTGCACAGTATTTAAACATTTTGAACTCATAGTTCTATTTCTGGATACTTCTTTGTCCCTGTTTGAAATTTTGAAATTGTTCACAGCTCAATAAGGAAACTGAAGGCAGCCTTTAAATAATTGTCTCTGCAGATGAAAGATAACTAAATTTTGAAGATCTAAGGAGTCAAGAAGAGCACAGTAGCACACAAAGTCAGTTTGATTACAGAGGGTCAGACTAGCCTATGTTTCATCAAGTGTTATAAATTCTATTTTAAAAAAACCTTTAAACTTGTGGAAACTTTCAATACATTGCAGTATGCAGAATTGAGAGCATAATCCTGCACCTCTGATATTGAGCTGCCTTTGCAGAATTTCTCTCTCAAAATGTCTTCCATGAAGACTTCATATTAGCTAAACCAGCATGTTCACAGAATTCTCTTTTCATCACTCTTTCTAAGAAACAGGTGTCAGCACACTAAAATTACTTTTGTTTCCAATAGTCCCTGCCCAGTTCTAAGCTCATGATCCATTTTCCAACTTCTGTTATTTCATTTCGTCTCCTATTGGAAGATCATCTTCTACCAATGGGTGTCTGAAGGGAGGGTCATTTGAAAACCTCACCAGTTATGAGAGACATAATTGTGCTCAGATTGGACACTGGTGCAAACCTGCAGGAGTCACTAGATGGGCACTGGCTCCTTCCAGAGCTGAACTTGGTACTTTGTGTTTATATTAATTGTTTCACCATTTGAAACAAATGTTTATTTAAAGCTGATTGAGGTAAGAGTTGACACAGTGTGCCATTTATATCATCAGTGCCTTTGCCACTTCATCTCAGCAGGTTTTACTTTGAAGAAGCAAAAATAGCTTCATCAGACACTGAAAGAAAATCTTAACGTTCTGGTTAATCAGCAGCAGTCTGTGAAGAAAACAGCAAAGTAATGAAATCTCCACTTCTGAATAATTGTACTTGGGAAAAAGTGAGATTCTGGCATAAATTAATTCTGAGCATCCAGCTCAGCTTTCAGCTAGAATCAATCAGTCAAGTACTGAAACTAAATTCACAGCTCTTCACAGCATACTCTTTTTGGTAGGATGCAGAAAGATTAAAAAATAAAATAAAATTAAGGCACTAAATTATTTTTCCTACACAGGAGATCCATTTTTTGTACAATAGAAATCAGTTACTGAAGTAGAGAATTTTAATAACCTTATGTTCTCAGTGTTCCAAATCCAAGTGATGGATGCATTGGAAGGCACATTGAGGTATATGCCTCAGAATTCTAACTAAGTGTGATTTACTACTGGAAAAATGTGAGCAACTCTATCCTAACACCCTGCCCCCAGTCGTCTGCTGTTTTACATCACGTGAAATCTTTGCACAAAGTCCATAAAAAACTCAACTATAAATTTTGAAGATGAGTCTATTAACCATGCTCCTCAGACTGAATTTATAATTTCAACAGCTTTAAAAAAGTACAATGAATAGAAAGCAGCTAAAGGGCTATTTAAAATATACCATAAAACTTGGGGCCTTCAGCACCTTGAGGTGACAGGGAAGGGAAGGAGCCAGCAAAAATTTTACCCACAATAGTATCTTGTACAGTGTCAAGGACCAAGCACAGAAAATGAGAATCACATAAAGAGAATTAAGAGGAAGATGTAAAAATGACATCCTGGGCTAGAATTGGGCTGCTGTGGGTGAGCCGAATGTAGCTCTAAGATCATTCTACCTTAGCTAATCAGAATTTACAACTTGCTCCAATTTAAGTCTCTGAAGTGCCTGAAAACATATTTTTTGTAATTTTATTCCATCAATGCACACATCTGTCTCCAAGAAAAAGTGTCCTTAAGCCCATGAATATAACATTTGTTACTCATTCCATTCCTTTGGGTACTTGACCAGTCTTCCAGAGCGCAGTGAAATTTAAAAGCCATTTAAAAAAGAGCAGAAATTCTAGACCAATTAGAGAGCTGATAAAGGACGAAATTTCTGTGGAAAAATATCTTTCTTGTACCTGGAATTAGCTAGAAAACGTCTCCACTATTCTCCTGTGCTTCAAGGCAAATGTCTAAACCTTTAACTACCGTCAAAGAGTTTTAGCAATTTAACACCTGGAATTCTGAGAAACTTTTCTGAGGAGGAAAAAAGTAATTATTTTTTTACTAAGAAACCCATCTCTAATTTAAACTGTAACTTGTGTAATCCCTAGAATCTAGCACTCTGATCAATTAAGGCACTTCTCACTGCGTAGTAATCGCTGCATCTCAAACAATTCATCTCCTCACCAATTACCATATTACTGAACTAATCCTCATTTCCCTTACAGCAGTAAAACAAAGACCTTTGTAAAACTGTATGCAATGCTGTAGAATTGGCAACCTTTACTCCAGTCTCTTCTCTACTGAGTGAATTTTGTTAACTTGTGGCAGTGGGAAAATTATCTATATTTCTTGTATCATTTACTGTTAGAAGAAAACATGCACAATCTTTTGCTCCCTGATATTTTTTTCAGTTAGAGATTGTTTAAATGCTAAAAGGTATTTTAGACTGTATTTCAGCAAATTACTGAGTTATTGTTACAAGAACTCCTTCATTTGCTCCTTTTCCTGTACCTGCACAAAGAGGATGCCCTGCTGATGGCCAAGGTGTGCCATAGGGACAAGAAGAACCATAGGACACTTAATTTAACTGTGTATCATCCAGACAGAGATAAAACATGCAAATACTGAATACTGGATGAGATATATTCTTCACTGAAAGAAAAAGAAACATCTAGGACTGCTTCCTGAGCTTCCAGTTACTGACACAGATAGTGATCACAGAAAACTAAACGTGCCCTTCCAGGGAATGTTACATAACACATCCCAGCCAAGCTCTCTGTAGTGCCTCTGCAAGACAGACAGAAGGCAGACATTTTGATGTTCTAGAAGTATATAAATAAATACTTAAGTAAATAAGGAGTTGCACACTTGGTTCTTCTAACACCACCTTCATTATCTTCTACAGGTGCAACAGCCTCTGCAGGGGGTGGCTTGATCTATGATAACAGCTCTTCTGGTTATTACAAAGGCAAAGCAGAGGACCTACAACAAAATGGGGTCTTCATGTGATTTTCTAACACCTTCAACTAAAAGGGAAATAATTAATTAATCTGGGACCAAATCTGAAATTAATTACATCAAAGAAACAGATCTGAGAATTAGCAGTACATTAAACACCTGTGTTTTCTGGAAAGATAACTGGAATGACTGTCAATAAATAAGCATCTTCTTGAGACTTCTGAGAAATAAACCAATTGGAAGCTCATCAATAAATGAATACTGCTGGAAAGATGGAACACAGGGGATATAAACCTAAATATGATAGTTTTGCATCATTGCAATGAGAGTCATATATGCAGTCTTTCCTCTGCTTGTCTCAGTATTGAAAATCCTGCTGCAAGTGTTTCTAAACCACATAAACTTACAAGTTGATCAGTATCAACTGAGAGTTTAATGTTGTAAAATGAAGTGTGGTTGCCTTATTTCTCATTACCCTCTGAAGGATGATTCCTCTTTCCCCTTGCTTCAGAAGCTGAAAGCTCTCTGTTCATTTGATCCCAGGAGATCAAGAGAGACAGAAATTACACTGTCATGACCACAGCTCTCAGCATTTGCTTTCTGACTACAGCATCTCAGATTTCAGTTTTGTTTTTAATGCTCGCTAGTGACCCACATCAATGCAGTTTGAAGACAACATTATCATGCAAAAGTCACTACGGAGTCCAAATTAAAGATCTCATAATTGATCTGAATGATGGGTCTATCCATAGCAGAAGGCTTGAATTGCAATTCTTGCTTCTCCTTAAACTAATGGCAGACTCCTCTGTGGTCTCAGTTTCACTCTTTATTGCTTATTTCAGAAGATCAAAATACAGTGGTTAGTAAAGATGATTTGGACCACATTCATCTCTGAAATTAGTTCTGCAGCTTGTTAAAGTAAAAAGTAAGAATTTTTGCTTTAAAAAAATCACAGGGGAACTAGTGTTTTACTATGAGAAGAACTAATTATTAGTATAGACAGGCAGTAAATTTAGAAACAGAAAAATAAAGCTTAAGCAACAGCAAGAAAGGAAAGATTTAAAACACTGTCTAGGTAGGTGCTGACTGCACAGACGCCACAAACAAAAACCCCAACTGGTGTAAACTGGTAGTTGTCCTCTTTATGGTCACTAGATTTTAATTTCCATGGTTTGGGAAAACTTTTAAACTTGTTTCTTCGTGACAAAATTCAACATAGCTGCAAAGATGATGAAAATTATCATGAGCACAGGAAAGGTAAGGCAGTAAAGCTACTTTTGCATACTGCAATAAAATTCTAATGTAGAAATGTCTTCTTCAGCAGTAGTTAACCACACGTCAGTTTGTTTCAAGCCAAATTTTGGGTCCAGCTCAGCCACTGCAATTGCTAGTCAAACTCAATCCAACATCATTGTTGAAGTGATTTTACAAGCAGGAATTATTCAATGTCATAACGAAGCAGAACTTTGGCCCTTGTACTTTAATCAATAATGGACCACATATCACAAGAAGAAAGATGTTGGTGTATCACAGCTGCTATGAGAACAAGCAAAATCCTGGGAATGAGCAAGGTTGGCAAAGTGTAGCAGCCAACCCTGTGATGCTGCCACAGCAGACAAGAACATAAACTTCTTGCTGAAATCCTTGGCATTATCAAAAATATATATTAAAATCTATTCCACCTGAACAGACACGCTCATCAAGAAAGTGTCCCCCTAGCAAGGTTATCCATGACACTTGATTGATTTCTGACATCCTCTAGGATTTAAAGAGCATTATATCTACATAAACCAATGCAGTATAATCCTAAAACATCTCATCTATCCCAGTTATTTCAAGCTAGAGATGTTTTAGGGATTCTGAAGGAGAATTCCATGGTAATGCAGCTCAACAGCTGTCAGTATCCAGCCAGTCAAACAGAGCTAGCACCAGGACCCAAGGAAAGACCCCTCTCATGTCGAGTTGAACAGAACACAAATGCACAATCCCTGACCTGACATGGAAATGCACCCTCAAAGTGAGTTACCCATGGGCTGCTGCATTCTTGCTCTCTCACTTTTGTAAGGGATATTTATTTATGTTCATCCCCCTTCCCTTCCACCAGCACAGACATGTACAGTCAATAGATCTGGGAGTAGTCTACATTTTCACCAAAGACTGATTTTCTGAAAAGCACAATCACAGCACCACATATGCACCAGTGTCAGACCAGCAGCAGGTTGCAAATTTCTGATCACAGATGGCTGGGCTTGGCTTCAGTCTCCTAGGAACTACAGCCTAAGTTCTTACTGGTTTGTGTATTTTATAGTCCACTTGTACGTCAGTAAAACTAAAACCCATTTCTGTGTAATGCTCTCCATGGTTTTAAAATGTATTAGTGTATTCCAGAGATTCTCTGGTAGGAGATCAGTGATCCTGCCAGAGGGGGAAAAAAGAGAAATCTTTTAAAAGGTCATGTTTACTACATTTGAAATGTTATGCTACTGATTTGCTAAGTGGACAGATTAGGCAAAGTGCTACTATGAAACATAACTGAGCTTTCTTTGGCTACTGAATACTTTGGAACAGTCTACAAAAATCGTTTACCATTAGCCTCAAGAAAACTGTTACTGCAGTTCATTTAATCAGAATTTTTTCTAGCACAGGTTCTTGTCTACACATACTTACATGCCAAGAAATCACTTACTACTGAGTCATTACAAAACTTCTGGAAATTGCTCTCACTGACAAAGGCAAACAAAAGCCAAAACTCAGTTCTGTATTGTTTAGTGTCCTCTCAGAAAGAGCCAGCACATAAAGATTAAAACATTTCATGTGAATGATGAAAGTAAGAATCTAATTTATGCCTTATTTTCAGTCTCCTGTTAAACAAATCCTTCAACTGTTTGTCAAGGAAGATTCCATCCTTAGGTCTGTTCTTTGCTACTGTATGTAATCTTCATGTCAGATACTATATGGAATACACATCTGTCTTCCACCTATAAATTAATCAAGCTCAAAAATTGCAATGGTTTTTCATTCTCACATATGGACAGATGTGAGTTATAGTTGGTAAAACAGAGGAAATTTAAATATTAGTGTAATCCTCTGAGGGTTTTTTTCTAGTTTCCATAATATAATGGCAGAGATAAGAATTAGACCAAATTATGTAAAGAAAGTAATTTTAATCTCGTCCAAACCCATTACAATTACTCCTAATAGATTTATTTACAGAGTTCAGAACTGCAAAAAGAAATAAGATGATGCATAGTGACTTCCCACTGGACTTTCCTCTTTGCTTATATTATCTTAATCTATTCAGCGTGTCTGATGTTGTAGTAACTTTTATTTTACATATTTTAGTACTTAAATACTGTTTAACTGTTATTTTATACACAGAGTATTAAGTTATCTACTTGAGCAAAGACTTCAAAATTAGTGCTTTCTGATGATATTTTTAATCTACTGAGCAAGAAGCTAGAAAGACAAAAATTGTTATATTAGCTTGATTATGCCTATGATTAGCTCAGTCTTGTCTCCAGTGCTGGCCAATATCAGACACTGATTGCAAAAGTATAACAACTTGGAATCCACTTTGTAGGCAAACCAGGGAGTTATTTTGTTAGGCTCTGGCTTGCTGTAGAAGTGAAAGCTTTCTAATTATTCTTAAAACCCCACAACATAAATGCAGTAAAAATCATACTAAAGCGTACAAAAAGGCAAAATTCTGTTCTGTAGTTAAAACTAGAAAAACTTAAAACCCACACTTCCTATGTCAGCTTAGAAGTGTCTCTCTTCCAGAGGGCACTAAAGTCCATTTCTCAACTGTTTAGCAATTTTGCTTCTAGATGCTGGGAGCAATATTTTACAGATCACAAGATGGCCTGAGACCCTACTGAAGGGAGAAGGTAAAATGCTCTATTGCATTTGTGGTAGAAAAGAACTTCATGGCAGATTTAACAGGCCCTGCAGAACCCAGCCTGAATGAACACAGAAAGGTCACAGCTGCAAAATAACCAAGGAAGGTGTCAGAGACGTGTTCATAGGAAGTCCATAGAAAAGGCAGTCCTTTCTAAACTGAAAAGTGAGGATGTAAAACACAGTCCGAGGTTCTGGGCATGATTTAATCCTCCTTAGGCTGTAATCATGGTGATACAACAGCACCCAGTTCTCAGATCCATCTTATGCGAAAGATACATCACTGTCTTGGTGAAGTCAACACTAGGAGCTTAAATAACAAACTTTAAAAGAACTGTTCTAAGTGCTAATTTCTGTGAAGACTTCAGACCTCAGACCTCTTTTTCCATGATGTTTGTAGATTATTCCCAGTTCCTGCATATGAATTTCCCAAACCTAAGACCTCATTTTAATACACCAGAGAAAGTAAATTTATTTCAGTTTTCTACTTGCACTTATAGAAAGAACTAGGCTGGATTTCCCATTGCATTGCATAAACTACATGTGGATATATTTACCATGCTCTATAAATCAGTCTTTCAGCTTCTGTAAAACATACAGAAGACCCCAGAATTAGAGAAATGTATTAGTTTGTTATACCAAGTAAATTCAGAGTGCATATGAGCAAAGGGAGGGTAAAGAAAAACATGTCAAGGTGAACATCTTAATAATTTGTGAAGGTTTCTGGTTCTACAAATAATATAACCACTCATGTATTTGAAATTAGGTGTTTCTGGTGAATTCTTGTAGCAGCTGGTAAGATCCCTGCTGCAGGTCATGCATGACAGTGCAAGAAGAGTAAACAAAACCAGGCATAGCTTGTCCCAGTGAAAGGAGATGGGAACATTTTGCACAGAGATTGCATTTTTATTTGATTAAAACTTCAGCACTGCTCATGGCATTAAACCATATAATTAATTTACTGGAAGATTAGTTTCAATGTTATGCTTTTTAATAGAAACTTAACCTGCAAGCCAGAATTTCTGAAGTGAGCAAGACAACCAGCATACTTCAAATACCAAAGTAACTCTTATTTAACAAAGCATATACATAATTCTAAAACAATCCCATAAAGATATATTGACAGCAGGAACACTCTGTATTAGTCAGGATAAAAAGAGGAGTTGCTATCAAAAGTGAAGATGACAGTGTATTGTTTTTCCTGTTCATCAGTGCTCTGACATGAAAAACAAATCCATTGCAGATCACAATGAAATCAAGGCTTTAAATGTGTTCATGGAAGTATAAGAGGGAACTCTTGTCTCAGGTATTCATTGCTAAATTCAGATCCAAATCCTTGGCTTAGTTAATTCAAACCTGCTGCTAACATCCAAGGTGCTGCCCATCCTTCCAGACAGCAGGTTTGCCTCAGCACTTCTTTGTTGGTGGGATTTCATACCTGAACAGATCAACAGATATACAAATACTAAGAGCTGCACCTGAAAGCAAACTATTAGAGATGAGAGCTCAAATGCAAACCAGCAAGTTCTGGAAAGAGATTATATTTCTCAATGTGCTGTTGACAATGGTTGTTAGAAATTTTTGGCTCATAGGTAGTAATTTTCTAGAAATAATGAGAATTTGTTGTGTTCCAGAACAGCTTCTGCACACGGAAGCCATGAAAATACACCATTGTCAAGATTCACACAGTAAGAAGGAATGAAAAGAAGGACATTTGGCAGAAAGATATTTGTCCTCCAATTTGCAGGACAAGCTATGTGTCTCCTTCACATTCCCTTTGTTAATCAACACAAATAAAAGGACTTGACAACTGTGCAGATCTCCTTTGCATATGTGGAAGCCCTATGAGAACACACATGATTTTTAAATTTTCTTTTTGAAAAAATGTACCAGTTATCAAATCCTTGTGCTTGCTAGCTCATTCTTAAATATATTCCATACCAAATTATTTTAAAAGAGAGTGAAAGAAAAAAAGAAAATCACCACCAAACTTTAATGCTGTTCACTACCTGTGACTAAGAAGTGTTTCCAGAGGACTCCGAGTGCATTTCAACACTTTTTATTTTAGTCTCCTGATTGAAAATTCAATTTCTCTTGGTCCTCTGATATCAGTCCTAGCAGATGATGCCTAATTACAACATTCTAGTGTTATGACCTATTCTTATTTTATGACCCATGATTGCTTCTGCACCTCTTCTATATTACCTTTAGATTAAATTGTAAGTTAATACATTTCTTGGCAAATTTTCATATCAAGCGACACTGGATTGTGCATAAATAATTCCAAAAAATGTTAACCAACTAAGCAAATAGTGTTTCAGTGCCACAGCATAACATATAACAGCTTTCGGTAATGGTGATTATTATCATTAACTGAAAAAAAAAAAAAAAAATATAAATGGTTAAGGTTGTATTCAGTGTCCCAGCTGACTTACAAGAACCACTATCACTCTCCTGGATGGTAGCTTACCTCAAAAGATCACAGCCCATACCAGAAGGAAGAGAAGATCAAGTACAAAGAAATGCTTGGGTTTTGGTTTTATTTTATGAGAAAATAAATGTGGAAGTGAGAATTGATATAGTGTTAAACTAGCTTAGGTTTGAAATGAAAGCCAGACAATTCAAAGTTATGATCCTCATAATTAGAAATTGTATTTCCCTTTCTCTGCCATGACACTGCAAAGCACCTGCTCACAGGAGCCTCACAGCAAACAGCTGAGAATGTTCTGCTGCAAAACCCACCTGTAAACTCCTAAACCAGAAGATAACGTTATATCTTTTCTTTGCTGAGCTTTGCTGGGATGCAGAGGAGACTGAAATGTACTGTTCCAGTAAGAGCTGCTGTGACTTCATCCAGCTAGAGCATTTACCCCATTGTAACCTTTCGTGTAGATGAGCCCTTGAGGGCCCAGACTTCTCTCCTGGGTAAGTGAGTCCTGAGCACAAATGTGAAGTGATGCTCCAGAGCAAAGCCTGTGGGTGTGTCTGGGCTTTGTGCAAAGGTCTGCTTGTAGAATGGAAAGGTTTCCTCCTGCCTGTCTTGGCTCTGAACTTCTGCTTTGTTCAGCCCTGAGGAAGTGGCCTGGAAAGAATGAACTTGCAAGATGTGGGAAATAAATTTTAAAGATGCAAAGCACATAGCATTAACAAAAGCAGAACTGCCAGGTTGTAAATAAGCTTAATGAAGAAATCCTACGTATCTTGACAGAAATCTTCTGGACACAATGTACAAGAATAAGCAATGAATATCCCACTTCTTTTGGCTAATATTGAGCCTGCTCTCATTAAGAACAAACTTTTAAAGTAAACTCTAAACTAAAAGTTTTAAAACCCTATTATATGAGATAATGCTTTTTTCAGTTCCATTCCCTCTCCCAGGAGAAATTATCTTCATACTGCATTCAACAAATATGCATAAGTATGATCAAAGGGATATATATTATTTATTTCTGTGTAAGTTTCAGAATTCCCTTGCTTATTTGGGCACTCTAAGCATTTGAAAATGAAAGACATTTCACTCATCTGCCAAAATAGGTGACAGAACCTTTGACACCAATGATCTAGGGGGATGCACAGCATAAATTAGGCAGGCCTGTTGCAATAAATTGACAAATTGCTTTTACAAAACTGCTCAGCCCCAAATGGTATACAGTAATTAGCAGAAGAGGTTCTTAGCACCTCCTCAACATGAGGAAATTCAACACTTTGGATGTCACTGCCCATAGCAGGGAATAGTTTGGATTGAAATGTCCCTTTCAACCCAAACTATTCTATGAGTAAACAATTTTTTCTAAAATTGAAGTATTGTATAGCAAAATGCCTACATTTTAAGTATACAACTTGACTATTGGAAGGTTTGCTTTTAGTAGGAAATATTCCAGTAGCAATGGTGATTAAATAGCTTAAAAATTCTGGCCCTTCTACCATTATATGCCATGAAATGTTAATTTGCTACTTTTCCAGAGCACATGTCTTTATGGAAACCATTAGTGAAGGATGGGGCAAAGTTTTCCTTGGAGGAAATTATGCCTCTTTCTCCTCACCCCCCTTAGCCCCTCAATTCAATTTTTGATTCCAATTTCAGTGAAGATACAATTTTTAAAATGAAAAAATCATTGAGAAGGAGAAATGAAGAGTTATTTAAATGGCTTTAAACAAAACCACATTTCTGTTCATTCTCAATTTCACATCTAAATAGCTTGTGGCAAATGCTCAGCATAGATAAAAGTTCATAATCCTTTTAATAACAATTTTCCTGCTGTTTAAATCCATTTTATTTTTTGGTTAACTGAAGATACTTTGGAAACTATCATAAAATCACAAGAAACCAATTACATTGTTTTGTTGGCACAATCCATTTTTTATGTCACAGGGTGTTAAACTGCTAAAATGCTAAAACTGGAAATTCAAGGACCAAGCCACACAGAAAAAGAACTGTGAGAAATAAATTATAGTGTTATCTTCATATTCTTTTAGTTACCTTTGGAGAAAGGAAGTATTTAGAACAGAAATCCAGTCTGAAGCAAGCCTTCAGCCTTCAGTTAGCATCAGCCTGAGCAGTGTTCTCAGGGTGAGATGATCTGGCACCTATTGTACAGTTTGAGGTACTTCTGCACCTACCACAGTGAACACTTTCAAAAAATGCACTCAAGTGCCTGCAGCAGATAAGAGCAAGGAGCTTGGCAGTCTATCAGTTGAAAAACAAATCTTTCTGATAGTAGAAACCAAAAATGTTTCACTGGAGGAGAATATTATGTCATATCAGAAAAAAACATTAACCTCTCTCAAATTCTGAGTCAGCAAGTCACCGAGATTTCTACCAAATTCACGTGTTCAGGTTCACCCTCCCTCCTGATTCACTTGTTGCATTGTCCTTAGAGAAATTAAGGATTTGAATAATCAGTAAGTTTTTAAAACCAATTACCTAGTGGGAATATCTTTAATGAAAAAATCATAGAACACATAGCTCTAAACACTAAAATCTCTCCTTCAAATCCAGAAAGAATCACACAATAGAGCCAACTATAAAGATCACCCCAAGTAGCCACAAATGTCTTCAAATGCTTGCTTGTGAATTTTTTTTGCTTTGGTTTTCTGTTTGTTGGATTTTGTTTTCCACCAAGAAAATTAGAAGGAAATAGAGAAGCTGTTCAATTCTAGACTTTGGTCTGATCTTTTTGATTTGTTTTATTACACAATGTGTTCATTTTGTCTCATCTCTCTAATAGTTTTTTTCTCAGAGGTTTCTGTTTTAGCAGACTTTGAATTTGTTTCATAAAGCTCATTAAACTTTTTCCTAACTATTTATTACAGTAATTTTTTCACCAGATAGGCAGTATATGCCTTCAGTATGGACTAATAATTAATGAATCTTGTTTTAATCAGCTTAATTCTTTCCCTCCTCCCTGTACTACTTAATGATGTATATTCAGATCAAATATTCTTGAAATAATCTGTTATTCAATGTTAATCTGAGAATCAAAGTAAATTTTTTTACTAGAACCTAATAAGACAAACTGTTTATGGCAATTATTCAATATTAAACTAATTTGAATTACAAAGCATTCTGAGATTTCCCAACTTGGATGTCCAAATGTAGGCAGCTTGATCTATGCTTAGGAATCTAAATTAATGGTCTTGCTTTTCAAACATGCTAAGCAATTGTTTTTTTCTCTAATAAGGCTTAACTAATTAAATCTAGCCCAAACTTAGTATTTTTGAAGGATTATGAAAGGGGCAAATACTTAGTTTTCATTTCACAAAGAGCTTGCAACATGAATAATGATATTTTAATGTTTTTATACTAAAAAGTACCATGATAAGTGGCTTTCTACTCCAACATACATAAAATATTAAACAAAACAGTAAAACCATCCATAACATCAATGGAGCTGTCTTCTAAAAACCAAAACATCCAATTCAAATGAATAATGAAAGGCTTCAGCACAGTTTTTACGCTTACAGTATTTACTTATAGATCATCTAATTTCCTCCTAAGGCTAATGTGGAAACTGGAAGCTGCTACCATACACAATCAATAATCCTCTTAGAAGCTTAGTGTGAGATACAGGAGACATTGCCAAAAGTAGTCGGCCAGAAATTAAATTCATTTCATTCTTGTTGCTGTTGCTGTTGTTTTAAGGAGAAAGCAACTCAAACATTACCCAGCATCTCTCATTTTGCTTAGTGACTTTTCTTTGCCAAAGATGATGTTCAAATCTTCTAAAGCTTTGTCTGACTGGACCTCATTAACACAATTATGAACTTGGAGAAAAAGCGACAAAACATTACGTAGTTCATGATTTCTGTGAATAGTTGGTTACAACACAGAGGGCAAATTCAGCTTGTCAGTCTTTACTGCCATTAAACATGCCTTGGGCCCTGAAGAAGGCTGAGTCACTTTGTGGGGGAAGAAATTACCTGGTTGCATTAGGAAGTGGAATCCCAATAAAAGATCACAACTGATGAAAGGCACACAAATTCTTCCTAGGAACAGCAAGAAGCAGAGGTAGAAGTAGAAGTAGACTCAAATGTAGAAGTAGACTCAAATGTAGAAGTAGACTCAAATGTACAAGATGTTGCACATTTTAACTAATGCTGTTCTCTGACAACACCAAATACCCCAGTGCTCTGTGTGGATTGGCCTCTTGCACACTGGGGGAGAGAACCCATTTCAGGCCAACATGAAAAAATCCAGTTATGCAAAGCAACTTAACTGAACCTCTGAATTGAACTACAGTGTCCAGCAGTATTTTCCAGTTTGTGTTCTTGAGGTCAAGCCTAGAGACCTCTTCTAGAAGTGATCCAGCCTGACTCATTAAAATGATAACATTTTCAGAGAAAGATCAGAATGGTCCACCATTAAATAGCTGCATCAGGCACTCCCAAGGAATGAAGCATTCAAAAGCATTCAAAAGAATTATCCACTTCCTCTAGAGTCACTTAAATGTCTAAGTTATTAAAATATTCATCCCAAGTGTTGAGTGATAGATCTGTAGGTACATTTAGGTTTTCCCACCACTGGGCCAATCAGAAAAATAAACATTAAGCCTGATTTGCAGAGCTTCCAAGTCAAACGTAAGAACAAATTCTTATATTCACTGAAAAATTATTGCTTTAATGTTATTTTTTCAAACCTTGAACAAAAGCTTTGCTAACCCCTTGTCTCCACAAAGAAATTCAGACACTAAGAACTGAGGGAAATAACCAGTACAATGTGAGTTGTAAGGAGAAGGTAGTTTCTTGTTTTGAAATGTCTGTAATGCTCAAAACTTGGTAATGCTATGCAAGGGGAAAGAACTGCTAAAAATCAAGTTAGGAGATTGCACATACCACTTGGTAATACATTCAATTCTGATTACGTGCAAGCCCAAAAATCAGGAAAGGACATGCATTTCAAAAAAATCAACATAAACTAGTAATCACTCAAAGTACAAAGCAGTAATCAGAAAAATCCTCAAATTTAGTAACTGAATAACTGATGTAGCGTGTTTTGTGCACTGTGCTGATTCTGGTTTGCTTCTGTTTTTGAAATCAAGGTTCCTCTTTACTGGAGACCTTTATATGTTATGTAACTCCAGTAAGGAAGGAATGTGTCTGCATTCCCAAGGATGGGCAGTGAACAAGAAGGAATACAGATGAGTGTACAGCTCCAAACAGAATGATCAAAAATCAGAGACATTTTTATTTGCCCAGAGAAACCAGGTCTGCAGTGTCTATTACATGTCATTAAAACTGTTCACAGGACAAGAGCTTGAGATGCCCTGATGCTTCTGGTTATTAGGACAAGTCTAAAAGCAATCATCATCCTCTATTGCTCACTTGGAAGCTACAATTATCCTGGCCAGTAGGACTTGAAAAAGGATACCTATTCTTCCAGAAATCTGAAGCATAGTCTACTCTTCTAGATAATTACACTGCTTAAATTGCAGATCCAACCCTAATTATTCAATTTGCTGAGCAACAAAAAGATCTGAAGCTGGAAATAAACATTTGGCTCCTGCTTTGCTGTCTTTTGTACATTCTACCTAGGAACATAAGAATGGATTGTGTGCCTTCAACCTAAGCTTATGTGTTTTTTCTGAGTGACTGTCTAAATTCACTTTTGCATTTTCTTCCACTAGGATTTTTCTAGATCTCAAGATATTTTTCAGATGGTGTTTTAAACAAGATTTCTTAGACTTCTAATGTAAAAATAAGAGAAATACAGGTCAAGAGAGAGAGAAAAAAGAAAAAAAATAAGAGTGCTTTCCAATCCTGATGAGGTAAAAACAACCTTCCTACAAACTTTAGAACATCTTGTTCTCTGAAGATATCCAGATACTGGATAAATCATTCACCCTCTTTACATTATAAGAGGTAACAAAACCTCTTACAATTTTGAACTCAATAAATTTTTTGGCACCAGATATCTGATGATAGCTAACTAAGTTAAGTGTAATACTGTCTTGAATTTTAACTCTGGGAGGTGAAAGAAATATTAAGTGAAAAAGTACAACAAGTTTCTTTAAGTATGATATTTTTAACTCTAAACATTTTCTAAATGCAATCTGCTCTATGCAGTTGATTTTACTACAATTTATATTAATGAAACATTTCAACACTACACTGCTTTGCAACTAATAGCTTGTAGCTGTGAGGACAACACTGATTAAAATGCAGGGTTTGGTGGCAGTCTGAAGAAAGCTTTGTTGAGTTACACCCAGTAACTGAGAAAGGTTGTGGTGCTTTTTTTGCCCCCCTACATAGAAATAGAAATATCCTGTCATGGTTGAAAATTATCTCAGATCAAAAGTATTGCATTTTTTTTCTCCTGTTGGAGGAAGATAATTCTCACCCATACCCATAAAAAATTCCATCCATAAATTATAGGCAGCCTCAAGCTATAGTACCATAAATACCAAAAGAGAATACTCACTGTCAACTACCAGATGTCTTCATGTCTTAATTTATGGTAACTTGCCTTCTGCTTGTGTGGTCCAACAGGTGATTTAAAAGAAAATTTCTAAGGCTGCAAAAGTGGTTTTTTAACTGCAGGCCTTCGGCTCTTGATGGTCAGCTGCATTTAGAAGTAATTGCTACTCTCTTGTCAAGCAAATCCAAATAATTTTGAAAGCCAGGGTTTATGGGAATTATTTCATGGTATTTAGGAAGGTGAACAAAATAATTTTATTTTTAAGGATTCAGTGTTTAATTAGCACACTTATTTTACTAAAATCAGTTGTAGGGACATGAAATGTTTCCCTGCCTTTTGGAAACTGATACTTGAAATGCTACTCTGCTAAAGTTAAACTAAAAGTGCAGCAGGAGATAAAGCAAACTTGCTTTGGGGGACCATGTCAGTAAAATATTTTTCATTATCCATACAACACTATAAATGAAAAACTCACCTAACTTTCCTCTCTGGATCAAGTTTTACCTTCTACTATCTTCAGATACAGTTTAGTCATTATGAGACCCCTTATCCTTCCTTAGTGACAGCAGGACTGTCAATATAATCCATTCTCTTTTCTTTACACAAAGCACAGCTGCCTTATGATGAACAAGACATAGATTTTTTTTCCTCATAGAAAAAATATTCCTGCTTTAAGTTTCTGTTTATGTAGGCTTCACAGTGAGGGTGTCAGAAGCCACAGCATAAAGTCAGACTGGAAAAATTAATTTCCTACTGTGGATACTAATAAATGGAAGTATCCAATTAAACAATATAATATCTAAAAATGTCTCTTCATAGCAGTAACAGAACAAAATTTGCTGGCAACAATTCCAATAGGTATTGGAATGCCCTACCCCAATGCCTTACTGTTCACTATACCTTACTTTCTCTCCTTTTTTCATTCCCTACTTTTATTCCTTTCCCTGACTTGCTTCCCAACAACACAGCTCAATTAGAGATACTGCATTGTGCTCCATTTCATTTCTGCAAACGTGACAACTCTTGTCACCTTCTGTGAAGCCAACTTGATCATCTTCTTGGATTCTCCAAATCTCAGAGAACTACAGCAAAAGATTGGACAGTCCAATTAAAGCTTTTTAGCATTATTGTCTGACAGTTCCCTGTCATAATTCTGAAGTCTTGCACATTTACAACTATTTCACACTTTTTTTCCTCCTGGTTTGTAAACTGATGCTCTAAAATCAACTGCTTTCTCAGTTCAGTCTATTCTGTCTGTGCATTTGACATCTACGCTCAATCAGTGATAAACAAACCATTACAACTCCATACATAGAATCCTGTGCCTTGCTATTTCTTACTGATAAAACATTGACCCTCCAGGGGCAGAATCACGAAAGACTTGTGCAAGACACATCAAACCAGTTAGCAGTACTCTCTATGTGAATTGGAAAGACTAAAAATAATTTCAAAGCCCTATTTAGACAGTGACTATTTAAGGCCTGAACAAGGCTGTATCTATGAATTTTTAAAAACAGATGTATTTTTTAGCAAATACTTTGAATTTCTTATTTTATATACCCTTTCAATTTTATGAGACTCTGTATGGCTGTGCCATTTATTTTAGCTATACCTTTTGGCACAATCTCAGCTTTTCTATCCTGTTAACAACTTAAGAGAAATATTCTTACTTTATTCTGTCAGTTTATTTCTCTGCAAGGCAAAGAAAATGTTGGCCCTGTATGGTTAAATTTACTGAGGATGAGAAAATGGAGGTAGTGAGGGTGAATCATCACATCTGCTGTTCTTTCATTTAATAAGAACAAACCTTCGAAAGCATAATTGGGCAGTCCTTAGACAGAATGATCAGTGGTCCTTCAGTATGTCTAATTAAATGTGTACTAAGCCCATCAATAAGAATTTGGATGTACAAAACCTAAAAAGAAGAAACACATTGTGGCATCTGTTGAAAATAACAGTAATTTTTTGTTGCTTTCCTTCACAAGATAGATGGCCTACTGAGATAAATGCATGAATTTCATTGAGATTGGGAAGAAATTTAATCTTTTATCTGGGTTTCCCTGAATCTATCTTATGTGTGCAGGAAAATGGGAGTCACTGTCTCCAGGGTAAGCAGATTGGTTGCTGCTGACAACAGCACACTACAGCTGCTGTTAGCAGAAACCAGAATCCATGAATCCAGTGATTCAGCTGTACTTGAATGGCTGATGGCTCCTTGTGCAAAATTCCAATGAACTTTTCATATTTGATTTGATAAAGATATTCCAATTTTACTTCCATCTGGAATCAAGTGTAAGTGTAAAAACCTTAACCTAGCCAGACATAATTCCAGATTTTAAGGTGGTTCTCAGGAATTTCTATGAGAGCTTGGAAGCATAGCAATGTTTGTTCTCCTGTTCTGGTGCTCAGAAATTTGCAGTTCAGAACAGGGGGTGTGAAAGAGGAGAGTAGGAATGATGTGAGCTTTTGATTAACTAAGTTACTATGTATTAAAGTAACATATTAAATTCTTTCAGGCACTAAATCCTTTAATTAAAGATAATTTGAACTGTCTTACAGCATTCACAACTATTTCAAAATATGTGTCAACATTTTAATGTATCTATATTTCTATTTTTCTTCTTTACAAAGCAGAACATGGTTAGTAGTTTAGCAGAACCCTCTCAGCTAACAAAAGAGCAAACTTGGCGTCATTAAGATTAATGGGGTGGGAAAACAAAGAGCAGGGAGTAGTGGTAGCTGTCCTCCACATTAGCACTAAAAGGTTTGCTTACTTGTGGTCTTGTAAATTGGGAGTGCCCTATAGCTGCCTACACTCTTGAAGGTTTTCCTCAGGCCTCGTGTTTGCCTCAGGCAGGCTCTTTGGCAGGGCAGGGCAGGATTCCACTGCCTCCATCTCAGGCAGCCTTCTGTAAAGGGAGCCCCAATTGCACACTAAAGCCCCAGCCTGGAGGAAGCACATTCTATTGTTATGTGAATGTGAAGGAGATACCAAATGGAAGAAAATGTTTTCTGTAATTTGTTCTTTACTATATCAAACCCACATCTTGGATAATCTCAAGAGTCATTATTCAAAGTGAAGCATTTGCCATAATATTTCATAAATACTTTCCACATCTACAAATGTGTTTCAGTCAAACAAAAGTTGTGATAAAGTAAATGCTGTTTTAAACTTATCTACTATATTTTGCTACAACTTTCTAATGCTAAAAAGTTCAGCAAGGTAGGGAACAGAATACATAATTCTGAGCTGAGTGAGTCTTGTGGTAACACTGGGGAAGGTACTTCAGGAAGCAATTTAGCAGTCAGCATGTAGCAAAGATGAGAATAATTATCAAAGAGCTGTATATATTCCAAAGACTTATGCTGTGATCAAGTTAGCATGCTGGTGGCATAGAATCTCGTATCATATCAGGCATCCATTACAACAAATCTGGCAGTACTTTAAATCCATGAACCACTGTGCAAAATGTAACATCAGTGTCAACTTCTCACCCTTTCAGGATTGCTGCAGAAGAGACCTTGCTCAGTAGGGTGTGACTGTGTGATCCAGTTGCTGTCTGGGAAACCTATTACATTTAAGAACTGTCCAAAAAGGCATCCAAAAGTGGGCAAGAAACCGTTATAATGTCTACCCATTGAATAAAAATAAGCAGTAAACCTAACTCCTGCACCACTGATTTAGAATAAACCACATAGGAATGGAGACAACCCAGAGGGAGGTTTTGCTAACATAGAGTAAATAAAACATATTGCTCAGGGTTTTTTTTGGCTGCCCCAGATTTCTGTCATATTTCTTGAAAGCTGGCAGTACAGTAGCTAAAACCTTCTAGATGAGGGCAATGCTTGGAAAACAGGATTTCACAGCATCAAAAGCAGGGACCTTCATGCAGCTCAAACATACTGGATCCTCCACACAAGCCTTCAGCATCTTTCAGCACCACATAATTTGGGGTGAGGTGGGAGCCCAAACTTCTAAATTTACTTGTCAACTAATTTTTTAAAAATAATATTTAAAAGATTCTTCTGTTGTAGTTATTAACAAAAGAGTAAATTAACTTCTAATTTAAAACTACACTAAATAATTACTTTTCCTTTTGATGACCAAGTAAATAGAAAATGCTTGGAAATACTGTACCATTTCATTTGTAAGTTAACTAATAACACATCCTACTTCAGAAAATAATTCATAACTACATGAGAAGCCCTGTATAAACATAGATATCACAGATAGCTTTCTAAAAGCCGTCTGCAACTGGATTACAGGTTTTTTGCTACATTTTCTGTGGTGTTTTGCTTTGGATGAGGCAGAGTCCTGACTCTGTTTAGCTGCTCTGAACAGCTACACACGTATCATACAACATACAATATGTATCTTCTATCTTCTGAATCTTGGTGGGAGGAAGGGAGGCAGTACAGCTTTCAGGACTCTTTGTAAGACCGTAAGAACTATACTAGCACTTCTTTTCTCCCCCCAAAAAACTGACAAGATGGACAGTCAGACGTTATGGAAATGCTCCCAATATTAAACCAGAAGAAGAGCCAGAAAGACAATAGCTGGGAGCAGTAAGGCAAGTTTAAAATCAAGCTAATGTGACTTGCATCCATTCTGATGTTATCAGAGGTTCTCCAGTCTGAACAGAAACATTGTACTTCTTATATTCAGCAACTTGGCTTTTATTTTTTTTTTTAACTAATACTTAAGGTTCAGATATGTAATTTAATTCCAAGATAGCATACATTCAGTTTGTCTGCAAAGTAGCAGATTTTGTGCTTTCCTGTAAAAAAAAGAAGTTTTTTCTGCCCCCACCAAAAAACCCCCAAAAAAGAACAGAATCAAACATTTCGGAAAGTCTCCGCACAAAGCGCAGCGCCGCAGCGCCAACACCGCGGAGCGGGGCAGCCGCGGCCCCGCGGGCTCCGGGCGGGCGGAGCTCTCCGCTCGGGGGGCGGCGGCTCCGGGCGCTCTCCCGGGGGCTCCCGCCCGGGCAGCGGCGCTGCGGCCCCCGGCACCGCCCAAGCGAGCCGGCGCTCCGCAAGCGCCAGGACTACACCTCCCGGCTGTCCCCGGAGCGGAGCCGCCTCCTGTCCGCGGGGCGGCTGGGAAGCGTGCTCACCGCCGCCCGTTCCGCTGGGGCGCCGCCCGGGCCGGGGCCCCCCCGCGCCCAGGGGCGGGAGCGCGGCGCCGGCCCCGCCCGTGGCGCTCCGTGGAGCTGTTCAGCGCCCAGGTGCTGAGTCTCCCCGCGGCTTACGGAGGCTCCGGCGGCGTTCCCTTCTCGGCGCTCCCCGGCGCGGCCATGGCCCCGGCGCTCAGCCGCCTCTGCCAGGCGTTCTGAGCGCCCGCCCGCCCGCCGCGCCCCGGCGTGGATGCAGCAGCTCCAGGCGCCCCTGGCTCCGCGGGGGAAGGCGGCAGGTAAAGCTTTTCCCTCCCCGCCCATCCGCATTGCATCTCCGCCCGCCCTCCGCTCGGAGCTGCCGGCTCGGGGGGCTCTTGCCGAGCCCAGAGCCGGAGGCTGCCGGAGGCGCGAGTTGTGTGCAGAGAGCGAGCTCCGCGAGGCGGACCGCGGGGAACAAAGCGGTGCGGTCCAGATGCCTTTTGAGTAGTTTCGTTATTTTAGTTTCCGGGGAGTGGGGAAGGGAAGAGCGGGATGGCTGGTTAACTGCAAATATCTGTACTTACTTAGATGTAGGGGGAAAATACCCTACGTATATTAATTTGCTCATGGAATCACATTCCTATTCTCATGGTTCAGCAGGGGAAAAGATGTGTTTGTCATACAGGTAAGATAGTGCTATAGTCAAGACTGCAAAATGGTTTCCTTGAGTTCCCTCCTTAACTGTAATGCTTGTATAGATTTTGCACTGCAATGATTTCTTACTTCTTTCCGTGTGGATTTCCAGCCCCACTGAAGAGCTAGGACAAGCAGCAGAAGGTCAGAGTAGCAGCCACAGTGTTTCTGTGACAAGGTGTCAGAAGAAGAGAGGAAAAAATTCCACTGTATTTAAGGCCAAGTGGCAAGTTGCATCCTACATGAAGTCATTTAGAGCCAAGCATTGTGCTGTTGTGCCTGATGCTTCAGGCTTCCTCTTAGTGCTGGGTGATGAATAGGGAATTGAGCAAGCATATTAACCATGCATAATCAAGCAGCAAGTGTTCTTCACTGCTTGTATGTGTAGTACCTTCTGTCACGGGATCAGTGAGTATTCCTGAGCTATTTCTCCCTAAATTGAGTAGGATGCAGCTGCACCCTTTTGGTGTTGGTATGACAGGTTAACCTACCCTTCTGAAAGTGGCAGGGGAAGGGGAAGCCTGGCAAAACAGAAACTCAGCACTTTTATCAGGTGTAGATGGTGAGAAAAGTTTAACACAGGAGACTGCATGGAGTCAGAGCAGGAACTTGTACAGTTTCTGTGCTGATTTTCAAACAAACTGAAGAACCAAACTAAGATTAAAAAATTGCTTCCTGTAGAAAATCAAATGCAGTCTAATTAGGATACTTTTAGCACTTTGCCTTAACTTACTTCTGCCCCGTATCTAGAATTTCTTTGTGTGTTAAGTATCTCCTGCTCCCCATGTTACTGTATCATTGTCAGAAGAAAAGAGCCAGAAAAACAATTGCAGGCAGCAGTAAGGTAAGTGTTTAAAAGCAAAATCGTGAGACTCACATAAATTCCCATAATATTAAAGATTCTCCACTCTGGACAGAAACATAGTCCTTCTCATTTTATTGACGTGGCTTTCTTTTTTTTTTTTTTTTAATTGTTTTTTACTAGTTATTAGGGTTCAGGTATGTAATTCATTTCTAAGACAGCATGTATTCAATTTATCTTATAGAGGCTGCAGATTAACAGATTTCTGCTTTACTGTAACAAAAAGAAGTTGAATAGGTTGAATGCAGTCTGACAGTCATCTCACATCCAAAAGCTCTCCTTCCAATATGCGCCTTGGACATGCAGGGGCATAACATCTGGCCTTTAACAGTAGCCTTTTAGGGATCAATTGAGTTAATAATTAAAATAGTGCTTTACTGTAAAATTAAAAATCAATTTGTGCACATGACTGTGTGCAAGGCAAGCTTCCCCTCACACCAGCAGAATTAGATTTCCTGACACAGCTCCTCCCTACCTCTGCCTTTTAGTCTAAGAACCATCGAAGCCTCAGAGCACGTGATCACTATGTGTGATTTAAGCGATGCTATTGAATTTTTTCCACAGGGAGCAATTACTATAGAGTGACAAGTCAACCATTTTGATCTTAACAGCTCCAGCTCTGTTTAGTGATGGTAACCATAGCATACTCTGCCTAACCCAGTCTGAATATCTCACTGTAGCAGCTTGCTTCTAATTTAAAAGGACACTGTTAAACCTTAACATAGGTTCTCATTTTTGGGTAGGAATAAGAGGCTTTATAACAGAAGGACATTATAGACATTTCAGCTCTATGTTTGCAGTTTGCTGCTGCCTGCAAGAGCCCTCAAGAAGCCACTAAAATATGAGAAAAGCTAAGCAGCATGCTCTGACCACACCCCTATATTGCCATAATTCATAAACGGAGACTCTGTGCTTGCTGCCACATGCATGTTTCTACCTGGTCAGTTAGGACAAAGACAAAGCTGCTTTGTCCTAATGAAGCCAGTGCAGCATGCTTTTATTAGAGCAAACAACCTGGGCTTCCCAAAATATATTAAAAAGGACTCTTGTGTTTCCCAACATTGTTTATCCTAAAGGCTATTGCAATAGAATATTTCTGCTAATTACTTGTATGTCAGCTTGGGCAATAAACAATCAATATTTTACTGGTGCAGGATCCACTGCAACTCTGTGTGTCCAGTTATCATGCATTCAGCACAGTAAATTTAATCTCAAGTTGCAATTTCTTTGTGGAAATGTTTATTTTAACTTCCAAAGGAGACTGCTGAAGTCATGGAAATGTTTCCATTACACTTCAGTAAAAGTCTATTTTTCAAAAAGACTTGCCCAGAAACCTGACCTGGATATAATTTAATGTTAGAGCCACTATTATGATCACACTATGCAGCAATACATTAAGGGTAGGGGTTTTTTAAGGATTAGAAAATTCTTATAAGGACAATCTGTACAAAATGCTATAGTTAATAATCAACATGTGCTATAGAAAAGCAGAGACTTTTTAACTGCTGTCTGTATGAGGGAGAATGACAGGACACATACCTTTAAATGGTATGGAGAATCAAAGTACTCTGTATTACCAAAACATCTTTTTAATATTGTCCCCTAGGTATGGCTGAGATGGCTTATGTATTTTCTACAATTCTAAAAGCACAAAAAATAATTTCATGTATTGTGTAGTGCTAATTTTCTACTTGAATTCTAGCAATTCTTGGCATTAAACATAACTAGATTTTACTTATCCCCATAAATGCCTGTAGATTGTTATATGGTACTCCCAAGTCTACTCTTTAAAAAATGCATTTAAATGCACACTACAATAAGCAATTATGTACTGCTTCATTTTAGAAGAAATGGCCTGCTAACTAAAAAGGAGCAATCCCAGTGACTTGCTTCAAGTATCAGGTAATGTTTTCAGTGATTTTTGAAGGTATAGCTTCTAAGTATTTGACTGTAGTGTTTAAGCATTTGTTTTAACTTCTGCACAACACTCCATAACAGAAGAAAATTGTAGCTGCACTCCAGGCATTATTGCTATAATCATGTATTTTTATATCTCATAGGTCAAAGTCACTCTAAAATCTGGGAAAATGTTAGACTATGATTGAATTGTGACATTGTTGTAAAAAGGGACAATCCATAATTTGAGCTGACAGCACAATGCTGACAAGATTTGCAAAAATATTCACTTCCATTTTGTTTTGTCTTGAACAAGTAGTTTCTAAGAAATGGGCAGTTTGGAGACAGTATGTATGTAGAATTACAATGAATATAAGATTTTTCTCCTTGTGTAAGTTCTACTCAGCTTTGTTTCTAGTGCTTGGGATGGAGGCAAGAAGATGAAAACTATGGACAGAATTCTAGCCCTGCACATACAGTTGTACTTATCCACTGGGAAGTCACCAGACTTTGGTGATTCCTGACTTGGTCATGCACATACTGTCCTTTGAGGCTGTGCTGTCAGCCACTCAGCTTTTACTCTAAAAGGAGGCAGAATGCTGTCACACCTTAAAGAGGTGACCAGCAAACATCCTCTTGAGTCAAAGCAGGAGCAAGCAATTTCATGATTATAGAAAATTTCAGTGAATGTGAGGGAAACTGAGAAATCTCTCAGTCTTGAATCTTGTGCTGCAAGTTTGAGGTTTAACAAGCACATTTAAAGAACAGAAAGCTCACTCTGTGTGAGCTGACCCCAGTCTCCTCAGTGGGAGTAAGTGCCTGGGCAGAATGCCTGCTTCTCTGTCAGTGATGATTATTCTCTCTGGCCTAATACTTGATAGTTTGCATTCTTCACTCACCTGCTATTTTACAGAGCAGGGGTGACAGGCCTGGACTAGCACCTCTTTGTAAGAACTGCATGAAATAATGTGTTCTGTTATTTTTCAGATTTCTTTTTTAGCTTTTTCTGAGATGTGTCTGAGGCTGTGTCTGCTATCAAAAAATTACACTTGGGTTTTTTTAGATCTCTTGCTAGTTGTCCTCAAAAATGCAACTTGACAAAATTTGCACATACAGACATCTGAGGTATTCCATATGAGACACACAGGACCAAATTATTGAAAATTTCTGAAACAAACAGAATTTCCATTAGTTTCCATTTAAGATGGTTATACAGTCTTCTTTAAATTTGGAACCAAGATGTCTCAGAAGTTATAAAAGAAGAGAAATCAACCAATATTCCACTCACAAGAAGTTTGTCCTCTGCGTGTCCACTTATCTTTGTGCCAGCATAAAAGGATTATTCTAGTCACATTTGCAGTAAAGAGTTGCTCTGGTGACATGGTTTGTTATCTTTGCTTTGGAAGTGCGTTAAAACTTCAGCATCACCAACACAAAGCAGAAAAACTGGCATCCTAAAATATAGGAAATTATTTTTAAAGGTGCCCTTTGTTAACATGATTCACACAGCATCTGTTGAAACTTGCACTTTGGAAAGTAGTGTGTGACCTATGACACAGCTCAACCACAGAATAAAAACAAGATTTAACAATTCAGTTCAGTTTTGAGATAATTAAAAATGCATATTCTTCATATAATAAGAGGATGTTTGCTTTAGAAATATGTTACCAGGGAACAGGTTGCAATTAAACAACATAGGCTGAGAAATTCTGATTTAAAAATGAATTACATCAATGTTTAGATTTCTATCGCTGTCTTACGGGGAAAAACCCACAAGATGCACTCTGAGTTCAGAGCAAACTGCAGAGAGCATGTTCTGGGTTCTGTTCTGGGGAGCTGATTGCTGTCTCAAGGAGTACAGTGAAGGAAAAAAGTTTAACGTGGGTTTACTGTACAATCACACCCCCACCCCTACTCCCTTGTCTTCTAGAAGGCATCAACTTGAACAGCATTCTATTACTGTTACATAATTTCAAAGTTTAACCACATATAGCTGCTTAAATCTGAAAGCTGAGATAATAAATGCAAGACAAGTGTTTTCTCTGAGGTACTTAAGACTTCTGTTAACTACTGTTCCTCAATCTATTTCAGTATTAACAATAGCAAAAATACCCTTTAAAGTGACAAGCCATATCTGCCACTCAAGCTTCAATATATTTTAAAACTGACTCAAGTAAAAGAGAGATAATAACTGGATTCCATCTGTCCCTCTTAACTATTTCTAAATGAGTTAACATTGATTAACAGTTTTGCTTTAACACAGGGTTTTGGTGATTTTTTTAGCTCTTTCCCACCTATGCTGTGCTTCAAGCACAGTAGAAGCTTTTCAATTTTAAGCAGGATGTCTTGCTTCAATCTTTTCTCTGCCAAAAGAAGAGTTAAGTGGTCATTTTATTCCTTTCACTTGCTCCAAACATTGGTACAGCCATGTTGGAAAAAGGGGTAAAATTCCATAGATTTCTTTTGGGTAACTGGATTGCAAAGAGGCTAGCAGGTAAATTCATGATCAGCAAACTGAAACTTTGTTTTCTTACTTTACGAAGGAATTACTGCCTGGAGAAAAAGTAGAGTTTAACCCTTTCTGGGAAGAGATAATATCTAAGGAATGTAAGCAGCTATCTGTTGAGGGGCTGTGGTTTTCTATACAGGCTACTCCATCCTTCCCATTCTGCTAAGCAGGACTGTCTGTCATTGAAAACAATGAGAAATTCTGGCTCAGTGAGAAATGACAAGTGAAAATACATCAGAATTATAAGTGTGCCCTGAAACACTTCAAATATCACAGACTAGAAGAAAAAATACTCAGTTCATGACTCCTTCATCACAGTTACTTCTGTGAAATCAGCACTGCCATACAGATGAGAGATCAAAGATTTATAGCTTTTCCTCTAGGAGTCCTTCATTGAGCTCGAAGCTGAACTCCATGGATGACCCTACCTGCAGAAAGAAAAGACAGGGAGAGTCTAGAAAACCCTGCATGGACAGGAGTCTTTTATCCAAGCTAAGGAACTGGCAGTGAAAATTGAAGAAAGATAAGAATCTTGTTAATTTTATTATTTCTTTGTGAGCTAGTATGTGTTAGTAGATCTAGTCAGAGGATGGAGAGCAGTTGATGTTCTCTTGTTGCCATGAGTGAGAGAAAAGAAGGATAAAACCCCTCTTGGAATTCCTAGTGCCTCTTTGAGGGGGAAAGAGAGGGAAGAAGAGACCCTGACAATATGAATTCCTGTGCAGGTGGATGTGGACACTGCTGGCACAGGCTGGAGATGGGGATCCTTGCTAATCCCAGAGGATGCACATACCACCCCTTTTTCATGACAGAGCTTTAAGCTGCTGTTACTCTGCAAGCATAGCAAGACAGAGCAAGTAAAGATGACTCTATAGTCTAAAACCAGCCTTTCATTGATTGAAGTTCTGGGGAAACTTTTCTTACTCCCACAGCAAAGCTGGAAAAATTACTGAAAGAATCTAGTCCTGATAAGGTGCAATTATGTAAATTATTCTCATTACTACCAGAGTATCAGCTATATGATAAACATTCTTTTGAAAGGACAATGTACAATGGAAATGAAGCTTAGGAAGTTGGCTACCACAGCTTGGCAAATCTAATTCAAATGCATGTTGCTGTAAACAAATGGAATATCTTGGATATAAAAGGATTTTTATTCACTGAGAGAAGGCCTGAATGGCAATTCCCTTGCCATTTCACCTTTCTTGTTAAACTATTAGCTTTCAAATAACATGAGTGACAGAAGTAGGTATTTGCAACTTTTTAAAAACTAGTTTCCTGACAATTTTTTAGAACCTCAGCTGTGGTCCAATACCTCCTCTTTATGTCTTCCAAAGCAAAACATAATGTAGCCTGTGGACATAAGGTGAAAAAGTACAGGTGCAACTAAATCTTTATTGAACATAGATACATTTGTTGAATGTTTCTCTGATGCATAGCACACACACACTGCTGCTGCACATACCTAATTGCAATAATCCTGCAAGAAAAGGCTATGGAGCACAGAAGAATCAGTGTATAGATACAGAACCCTACCCTACCAGACCACTTGATTAGCACAAAGTGAGTGTTCTTTCTTATGCTGACTCTTTGGACTTTCCAAGACAGCCTTCACAAGTAATTTACAGCAAATATGTGATGTTCATCTCAGCCAGCTGATACAATTCTTCCTTTCATTATTTCCCAATGGCAAGGTCCTTCAAGTCTAGCTTACACATTAACCTTGCAGATTTTACACATTAAACTTTAGTCAGCTAAACCCAGTCCTAAAAGAAAGAACAAAAGAAAAAAAATCCCCCAATGTCGGTCTCATTCAGGTCTCTCTTTCTCCTAACGACTTAAGGTTTTTAACTATTACTTCTCACACTGTTTTTTCTTGCACAAACAAATTTCAAATGTCACATCTAAGAGGAGGAAAAAGATTTTTAGTTTGTTTAGTTATTGTAAATAAATACATCCATTATGCCCATTCACTACTTCACCTGGTGGTCTGCCAGCAGCTACCTACATTTCTTCAAAAGGGCTCCATAATGCAGCCACAAAGAAAGTTTTCCTCCATGCAATCTCAGTTTCAAATGAATGTATTTCCTTCCCATAGAAGCTAGGAAAATCCTGACAGATGGAAGAACCAGTAAACAGCTTCAGTCCTGGAATGGCTTCATATTAACTCTATGTCAGGCAGAGATTACATTTCTAATTTCATAATCTGCCTCAGAAGAGCTACTTCTGACAACACTGCAAGGCCCAGCTCCAGATTTCTCCATTCAGAACTTACCTATAGAATCTTTAGGTCTGTGCCACAGCTGTTCTTACAGAATACGTAAAGCCACTTAATTTAACTTCTTACTGAACACATTATAGGTGAATGGAACATCATGCCATGCCCTGTTTTAAAAAGTATGAAAAAGAATAGTAAACTCTACACAGTGATGTTCCTATTACTTTAGGATGTTGCAATGAGCATTCCTTGCTAACTGGGCATGTCTTGCTCACATGGTTTTGATAAAATGTAAATCTATTTAATTATAATACTATATATTATTTAATCTATTTAATGATAATACTATAAAACTATGATGAAACTAAAGCCACGATGGAAAGATTTTATTAGCCTAATATAAAAATTGATGTTTTTTTCACTTCACCACTTCACACTTCCTTAACTATATTAGTGGAAATTCCAGCTGGTGTGTTAGGAATTCTCTTTGGTAACTGAGATTATTTAAAGCATGGAATCTTGAAATCTTGTGAGGCCTAACCTTTTTTTTTTTTTTAAGAAGGAATTAATTGAGATGCCTCTTAGTTAATAGCATGCTAAGTAGTAGCTAGCTCCTTCTAGCCTAGCATATAAGTAGATTTTGTTTGCTCTTAAAATACCCTTCCAATCACATTCTGGTGAATAGTTTTATTCTTCTGAAACCAGTTTACAAGTTATTTCTAGCAAAGTAAATTATCATGGTGGTGTGTTCACCTAACAACAATGACATTCCTTAGTGTTCATGGGATAATGCTTGGCTTGAACCCAGACTACAGAGCATATCCTGGTAACAAGAAGGGAAGATAAGTTGTAGCTCACCCGTTTCCTCTGCTTGTTCCTTGGATTTGGATACTTGCTCTTCTTAGCATAAGACATCTGTAGCTTCACATTATGAGAGAAAAAGTATATGAGTAACCGGTTCACTGTTGAAGATTTCTGGAGAGGTGCAAATTTCTTTGCCTCAGCTGGTTATATTTAGTCATATGACTTGCCATGATCACACCTGAGTACCTCACTTAATAGGGTTTTGGAGACAATCTCTGCTGTCACCTTCCTACTGGAAGCCACACTCTGGAGTTAGGGAGTGGATTTGCCTGGGACAAAGACAGAAAAGAAATTCATTTACTCTCATTGTCGTCTATGCTGCTGTCTTGCGTGTTTTCACTTTCTGTGTACAAAGGAAAAAAAGGCCTGAGCAATGGCAGAAAAACACTGTGTAACTTAGTAAAACTTTTCTGTACGACTGGAATTATTTATTACACTGGCATAAATTCTGTTACCAATGTAGTAATAGAGCTTTAACTTTTTGGCCCAGAAGGGATGAATGTGTTGTGAACACACTTCTACCAGCATAAGAGCATCACATTATGAGAAGACCTGTTTCAGTGGCAGTGTTTAGTTTGGAAGCAAACCTTTCTCAGATGGACAGCCCCTCGTGAGAGGCATTAAATGACAGGTTTAAATTTATCCTGGAGGTCATAAGTGCAGTGGGGAAATAAAATCCACTAATAAATAAAATCACTAATTATTAGTTACTACTGTAAGCACACTCAGATTTCTTTACCGTTAAGAAACATTAAGTGTGGAAGAAATCCAGAAGATTACAAACAATGATATCTAACATGCAAATCAACTGGGAGTTTTAGTCTTCTGGGGCTTCTTCATTGTGGACAGCTGCCAGCTGCAGATGCTTGGCTGACTAATTAGCACTAGCAATAAACAATATTTGAGTTTGTCCAGGAAAGGAGCAGAAGGTCTGAGAAAGGATTGTCAATATACATTAAAAAGAAGAAAAGCTGCTATGTCTCTATTGAAATTATTATCTGTGTGTTCATTTCTACAACTGAAAAATGCACTAAACCAAGTTTATAAAGCTCTCAACACTATCTAACTGAATCTTAGCTATTGGAAGACTATAAAGCAAGTATGGTGTACAAAAATAAACCAAACTGCTACTATAATAAGGAATACTATACTCTCAGGGCTTCATAAAGTAGTTTTGTATCCAGACCTGACTGGCTTACAAGCAAATAGAACTTTTCATCAAAAAGATTGCTAGATTGTTTAGCAATATGCCAGCCCCTGAGCTACAAGGCAATCTATCCTATCTGTAACATTGATACCACCACAGAGAAGTTATTATCTAACTTATTGACAAAAGGTAACAATCTTACTCTTCTCAGGAGCTGTTACCTGACTCATGTAATATCTGAAACTACTTAGATGCTTCTTGCAGTGATTGTAGGGTTACTGTGCCACAACAAACAGAACTGGATTAGGCCTTCCTTGCATTCAGACATGCAATCCCCCAGACAGAATTCAGGGACAAGTTGTCAAATTGAACAAAATTACTCTAAAACTTTCAGGAAAAAAAGTGAAGTGATAGACAAACAATTTGTAAAGGAACCTGTAAAAAGGAGGATGCAGAAGAAAGCAACCATTAAGAGCCAAGGATGGGATGGAGAGGATTGAAATGTAGGATATTCATGTGCAGCAACAATTGTTTTAAAAGCTTCTGAATAAAAAATTAACAGCTGATGGCATACTCACTAGGACTTACATCTAGTCTGAGAAGGAGAGCTGTTAAGATAGTGAGTGAGCCAGCAAGACAGATGGCTGGTGAAGGAACTGACACTGCAAGAGCTGGAACATTCAGTAGGGAGGAAAAACAACAGCTATACCCATGAAGGGACTGCTGCCAAGCACGTAAGTGAAGTGAGCAGAATCACACAATTTCAACAGTTTCTATAAAAATGTCGGTGATGTGCTGAACTGCAGGCAGTGTGTAGGGCCCCAAGCTGACAGTTCTGCATCAGCACAGGAGCACATGGACAAAGGAAGAATGGAAAGGTCATTACCTGAAAAAACAGCAGCAAGTAGCTCAGAGATGTGAAACTACACAAGTGAGTAAAAAGAGATTTTACAAGTGAGGAAATGCTCAATAGGCATAAGCACTTAAAAGATAACTGTATTATCTAGCATTCATTTGCAAAGACTACCTCTTATATTCAATATGAAAAACAGTGTCAGAAGCTAAGGATTATGACATCACCTCACCCTTCCTCCCCAGTTTTAATCTGTCTACTAGGAATAAAATAGTTTCCACAAAGCTTGCATTTCTCACAGCTACAGATTTACTCTCAGTAACATTCCAGACATTCATAACAGTCAGCTCCAACACCTGCATCTTGAAACCCACTAAATATTTGCAGTCAAGTCTCCACATACTTTCAAATATTTTTGAGTACAATCCACTTCTCTTTACACTGACAAAAAGAACCCTTAAAAAATCTGGCCATAACATATTGTTGAACATTGAGTGAATTCAATGCACAGGGTGTAGGGGTTGTAGGAAGAACCAAGTTTGAGAACTGAACAGCTTTGCATGCACAAGGAGGTGTTGTGAGGTCTCATGAAAACTGATCTCGAATTTTGATAGCATCATGAAGAGAAATAGTTCTCACAAAAAAGGAGGTTTAGAATAGTACCCCAAATGAGCACCTTAATAAAAAAAGTTTCTACATTAACTTTCAGTTAGCCAAGACTTTCCTGTTTTCCTTGTTACTTTTCCAGCCCATTACTGCTGCCAGTCATTGAAAACAAGAGGAAAAGTCCATTCTTCTTTGGAGTTCTGTGATGGTGTTTCTGTATTTAGCATTACCACACAGACATACACTGAAGTACACATTGTTTTCATTATTCGTGCACTGTATAATAAGCGTTTAAGCCGTATGGTTCAAAAAACAGCTCATTGCTGAGGACAGATCTCCAGAAATTCTTTAAGCACTGATGAGTCTATTACCACTACTGCAGTAGAAAAATTATTATGGCCTACACAAGTAGAATATTAAAAATAATTCCAAAATTCATCCAGAATATGATTATCTTTCTGGTATTTTGGAAATTAGATTACTTTACAAGATGCAGAAATATTTTAATATTGGGGTCAGGCAAACTAATCAAATAAACAGCATGGGACGGCTCCAAAACATTATAGATCACACGTTAATGCAAAAAGCCAATATAATTATGAAGAACTCAAGTCAGGCATCAATAAAGGTAGAAGGGCTTATTCATTATTATCAGTAAATGCACCTTTCCCCTGGTTTAAGAACTGTGTTGTTGAAAGTTTGTTGCATAGCATTAGCAAGACACAGGTAAGGTAAAGTGAGGCTATTCCTCAAGAGGGCACTGACACTTTATTCTGAGGACAACGTTATCTTCGAACAAATACAACATTGAGATGAATAACATACAGATCACACTTCATCTAGAGGAGAACACAGTGGACATTTCACATTTCACCCTTCACCAGAGCACCTGGCTCCTGGGAACAGCAGAATCTGTGACCAAACCCCCTGAGGCACTGGCACCCCAGCGCCCTGAGCGTCCCCACCCTCACACCCGCCCTCACACCTCATCCCCACCCTCACACCGCGCTCCCTGCCCTCACACCCTGCTCCCGCCCTCACACCTCGTCCCCACCCTCACACCCGCCCTCACACCTCGTCCCCACCCTCACACCGCGCTCCCGCCCTCACACCCTGCTCCTGCCCTTACACCGCGCTCCCGCCCTCACACCGCGTCCCCGCCCTCACACCCTGCTCCTGCCCTCACACCGTGTCACCGCCCTCACACCCTGCTCCCGCCCTCACACCCTGCTCCCGCCCTCACACCCTGCTCCCGCCCTCACACCCTGCTCCCGCCCTCACACCCTGCTCCCGCCCTCACACCCTGCTCCCGCCCTCACACCCTGCTCCCGCCCTCACACCCTGCTCCCGCCCTCACACCCTGCTCCCGCCCTCACTGCAAGGCCCCGCCTCTGCCACCAGACAGCCAATCGGAGCACGCTCACCTCCGCCCTCGCAGCCGGGCAGCCAATGAGAGCGCGCGGCGGGAAAGCGGGACCCGCATAGCAGCGCGTGCGGGCGGACAATCGCGCTGTCAGCGGCTCCCTCATGGCGGGTGAGGCCTCTCAGGAGCCCACGCCGGCCGCTGCTCTGCTCGGGTGTGTCACGGTAGCCTTGCAGAATGAGGGAAAGGCCTGGAGGAGCGCAGGAACAGCAGCAGCTGAGAGAAGCCGGTTAGCGGCAGGCATGGCCGCCGTGTCTGGATGTTGTGGATCATCGCCTCAGAGAGGGACTTCTGCTTGTTCTGCTCGTAAAGCTCTTGGTTTGCTTTCTTCAGCATTGGCATTGTGGAAATAAACTCTGCTAGGCAGTATGAAGCAAAAAGGTGTAGCTTTATTAAGTAATTGAATGTTTTATTAAGTAATTTGTTATTGATAGATATAAAGCATTGTTATAGAATAGATTATTAAGCATTGTTTTAATAGATAAATTTTTTTTCTGTCAGCGTGCAGAATTTACCCAGGCTGTACCAAGCTGAAATCAAAGCCTGGTTACAGCTTCTCTTGAAGGGACATGCGAGGTGAGGCTCAGGGCAGAGGTGTCCATTTTCAGGGCGTGTCACAAGGGACCAGCCCAGCCCACAAAATGGGGAGTTAGACAAAACACAACACCAAATGATAAGTAAGTCTTGCAGGACAATGCCTTTCCTCTGAAATTACTGAGAAATGATGGAAGCACATGGATCTGCCATCCTCTCCTCTTAAGTGAGTGAACCTGTAAGTTGGGTAAGCGCTCTTAATCCTCGAGGGTAGCCTGGGGTGGCTCTTCTGTAAGCCTCCATCAGGTTTTGTTGAGGCTTTAGGATCTTGGGATCAAATTGAGTGCTATTCTGTGTTGTGTTTGCTCAAGGGACAGAAGGAAACATTAAATTACGCCCACCTGAGGTTACTTGCTAATGAATAATGTAATTATACACCAGGGTATTAGAAGGGTTTTACATTTAATCCCATATGGTTTTGTTTTCTCTTAAGAATCATCTATGTTTAGATAAGCTAGAATTAACATTGCCTCTTTGAAAAGTGTATTTGTGACCACAGTAAAAATAGTTTTTGTAAGAAAAATAACCTGTTTAAATTATCAGGGCAGGTGGCAGAAGTAAAAAGCCAAGCACTTCGTGCATATGTTTTAAAGGCAAGAGTTCCCTAACAGATACATGGAGATTTCTTCTTATAGCTCTGATCACAGCAGAAAAATTATGGTTCTTTTTCTATGAGGCAGTTCAGAGCACTAATGGAAAGGGACTTTCTAGTGTAACAACTATATGAATTGGACAAAACTGTCATTTCAGTTTTACATTTGAACACAGAGGCATAAACAACTACTATACTGCTTCTAATATCCTCAAGTAAACTCCAGTAACAGAACAACTTTTATTCGTGTCTTTGGGGCAAAGCATTGTGCTGAAGGCAGAGTTTTTTTGCCTTGGTGTTTCATATTTTATATTCAAGTTCAAAGCTGGGAAACCTTTAAAATGTGTAATTCAGTATAATTTTGCACAACACTTTATTTTAGGAAGTGAATTCTGGGCTGTGTGTTAAAGCTAAGTGATACCATTCTAGCCCACGTAAATAGCAAATGGTTACATTCTCTGTCATTTCTGTAGAAATTTACAGTTGGATGAATATTCTAGTTTTGTCTTTTTTCCCCCATGATGTGTAAACTGGGATAATTTACAGACATTGAACCTGATTTGGTTACAGGGAAAGTTAGGTGTGAGGGACTGCTACATTTTCCTTCATGCCAGCTCATTGTTCTGGCTCTTATCTACTGTCTCTAGCAGCACCTCAGGCTGATATCAGTGAGGAATTGGCAAAAGGAAGATGTGCTCAGTCAGTGCTGGCTCAGAAAGACTAATATAGAAATAAAAAAGAGGCTAAACCCAAAAGTGGATGGTGCCAGTAAATATAGTAGTAAGCTTTGTGATTACAAATAGTCTTATTCAGTAGATTTACTCTCTATGTTCTAGGTTGCCTCTTACTTTGTTCCTCCCCTGGTAGAAAAATGCTGTCTGGACTCCCTTTAGTGACTGCAGTGTTGGTTTTGAACACAGGAAAATTGATTTTTAAGAGCTTGGAGCCAGGTTTTCAAGTACTTGGCATCTATAATTGGGGCAGATTTTCAAAAGAGGTTAGCACTGACTGTTCTGAGCTCTTGTGAAGATTTGTCCATTTTGATTTTGTGCCTAACTGAACTGATTTGTTGAAAATCTGCTCTCTGTAGCTAAGCATGACATTCTTAGAATGCTGTGAGGGCAATAATAACACTTCCAAGAAAAAAAACAAAATCTGTACAGCACTCCCCCACTCAGTTCAGTACCCCAAAACTGCCACCCAGAGCACAGAGTATGAGTAAGGCAGGGTTGTAAGTTGGTGTGTGCTGCCAAACAGTTTTCTAGGATTTCACAGTGAAAACAAGTATGGTTTTGCTACTTCTGTTCTGGATGTGTTTATTTAAAGTAAAAGCTGCTGTGAAAGGAAGCTATAAATGCTAGTTATAAGAGTGCAAAAGTGTCCTATGTGTTTGAGAAGCCACAAGAGGAAAGTGCTTTAATTAGAATGTACTGTAGCTGTTGTTGATAATTTTGTGAGTTCTGATAACAGCACTGCTTCTAGGGTTGTGCTGCCTTCTGACCTGGGGCCTGGGATGAACATTTTGATTGTCCCTCACTGGAATCAATGGTGTAAATGCTACTGAATTTGATTTAGCAGTGTTGAGTCCTATGTTAAAATAGTAGCAGTATGAACAAAATGGATGTTTTGTGTTGGGGAAAAAAATTATTTAAATCAGCCATGGGCCATCTTTTTTACTGGCAGAGCTGTTACAGGGTGATAATACTGATTTATGTGGTCTTTCTGGATAGTTATGTCACTTACTATTGCAGATTACTGCAAAAGATTTTTATTTCTGTTTTCAAATAATTCATTTTATTTGAAATTAATTTAGTGTCCATTTCTGCAATGTTTTGGCCTTGTCTTTGTCTCTTAATCACTGTCTGGAGAATGAATTATTAATTGTTGTAGCTGAAGAAACAAACCAATAATTTTGTGTGGCCTTTTGAGGGGAAAAGAGAAAACAAATCAAAACAGAGCTTTATTTTTGCACACAATGTACTACTTTGCTGTGCTTGCACAGTTGAAATAAGGTTCTTCAATAATCCAGGATAAGCAAACAATAATACTGTAAATTTCATGTAGGAAGTATGGGATACCTGTCTACATGCTAGGGTTGCATTTATAGAATAGCTGAGTGAATCTCTGATAAACAAATGAAAATAAACTGAAAATTACTACATTTGAGTTGATAACTCTCAGAGCAGCAAGATTCAGAGACATTCACATAGAGGTGATAAGGGAAAAGAGATGAGCTGTTCTTGAGATACCTGCTTTACAGACCTTTCATAAAACTGAACTGGAGATTAAGGCATCATGCTATTTCTAGCTTGCCAGTGCTAGCTGGAGTGAGTTCTGGGCTTCAAAAACATTAATAAATTAGAATAAGATGGTGATTGTAGAGATTGAAAAACTTGCTTGAAGGGAACTGCCCATAGTCACTGTTCTGTGAGTTCCAGATACAATCTTCTTTTTCTTCCATTTTTTTTTTTCTGAGTGCTTGAATGGAGGTTGTATTTTATTTGTTACTTAGTGTTGTGTTGTGTCATTATTCTGCTTTGTTTATGTCAATTTCAAGTTTCATGTTAAAGATTTTGACCAGGCTTTGAGAAGTGTTCTTGTGTTTCTTGTTAGCCATGGTCACAAAGTTCTGGAGTTTGTTGTCCTTGTGCATATGTACATGCTAATAAATGTAATGGGTCTTCTGAAGTCAGTGTGCCATACAGATTCTATATTTACTGATTTCAATTCCATATAGCAGTTGCTAATATTTCATCTCATGGTTGATATATTTTTTAGAAGTAGAACTTGTACGCTGAAATGGCAAAGCAGAGCCTGTCCTACTCTGCCGTTCCCAAAGCTGTTTTCCCAGGCACATGACTTGGTCACTGTGCTTTCTCTCAGTCCTTTATGGCATGTACAAGGTGGTCACAGTGGTAAATATACAGCTTGGGAAAGGATATGTTTTATTTTTTTTTTTTTAACTAATTAGCTAGTGTGTTTAGTCTATGTTGAAAGATTCTCAAGGCTAAAGAAGTCTCACAACAGTCACAAGCCTCATTTTGGACAAAGACTATTTGATGTTCTTATGGTAAGACTGATCATCCTTTTGTCAAACTTTTTGAAGTGGGTGGATAACTTAGGTCTGTTTTACATCTGTATCCCTTGAATGTCCTTCTGCATATGAAAATTTAATTTGGAGAGGTTGGTACACTGAATTTGATTCAGCTTGCTCCTCACTGACATTGTGAGCCCATTATGGCATCATTACTCTCCAATTACAGGCATGAAGGTGAGAAGTGACCTGGTAATGAAGGGTACACACCCTCAATGGTGTAGTGAGAATTTTGCATGAGGCAAAAGGGAAAAAATCCACTACACTGATACCTGCCAAAAGGCTGTTTGTCCTGAGTGACTACTTTGAAAGGGTCTCCAAAAGGGCTTGTGCTGAGCATTACTGTGCTCTTGCTGGGATGTGTCTCAGGTGCAGATATCTACAGTTTCTATAGTTTTATGTACTGCATAGTACTTATACAGAAACAAGGTCAAGCAGTTTACTTTTATTTTTTTTAACTTGTGAGAGTAATGTCTAAGCTACACTTTAAAATAATCTAATATAGAGTGACATTTAGTCATGCTAGTGCTTAATCTTCTCTCAGTTCTGAAAAAAATACTTGGTGTGAAATGTACTTTAGAAAACACAAATATTTACCAGCGTTGTTATTTAATCAATTTAATTGTGTTCTGTGTTTTAAGATATTCAAAACTAACTTTGTCTGCCTTTCCAAAATGTCCTTTCTCTTGTGCGAGTAGAATTTTGTGAGAGTAACTGTCATGAGATCCTACAGGATACATTTTTAGAGGAACTGCACCTGCTGTAGGATGACTATTGAGACTGTTCTGAGTATGCTGCAGTGAACTGCAGGCTTGAGAGGAAGCAGCAGGATAGTAAGTGTCAATAGGAGGCAGAGTCCATGGAAGTTACATTGTATTGAATAGCTTAATACTGCTTCATGGGGATGTGTATTTCATTCTCAAGGAAGAACAGACCCACAGAGGACTGGTGGTGGCCAGAGAAAATGGGATAAACCTGAGCAGCAGGGAAACAGCTTCTGGTACAGCAAAAAGTGGAATCTAAGAAAACTGATAAAAGCAGAGGCAAAAGCTGCGCATTCTTTTCACAGGAGGTATCTGAAAGTTGAGGTCTCCTGACAGAAAGTGATCCAGTGGAATATAAATAGTAAAGCTGTCAACTGGCAGAGCAGCAAGAAATAGTGAGTTTAATTTAGATTCTCTTTTTCCTTTTACCAGTTTATCTACAAGTAGTCACATAAAGATACCAAAGTAATCAGCTGCAGTGTGGTGTGCTGTGGAGTACTTTGGGGTTGCAGACCCATGCTCAGTTTCAAGATGATGAAAATCAACACTGCTACAAAGTTTTAGTTGCATCAATTCCTTGGTTTAGTTAACTGTGCAGGGCTGCATGAGGTGCCAGTGAGAAGTGCTCAAAATACCATGAAAACACATATAGCAGGCAGGAAAAAGTGCAAACCAATCCTTTCTGGTAAAGGTCCACAGTGGCCAAGTCAAAAGTTCTGTGAACAGACGGAAAATGGTCTTGCACATAGTTTAGTTACTTCTTGCCATTTAGAATATTATTAAATTATGAAATGTCATCTTGCATTTAAATTTGTCCAGCTTTCTGCTCTGGTTTGCTTTCTGGAAAAAATCACTGAAGTTTTCTAGGTGCTATGGAGACAGTGCTGATGTCAGAAATGTTTTCAGTGGGGGCCTGGAAAAGGGAACCAGATGGCTGCAGTTACTGGTGAGCATGGCTGGCTGGTGGTGCATAACCCAGCTGAGGAGTGCACTGCAGAACTGCTGAGCTGGCTGTGCATGGTGACTCACCCTGGCAGCAAGGTGGGAGAGCCTGCAGAGCCTGGGAGCTCTCCCCTGGTGCTGCAGGCACATTGTGCCCCATGGTGTCCCCACAAGCACAGCCACACCACATGCCTGCACTGGCTTCACGCCAGCTCAGGTGCCTCTCATTTGCAGGTCTGGACCAGATTACACTGCTTGTTCAACTCTGGGGTTTTTTTCTGTCCCAGGAAATGAAGTGTATGTCTGGTACTTGTGTTGTCCTGACCTTTATAGACCTTTTTCTAGGTGACTTCTCAGCTCATGGGGCTTTTATAAGCCCCAGGGGTGAACAGACAGTATAGGTGCAGCTTGAAATGTCTCTGTTAATGAAATAAATTATTGGGTATTTAAAAGTATTGAATTTTGGGAAATGTTAAATGCTGTTGCCTCAAAAAACTTAGCATAGTATCTTGCATTTAACTGGAGCAAAACCAGAAACAGTACCACCAAAAAAGCTTTTCAAATTCCATACTTCTCCCACACTCTGAGAAGAACCTCCTCCTCTGTGAACCTTGAATCCCATTTTGTGCAGCAGACATCAGTGCAGAACTCTGCTGCTGAGGTCCCTGGCTTGGCTCTGGAGTCAGCCACACTGCTTGGTTCTCCTGCTTGCCTCTTCAGCACACAAGTGAGGAGACCTTGCCAGCTGATTAATTGTGGTCTGCTCTGGTTTATCTATTGTGTCACTTACTTTTAGCTTTTACTGGGAAGTACAGGTGAGCAAAGAGTCTTGGTAGTTTACTTATCCAGCTTTCTAACAAGCCTCTTTTGTCCTTGTGTTTAGAAGCTGATTCTAAATATTTCTTGGGGTCACCTTTTCTCCTTTGAAGTCCTTTGAAACTCTTATTTGCTGTGATACTGTAAAGACTTTACAGTAGTTAAACAGTGCTTATCGTGATGTTCACTTGTATTTTCCAGTGACTCTATTCAGCTGTCTAAAAATAAAGTAAAATATTCTGCAAGCTCTTCAGAATAGAGACTGGCTTTTTGTACAAATGTTTAACACAGCAGGGCTCAGAAATCCAGGCAAGGGCCTATAATACCACCTCAAGAGAGAAGAAGAAAATGTTTCCAGGTATGAATTATTTTTTCATAGGAAGGTAAGTGTGGGGGTGCCTTCAGGGATTATTTCTTCATAAGGAAATGTGCATTAATTCTAAGAATATGCAATAATTTTTAATCAGGCTGACATATCTACAATGGAAAGATCAAGATTTTTTTATCAATGGTATTTTGGGCACCACTAGCATTTCTGTGAGCTCGAATGGTCTATGTGCCAAAATTATTCTGCTGGAAACCTACAATTATTCTGTAAACTTCAAAATCCAGAATTCAAGATGAGAAGAGGCTGAGAATTTCTGCACTTGATGGGCTCAGGCTGAAAGCTGAAGAAAAGCATTTTGCCTTTTATGCATTCTGTCAGCTACAACAATGCTAACCAAAGAAAGTGTCATCTCCCTAGAGTCTCTTTTCAGACAAATGTGCTACAGGGCAATAATGAATCTTAAAAGAAATTCATGATGGGAAAAAGCAGTGTTTTGCATATAAATGTTTCTAATGGAGCTATGAACATCAGTCTTTTGCTCTATTGCTTTGAAAAATACAATGTGAATCCTTGTAGCTGTTAGTAATTCAAGACATGGAAGGTGCAATTTATTTTTATTTGTCTTATGTTCCTTATAAAATATTAAATACTCCTTTGGCCAAAATTACTACTAACTCTTTGAGACTGTACAGAAATATTATTCATAACTTCAAAAGCTTCAGTTGCTAATGGGTGACTTGGATAAACTGTGATTAGCAGAGAGCAATTCCTATTGATCTCCTAGAAAGGAGTACTACAGGTAAGTAGATTAAAACTTGTAAGGAAATATTCTTTTCCAACACTGTTGACCTAATGAATTTCTTAAGAACAAAGTCATGCTTTAAAGCCCCAAATAAGTCACTTAGATTTTGAAAATTTTTCTCTTAGTTTTTCTCTTTGTATCATTTGTGATTATTTTTAGGGCCTACACAGCACAGATTTCTAGCTCATTTCTTTAGCCATGGGGAGTAAACCCCCTGACTATATTCTATTTCAAGAGAATTAAGATCCCTGTAATTTGCTGGAACCTTACAAGAAAAAAATCCTAACTCCAACTATGTTAGGAGTTGTTAATCAAAACTCAATTAGATCAACATTAAATGAAAAAGAATGTTAGAATTTTTTTTTTCTGTATTGCATGGGAAATTGATCACTGTTTTAATTGTTCATCTTCATTCCACATCCATCCCAAAGTCTGCCCACAAAATGAGTCATCAGGAAAATGCAACTGTGCTGAGATTCCACTGCCACATGTGATTGAAACAAATTTTGACACTTCTTGGAAATTGCACAAACACATCTACAAGTTGAATTCTGAGCATAGATTTTTTTGGACCAAGAAAATATTTTATGTTTTGTACAAGTTTTTCCAAATTTGGCTGTTGCAAAATGCAGTTCTTAATACTTCTTTTTAGTAAAGCAGGAATAAATGGTTGGCTGCACATGGGTGTTCATGTTTGCTGTTGTTCCTCCTCCTTGCAAAGCCCATCTCCAGGGAATGACTCTTACAGAATGACCTGACTGGAAAACCTATGTTCCATTAAGGCTTTGGTAGAAGCAGCAATTCAGCCTATTTAGCAAATAGAGACTTCATCTCATTGTCTTGTCATTGTGTGTTGCCTGAAGAAGTTATGATAAAATAAAGGGGATTTGAGCCCTAATTAGTGGGTATAATGTCAATAGGTACTTTTCTGTGGTTCTGGAAAATATTGACAAAAAGTAGTTTCCTTTCTTCTGTGGTGTAACTGTGGCCTGGTGGCATTGTGCATAGTAGGTATTTTTACCAGTTACAGTTTTTCACTGGAGATAAACTTGTAAAATTTAAGTCACTCAGGAGTCCCTTGAACTTCTTGCAACTTTGAAACTCAAATGACAAGCCCGAATTACTTGCTGTGTTATGTTTTTCTTTGCAATTAGGAAGTACTGTAATGATGGCTGCATGTTCCTAAGGCTTGTATGCAGTGATTCTCTTTTCCTGACAAAGCTGGGCTCCACTGGGGACTGCAAATATTTTTGCCTGAAGATAGAGCCAGTTATGATATGGCTTGTGCTGGTTCAGTGCTTATTTTGCTTATTTTGGCAGTCAACAGTATTTGGTTACTGGCTACAAAAATAGTGTTGAATCCTTTGGGATGATAGTACTGAATTAGAGCTAGGAAGACACTGATTTCTAGGTTTAATGCATGTCTGAAACTGGAGGAAGTGCACCTGGTGGATAAGATGAGCAGCTGGTTCTCAGTTACTTCAGTGTGCAGGCATTATTTGCTTTGCCATATGCAACTTGTTTATTTCAGATTTTTGGATTCCAAAATAGTTTCCTTTAACTAGGTTTTTCTCTCCTGGACTATTTTGATGATTTTTAAATAAAGGAAACAATAAATTAATGTCTGACCTAAGTCTGCCTTTTGCTTTTGAAGTCAAGTAGTCAGCCAGTAAAAACATGCAAATAAGCTGGTATTGCACTCCAGCTTTCAGAACCAGAGGAATTTGCAAAAGGTTAAAGGTTGCAAACACTTGTAAAAGTGTTGGTTGCTAGACTGTGTATGTGGACTCCAAAGATTTTGGTGTTCTTTGAAATATCTGTGGAACTGCTCTTTGCATGACAAATTTTTTATGTTTTCCTTAGAAACGTTTGAGAGAACAGCACAGAGAGGGGAAAGAGAATACATGGGAAAATAAAACATATTCGGTTCGTAGTAGAGATTTTTTTTTTGTTGTTCCTGAGTATTAGAAAACCACTTATAATTGTATCAAACTCTACCAATATTTCACATTCCTGAATTTTTGCCTACTAATAATCACCAATTTACTCTTCATTCTTTACTGCTGGACACTGAAAAAAATATAGACAACATTACAACAGCCCTTATTTTTTCTAATATCTTCAGTGTTTTGTTTTAGAGTCAGAAATGCAAGGGTTTTCATGTGTCAAATCACCAGAGGAAGACTTTTCCTTAACATGTTATACATTTTCTCACTATAATAGAGACATCTCATAGAACTGACAGATTTATAGTTACTGTTGAATCTCAACAGAAAAGTAGAATTTACATGAGTTTCCTATTTCTAATCCCTATTTAAGATAGTATTCTGTGTAGCATGCTTTCTTTTCCTTAGTAAATCCTCTTTAAAAGATTTAGCTGGTTTCAGAAATTAGTTCTACTCCATTGTTAACTTCACAATTCTTCATTTTCCTTTGCTGTAAATCTGACTTCTGAAAAAAAATCTGATTTTTTTCAGACAAAGGTAATTTTTTTTTTTTTGGTTTTACTTTTTGTGCGTGGAACTTCATTCATACTATTACTCCATTACTCCTTCCAATTGTGAAATTTGGTTTCAATTAAGTTTTAGGGGAGTGAAATTTATTTAATTTAGACAGCCTTTTTGTTAAACTGTGGTTCTTCAAAAGCACTGAAGAGGCTTAATGTACTGATCGTAAGATTTAGGGACTGGGAGATCTGGATTCTTTCCCTGATGTTCCTACATGTTTTCTCTGTGTGTCAAGTTGAAATCTTGCTTCCTTCTGCATTTAGAAATGCTTACAAAGTATGCCTGAAAAATGTGCTGATTTATAGATGATCGACAGTGCACACAATGTCTAGCTTTGGGTTTGGGTGTTTGAGTTCTTGAGCCTTGTGCTGTCCCCCTCTAGGAAAACTGTTGTCTTAGAATATTCTGAACTGCCAATACTTTCTGAAAATATAAAGACATTCTTTAGATACCCAGGTGTTTTTCTGTTCATGATTGTGTTTTTCTTCAGTTTAATTAGAGCTGAATTTTTAAACTGGCATGGATTTATCAGTACAAGTGACCTTTTCTGATGATATCTTCAAGAGAACAAGGACAAAGAAACAGGTGTTCTGGCAGAAAGTTCAAAATAGAATAATTCAAAGTAGTTTCAAAGGCCAAGGGAAACATTAAGGTTACATTTCTGTGAGGAGTAGTCAGCTTGTGTAGCTTTGTGCAACTACAGCGTTAAACTGTTGTGTGCACAGCATCTCAGCTAATCCTCTGCACTTTTTTTGGGTTATTTTTCCACTTTCAGTGGAAAGACGTGGGCACTTCTGTGAGAAGTGTATTTCAACTTTGTAAGTCTGAGTAAAAATAGTTGCTTTACAGAGGTCAGAGCAGTCTGCCCTGCTATGCCCAGAACATTTCTTGGATATATTTGAAAGCAAAGAAGAGCATAACACTTGGGCTGTGTCTTTTATCACTTCAGATAATGTTTAAATGTAGTATGATAAAAATGTGGAATGGTTTTCTTTGGAATAAGTTTTGTCCACACCTAATTGCTTATAAGAGCTGCAGTTGCTAATTCACAGCACAGCTAAATGACTGCCAGCTCCTCACAGGGACTTGTGGCACCACAAAGACATGCTGAATTTATCACATGCACTTTATATTACTTTCCTTTGAAAAGTGGAGCAGTCTATATTTACTGTCTATATTTACTCCTTGATGTCAGGTGGATGTTGATATGTTGTTAACTGTGATGCTTGTGCTAAAAGCAACAATTAATTTAAATAATCAGAACTCAAAATAGGAAGAAACAATATAGCTAGGGAAAGAGAGCATTGTAGTGTTACTTAAAAACTAAAGCATGTCTGATAAACGTAAAAATTGCAGTTTACAAAAGGTTACTCCTGACTTCTGCCTTGTTTGCTCAGGTGAACTGTAATAGGAGGTGTGAAATATTATAGAAATCAGTTTTTGTTCAATCCTTAAAGACCATTAGAATTATGAATACCAAGCTTTTGTGGAATTATGGTAAGGAATAATTAGTTTGCTGTTCCTGTGTCCTGCTTATAAGTCTAGGGTAAATGTCTTACCATGTATTTCTTCAGCCTTACTCCAAGAGAGAGTAAACCAACTTCATATATAACCCAGTTTGGATAAGCACTGAAAATGTTACATACTGAGAAATTATAATACTTTAAAAACATTTGACTAATATTAGTCCTGCTCTATAACAGAGGACACACTGAAGGGTGAGTGAAACTCAATTATTCACACTGGATAGGATGAAGGGAAAATAAACTGTAAAGGGTATCCATGTGTAATCTAGTTACACAGACTGGCAAAGCAGCACCATCCCACTGATACTAATGTGGTATTGATTGTTTGGATGTAAAGTTGGGGATTTCCCTCTGTAAACCTTCCTTTTTATAAGAATCAATAAGTAAGACGCTGTGATTTTGCAATTTGTTTTCTCTTTTCAGAGTTGTGGGAGATTTGCACATTCTCTAGCCATGTATGTGAAAAACTGATTTATGCAGAGTTATATGGATTGGGCATATGCAATTAAATACGTAATAGAGATTTTAGATTGTTTGTTTGGGTTTTTTAATTTTTCTGTTTTAATCTAAAACCAGTTGCAAGCAGCTCTTGTCAATAGGTAAATGTATCTTCCAGATGTGTTGGTAGACTGAAGCTATCCTGTGGAGCAAAAGATGAAAAATAAGTAAAAATCCACATTAGAAATTTATATTTTAACACGATCTGAAGATATGTGTCATTTTTTTTTCAGCAGGCCTGCAGTTGAAATGAACTGCATTGATAAATTTTCAGAGTAGTTTACTAATTTCTGTTATTACTGCATTACAAAGCAAGTACTGTCATATCAACTGCAATTAAGTAGTATCTCTCGAGTATTTTTTGTTTAAATCTGTATAGTGTTTATGCCTATGTCTTGTACAACTGTTCCTGGATATAATAAATTTTGCCTTTAACATTGTAAGGAAGGCACATTTCAGAAGACAGTTACTGTATATATGCAGAATTACTCAATTAGGTATGACTAAGCCTAAATAAAGTGCCAGGTATTTCTGTCAATGATATGGCTCAGAAGCTACTTCCGTGTAGGTTAAAAACAAACAAAAATGTGTAGTCTAGCTAAGGGTTTGGACTTGTGCTTTCACATTGCAAATGATGACTCAGTGGTATTTGGGGGTACTGTGGAAATGTGCTCTGACACATGGTCATCCATCACTACGAGTATGTGATCCCATAATAAGAAGTACAGAGATTAATGTTTTATTACAGCAGGGTAGCTTTTACAATTACATACGTAATGAGAGAGGGAGCAGGGGGATTGCAAAATCTCCATCTTTCTAGAATTAATATGGCACTCAAATGACCTAAAAATGAAGAACATTATGATCCTGGAAAAATTAGCTGGCTTAAGTTTCATTCTTTCCCCCATCATGGCTCGTTACTGAGGAAAATCCTTTCCATTGCTATTTTGTACAAAATGATATTCAGCAAGAACAGAGAGTGCTCATATCTCCTAGATGACACTGAACCCTCCCAACAGCCATACAGAATAATTTTATCTCTGCAATGAAATGTCTGTAGTTCACACTATGGTTCTTTCACTATGGTTTGAAGTAGTGAGGTAGCTCCTTTCAATAGTTGGTTCTTTGTGTTCTTCACCTCAGAAATTACTGCTAAGATAAGAAGAACAGCATGATGTCTGCTTGATTCTGCTTTCTGTCCTGCTGTTGGTCTTTCTAAAATTCACAAGCATGATCTGGTATTAAAGGTAATTACTCTACAAGTCAATACTGTTTTCCTTAGTAATTTACAGTTATGAATGGTGGGAAAGTTTTTGATGCCATCTGTTCATTCCCTCAAATTGACTTGTACTGACTAGTAGAACCAGCTTTAACTCAAATATTGAGGAAGAGCAAAGTAAGGAAATCTACCCATAGTGACCAGAGTCATTCTATTTTGTTCTTTTCTTCTAATTCAACACCAGTTCTGGATATGATAAACAGAGCAACTGGTGTGTAGCCTTTAAAATCTGGAAATGGTCACTGAAAGCTACAAGATGAGAATTTTGCACCTGATTAGCCTTGATTTAGTCACTAACAGACTCATCAATTTCTCAAGATGCAACAAGACAACTACACATTCTACAGCTGTCTCCTGACATGTGAAGAGATCAATAGGCCTGTAAAGGGTCAGGGAGTGGGGCAGTTTAAAAAAACCAGACAAACCCAGGAACAACTCATATTGAAGAAGGGTCATGGAAAGGAGAGAGAAGGTGATTATCCAGCCAGCATCACAGCTTAGCAGGGACACAACACTAATGCAGCTAATCTGTATAAACCCATTATAGACAGCAACTAAATATGGGGGGAAAGGCATGCTCCTGAAACCTGGGAGCAAGGAGAAATCCACCTCGTGTTTGATTAACTGTGGGTGGTACTTGCCAGTGTCAGCACGTTGCAGTCAGTGGATAACTCAGCAGGTACCTTGCTGATTTTATAGCTGACATTTGGGAGGTGGGCACAGTGGCAGTAATGCTTCTCATGTCTGTTGTGTGTCATTGTATTGTCAAAGTACAGTGTAATAGGAATATGATTTAGGGAACGGCCCTACACTTATTGAAATTGATGGATATTTTGTTTATCTGCAGCTGTGTGCTCAGGTTGAGTCCTTTAGTGTCCCATTTTGTAAAACATTCTTGAACTGTCTTCAAGCTTGTTGCTTTCTCCCACTGATCTGCTGTCAGGAGAAAATCAAACTTAGCATCTGTTTCTAATTGACAGAATTAATAAAATAGAAGCAGACAGGATACAGAGCAAGTGTAATTTCAGCACTGCTGTCATGCATTATTCTTCCCCAGCAATGGAAGAGAGAAGTTCAACTTGATATCCTGCAACAGCCCTCGAGGTTAATTCCTTTAAGTAAAGCTGTCAATTTCATCATTACATCTCAAGATTATATCAGAAGTTCTAATGCAGATATATGTAGCTTCTGTTATCTATTTTCTCACTTTCCTTCTCACAGGAGAAGGAAAGGAAAAAGAGTCTGATGGCAGAGTTGCTAGATTGATGTCAGAATTACCTGTTCCACTTCAGGGACTTGCATACTTGGTTGCCTGCCTGCTGTTAAACGTAACTGGGAACTTTAAAGGGCTGTTAAATTCAGTGGAGGTGCTTGCAGAGTTATACCCTCATTTTTCTGCTGCTCACTGCTTTGCTCCATGATGGTTAAAACATTTAAGACCCTAGTTTGAACCATCTGTTTAATAGATTTAATATTAAATTTTGGAACTGACTGGATGCTCAAATCAGCAGATAATGTTTTAAATGACATAGCAGCATGTTCAGACCAAGAAGGAAGAAGTGCAGTTGAGAGTTAGAGGATTTTGAGAGTCTGTCTTTTAATTAAAAACCCCCTCCCAAAAACCATAATAGGGAGAGTGGAAAATTAAATCAGCTCACATTAGTTAGTGCCTTAGCACTAGATCAGGTTTTTTGGCACCAGAACTCAACACTGTGGGAGATAGATATGAAGCAATTTCCACTTGGAATTTTATTTGGGTAGAGAGTTTGAGACAATTATTACAAAATTGCTGTAGATCTATATGGGAATAAGTCCATAAAAACTTTAGATTTACTGATTTTTTAATAATGTAATTACTGTCTTGCTATAACAAAATATATTAAAATATTGCTTAAAATATATCTTGTTAACCTCTCAGCAATCCCAGATATTTTTAAGCAGTGAAATTAACATTTGTTTAGAGCAAATAAAATTTTCAAGTTAGAAAGAGCTTATAGAGACCTACAAGCTGTGCAGGATCATTTTTCATCCATTTTTCTTTTTTACCATAGTAATTAGGCATGTTGCCAGGCAGCACAATGGAAAAGACATTTTCTTTAACAGAATATTTTTTTACAGGCACTGCTGGACACATACAGACATCTCCTGTATTTTTGTTCCTGGTGATTCTCTCTCCCTGGTTGTGCTTTCCATGAAATAGACTTTAGGTCATTAACTAATTTTTTTCTAAGTTATCTTCAGGCTGTTTGGGGTTTGAGCCATGTCAGCTAGTAAGACAATTGCTCACACTGGGCAGAGTGTTTCTGGTTTTTTTTTTTTTTTTGTCTTTGAGGTACCATGAGGTTACTTGATATGGAGCAATGTTAACCAGGGTGCTGCACAAAGAACCTTCTGGAACAACACGTGCAAGAGCTGTCCTGCACGTTTTACAGCAGTGCAAGCATTGGCAGGACTGTAAGAACCCTCCTGCAGCTCAGCCACTCCCCTCTGTAGCTCCCTCTGATCTCCAGCAGGAGTCTATGTCAAGAAAAAAATCCTTTACTGCACTAGCTCCTTAGCTCTTTGTTTTACATTGATTTTCTATCATTGTAGGACTGGCTGTGTTTTCAAGAATATTTTCTTTGGCTGAAATGCTGAGAGCTTTTTGCAGACAACCAAGCTGCAGAGAGGTTTTTTTGTGTTCTGTCTCATTTAAAAGGCTGTAACACCATTTAACTCCTGTTATTGACCCATGGTACCTAAGATTTCTAGAATCTTCAGTGTGATTTTATGGTATTCTTGATTTTATTGAAATCTAGTCTACATTTTTTGTGGATTTGGTAGTGTCTGTTTTTCATTTTGCTACTGTAGTTCAGCTATTAGAGTATGAATAATCAAATCTGGAGTTGATTTTAAGAAAATCAGACTCTCAGCATTAACAATTCACTTTGTAGTTGGAGGTACATTTATTTTCCTTTAAATATTTTTGGAGCCTAACTTTGAGCTTTCAGATATAAAATTGGAGTTGTTTGGAATTAAGTTGGTAGTGAACAGATAATTTGAGTTTAGCCAGTTTTCATGGATTCAAAATGCATCACCTTGAAAAGATTGTATTGTAGGCTTTCATCAGCACTAGTAAGCTATTTAGCAGAAACCAACCTCTTCTCTTCCAAAATCTATTGTGAATTCAAAAGCCTTCTTCTCAGTGCTGTAAATCTTTTTTTTTACTATCGTTCAGTGAGTTACTTAGCAAAAATGTACCTCTTCTATTGCAGAGGCAGCTGTCTTTTAATGTTTATTGTGCCTTTTAATTGAGGCTCCAGTCCCAGTTTGTGTTAATGTAGCCTTTTCAGGAGGATAAAATAGAGAATACAAAAATTTATGTTAGGTTTTAAAACCTTAAGGCTTTTCGTGGGTTGAGCAGATTTTGTATTAGGTTTTAAGACTTTGTAGGCCTGTTTTGAATGGAGCAAATTCTGCAACTAATTGCATCCAAAGGATCTGTGATGCTGGTTGCTGAGAGAGCTCCTTTATTTTTCATTTCTACAAATGAAATGCAAATATTTTGTGTGATTGCTGCCATCTTCCAGAAATCTGTGCTTCTTTTTGTTAGTGGGATGAGTTGAGTGGTTTTGACCATTTTATATAAGCTTACAGCACTTGAGATCTTTCAGTCATAGCCCAATAATAATGCCTGTGGTAGACTTGATTTCTGTACAGAGTCTGAATAATTGGAGTCTGAGCAATGGATGTTGTGTGTATATGTGATTTGATGTACTAATACAATAAATAGTAATAATAATAATTATATGCAAGCTAGCGCAGAACTTTGTCTTGCTGAACTAAAGGGAATTATCTTGAGGATATAGAGGAGCCATTTTCCTGTGTCTCTTAATTGCACATTCAGTTGGTATTTCAACTAATACACTTCTGTTGCTTGACTGTGGGAGGGGCATGGCCTCATAAAAGATCCACAAAATTACAGAGATAAAATGGAACCACAGGGACAGGAATGCCTCCATTACAGAGGTTGTGCTTCTTCTGCCCTGTGCTGGCAAAATGACCTCAACCCTTCTGTGAGCTGCATCTGAACATGCTGCTGGGAGAGGATGGGGTCTGGACTTCCAGGCTGTTTTCACTCTCTTCATTTCTAGTTATAGGACAATTTCACCTGGTACACTTAGACCTGGGAGACTACAGTTAAATACAGGTTATGTTCAAAATTACTTTATTTCAAAATTTGCATTCCAGACATGGGGTTTTTTTCATTAGTTTTTTATATATATTAGAATTCAAAGAAACTGAAGGGGGAATTGAGGACATTTTTGTATGCTAAAGACAGTTATTTTAGTATTAATATTTTTAAGAATAGGGAAAAAATATCTACAGTCAAAATTAATTGCATATAGAAAACTACATTTGAAGTTGCAAGTAAAGAAGATATTTAAGATTTTGCTCATGGAAAATATAGCACATCTTCCACTACTTAGCTTCATGTGTATAATATACTGTTTTACTTGAAGATCTCTGTTGGGGTGGAACAATTTCTCCTAGAATATACAAAGCTTAATATTATTGTCTGGCACACATCCTGCTGAAGGACCTGGGAAGTGTCAGAAGTTTGGTTACTCAGACTGAAATTTTTTCAGTTTCTTGCTTAGTTTGTAAGATCATATAACACGTGCTCTACAGGCATGTCTGTGTATGTTATATACCTGCTGGCATAATTTTTATTGCAGTTTTCACCTTCTTGATATAAAGTGATCATATTGACTACAGAAAAGTAAATTAAAAAATGGTTGTGAGCCATGTTACTGTATTGAAATATTGCTATTTTGCAATCTAATCACAAAGTCTTTTCCTTTAAAAAAATAGGACTAATACTTGGATATTTGTTCCATCTTAATTACTCCCTATCATTTTCCCATGTCTGTAAATGTGCTGCAGATCAAGTGTTGATTTTTTAAATCAACTTATGTAACCCTTTCATGGGTGACATTCTATTCCTTTAGACTGCAGCTGGCAAATAGGGAAAATGGGTCACAACCATGGAAAACTGTTCATAGGCCCCAGATATCTAACTTGTATTTGTCTGGTTGGTAACTGGCTAGAAGCCAGTATGGTACTAAATCTGAGTAGAAACTGCATCATTTTCTTCTGTGGTTCCTTCTGAGGAGCAGCCTGAGAACCAAGATACAACAGCAGCAGCTGCTGCTGTCCTTGTGGCCCTCAACACTGATGGAAGCTGTTCACTGTTCCCTTCAATCTAAAACAGATCAACTGATACATTCTGGTAACAACTTTTGATCTTGTAGTGACAGCATGTGTGGAGATATTTCATCTAAAAATTAATCTGAATTGAAGTCCCTGTTAGGCAGCTGATGCTCTGAATCTTTGCTGTTTCTTTCCTCTTCTGCCCCCGGTTTAAAATGCTGCAGGGAAGGCTCAGAAGCTTGGTGGTTTTCCAGCCAGCAGGATGAAGTAGCTGCACTGGAGCAGCTCCTCAGCTGTAGTTTCTGAGCCCAAGGTTGCTGTATTCTATTACTTTACTGCACTAGCTGCAAGCTTTGTTCAGACTTAATACAAGCAGAAGCTGTATAGAGAAGCTGTTTCATTATGTAACTTATAAAATAAGTCTTCTGTCTATGTGAAATGTAATCATTTCTCAAAATTGGCAGTCACCTTAAAAAATTATATACAAAGGCATTTTGTTATTTTAACTACGAAATACACAATTGGATTATTTCAGACACATGTGAACCAATTTAAAATAGAAAACTAATAAGTACTTTTCATTAAATCTGTTGATATTTATTGACTGATAGCTATGTGTGAATACTTACATTTTTAAGGGGAAAAAATTCTTTCATGCTTTCATTTATTAAAAAAAAAGTTTAATAATCTTCATTTGTTTGACTCAGTGGTGGTTCTTTTTATTAGAGATTTGCTGTCTCATTTTTGAAAAGCCCATTGTTTGCTTCTGAAAGGTCCTTAATAGAGCTTTAACAGGAGACTAAATTTGAACAGCCAGAAATATTTGAATAAAAAGTTTGCTCATTCTCATTCTGGATTGTTTAAATTCTGATCTTTAGAAAGAAACTTGAAAGATGTCTCCATCTTTCTTGAAGATGGAAACTTGAAGATGTCTCCACTGTGCCTCGCTGCAACTTTAGCCTTTGAATTTTTTCTCTACCAGCAAAATCTTGTATGTGCTACTTATTATCAACATAATTATTATTTGTTACTTTACACATCAGAATTTTACTTCTGAAATGAGATATTAGGAAATCTAATTTCTTTTGACTTGTGGGGAGAAAAAAGTTATACACGTAGATATTTTACACACAGACTGTTCTAAAAATGTTTGAAGTAGAGGATTGTTGTAATTCTTGTAAGAACTTCTATTTGATAAAAGTGATGTTGACTTTGAGTTATATAAATCTAATTTCTGGTTAAAAAAAAATAGTCTTACATATGTAGAAACAAGAGAGGACTGAAAGAAAGCACAAATCTTACATCCTGTTTAGGCAAGAGTTTTTTACTGCTTTTCAAGGTCTTGTGTAACAGTGCATGAAGAACCAGGCCCAAGAAACAGGCTGAGTTAACTGGGTATTTTTTCCTGAGGAAACTGTACTTTTGTTTTATTCATAAATATGAAAAAATGGATTAGCACATCAGTCCTAGCTAATAGTTAAAGGAAGAGTTGCAAACACCCAAGTTCTATCCATGTTTCCTAGTTGGGGACCAGAAATTTGTTGCTGCTTAGTAAATTTAATGTAAGGGAGCTTGTATGCAGTAAAACAAACTGTATGATTACATTTGTAACACTGTCACTAATTCCATTGCTTTCTTTGGGAAATGCTGTCTTTTTACAAATTTTTAATTAATTTTTTGCATTTAATTTCTCCTACAGCTTTCTTCATTCTGTATTGGGTACTTGTTTCTTTTTTTGTCATATTTCTTTTTCAAATTTCTTTTCTTCCTCCTTGTTTTGCTCGTAATTTTGCTGTTGAAGTTTTCAAAAGATCTTTACAATAGGCTCCCAGTTTTAAAGGTTTTTTTGTGTTTGGAAACCATAATGTTTGTGTATAGGGGATCTTTTCATCTCTCAAAAGTTCACAGACGTTGGGGTCCTGGGTTATCAAGGCTCAGCCATATTCACAGTAAAATGTTAAAACTGTATTTGCAGGTGCTGCTTGCATAAAGCCAAATGCAGAGAAGTCAGCAGGAAATGGAATTCACTTGTACATGTACCAAGTTCAACTGACTGCAGTGAGGAGCAGCAGGACTCTTGTAAGTCCAAGTGCTCCCCTGCAGAAAGTCTTAGAGTGGTTCTAGAATTTGTCATCAAAACTTTGTCCTGTTATTGCAAAGGCTCAACTTGTCCTATGTAGAAAAGTCCTTAAATCTGAGCTGATAGTCCCAAGCTTCCTACTCTAAAGTCAGATTTGACCAAAATATTAGCAACCAGCATGGCTTCTTCCTTTGCTTAACCACAGGGTACAAATCTCAGGTTTTCAACTGCTGCTAATCTGTTGCTGAATCCCACTGAGGAGAAAAGGTTGCTGCATAATGATTTCCAAATAGTTCTTTAAAATTGGAAAGTAATATTTTTATTGGGAAATTAGACAAAGTTCTTCTTGTTTAATATTTGAAACGTTTGCATTAGAAATATTTTGTGGAGCATTAGTTTGTCATGCTGTAGTAGTCTTCAGGCAGAAATTTTGTTCAGGGGCCAATAGCTTACTCATGGTTTTGTGAGGAAACACTAAATTACTGGGGTTGGGAAAGTCACTTGGTTTTGTTTTATTTTACAAATCTTCTCAAGAATTTGATAATGGAATGTGTTCTGGAATGTTTACACCAAGTAGCTGTGTAATCTTGATAAAAGTATGTTGCTGGGAGGATGTTTTTACTTTTCAAGAAAGCTGTTTATAGCTCTTGAGTCTAGAAAGATTGGTGCATAAAAATTGACTTGTGGAAGCAGAGATGGTTATTTATAGGATAAAATGTGTGCTAGTAGCATTGCAGAAGCTTTTCCTTCCTTAAAGTCTTATATAGTCTTGTTACTATCATGTGTTCATAATAATTTCTATTTAATCTTTCTTCCATTAATAGCTGAGTAGAGAACTATTCTCACCTTTGTTGTGCTGGTATCAGGACCCAGATCTTCAGTCCAGGGAAGTGAGGAATGTGTGTTGCTGACAGACAGGTCTAGGAAGGTGCTGTCCTCTGATGTGGCCAGCACTGGTGGAGTTACAGGGGCTCTCTCCATGAGCACAGCAGGATGGGGCTGCAGTCAGGGTCTCTGCAAAACTGCAGCAATTATCTGTCACTGGATGAGGGGATGTGCTGCAGTCTGCTGCTCAGAGAGGAGGGTGCTGAGCACAGTGCTGGAAATATCCATAGCTGGCTGCTGAATGGAGTTTCTTTTTTTAAAAAAAGAGAGTCCTGAAACTTCTAACATTAAACATTGTTTAGGAATATGAATATTGAATAACCTTCGTTTATTTGTGAGATAGAAACATTGTAAAAAATTAAGATTTTAAGCCTTTGGGAAGTCAATGTGTTCAGATACCCGTGGATTTAAAACACATCTGCACATCTGCCATTAACTTTTTTCTGTATTGTATAAAATGTTGAATCAGTCAGTGCCTCTGAAAACTGATATGGAGAATATCTCTTTCTGTCTGGCTGATTCAGAATGAAGCAGTTCAGAAGTAAAATGAAAAGCAGTTACTGTTTTGTCTTATCACTTTTGTGCCATATGTTCCTTTACTCAGCTGAAGTGGTGACTGTATGAGACTATCCAGTCTTCTCTCCAGGATTGTCTGAGCTGTGTAAAGGGTTTCTGACAGGTGCTTGTAGTAACTGTTGAACTTAGAACTTGGTTATGCATTTCATGTTGCTTTTGACGCTTTTTTGCAAGAAATTTCCAAAGTGATTGGAGCATATTTTGCTTCAGAAATGTTGATTGTAAAGCCTTGATTACTGCAAGCAGTGCATGAGTGCATCAATAATTCCAAATGGGTTTTGTGGAGCCTGATGGTAGAACAAAACCATAGAGCTAAATGTCAGGAATGAGGCACTGATATAAAGTAAAGCCTTTCATTACCTGATTACCAAAACCAGCTCTAATGGCCATGTTTTGGCACATACCTTTCTCATGCTTTGCTTAGCAAAGGGAAATATGTACAACTCTGAAAATGCACAATTCTTTTTCAGCAGAAATCTGCTGTGTATCCCTTAAGTTTCTTATTCAACAGGCATTGCTGAAATTTATGAGAGAATAGTAAATGTCTCATGTGAATGATAGCAAGGCAACCATACTGGTGGTAAAAATGTCTTTTTGGATAAGGTTTTTTTATTATTGTCATTTTATGTGCTAGTTTCAAGTCTATTGTAACTGGAAAATGCTGAAGTGTGGAACTTCTCCATTGTGGCAGAAATTAGTGGCAGGGCCGAGTGATGCAGTTGGAAGTACAAAACAAATGTAATGCAATTTATTTGGCTTTGGTGACTTGCACTTCTCAGGAAAATCTGAGGTGTCTATTATGTGTGACAAATGTGCTGGTGAATCCAGGCTTGGAAACATAACTTTTGATTACTACAGGGAATACTGTACTTGATTTGTTGGGCAAGATTTGCCAAGAGCATAATGAAAATTGCATTGTCATTTAATAGATGCTTACAAGATGCAGAGAGCTTGGATGAGATGTGAGAGATCTCTATTAAGGAAGTGGTTCCTGTAAACCCCCGTGATGCTGGACTGTAATACCATCTTACCCTTTGTCTTCTGATTGTCTTATTTGCAAGATTGCTGTTTGTGTAGTTTTAGTGCTTGAATGTGCAGGATCTTGTAGCTATAACAGTGTTTTACAATATGGGTGGGGAAATTATTCATGTATAATTTGCCACCTGACTGTAAAGTATGATAAAAAGTGATTATTAGTAATTTTTTAGTGCAGATAGTAATAGAACTATCTTGTAGAACATTTGATATATATTTACCAACGGGTATGCCTAAATCAACGACAGAGTTTTCTGTTTATATGCATTCCTACTGAAGGAATTCTTTGTAATTCACAATTACAAAGCATGTGATGTTTCACAATGTGGGTGGGGAAATTATTCATGTATAATTTGCCACCTGACTGTAAAGTATGATAAAAAGTGATTATTAGTAATTTTTTAGTGCAGATAGTAATAGAACTATCTTGTAGAACATTTGATATATATATTTACCAACTGGTATGCCTAAATCAACGACAGAGTTTTCTGCTTATATGCATTCCTTCTGAAGGCTGTACAATTACAAAGCATGTGATGTTTGACCAACTGGTGAGACATATATGCAGGAGCTGTTTATTAACTTTTTAATGGAAAATTCTGAGGCTTGGTATTAGATTTTTTTTCAAACATTGTTGCTTGTTCTTATTTACAGCACACTGTATAATGTCCATGGCAGTTACCTGTGTTTTTTGTAATAGCATCTGATACACTGTTATGAAAACAATGCAGCTCAGGAGCCCAAATATGAACAGACATCCCTAAAATGTCACCCCTTATTCTTTTCTTAAACCTATGTATTTTTTCTTGATTTCCTAGGAGGAAATTCTCTTATTTCATAAATGTATTGTTTGGATATTGGTTTCAGTTTAAAAAGGAAGAGCAATAACAGCAGGGAGGAGAGAATTTTTGAAGTCTAAATAACTGTATGTAAAAAGACTGTTGAATTTCCAAAAGAATGGCACCTAGAGAGGTCAAAAATAATAAATAACAGGCTTAATAAAAGATGTAATTAAGCAAGATTAAAGCAATGAAATATCTAATGCAAAGGATTGGTGATTTCTTTTAGTCATGTTGGCAGTAATAACAATTTTCTCGTGGGAAGTCTTGGTCAGTTTTAGACATTTACATATACTGCTGTTCTTTAGGCAGAATTTGCTGGGTACAGAGAACAAATTAGATTATTTCTGTAAGCTTAGAGGTTTACTAATATGTAAATCACTATACATATTCTGAGTGATTTCACATCTAAGATTCTCTGAAGCATTAGAATTCTCCAGTGTGAAGAATGAACAAATAAAGTCAGTGTTTGTTCCTGGGTGAAAATCAGTCTCTGTTCTCCAAGTGGCTGATGGGCTGATTAAACTGGTGTGGGCTATTGACTCTCACAACAGATATTCCTCTTTGGAGCAGAAAGGGGAAGACACCAGGTGCAGGAGAAAATAGGACTTCTCCTCTTGCTGTGACTGTTAAGTAATGAATGATGACAGACAGAGAAACTCAGATACAAAACTGCCATTGCACCTGTTGCTCTCCTGCTGTGCTATTTCAGAGGTAGAAACACCTTCTAAAAGTGTTTGAGAATACTTTTGAAACCATGTGTTTACCTTGCTATCTCAGGATCCCACTGTATTTACTGTGGCACTTTGTTGTCCATTTCCAGGGATGGGCTTCCTGGGAATTCTATTTGAGTCAGTGAAGTAAATTCTGGAAAAGAGCAGCCCTTTCCAGCATCTTGCACCTGACCTTTCAGAAGCTGAGATTCCAATTTCCTGATCCAGATGGTTGAGGAAATAGAATAAGTCTCTACAGAATCTTTACAGATGCAAACAGTTCATTAATAATTCAAATTGCCTGAATTAAGACAGTCATTCCATTCTTTATTTGGTGTCTGAATTAGTGTAATCTTATTTCCTTTATTTCCTGTGCTGCCTTTACCAAATCTTATTTTGATATAGCATATGATCAGGCCATGCTATGAAATAACATGTTGTAAAGGGTTCTATTGAATGACTTTGGTCATAATAATTTAAGCAGTGATGAATGGAATATATTTTAAAAGAAATCTTTACATATGAGACCCAGAACAAACAGCTTGTAGTATTATATAATTATGTGCTCTCATTTGCAGTTCCATCTCAGGGTGACAATCTGGTCCAACAGTAATTTGGATACAAACTCCTAGAAATAACTAGGTCTTCTATTCAGTATATTCTATATATCTGCTTTTATGTAATTTTGGTGCTGTTTAAATATTAGCCCTTTTAGCATTCAGTTTTAAAATTGTTCATGTTTGTTTTGTCTTAAAAATGAGGTAAAGTTATTATTGTTGCAAATGAGCAGCTCTTTCACTATTAGATGTTTTGAAACTAACCTTGCATTTCCATTTTTGGCACTAAAGGTGTCCTCACTCTCTCACACAGAGGGGTGCAAGAATCCTTAAAAATGGTAAGTTACAAAAGGAAGTAGGTGACCCGATGAATTAAATTTAAATAGTTTAATAAAATAAAATTTAAAGGAGTTTCTGGCCAAGGGGAACAATATGGAAATGTGTGGTAACACTTAAATTTTATGGGGAAAAAAATCTATTTTTTTTTAACTCTCACTGTCCATAAAATGTTATGTTTAGATGGCAAGTTCATCCCAAAGCTGCTGTATAGAACTCTGTCAGTCAGCCAGAAATACTGGTTAGCCCGTGCTGCCCAGCCTGGATTCTCACACTACAGAAACAGCAGAGCCCTGCAGAGTGAGGCTGATGAAGCTGAACTGAGCTCAGGTGAGGTACTCTATTGTTCAATCAAGAGGAAAAGCTTCTAAATACTTATTTGAATTCCTGATTGATTTTTGGCCATACCTGTTTAATTATTTTGTTACCAATAACCTTTACCAGTGAGAAGTGGACTCTCCAGAAAAGTAGGGATTGTAGGTAATAATCAGAGCAGGTTTGCATTTTTTTCCCCCGATAATAAAATTGTAAATGCACCAAGCTGCTTCAGTTCTTCATCTTGTAAACATTTCTTTGAAACATAGATAATTCCTCTCTCTTCTAGCTTCTTCTTTTAATAAAGGGATTTTCTTTGAGAGGGAAAGAGTTGCCTGATTTAAAGTATTTACCTTTCTAATAGACAGGCTCTGTAATGCTGGGCTGTAGAATTGACTTGCAGTTGGTTGCACTTTGGATTCTACAAAATGGAATGGTAAAATAACAGCATAACATGAAAGGGCCAGATCACCCCGTCTCACCTGCAGTCATTAGAAATGTCATTTCTGAAAACATCAGGCACACAGCTCTGTGAGTGACAAAGCTTTCTGGCTTCTCTTTGTCAGGTAGCAATTGTTGGGTTATGTGAACATGAATACAGAAGGATTTCCACATCCAGTAGTCCCACTGATGATGGCCAAAGCATTTTGAATGCTTTTGTGAAAGGTCAGCTTTGTTGGTGGGAAGCAAGAAAGGGCAGTGGTTTTAGAGATCCAATGTTATGGGAGGTGAAGTGGAAGAACTGAGACGTGGGAGGGATCTTACAAGCAGCCAAGAACTTCTGTTAATTATATTGCTTTTTAATTTTTTCTTCTAAAAGCTCTAAGGAACTGGAAAAGAATGAAGTTGAGATTTGATTAATGGTTGCCTAGACTGCAGTTTGAAAGAAATGGATAGAGTGCTTTTGAAATAGATTTGACTTTTAAAAAAGAAAGATAATCTGTTATTGCTCTATTTCTTACATCATTGTCTGGCAAATGAGATACACTTTGAAAGAACAAAACATAGCTGAGATACCAGTGTGACAGAACAACTAATTCACAATCACAGAAACTTCCAGAAGTCATCAGAATCACGTTCTCTGTTTGTTTCTGCAAGAAGAGATCACATTACTCCTACATGTGTAGAGAGGCATTGTGTACTATAGGTGCCTGCAGAGCCTGGAGTGTCGTTCTGTTCAAAAATAAACATTTCCTAAGCACTGAGTAAACTCCTGCATATAGAAAAGAGAAAGTTACATAAACCTTTAGATTGACAAGACTACTTAATTCACTCAGTATTTGTGAGTGAGATATATTTGGGATATATCTCAGCCCCTGGGCATCCCCTTAGCATGTCCACTACAGGCAGTGTCTAATGAATTCCTAAGTTATTTGTTATGCACCACGTGGATCATATCAGTCTATATTGTGCAATGGAATATAGAAAAGGGCTGCACCAACAGGAAATCATTCTCTTGGTCACTGAGGCAATCCTGGAGATGCTTACAGACAAAGTTAATCTCCATGCATTGTGATTTTGACTTTTTTTCTGATAGTCTTCTAATATCTAGTGTTTTGTTACTCTGCAAGTTATTCTTGAGATAAAAATAATGCAAGTATGGAGTGCTCTTTTCTTTGTTTTAAAATTTAAACTGCCATTTTTCTTGTATATGAAATTGGATCTACTAAGATCATGACTGTTGTTATGATGACTTATTTAAAGACTTTTTCCAGTTCTGACCATTCTTCTGATTTTATACTGGAAATGATCATGAAGATATCAGAGTGAAAATTAAATTTAGCCTGTTCTGTCCTTAACATGACTCTAGTCAAATTGAAAAAGTTTCTGATGTATATTTTTTCATGACATTGTTTTGAAGAGCATAAACATATATAACTGTTCTTTATGGGGCTTTTGAGTTTCTTTTTTTGTTTGTTTGTTGTAGTTGATTTGTTGGTTTTTGTTGTTGTTTGTTTGTTTTCAATCTGTATCTCTGCATTTTCCCCATGTAGGATTGGCAAACCCCATCTTCTTTTTTTCCCCCAAATCTCTAGTGCTATCAGTCTAAATTTACCTAATCCTGAAGCTAACAAAAAACTCATATGACTGCTAATAGGAAAAAAAAGAAAGACATAGAGCCTGCAGTTACCATGCCAACACTGTTCCCTGGGGTGCAGCAACACAGAGATGGATGCTGTGAAATTAAGATCTGTGTGATAGGTAGGAGGTACCTGTGCATGTGACTGTGCACTACTTGGAGCTTTCATGTACAATGTATTTTATCATTTGTATGTTTAATTTTATGTGTTAATCTGGTCTTCATGTTGTTCCCTTCACTCTCTGTATGCACATTGCAGTTTCCTATTTTTGTGGAATGAGAGAATTTGGTGTTTCAAAACATATAGTAAGTTTCATGAAAAATTAATAAAAAAATGGGTAAGGTCTGATGAAGAATGAATGGCTTCTGGCATGAATTCTCTCTAGAATTTAATTGTTTTTGTAAAGCAGTTGGAGTGCTACTCCACTCTCACCTCACACGTGCACAGTCTGATTGTGGGGGTGCTATGGGGATAAGGAAAATGTTTCACAAGAGAGCCACTAACAAAACTCACACATGAGACTGGTGCAAGACAAAATTTATTTGTATTGCTCTGCTTATATGTGATTTTTCCATGTTTGCTTACAGCTGATCTTTAGGTATTTGTTAAGTATCAAAGACAAACCTCCTTTTTCTTAATGCACTTGATGTGTTTACCTAAGTCAACATGATTCTATGAAGTTACAGATTGTTCCTCACAGTACTCCTTCCTTAGATTCAAGAAAAGGGCTCTGTTCCATATTCTGTCTCCCACCTTGTGCTTTGTCGGTTGATGGGATGACAAGGGATTAGGGAGTATAATTCTTAGCCAATATTTAGGATGGTCATAAATCAATAGGACCTGGATTGGAATTGTATGTTAAATTCTACAATATTTTCCCATTTGAATGTTTTGTTTCAGTGACTGCTTTGAAAAGGCATTTTTTGATACCTTCACACACTTACTTCCTGAAGCAAAACCTTTCTGAGTTAAACACCTCAATTTGTTTTCCTTTTTTTCCTGCTGCTTTATTTGTTTCTCCATCCTCCAGTCACAAAGACATGCAAAGCAGAGGCAGAGTTGTTTATAACATGGTGAGCTTGCCAGGTTGGTTTACTTGAACTTTTTTTGAAGACTGTGGATTGGTTATGTAAGTAGAAATTCTGTGGGATATTTTACTGACACTTTTTCAAGTCTCTGAGAGGTTACTTTGTGCACTAGAAATGCCAGTCTTGAAGACTGAGACTGAAAGCAGCAGAAAGCTCATCAGCTCCTAAATTTAAAGTCTGTTTAGATTTTTTTTATGGGTCATATTAAAGACAACAGTCTTTAACTCAATAGCAGCTAATTAAAAATATTTAAATTGCAATGTTTTTGCATACTGATTTTTGCTGAGGTCACAAAGCAGCAAAGTGATATTCATGGTAACTGCACTTATATAATGTCCCAATGAGGTTTCCTTCCTTCCAGGGCACAGCTACACCAGAAATGTTCAGCACAGCTGCAAGTGCACTTTGTCAGTGTTAATAATTAACATTCAAAAAGCAGCTAAAACAAGAACTCAGCCAGAAAGGTAACAAAATCTATTACTGTTAGTTACATGGAAGTAAAAAAGGGATTAATATATGTTGCAGTGACATTTTAAAAGGTGGTCTGCTACTGCATAGAAACTTAGCAAGCCTTACTACGTGGTTTGTGGTTCAGATCTACTGGGTGCAGCTATGTATACTGGGGACTTAGAAACTAAAATTTAAAAGTAACTGAGATACTAATGCATCTGAGTGCTGTCAACCAGTGGTTCCTTCTGGGAGGGTTTTTTTGACGTGGCAGCTAAAGCATCACATATTGAAACCTTTCTATTGAACCAGGCTCAATGAAGCTGATCTTGACATCTGCAAGCATCATGTTAATGAGGCTAAAGTATAGAAAGGTGGATGAGAGCAGAAAATCTAATTAGGAGCTGCTGCATAACAGCTGTTACATCAAAACATAGCACAGATACAGGAAAAACACGCAGATGAGGGACATTAATTTTGTATGAAAAATGTATATTTTGTGTGTGATGCACGTAATAGCCTGTGTTGGATATATATCTGATGCAGTCTGTCTTGGATTGCCTCATTTGCGTAGTAAACTGCTTCCCTGTGACTCCATATGAAGAAGGAATTCCTTGAGCAATTCAGGCTAGCTCCTTATTTGTCTATAAAATTTGACTGTGAAAGCCATGGGAGTTGTAATTCTGACTTAACAAAGATTTTAATAGTCTCAATCCTTTCCTGTAAAACCTTATGAGTTAATTAAGCTGAGGAGAAGGGCCTGGAGTTATAAGTTACTAAAACTTACTCTTTTCATATTTTTAAAAAATTCCCTTGAACAGATTATATTTTTCAGGTTGTAGCATGTAAGGGTTGAGTATTGATCAATGCATAAAAGTTATGAAGTTTTCCCTTGAAAATATCCATATTCATGTATCATCTTAGCACTTAGAATTTTTCTTGTAAGCAAAAAAGCCTTTATCTCTAGTCTTACATCCTCAGTTTTGGACTTCTGTTGGTTTTCTAGCTACTGAATTGCATAATGCCAAACTCTCCAGCTGGAACTGGAGTGAAACTCCTGTTGCCACACAGAATGACCAACTGACACTACTCTTGAATGCCTGCTGATACCATGTTAAAAAGAACTCTGTTATTATATTTGTGACCCAGCTTGGAGGAAAACTGTTTTTTCAGAAAAACATTCATTTGCTCATATTAGGAAATGAACTAAGTAGGTCTCACATGTAACACACTTGTAAAACAATATGTATAAATTAACTTTCTGTAGAGAGTAATGCACTTTTGCAGCTATGTTAATAGGAAGAGCCAGGAAACAATGGAATAGCAGCTACACGAGTCCTGAAATTAAACTGAAATTTTTAGGCCTATCTAGTGGTTAAAGCAAAGATTTTTGATTGTAAATCACAGAAAATCAGCTCACAGAGGATACTTTAATCATGCATTGCCAGGCAGAACACCTGGAAACATGATTTAAGTGGTAACTCTAAGTGTGGCATCTACCTACCTTGCACTGCACAGGAAATGAGCTTGGTATGCTGATGCATAAGTGAGGCCATGCCTCTGCATTAAACCCATCAGCCTGTCTGAATGAGGAAGTTAACCACCTGATTGAAAGTGTGCCTCATAAATATTAACTCCCACTGCATTGGGAAAATACAGAGAAGATTACAACATCTAGTTAATAAACAGATGCCTTCTCTGTAGCATGTGTCACCCCTTATCCACTCCCCTTTTTACAGGAATGTTTTCACAAGATTGACACTTGACTTCTCCTGTGGTGGATTAGTTTGTCAAACAAAGAGCAGCAGCTGGAGTTTGCAGCTCAGTGGTGGCCTGTGCTCATGTGCTGATCTTCATCTGCTGAGCAGCTTTCTGCAGCCTTCAGTCCTGGAAGGTGGACTTCAGATGGAGACTGTACCTTCCCAAATAAGCCTTGACTTGCAGAGTGAAAGGGAAAATCGCAGTCAAAGAGGGGGCTAAAAAGGAGCTGGGCACAGTTGATCCTAATCCAGGGCTGGCAGCAGGAATTATAGTAAAAATATTACCAGCTGTATGACACTGGTAGTGGGGGTCTCTATCAGGAAACTCTTTGAATATTTAGTCAGTGCAGCAGAGTTGTGTGATTAGGACTTCCCGAGATGAATGATGATAATGAAGTCTGTTGAGTATCCCCATGCAATTCTAAAATCTGAGAATAAAATTTACCTTGCTTAATTGCTGCCAAGCAAAAAACCTAGAGTTGAACTGTATATCTGAGAAAAAAAACAAAAACAAAACAAAAAAAACCCCCCACATTAATCAAAACCTCTATAATATGTTTGTAATTCTGATATCATGGGAAAGCAATTCTGAGTTTTGCTATGATGCTGTCTGACAGGGCTCAATGCTGCTTGCTTCCTTGCTTTTGCTTTTAGAAAAGCTGTTTGGGTCATCCCTCCTAGCAGATCTTGATAAAAATTAAAAATCTCCAAACTGAATATCTTATGTTGATGTTGGTAGTGGTTAGGAGGTAGCTGTACTTACTGAAGCACCAAATTCTTCAAATTATTTATTGTTTCCTTTTGAGAGGCATTGTCTTATTGCCAGTGTTTACAATTTCATTTTGTTAATGTTGGTTGTCAGAGTACTTGGAAATTTTATATAATTGTCACTCTTTAATGCTGTTGAACATGTTTAGCTGTGAAGAGTGACTGTATTAAAAAATTAAAATTATGGTAATGCAGCTCATCCTGAAAAAAGTGATATACAACAGTGTCAACATAACCCACTGACACACTGGGTAGGTTTAGTCCTAACATACAAGTATTTCAGTGTGTTTGATAGTGCTAGAATTGTTTATAATGAAAATTTATTAAACTGGAGCTTTATATAGCAACCTATCAAAATATACATTGATAGCTATATTAAGTATGAATTATTGTAGTGGAGAAATAGATAAGAAAATAAATAATTAAAAATAGTGAGAGTCAAAGCAATATTAAATTTGGATGAGAGAGCTGATGGGTTAAAAGAATGCAGTACACAAGGCAATCAAGGTAAGGAGAGGAGCAGTTCAAGTGCAATCATATACAGTGTCTGTGCCATAAAAAGAATGACAAATAAGAAATGTTTTCAGACATTCTCTGCCTTGTTTAGGGATTTTCTAAAACACTTCATCATGAATGTACAGAAAGTGGAAGTGACCTTTGCAAAAAAAAAAAAAAAAGAGCAACAACGTTTGATCTGAAAACTCTTCTCAGAAGGTTTTGTTTCAGTGTCTGTTATGGTGTGAACTACCAGCAAGAGCTTCTGCTGAGGAGTTTTTCTCCTTTATGTTACAGGTTTTTTTCTTATATTCTTGGGGTTTTTTCCTTGAAGCTTATGCTGCGCAAGTGTTGCAGGCACAGATGGGCAGCCAGGCATGCAGGGTTCATAATAACAAATAATAATAGCATTTGACCTCTTTTGTCTGTACTGTGATGGCAACATGTATTCCATTAGCACTATGATTGCAGTGCTCTTGTCAAGATTCCTGGTTTTTGCTACTGGATTCTAATGGAACTTGAACAACTGATCTTGGAAAGTGCTGAGTTTTTCCCAAAGTCTTTCACAGTTGGCTACCATCAGGTGAAATTTTTAGCAGTTTGATTCTATCTGTAAGTAGAGGTGGATGAATTGATAAATGTTTAATGATTTTCATTGAACTAGAGAATCAGGAATATACATGTAAGAGAAATTTCCTCTTTCTGCAGTATTTTTTTTTGTAAAATTAGATGAATAATACAAGGCTCTCAATAGGACACTGGGAGCTTTCCTTGCAGTCAGTAACTAAAAGTATATTTTTTTACTTTCTGGAGAACTTTCTGTACTGTATTCCCTGCACTTACTCAATTTTTAAACTTGTGTATGGAGAGGAGGATTGTACCACATGAGTCACAGGTTGTTTATTTCTTTGTGTTTTAACAGTGTGTATTTTAAATCTGTTTGTAATAGCACATTTTTTAATATATAGCCATGTGCCTCATTTTATTTATAGCATCACCATAATACAAAATATTGAAAAGGAGCACAAATATGATAGGAAAAGCCAGTGAATTTTTGAAATTTCCAGAATGTGAAAGGCTATTAGTTCATGGTTGAGATCCTAGTTCAAATCTAGAGTTGCAATGTGGCAGTTCTAAACTTTGCAGCTGGTGCTTATCTGTGTGTCTGACAGAGCAAAGCTTGGGCTTCAGCAACACACACCCTAACAATTCAAGTGTTATTTAGTTTATAGATGCATTAACAAAGACCCTTTGCAGTTGGAGTCATTACTTTGCAATCCTTTTAAGGAGAACTGTGAGCTTCCTGGTTCTCTGATCTTTATCCTATCCCAGCCTAATAGGGTAAGAGTAGTTGGGTAAATGACAGCAAAAGCCAAAAGCCTGCTAGCAGCCTTAAATAAGCACAAAGGAAAAAAAAAAAGAAAAGAAAAAAGTTGTGAAGTGTGTATTTTGGAGAACCCTGTTGTTACACCTTTGTTCAGCTTTCTATAGTTTGGGGATAGGAAGCAGGGACCTCCCATCTTTCTAAGTGCCCCTGCTTCAATAAACTCCTCTATCCAAAATGGGCGATTTTGCTTCCTCCTTGCCCATTTCTTGAGTGATTTTACTGTCTTCTGCTGTGTTTTGGAATTGTTTAGATTAATATTCTCTGCGCAGTGCTGTGTGCTGGAGAGGTTTGGGTTAAAATTTCCTTGATCCTATAAAGGACAAAAAGCTCACTGACCATGTTGATAGATCAGTGAGGGATGTAGGGAAAGCAAAGAAATCATTAAATAAATTACTGTTGTGGGCTGATACAAGAGGATTTAAATAACTGATGCTTAGAAGAGATTGTTTGAAAAGACAATGATGGAAGCTCTGTGAACCCTGCAAAGCAAAGATGGAGACTTATTTAAGCTACTGACTTCTAAGGAGATGAGAAAATCCCACCTTCAATGCTTTGTGTGGGGGGAATTCTTAATTGCGAGAAACTTGTTGCTCTTTCTGTAGAGGAGAAACAAAGGGCTGACTTGTAGCATTGGAAAAGTCAGATCTGCAACACTAACTCAGTTCCCTGGTGGTTTTCTGTCAAAGACATTTTTAAAGGCATTTGAACACCAAACTATTCTTTGTGCCTTTGAAAAATCCCTTGTGTGAAAGCAAGGGTGATTTAGAAAGGCTTATCATTTGGAAAACCTTTGATAACACCTCATGGTGGTTTCACAAGTTCAGAACAAACAATCTTAATTAATTCTTAATAGGAACCTGCTTACAAACTCACTCCTGCTTTCTTAAATGCATTCTGAGTAATGAGAAGGCCACAGTGAATGTTTGGATACCTGATGTGGATCCCTGAAAAGGATGAGTTGTGAGCAGTGTACCCTGAAAGTGGTGCCTGACACAGAGAAGTTTTTCAAATCCTTGTTTACTGTTACGCAAATGTGTATTAAATTTTCTGGAGTGCATCTCCCTATTTATTCCAAACTGGATTTGCTGCTGGTGCTTTCCTTCATGTTTCCTTCCTAGCTTATTCCTAGCTTCTAAACCATGCTGCCTTGGATCCTTGGTGAAGTCATTTGTTTTCCTGGCATCACATCTTAGTCCTGGTTTGGTGTAGTCAGGGTGGTCTGTCAGGTTGAAAGTTCTTGTCAGCCTTGAGCTGCACCACATAACTCCATGAAGGTTATTCCATGGAATATGCACAGGAACAAATGCTGTTCCTGGGGTACAAACTCTGCTTCCTGGTCCGAAATCAGCTGTGCTGTTCCCTTACACTGGATCCATGAAGGGGGTCCCTGTGAGGCCAGTCCCTGGCTGCCACCCTGAGGGGGCAGTAAGAGAGTTTCTGCACAAAGGTGTAAAACCTCTGAAGACAAGATGTAGATCATAACAACAGTGATGGGAAGTGCTTTTCATGTGCTTGTCAAATACCCATCTCCACACAAAAATACATGTTGGTGACTACTTTTAGGATCATCACATCCAATAAAATTACAGGTTTTTCTATATTTTATTTATTTTCAATAATCCTACTTCTACTGCTGCAGATCTGGGAGAGAGACACTGCATTTATGGTTTTGCTTAATGGTAAAACTAGCTTAATCTTCTGATTTCAGAGCTTGTTAACACAAACTGCATTTGAAAATGGTAATTTTCCTTTAGTGAAACAGCATTGATGGGGCTAAAACTTGCTTGGTAGCTGCATGACATTTTAAATAATTTTGTGATTTTTGTGTGCCATGTGGCATCAGTTTACAGTACTCGGTGTCCTTTTTAAGGAATGTAAGGCTGGAAGGGACCATCTGGGTTATCAAATACAAAGCCTCACAATTTCAGGCAGAGAGAAACAGACCTGCTGCAGAAAGGCCCACAGAGTAGTTTTCTTTCAAGTATCCTCCCTTGCCAAATACAATAAAGTCATCACCTAAACCTTATAACAAAGTAAAAAATATTTTTAATTAAGGAGAAAGAAAACTACTGTGTCAGGTTTTATCAAGGCCAAGAAGAAAAGCTGAAGTGTAATGAATTGCATACAAGTTGGGAGAAAAGAAAGAGCACTTAAAATTAACTGAGAACAGGATTCAGAAGACTTGCAAATTTTTCCAGTTTACTTATTGCCAAGTGCATTTCTAAAAGCAAAAATGAGCACTACTTGGCACACAGGTTGTGTATAAACCTCTTACCAATTTGGAAGGGACATAAAAGCTATTGAGAATCTTTGTCCAAAGCACAACGAACTATGATTCAAGGAACATTTTATTTAATTGTATAAATTATCTTTATCTTTGAGATAAATATTAACTAACAATTATGAATAGATAGTCTAGTAATGCAGCTATTCATTGTAAGCAATTTTAGTGGGTTGATATCAAGTTAATTTTGAAAAACAGCATCTTTTGTTCAGAGAAAGGAACTGCATGTTACCATAACATTATGCAGATCAGCTGCCATTACAGTAGTATTTATTTTAACAGGAGGAGGTTTTCCTGCTGTGAGTGGGACAGTTCCTTGTTGTTGTGCTGTGTTGTTTAGTTCCTTCTTGCGTGCAATTCTTTTTTCTGTCTTAGAGTCTCTTGGAAGAGATATCCTTTTTTCCATATCTGTGAGACAGTGAACAGGTGTATGTATACTTAATGTATCTGGAGTTTCTTAATCCACAGGGGCATGTACTATATTGAATTAATCTCCAGAAGAGAATTACACGAAGGAAATATCTCTTCTCTGGCCCTTTCTCCTTTTCTGTACACAGAAGAGAGAGATATTCCTACTGAGGATTAACTATTTTTTATTCTTTACGTATTATCTGTGATTACTTTAAATACTTTTTTTTGTTGTTGCTTTTAAGAAGGTTTTGTATCATAAAATAAAAAGAATTTAATACTATGAAGCAGTGTGAACTGGCAGTGTTAAACAAACTCCACAGTGAATCCACCAGTTCTTTCCTACAGCTTTTATATGAGAGATGGTAAAATAGCTTAACAGTCGTGCTTATCAATATTAATATAAGCAAATACATCCAGGAATGTTGCTACAGATCTACATGCTCATCAGCTCTTAGAGAAGAAGTCTTGGGTGAGTAAAGTCAGAAGTGTGGTCAGCATGGTACAGAGTAGGTTCCTTCTTGAGGGTGGATTTTCCAGTGCTCCTCATTGGTTTTTGACAGGTGTCCCAGCTCCTGCCTGTGACCCACTCCTCTAGTTCTTATTGAGATATAGTTGAGGTAAAAAACTTTACTGATTTGATTAGAAACTTTGCCTAGCAGAGATTAAAGATTTGTTTCTATGTGTCATTATTAATTTATATAGTACCAATACTTATTCAATTTACAATATTAACAAATTACCTAAAAACTTTAAAAATGCCTTACAATTAGAACAGGAAGGATAGTTATTTAATAACTTTGTAGATGGCAACAGAAATTTTAATTAAAATAATTAGGGTTGCCTAATGTTTCCATAAAGCCAAAGCACAATATAGGATGTACAGAACACTAGATAATACATTCCAGAATGTTAAGAGACAGTAATTAAAAAAAAAAAAAAGAATAAATAACAAAAATTAAAAAAAATTAAAAATCCCTGTATATTTCTCCAGTGTTTATGGAGGTCTGGTTTTTTTCTTCTTAATGCCAAACATTTCTGCCAAGGCAGGTTCTTTCCAAACCCATGCAAAGAAATAGATTCAGATTCTGTTTCATCCCTCATGCACTGTGTAATTTCAATACTGGTAGGGATTTTTTGCCTGTTGCTATCTACATCTGGTTTAAAAACTGTCCTGTTGGAGAAAAACTTCTCGTTAACATTTTCAGTGCAAGCACATAAAACAAAAAATCTAATAAACAATGCACAATACTGAACACTTAAAGCAATGCTGAAAAGCATTTAACATGGAATTTCTGAGTGATATTGTAACAGTATTGTTCCTGTGAAAGACAGGCTGCCATATCCTGCTGGTTAAATAAGCAGCATTACTGCTCTGTTGGGAGCTTCTTGCATTATTTTTATGAATATAATATTGCTTCCTTTTTGTTGTTTCTCTGCTATCTCTGCTTGTTTGTTTTGTTGTTGCTTTGCTATTTGCATGCAAAGGGTTATCTCTTGCTAAATTCCCCTCTTCTGTCTGCAGGAGAGAAGGAGCAGCTTTCAAGAATCCCTTTGACATCATTTAATAGATTGTACTGAATGCTAATGGTGCTTTAAATTTTATCTTCAGTATCTCAGGGTGTGATACTAAATATGAGCTGAAGAGTTTCAGCACACTCAGACTGAACAAACCTTCTCTGGTTAACAATGAAAACCCCACAAGTGACTGAGAAGCACCTTTGAGCAGGCAGAGCCCTGTCCCTAGCAGATAATGAGGCTGGGATAAGTTGACTCTAACATTTATATTTTCCCTCAGTAAGATAGAGAAAGAATTGGGAAGAATTAATTTCTTTTAATTCCTTCTTCTATTTACTGTATTCCCACATGCAATTAGATAGAATTAATTTTGAAAGAGTCATTCTGGATCTCTGCTTTTGCACAATGGTCTCTCCTCTCTCTTTTGGTAGCTGAGCTGTGAGCTGGCTGCCTTTGCTGAGAAGCTGCTGAATGAGGCTTCAGTTACCAGGGGCATTATCAGTCAAGGGATGATGCAATTCTGCCTCAAGGGTCTGATCTTTCTGGGAATGCATTTCTAAGAAGGCCTCAAAAATTTCAGACTGAAAGGTGAAGATTGCCCTATGAGAGACAAAGCCTAGCTGAAGGAATAGGAGAAATAATTGTGGCCCTTACACAGCAGCAGGTAGCTGCTGCATGAATCTATCTTTCCCTTAGCCCTTAGGTCATTGCAAGTGATGCTCTTCAATCTGTGTCTCATGACAATTCACTGGGGGATTCCTGTGAAAAATATGAACATGCTGAATGCTTCCAAATGGTTCTTTGGGGTATGTGTATTTATTTGCTTTCTCAGAATTTGTTTTGGGGGGTGGGAGTGGGAAGCTGAAATGAATGCAAAATAAAGTAGATAACAGTGTATGTCTTTAATGTGAAATAGTTATGGCTGCCGTGAGCTGCTGCTCTTGGTATGAGCCTTCTCTGTGATCCAAGCATAGCATCTGTCTTCCCTGTATTCTGCATTTGCACTGACATAACGATTCTGAACTTAGGATCAATAAGCTGAGAGAATTAGTCATTATATATAAGTACTGTGGTTTTTTCCCAGGGAATTTAATCAGTAACACCATACACAATTAATTTGAACAAATCTCAGCAGGGTACAATGGGATCAGGAGCAAGAATATATTCTTAACAGTCAGGCAACACCTACAATAACTGCTCAGATTAAAATTAGAATTTGAATTAAAATTCAAGTGATAGCCATTTGCCTTTAACGAATTTCTTGGAAATAATCACTGCTGAAGTGCATATTAAGCCCTTTCATTAACCTCTAAAAGAATGCCTCTAAGTGTTGCTCCTTGGCTGAGATGTTAATATGCTAGTCATGCTGATGACCTGTTCACAAAAGCTGAATTACCAGCTGCATTTGCATTGATCTACAGATGAAAAGTGTTATTTCAGAGCTGTGGTGTTCTCCAGCTACAACTGTATGCAATTATTTGAGTGACAATACAACAAACACTAATTATGTTGATGAAAATGCATCCATTTTTAATATGATGAGTATGAAATATATGATTTTATATATATGATGGGAAATCTTATACAATGAATAATAATTTTTTCATCAAAGCCACGAAAATAGACAGTTACTGCACTCATAAAAGGTTATAGTGAAGGGATGAGACAGAGGGCAAGAAATTGACTGATATCAGTGAGGAGAGTCGCTTGAGTAGCACTGCACAGCTGATTGTTGCCTCAGAAAATAAAATTGCCTATTTTCAGAGGACAGCTTCTCTTCTGATATTCTGACTAGCCAAGGTTCACAGCTCATGGGGTCCTGACCAGGGAGGTGCCTCCCAAGCAAACTGTGCCTAAATCCAAGGTCTGTCACAGCTCAGAGCTCCAGCAGGGCTGGCAGAGGGGGCAGTGAGCGAGCAGGGGCACTCAGGGGCTCAAAATCTCCTGTAGGGGCAGGTGGCAGATGCAGGAGCAAAACTTCCCTCTGCTCTGTATCTTTGTAGCTCTTGCTGCTGGCTGGGAAGTTTCTGGATCACCATGCGTGCCTGTGGTGTGCAGTGGGCAAGGAGGCAAAGGCAGGGTCTGAGCTGGGACCATGGGTGACACAGATGACAGAAATGGTGAAGCACCTCTCAAGGTTTCTGAATCAATGCTTCGTCCTGTGCTGCCTACCATAACCTGGTCATTACTCTGGCCATGGTGTTTATCCTCCTGATACAATAGAAGAAAATAATGCACATTTTGTAAAGTTACAGTGTTGGGTTAATGTGGAGAGATCACCCTTTGTTCTGGCCTGGCAGTCCAGTTAATAGCAATGATGGAATTAACTGTCTCTTTGAGATGAAAGCTAGTGATGAGACACATCTCTGCTTCCTTCCTGTAATATTTCTCTTTAATTCAGCATGTCTTGAAGGTAGGGTTTTAAGCCTAAGAGCAGGGAGAAGTCCTATGTTGAAAGCAGACATATGCTGCATAAAGACAAATAAGTAGAAACAAGGTGTATTAGCAGTACTCACGTTTGTGTGCATTAAAAGAAAACCATGAAACAGAAAATGTTCAGCAGAGTTAAAAAGAAAGACATGTTGTAAGATTTGGGCTTCCTTCTGTGTGAATGGCAAAGTATTTTGTTGGTGATTATTTTTTTCTTGTGTAGTTATACATAACCTGTTCCTGTTTGGGGAATTTCCATAAAGTAATAGTAGTAATAATAATAATAATAATATTTCAGTTATATTCTCCTAATATGAAAAAAAAAAATCATTCAAAGGATGTTTATAATGAAAAAAGGATGTAGTCACAGCCCATAGGGAAAAAGAAATGGGGACAGATGTGTTTAATGCCTAGTAAATCACTAAAAACTCAGGCCAATAGGTTTGTATCATAAAGCAAAACAGTTGAACCAACATCTTGTGTTGTGATTACTTTTAGTATTTGATAGGAAAGTTTCCTAGATTATCTATTTACAAATAAGTTTTTTTTCATTGAATTGCAGCGTAAAATCTGTCCTACCCTCACAAAATGAAACTGAAATGGCAGTAGATAACCCTCGTCAGCTTCCAGCCTCCTTGTATGAGGCACAGTATCGAATAAACCTTTAATGTTCCTCATTCAGTATTACTGAAGTCCTTTAGTCTGTGATTTATATTAAAATATAGCCCTGATGAGTGTTAATCTGCTTTTTCAAACTTGTTTCAAGACATATCCCAAGATTACAAAAGAAAGTTTTCTTCTGAGCTCCAGTGGCGAGGTTGCTTAGAAGGTCCATGCATGGGTAGGAAAAAGAAAAAAAAATTAGAAAAATTAAAAATTACTTTTAGAAACTTCCCCTCAGAAGGCAAATAAACCTTTGAGTTATTTCAAATTTTCAAATATTTTACTAGGCACAACACATTAGAGAAATGGTTTGGGTTGAGCTCTGTCCTGTAAAATAACTGCTGTCTGTGCTGCCTGGAGTATTTGGAGTTTGAGGTTGCTGATCTTTTTTCCTCCACCAAGTCAAGTTTCCCTTTGAAGTACTTCTTTCACATGGCTGTTGCCACAAATAGATAGTATGAGTTTCCTCAGAGACTGACACTGATTGTAGCTGATTTTGGCATTCTTGAAAAGCCACAGCTAAAATCAGAGAAAGGGTTAGGCCTGGCTGAATTGCTTGGTGCAAATCTGTTGTGTGGATTCGTGGGTATGAGCCATTGTAGGTGGACTTGGTGAAGAACTTTCAAAATAGGCTCCTAACTTAACATACACTGGGAACTGTGAAGTATTTTACATAAAAAGTCATGCATAAATATGTGTTACATAACCACAGCAAGCAGCTGCAAGGGAGCAGGACAGGCAGCAGCCCCCAGCCTGCCTGGAGAGATCAGTGTAAATTACAAAAGCAGTTGGTTCCTCAAAACTTGTTTGTCAGAGTTATTGCAATTGAAAAGAGGGATGAATGTGATAAAACAAGGCAGCTATTTGGTTTCCAGGAAATATTCACAAACATAGAATTAGTGCTCTTATTTGTTGTTGTTCTGCTTTGTTTTCAGATAATGCTGCGGCACAGAAAATACTGGGTTGTAGAAAATGGAAAATCATTTAAGATTTTATTTTATGTAGAAAATGGAAAATTATTTAAACCTGCATTTACGTTACAGCTGACTTCAAAGAACACCTCTGCTTCTAGAGGAGTGGGTTTGGAACTGAATTTGCTTTGAATTTACTTCTATTCATGCCTTCCTTTCTTCTGTTAGTTGTTTATAATTTCATTGATGTATCTACCAGTGGTGAACATAAAAACATGGTATGCTAATGACATAATTAATATGCCAAGAAACACATGAAGGCACCTTGACAGGTTTGTGGTTTACCAACACTGTTTTACAAGATTAGGCTGGAGCTCTCCCACTGCCTGACGTGAGTTGTTTGCTCAGTCTCTCATAAAGCTGAAAATCAGGTTGTTATCAGCTGAGTGAGCAACAAAGTGTTACCATCTTCAGTGCTTACCAGTTGGGCTTCTTTGCCTTGGTGAGCCAGCCATAATTTTCAATTACTTTAAGGATAATAAATTCAGAGAGCAATTTTGATCTCAGCTACAAAATTACTTGTTTAAATGCTTAGGACAGTTGGAGATACAAAGGAAAAATTATTCATACATAGGGGAAAAAAAACCCAGAACACAAACTTTTTAAAATTTAGTAGAGGAGTTTGTTTGTCTTTGGAGGGGTTGAAATGACTGGATCTTGCATGTAATGGCCTTACAGCTTTTGGCCAGTAGTCCTGTCCATCCCAACAGATCAATAATCCTTTTGAGCAGAGTGAGCAGCTGGTGGCACCTGTGCTCAGGGTTCTGTGCCAGCTCAGTGACCTCAGCCCTGACCAGCCTGATAACCCTTCCTACAAAATACAGCAGCAATATTTAGGGACTTTGTGGTAGTTTTGGCTGTAGGGCTCGAGGGTGAATGAATGTGGCTTGTAAAGAAAGCCTGTTGTTCCCTAGGAGAAGGTGATTGATGTTGGAGTGGCTGTGTGCAGCTGGGTTGTGCTGCTCCCCAGGTGTCTCTGTGATAGCACTCTGCTTCTCCAGCTAAGGCAGCTCTGGCTGCTGATCAGATTGCAAGTTGTTGTCCTTTTGGTGTGAAAGGTTTGCTACTTAACTGCATAGACATAAGCGATTTCTTGTCAGCTGTAGCCAAGGCACAGTGGAATTGGAAGTTCTGCTGTGTTTGCTGTACAATGTAATTTTATGTCACTTGCACAAGGCCTCTGGTCTCCTGATTTAGCAACTTAACACCTGTCAGATTCATAGAACAAAGTCAGAATAAAAATTAATGTTCTCTTTTGTGAATTCCCTTCACTAGAGGTAATCCAAAGGCTTATTTCTCCAGTTTTGCTGGTGCATTTACTGCACATAACAATAATTATCTGAGATAAAAATCTACTGTACTTTGACTCCCGTTGATAGTGAAGCTCATTACACCCCCATTATAATTATTACCCTCTTTGTGTATACCTTGTTAAACACTTCAAAAGCTGGCATCCAGGGGATGCTGTTTTAAGAAACTATTTAAGTGATCAGGATGAATTATGTAAGATATTAACAGTTTGTTCCTTCTACATCACTTCAAATCTTACAAAATTTTGGATGCATAATAATCAGAATTATACAAATAATATTACTCTGTCTAACAGTTCTCTGACACTTTCCCAGAATGCATTTGCTTTACTAATGCAAATTTATCTCTGGGAGCAGTCTACTAAAGGCAATATAGGAGTAAAAGCCATGGCTAATAAACAAAGGGTATCTCTGCCTGCAATACTCAAGTAAATGTGTGTCCTGAAAAGTGTAGCACAGGCTAGGGGCAGCCAGCAGAAATAGAAATGCAACTAATAGCTAATAAGGATAATTACAAAAACCCAAACCCCAAACATTTGTGTTTTATGAGATGTACCATTCAAGACATGAACTCTTGGCTCTTTGTATGTGACAACTTCAGCTGTGTAGGGGGGATCAGTTAACCCAAAGCCACAGAGATGATCACTATCAGAAATGTTGCTTTTCACAATTTACACCTTTTTCCTTGGCATTTCTTTGGCAACTGTTCTGTGACATGCAGGAGATAATGCAAACTTAGACTGAAATATGATTTTCATTTCAGTGCTGAAGAGCTTCACTTCCAAGAACACAGCATTCAATATATGAAAGCCTGCTTTTCTATTAAAGACAATTGAATTTTTAGAAATGTATTTCTGCTCTGCAAAATGACTCTTAAAAATCGAATTCTGAAGTGAATCATAGGGCAAAATGAGTTTATTTAATAGCAGGACAAGACTATGCTGGTTTGGAAAATGTAGCAAAAGTCTCTACAGTTTAGGCATTGCTATTGACAGTTCTTCTGTCTGGATGCTGTACTGTTTAGCAGTTGCATGAACCTAATAATTTACACAGATATTTTACATGCTTGAGGATGCTCTTTGTAAATAGTGGACTGCAGAGTTAGTCCAAAGAATGAAACAAACTGGACAAACACATCAATGCATGTCTTGTAAAACCAAACCCCTATTTAACTTACTGTGGTAGAATTGGTTGTGCAGAGTTTAAGTAAAACCAACCTTTTAAAAATAGTTTGTTTGTACTGTGAATATGCATTAGAGGTATGGTTTAAAAAAAAAAAAAAGGCAATTTAAATTTTTTTTCTGACCATATTTGGACCAAATGTTAACGCACTTCATTTTTTACCCCCCTGGAATAGCAGTATATATCCCTAGTATTTTTTTGCTGAGCCACTGTAACAGTAAAGCTCACTTGAGTGAGTAAAAGCAGCAGTAAGATCTAGGATGTTTGCTTTGCATCCCAAAACTCATACTGAGATCAAGATGTTTATACTGGAGGTAGGCCCAGGTCTATTTTGGAATCATCACTTCTGATTCTCTACAGTTTTGTTATTTGGACTGAGATCTTATTTAACTTGTCTTATATTCAAGTGTATGAAAAGATCAAGCCTGGAATGCCATGCATGAAAATCTAATCTGCAAATACCACGCATTCGTGCACACAGCTTCTGGTTATTTATTAAGGAGCAGCTGTTTCAATTAAACATTTTACTTTTGGTCACAATAAAAAACTAGTAATAGTTTGACTCAGTACTGATATTTTTAAAAGCATATTAAATATTTAAACTCTTTTTTTTCTGCTGGTGGCCAAGAGAAGTGTCTAGTTACTTCATTTGTTGGTGATCACATAAGAACACTGCAGAAGGTAATTTTGGATGGAAGCAAACACTCTGTCCTTCTTGCTCCTTCTGGATATAGGAAACTTTCTTATTTCATTCTAGGTCTAAGAGTAAATAAAAAATGGGGTGTAAAATGAAATATCTGTATATTGTCCTGATCTTTAAAAATGCATTTAATAACAGAAACAACTACAAACATTTGCTGTATTTTTAGGGAAATAAAAGTCCACAGAATAGTGAGGTGGCCTTTATATCCATATGTGTATACCCCACTAAAGTAGCTGCTCATTTGCACTTATTCCTTGTTTTTAATCTTTTAGATTTTTACAGATTCTGTTACTGGGTTACGCTACTCTCTTGATTTAGAAGTGGTAGAATGTTGGGTATTTAGCACAGCTTCTCTTGTTTATTTTCTAAATATGGACCACTTTGAATAACAGCAGTACAATTTAGATATTTCAGGTGTATTAGGATTAAACATATATTTGTGTACTACAAAAAATGAGATTACCCTTTGTTCTTGTTTTTCTACAGAGATACAAAAGCTTCTGGCTCAGAAATAAGATTTCTCTCTCCCTATCCCACCTCAAATTTTGTGTTCACTTTTTTCTACCAAGTCCTTTCCCAAGTGATGCAAAAAAGCAGTGATGTCTGAAGAGTAGCAATCTCTGAAACCTGGAACCTGAAATATTGAAAGTGTCGAGGCATGAGCCAGGATCTGCTCTGCCAGCAGGAAATATGGGAGACTCCTGGGCAATTTAATGTAGAATGCCAGAAACCTGGTTCTTATCAGGCAATGTCAGAAGACTTCAAAGGTTGCTTTGTGGCTGAACATTGCTTCCTGTGCTGTAACAGTGAGGCATCCAGAACAGACTGAGCATGTTCTCAGTTTGTCACGATGTCTTGGAAGGCAAAGAGGAAGGATCAGCATTTTCTGCATAATGCAATGGTTAATAAAAAGTGAAGAAAGATTTAGGACAAGTGGGAAGCATATTGCAGTCCTTCTGTTTTGCATTCTTGTGAGAGTCAAAAAGATTTTTTTCAAGAATGCCATTTTGGTGGCAAGCACATTTCAAAAAAACATTGCAGGTTTGTGGTGTTCCACCCTGAAGGGAAGGGAAGCACCCAAGATTTGTATATGCCTGTGGTTGAAAAGGAACCACAAATGTCAGAGGCTTTTAAAAAGACAGTGTTATTGGTAAATTATACACTTGGCATGGAAATTGGTATGTTAGTCCCTTATCTTCCCATGTAAACACAGTGGTGGATTTTGAATAAAGGGTAGAGTGAAAGAGAGAGGGAGAGACAGGAAGATCATCGGTGCTGGCTTCAGCATTGATCCAGCAGCCTGGGAAGGGCACACTGGGGCTTTGTGGAGGTAGGTTTTTCTAGGTAAGTTTTTCCCACCCTAGAGGTAACTTTCCCACATTCTGTGCAAGCTGTTACAATGTGCAGTTCATGCTCCTTGGCGTGTCTGGAAATGGTCAGAGTCCTTTGGGGGTCGGAGGTGGTCTTGTTTTCCCCCTACTGAGCTGGCCTTTGGTCCATGTCTGCTTCCTGATGTAAACCTCATTGCTGTGCTATGCTGTGCTTATTCCCAGGACCCTGAACAAGGACATTTGTCCCAGAGAAGTCCTGCCCTACCTCCCCTGTGGCCCCTTCTCCAGCCCCATCCCACTGTTTCTCACAGCATGTCCTTGCTGGTGATCCTTGTTGTCTCCGTGGCTGTCGGTGTTTGAGACCTGCAGTCAGCCCCTTGTCCCCAGCCTTCTGCAGGGCTGTCTGTACAGATGTGTAGCAGCAGGATGTGCAGTGGGTCAGGAGATTCTTGACATGGGTCTTTTTAGGTATCCCTGTTCCCCCAGGGATGCCCATCCTAACAAGGAGGTGTGTGTTGCTGAGGAGTAGCCAGAACAAGCCGTGAGGCTTCCTGGAATAAACCTGCACAACATCTTCTCTCTGCTTTCTTAGGGGGGGTTTTAAGACAAGCCACCACATAAATCTTGTGGTTTTAAATAATTCATTCTTGAGTATTTGAGAGATTAGTAGTTTTGTAATATCTGAGCTAAATTTAGATATGCTTTATGTGAAGATGGCAACAAGTGCTCTTTTAGAGTGCTAAGTGATTGGATGGGATAATTTTAAAAAAATCACATATTGCTTTCTGTCTTCTTTTATGTGTTACTCTGTAAGAAGAAAATATGAGAGGATTGGCACACTTTAGTCTACCAGTGTATTGCAGTGGCATGAATTTACAAATAAGTAAATGTAATATTTTTGCTTGAATTTCCTATCACATTTGAAAAACTGCAAGTGTCAAGTGCTCCGAGTTGGTTTTTATGTTGGTGGGGGTTTTTTTTGTAATGAGAATTTTAATAGATGTGTGTTTGGCTGTATGAAAATATGCCACAAAACCACTCAGCCTATCTTGGAGCAATTTGATTGTAAAAAGCTTGAGTTTGAAATCTTGCATTTTTGTCAGAGTGGTTCGACATAGAAACAAGTTTTGGGGGAGGGATTTGGTATTTATGTGTTGAGTTTTGAGCAAGGTTGGGTTTTTTATGATTGCCACCATACAATTAGACCTCTGAGTCCTGGGGAAATACACCTTTGTCAGTAGAACTGGAAACTGCGAGTTAAGGAGTCTAGTTTTGGGGTTTCCATGAAAACTTATCCAAGCTACAGAAGTTCTGCTTTTCCAATTTTCCATAAGTAGAATACGAATAAATGTACTTTAATTTTCTTTATAAAGGTAGCTGTGTTTTAATTCACTTACATTGTATTTTAACTTCCTTCATAAAGTATTTTGAGAATTGTAGGTAAGCATTTTTTATAGAGGAACCGACATTTATTGGCAGGAATTTGTCTTGGATTTACTGTAGGTTAAGGTAACTTTTCTTTGGCACCTTTAAGAACAATTTCAACAATATAAAAATATCCACTCTGGGGAAAAATGATTACTTTATACTTCTATTGAGCTGTCATGGAGTAACCAGAAGCCTGGAGGCTCAAAGTGCTGCTTGAGAAAGTACAGCTTTTCATTTTGCGGGGAGTCTGTGCCCCTGCTAATTTATGGGCAAGGCATGGCTGTAGTCAGACCTCTGTAGGATTTAGATGGTGAAAGATGAGTAGGGAAAATTTTATCTCCACTTCTGTCTTGTGCACCTAAAGCCAATATTGTTCCATCTCACCGGGTTTTGTTAAACAAACCATCTACAAGGATCAGATTTATTTAGCCATTATTGAATTACTCCAGCTCCTGTAAAATACGAGGCTAAAGCACACTAAAAGGTGATTTTGTAAATAGAACCCATTCTGTTTCTATTGTATAAACAGAGCTCAGTGTCACAGATTCATACTTTTGTAGGCTGCAGTTGTCTCACTACTGAAGTTCACCAAATAAGGAGTCAAAAGAGAGAGTGTTTAGCTTTCCAGGTGCTGAGTGAGATCACCAAGTGGTCAGATGAACTTTTTTTCTGTCTAATTCTTGCCTGATAGCACAGCTTTTCTGAAAACTTAGAGCTCTCTGTATTTGCAGTTATTTTCTTCTATCAATATGCTATTGATTCTACTTACCAGTTCCCACGGCCATAAATAGGAATTGATAATTTGGAAATGTGTGATTGTCCCCTGTACAAGAAGAGACAGTTCTGCTGATTAGGGAAATTTTTTTTTGCATGAATTCTGAAGTAGTTACTTTAACAATGCACTCAAATTTATGTTTTAAAGTAATGTCCTTGCAGATCAGAACTGACATTGGTTGCTGTTACTTAGTTTGCATAACCATGATATTTTTAGAGGCATTTGTGGCATTGGCCCCTCTAAAATACAACAGAAACTGTCAGTCTGTTTCTGTTTCCACTGAAATAAAAATAATTGAAGGAAGTTTATGGAGTCCAGATTTTTAGATGAGCCTTCATGCCCTCTAGTGAAGTAGAACTAAATGCCCTTGTAAAAAGTTCCCACGTGCCTTGTCTTTGATTAGTTAGCTGATGTTCACAGGCTGGTACTGGTGCACTCACAGAGTGCACAAAGCTTTGGAGGTATATTTCAGAATTTGGGGCTGTACTGGTGAAGTTTTCTGGGTTTGGGTCAGGCCTCCAGGGAGCAATTAGTACAGCTGGTGAGTAAACACAGCATTCATTGTTGGGAGTGCAGTTTGTATGTGTGAAGTAAAGAACAAACCTCTCCTAGGCTTGAGAGATGTGGTGTGTCCCTTCTGCATTTATGACTCTGGATGTAAGTTTTGAGCAAGTATAATCTGTTGTCAGGGTGCACTCAGTGTTGCTTTCAGGAATATGAAAGAAGATTGTTTTCTGCAATAATGCATTCTGTTTCAATTTTTCATCAATTTTGAAAGAAAAAAGGGACAAAACTGACATGTTTTAAATGATTTTCAATGGGTTATAATTGTTTAGATCTTCTTTTAACCTGTGTTTCCACACATTAACATAATTTAATTTTTTTAATTATCAAATTTAAAACATAACCCAATTTGTTTAGGTAGCAGAAGGTGTGTGGGTATGGTTTTTGGCCTAAGAATATGATCTGGGACTACCAAATTCAGATCATTTGCTTTTGGAAATGAGAAGCTGTTGCCATGGTCCATGTAACTGTAAAGCTCAGAGCAAGTTTTACCATGTGATCACAAACAAATTCGCTTTGCTTTGAGACAAAAGCTCCCATTTGGGGTGAGGAGGTACATGGGGCACCAGGCCAGCCCAGTTTCTCTGCAGCTGCAGCCAATCTTTTGTCACACTAAGGGCATGACTCCCACTCCCCGTGTCCTTTGGTGACCACAGGTACCTTGGTCACAGCTGATCCAGCTCCAGCACTGAGTGACCAACAGGCTCCAGCCCTGGTTCAGCTCCTGTGATTAATAACAGCACCAAATCTCCATCAAGGTACAGCTTTGGAGACAGTCAGACAGAGCCATCACTGAGATTCCAAGGACTCCTTAAGAAAATTCAGCCCAAGTGCTTGATCCCTCCTTGCTTCAAACACAGAGTGCATCATCACAAGTCTACTCCCTAAATGTGCCAGAGGCTTGAGCAGCTCCCTGGACTTGTGGGGGGACTTTGGGTTTGTTTTCTGCAGGCATGTGCTTAACTGCTGATGTCTCTGCTGTTCAAAGAAACTTGTAAATTCACACTTCTTAGTCTTTTATTTTATATAGGTTAGCTCAATGAAGTTAGACATCTTGTTTATACTGACTCTTGCCTGTTGGCTGCCTATGGACAGAGACAAGCTGCAGAGCAGCCTGGCAGTGTTTGATGACCTTCTTTAGAAAGGAGGGAGAGAGTTTAGGCAGAAACTGGTAAATGAATGTTGCAATGGCAAGTCTGCAAAAACATTGTCCTCCTTCCCTTCTCCTCCTGCCAAATCCTTAGTTTGGATGGGTTCTGCTTTATTCATCAGTACCAGTGATTCACCAAATTGAGCTTCTCATGCCAAAGAGGATCCATGTTTTTACTAAGTTTTCACAAAGATTTTCCTGAGCTGTAAATTGTTATTGATTTAAGTGGAATTTAAGTAAGTTCTACTTAAATTCCCTTAGCCTGCATTGTGAACTCCTTCATGGATTGAGTCCCAACCAGGATGAAAGGATTTCAGTTAGAACATCAGGCTGTGATCACAGGGGAACAAGGAAACATCTTCATTAGAGCCACTGACCCCTTGAGATGGCTGCATCTCTGTAATTACAGCCATGTAATCAAGCATGGAAAGCAGTTCACATGGTTTTGGCCTTTTGGAGTGGGTTTTTTTCCAGAAGGTTAGTTGGCTGTTGAACTATACTCTAATTAAAAGCATGTATAAGAATAACCAGGGGAACAACACTGAATAAAGGAAGGAAGATTTTATGAAGTGTGTCTGGGAGGAAAACCAGATGAGAACAATGAGGAAAGCAAAAATTAAGTTGTGGTTTGTCAAATAAGCCTGAATGACGTGAAAGCCTGAGTGAGAACTCCCTCAGTTACCTCAGATCTTCATTTCACCTGTGCTCAGTTGCAAACACTAATTTTTGTGGTTTCACATGATCCAGTGGAATCATTTCTGTAAGACTGTTTTCTTTAATTGAAATTACAAGGACAATAAGTAAATCAAGGCAAAGCCACAGCCTAAATATACTGCTTTTCTAGAATTAATTTTTAGATAAATATTGCTACAATCTTCACTGGAAACTAACTCTCAGGATTCAAGAAACAGTGGTTTTAATGAATATATGTAAATTATGATGTGAAGTTACCCATAGGGTAATTTTCCAAATCCGTTAGTGACTTCAGAGTTTTATTCTCTTTTTAAATAAATAACTGTTGTGCCAGTGATTTACTTACAGTTTTTAAAATACAGTTTACTGTATTTTTACTGTATATAAGTGATATTACTATCACCTTTGAAGAAAGTTTAGTTGTCTGAATTTGAAAGTGTATTTTAGTTTCTAAGCAAAAGGAAGTTAAAACTTTTCTGACCATTTCTAGACTGTTCTCATAACATGATTATTGTTAGATTTGTTGTTTTTCTTCTGTTTCTCCTATCACTTGTTGACTTGTATTGTCCTTTATTTAGTTTGCAAGCAATGCTGGAGCTAGAAACATCTCTTTTGATCTATGATGTCTCCATCATACTTCTGGGCATAATTATGATCATAAAAATCTTTGAAACCTTTCTGCCTGATGTCTTGTTATCACTAAAGTTGAGATGTTCTATACTGCCACCATAAAAAAAATTAAATAAAGTCTATTTTTAGCCTTCAAACACTCACAGAGTAATAAAACCCACCAAACAACGCTGCCGTTTACGTCTTTGTAGCATACAAAAATATCTGTTTCATTGCAATATCTTAAATTCCCCCTTAATCTCCCAAACCCCTATGAATAAAGCATTGGATTACCAAGTAATACCCTTCATCACAAGGAATTAGGCACTTTAGCTTTAGGCTCCATCTAAACCATTGCATTAGGAGAGATGTGACTGACGTCATGTTTTCCAAGTTCCTGTTGACTCACATGGTGCCTTCCCTCACCCGTTAAGATCTTGTTGAGATAAAATCTGTCTCTCATGACCCTCTTAATTCTCTTTTTTGGGGTGGCTTTGAGGCAGTAACATGCATAGGATTTTCTAGCAAGGAGTAGGAAACTTAGTTCTTGTTTGTGTGTGTGCCAGTGAGTCTGTGACAGAGCTTTGGCAAGTTTTGTGATTGCTTTCACCTGTAAGTTTAGTAAGTCAGGATAATAATTTCCTTGCAAGAAGAGGTTTTTTTAATTAGGACCTTGACGTGTCTATGTCTTCTGTCTGCAATATGCAAAAATTTAAAGGACCTCCAGCTAATGATACCCTCTTCCCTTTTGTCCAGCTATTATATTTTAAAGCTTGCTGTGGTACCAGGGTTTATGTACTTCTGTGTCATGAATTGTGGGAATTCTATTAGAATTCATGGAACAAAATGCATGGAATACAGTTATTGCCTCCTCACTTCAGCAGGCTGGCAGTGAGAAATGCAGCTGGCACCTGGTCAAAAACCCTCCTGATTTTGAAAGATACTCACCCTTTTTAAGGCAGAGGAAGTGTGGGAGTCACCAATGTGGCCTTGAACCATCATACAGCCTTTAGTGTTTACAGAGAATCAGGGTCTTGTTAAAACAAACCTCAGTCCAAACCAATTTCCTTCATGACATGTGCTGTGCAATCTTATTCCATGAAAAGATTTGTGATTGCATTAATTTTTCTTCCATTTTTACAGATTCACAATAGTATGTTGGATCTGCAGTAAGCATGAATTCCTTTTACACAGTATGTCTCCGCAATCTGGATAATTGCTTTTGTGAAGCTGTTTTAGTTGGGTGTTTCATGGTTTGCTGGACAGCTTTATCTTGTAGATGTATCTTGTAGATTATTGATACTGCAGTCCATAATAGAACTGGCAAGAGTTTTATAGAATTGATTCTTTTTTTTTTTTTTGCTTCAGCACATCACCAAGCAGGCATTGACTGCTCTACTACTCTATCTACAAAACTGTCCCTTGGTTTTATGATCCCCAGGGAGCTGTAACATCCTGTCATCATATGCTCAAGGAAACACCTACTGAAGACTTAATTAGGCAATTTTTAATGGCTCCATTGAGCTTTTGCATTTTCTTCTGGTCTGTTATTTTAAAATAGTAAAAGTCAAATTGACCTTATATACTGCAACACTGCTACACCTTTCACCAGGAAGGCTGTCAGCCTGAAAGTTGGAATATCAGGCTTGCAGTCTGTCCTCACTTCACAGATCCCAAACACAACGTTCTGTTTACCCTTGGCACTGCTGTAAACAAGAATCTTTCTGGTCTGCTGAGTGATTATGTAAATAGGGCTTTTATAAAGCATTTTAAGCACCCAGTAGAACAGAATAACTTCTTTAGAGATTTTTCTTTTCTAATGATAATTATATAATTGGATAGGTTTTAGGTTATTTTTTTCCTATCTGATGTGTAGATGCCAGAGTCACTTTTGAGCATTTTTACTGAAGGATGCTAAAAACCATCCAGGAAAACAAATCTGCCAGGCTCCCCCTATTATCAGCATCCCAAAATGCCTTTGGCACTGAGTAAATGCCAAGCATTTGTTATTTGGCACTTGACTTGTCCCTTATTTCTTTGAACTCAAACGTGTTGCATAAGATTGGTGAAGTTATGCTGAGCTAATAATTGAAACAAAACAAAAACCTCCCAAATCCTCCCTTGATCCAACCTTTCCAATTTCCATCTAAATACATTATATGTAATAAGTCTTTAATTGTTGTGAGAAAAACTCAATCTGCTTTAAACTTCCAATAAGTGTTACTTAAACTTCCAATACTTTTGTCTTTTGTTTCTGCAGGTTTCTGTTTTGCCTCTGGAGAGTTTCATTATGGCAGCCCCCAGTGAACAATGACATCCTTTGACAAATACAGATGCCAAAAAGCCAGACGAAAACAGTGGCCTTGTTTCGTTTTTACTCCAACACAGTGAAATGGTGCTCTTAAAGTTTTGTTATTGACTCTCGCTGGAAAAAAAACCCCAGCAATCTCCAGACTGGACCTTTTTCCCCAGCCCTCTCCCAGTGTTCTTATGGATGCTTGACACAGTGACATCATGTAGTAGGCCCTGAAGTGTTGTCATAACTGAGTTGCAATGGTTTTATACACTTCTCCATTTCCCAACAGCTTTCTGTCAGTTCTGCATTCTTTTTCCTGGGGCCTGATTTTCCCATGTTACTGGCTAGCAGACAGGCTCGTGGGCTCTTTTGTTCCAACCACCTATGAAAAACGTCAAAGAGCAGATGACCCATGCTATTTTCATGCACTCTGCATCATTATTACCACTCCCATCTACCTGGCACTCTTGGTGGCCTCTCTTCCATTTGCTCTGATTGGTTTCTTGCTCTGGTCCCCGCTGCAGTCAGCCAGAAGGCCCTATATCTACTCCAGGCTGAAAGACAAGAACCATGCCAATGGAGCCACACTGCTCACTGAATGGAAGGCAGCAGGGAGTGGGAAAAGCTTCTGCTTTGGCAGTGCCAACGTTTGCCTGCTGCCCGATTCCCTGGCAAGATTTAACAACGTTTTCAATACGCAGGCCAGGGCTAAAGAGATTGGCCGGAGGATCCGAAATGGGGCGAGCAGGCCACAGATTAAAATATACATAGATTCTCCTACCAACACATCCATCAGTGCAGCCAGTTTCAGCAGCCTGGTCTCCCCCCAGGCCGGAGATAACCGCACTGTTAATGCTGGCATCAAAAGGACAACATCAATGGAGTACAAAGGAGACAACTGTGGCTCAAACAACGGCGAGGAAAACAGAGAAGATAAAGGTGGAAGTGGAGAGCCACATGAGGGAGAAGAAAACACTTGCATTGTCCGTATCAACGGAGAGGAGAATGGCCACATGTCAGACACAGAAACAGACACCGTCAATGGCCAGGCTCGTGCCAGTGGCCCAGCAGAGCCGTCACTGGAAGGTGATGCAGAGGTCTCAAAAACACCAAACCACAAACAGAAGGAAGGAGATTCTGGGAGTTTAGACAGCTGCTCTGCCTCACGAGAGTCCCTAGTCAAAGTCCGTGTTGGAGATGGTACAGTGGACCAAAGCACTGTCAACAACAAGCTCCTCTACAAAGCTTCAATCATGAAGAAGACTTCGGTGCGGAAAAAGAAACACACAGATGAGACCTTTGATCATGAGATCTCTGCTTTCTTCCCTGCCAACCTGGACTTTCTGTGCTTGCAGGAAGTGTTTGACAAAAGAGCTGCAGAGAAATTGAAAGAGCAGCTCCATCACTATTTTGAATACATCGTCTATGATGTTGGGGTCTACAGCTGCCATGGCTGCTGTAGCTTTAAGTTTGTGAACAGTGGTCTACTTTTTGCCAGCCGCTATCCTGTTATGGATGCTGCCTATCACTGTTACCCCAATGGAAGAGGAATGGACTCCTTGGCTTCCAAGGGAGCCTTGTTTCTCAAGGTAAGAGCCTTTTTGAAGCTGTAAGTATTGACTCTGTATATGTGGCAAGTTATAGAGTTACATTATTTTCACATTTCTTTAGACTGCAACAGAGGGAATATTAAGATTTAGATTCCCTGATATAACCTAATGGGTTATAGATACAATCTTTGTTGGATTTGTAGCCTGAATACTGTGTTAAAATGATGGATGTGTCTGAAACAATGAGGGACTTTTGGAGGAAGAACTCAAGTATAATTTCAAGACTCAAAATTTGAAGTGATTTTCATGATATTTTAATTTCTTTCTCTATAGAAATCTCTGTAAGAAAACGCATAAATTCTAAGCCTCATAACATGAGTACAGTACAATGAGCATCACTGTTGGAAACCAGCTTGTGCTCGTTGTGTGTTTGTCTGGCAATCAAAAGACAATCAAATGTCTAAATGTCAGTATAATAAAACTGAAAGAATTGCAATGAAAGATATGGCTACTCTGTTCTCTTGCTTGCAAAAGAATTAGTAAGGAGAGATATGAAGAAGAATAAACAAGACAAATGTGCCTGGGACACTGGGGAGCGCAGGCTTTTTTGCGTTACTAACACAGTTTACATAAATTAACTAATGGTAGAAAGAACAGGAAGCCTGGGGTTGTATGTCTGTAAATCAGGAAAAGCAGAAAGTCTGCATTTGCTTTTCCAAGACCTAGTGGCTGTTCATGCTTAACTCTTGGGAGAATCTGGCTGTGCTGCTTCTAACCCGGAAAGTGGGCTTCTCTAGTTTGTGATTAATCAAGAACCAAAAATTTTTGCCAGAGATGCAAGTCTGTAGACCCCAACCTAGAAAGATCTGAAAATGTCCAAAATACTAAATTTCAGATTTTGTGATTTAGTCACAGTTTGGAGTGGGTTTCTCTAACTAAATCCTGAACTTCTTATCTAACACTGGCAAAGTACATCAGATGCCCAAATTATAGTACTTTCTAGTTACACAACAAAAGACATTAATAGCTATTAAGAATATGGATTATGAATAAGGATCAGTGGGAGGCTTTGTACTCCATTTGTAGTTTTCAACCAAAGCAAAAACTTTTGGTACTATGACTTGTGTAAGACACTCCCCAAATATTAGAATTTTGGTTCTGATAATAGTTCAGTATTTCATGTTCATGGACATAAACAAAAGCCAATCCCTATCTGAATACAGATTTCCAAAAACTGGATCTAAACTATCTGTGTTGCACTCTTATGTGTTTATAAACAACAAGAATTTATTTTTTCATCACAAATTGCTGCAAGCAAAAAATAAACATAGATCTTGTGCAATAATAAATATTTCTGGGGTCACAAAACTACCCTTGAACATATGCATATATTGGGGATTAAGAGATTAAAACCAATCTGTTTTTGACTGCCCATTGCTGAGTCATTGATTTGCCACCCTGCTAGGCAGGCTGCAATGTCTCCATTTCTCTTGCAGAAAATTAAGCCTCTTTTCAAGATTCCACTGGGAAGATGAACTTAATTATGGAACCAAGTTGTTAAATAATGTTACAGTTGAGCAGGGAATAGAGGCCAATTATTATAAAGTTCCAAAGATGACTCCATTCTTTTGAATATAACAGAGTTCTGCCCAGCCTAAGACTGTTTTTCCTCCTGTCTATGTCATTCTGATATACTTTTTTTTATATCTAAAATATCTTTCATTCTATCTTAACATGAATTTACTTTCTCTTTTAATTGTATATTAAATGACCAATTGTACATATTTCATTTCTTTGATGACAGCAACAACATAGAGTAGGAATAACTATTTTTCTTTGAAATAAAGTAGGTTTAGAGGCTGTTTTTCTTGGTGTGGTGCTCAGTCAGCAACTGGATGGGTGTGGACTCCAGAGACAAAAACTGCATGCAGTAAGTGAAAGCCTGGTTTGTTTCTGAAGTCAGCAGGAATCAGTGCAGGAAGTTCAGAAGCCTGCAGCTGTTCTGCCGGGCAGCAGGAAGCTGGCAGAGGCTACCAGAGCTCTGGGTGGCAGGTGATGTTCTGCCACCCAAGGGACAGCTTATCTCCATGCTTCCAGCTGGGACTTTTACTGGCCCTTACAGAATTCTGAATGTCCATAATACCAGTCCGTCCTGTGTAGAGTTTCTCTGGTTTTAAAGAAAGTAGGAGAGCCTCACAGGAGTGTCCTAACTGCTTCCCACTCCACAGGGGCATGGAGCTGAGCCTCTGTCCTGGGCAAACCCTGGATTTTTGAGTTCCTGACTCCTGTGGAATGTAGTGTTCCCATTTCCGAAGTAGAAAAGTCATCAATTGAGTTTTGTTTTGGAAAGATACTGTTCCATCTCTGAGTAAAGGAGCAGTTGCTCTCTGTGTTGGTTAGAAGCCAAAAGTTGTGCAAAGCAATTGAGGGGAGAAGGCTCATAAGTTTTCAAAATATGGATAAAGCCAGTTAATGTTTCCACTCATGGGGAGGATGAAGCCTTTATTCCAATTATTCTGAACCTTAAGAAACACCCAACATCTAAATTCAGAAGAACGTTCGGAGAAAGAATCTGATTGTTTTTTAGTAATTATGATTGTCTCATTACTGCAAATAGAACTGTTAGGGAGATAAATTAAAGGTTCCAGAACTAAATATTTAAAGTAAGTTGAAATAATTTGAAAATTACAAAACTGCTTTGGGGGACTCTGACACAAACAGATCCCTACCACCCTGGTACAAGTGTTTTTCACATTTTTTCATTTTAAAATGGGTTCTGTTTCCCATGAATAAGAAATTATTTTCCACTGCCCTTGTCTTCCCTGCCCTGTCTTCACTACCTAGATTGTAAAGTTCAGGCAGAGATTTGGAAGGATTTGAGAGATTTGCTTAGTCATACAAAATTATTTTACCTGAGAGACTTACAGAGCTCAAGGATTATTATTAGTAGCTGTAATAACAATCAGCTCTTACCCACTGCTTTTCATTCCTATGCCTCAGAGTGCATAATGAAGAAAGGTCAATATCTGCTTAATAGAAGGAGAAACTAAAGTACAGGAAGGTAAAGTGATTTCATTGTGGCTTAACACCCAGGGTGTCACAACCAAGGAGCCAAGTTGGAAGTAAATTACAGAGGCTTTTAGCACAGTTTCATGCTACCTAACAGCTATCTGGAGACCTGTGCAAAGGAAGTCTGCCTCTGTTCTCCTCCTAAGGATGTCTGCCACAAAAGGTGCTACTGCTGGCATTTTCCTGACAGAGATCAGACTGGTTTTTCCATCTGTAGAGGCTGCTTTTTTCCAGGTCAGGATGAAGACATGAGGATGATGTAGTTGGGAGAAGCCATTGTGTGAAGTCCATTTTCTGCAAAGAGGACTAATTTGCATTTGGCACTTGGAACTCTTCAAACTCTGCCAGTGCTTTTATCTGAGGGTCTCATTGGCATATAAGAAAAACATGATCACTGAAAAAAATAGCATTTATGAAGGGGGGAAATGTCACATCCAGGTGGCAGTTTCATGTCTGAAGTGTTAAACCATTGTTCCTAGTTGCCACTAAAGACTCAGAGGAGAAGTTAGCAAATACATAAATCAACCAATCCATTTTCATACTTTGACAGTCTGGGCCCTTGGGAGGCTCTGCTGAGACTCTCTGTTCCAGCGTGGCATTTCACATTAATTTAAAATGCCGAAGAGAAGAGCCCTGGAGTCACTTTGTAGGTTTTGTAACTTCCATTGTCTCTGCTGCTGTTCAGCTGCAGACAGAGGTGGGAAGGGGGCCTGGCACAGCCCCTGTGCTGGTGACTGGCACTGAAATGCTGGCTTGAACAGGTCTGTCTGGAGCGTGGTGCAGATTGCAGTGGTCTCAGCTCCTCTGCAGCTGCAGCTTTGGCTCACACATGATGTTGATGCACTGTAGTTGTGATGGATTTAAAGGGAGTTATAAAATATACATCCTTTTCAGAAACTGGATGTTGATTTTCCAAATCAGCATTGTCAAATCAAGTTTAAAAGGTGTCAATGAATGCTGAGCAGAAATTGTGTAATTTACTAGATGGTTTTAAAATGTCAACATCCCTCTTTAGACAGAGGATCTAGTGTGGAGCCTTGGTTATGCTGTGCCAGGGATGCTGTGTGAGTTTTGGACGGTAGATGGAAAGCATCCTTAACTTGACCTGGTGAGTTTGTCCATATTTTTCCAGGTGTAACAATCTAATCAAAACTCATTTTTGCTGACAAATTTCACCTCTCGTATCCTTAAATTGTAATATTAGAAAGAATAATGTAAATCTAAGCTAGATTGCAGATGCACAGTCAGAGTAGGGAGGTGAGTGAAAGAGGCATCATTCTCAAAATGGCTGTTGCCTGAGAGAGAGATTTTGGAGGCTTCTTGCTCCCAATGGGTCTGGGAGATACAGATGGTGTGTAGAAGGCTGTGCTTCCTACTGTTCCTAGTAGGAAACTATTCTAGGGTTTGGCATCTGCCAAAAGACTCAATTTTAGCAAAAATAAGAATTCTAAGTTAAAACAGAGTATGTGAGCATAATGCAAAACTGCAGTCTGATGTGGGAAGTTTGAACAGTTAATAGTATTCTTCAAAATCAAAAGGAAAAAGAATGTCTTGTGGATTTTGCTAGATTTCTGGAAGAAGTTGTATTTAATTAATATTAATTCCTAAGGTTATTAACAGATTTACTTTTCAAATTCTCTGAAAATGAAGGCTGTTCTCAGGGAGTACAGTAATTGTGCAGAGAACGTGTTATTATTCATTGCTTTAAGGAAACCTAGCAACCTTTGCTCTGTGTGCAAAGCTCAACTTGTTTTCCAAAGAGCTGATATGGTTGTAACAGATGGTAGAAGGAGCAGCAGCTCTGATTGCAAAACTGTTTTGAAGCACAATTTTTACTGTTTTCTCCTCTCAAGGAGCCTGCTTTGTGTGAGAAAACAAGGGTTCCCTAAATTCACGTCTGCGATTCTCCCTTTTGATATTTCTGTTGCAGATGCATTTCACTTGGGTGATTTAATCTGCCTTTGCTGTCCCAAGCCAGCCCATGTGAGCTGTGCCTGGGAGTGCAGGGGCAGCTGCTGCACTTCCACACTGGGTTGAGGGGGAGATTTTGGAGCTCAGGAGTGCACAGAAAAGGGGAATGGCTCCTTTCTGCCCCCAGCCAAAGAACACCTAGACTTTCCAGTGGTTAGATTTTCTTGTCCTTGATCAGTTGTCCAGTACCTACAGTTATCCCAAGATGTATGAAAGAAATGTCTAGTGCTGCTCATGAATTTGTTTAGATGACTCTAAAGCTGTGCCATTTAAGGCAGGAGGATAACCTAAACATTTTCCACATGCTGAGTCTCTGCTGTAAAATGTTAATGCAGGAATTGGATGGAGTCCAATGAACTGAGACTTTTTTAAAAAAAGAACAAAAAAAAGACTCTACCATGGCACTGTACCATGTTCCTTCACTTTGATATAATTAATGTTATTAATCATGGTCCTTTTCTCCTTCATTAATGGGGATAAATAAAAACTGTTGTGCAGATTGAAATACAGATTTGAGAAAATGTGAGTCGTGGGCTTTATCCTCTTCAGAAGAGGAAGAGCCCTTCATTTGAGGCACCAATTTGCAGCCACTTTGCCTCATATATACATTTAATGAAGCTTTGCCAAATAACAAATTCTCTGAGTTCATGGAACAGTAATTGTTGCACACGGCAGGTGGGGGAAAAACAGGATTCTGAAATAAGCAAGTACAAATGCAGCTATAAAGAATTGCAGAGCAACACAAAATTTTCAGCTGATTTCTATAGCATTTTAAACTTGTTTAATATACTTTAAAAACATGTTTATTATAATAAATTAGGGATTTAACTAATGTGTCTTCTTTAGAAGCTGCTACATATTTCTGAAGGCAAAAGGCAGAGCTGTTGAAGGATGGAAAATAAGATAGATCTTTTTGCACCATGTCTCAGCTAACCAAAAATACACCTTTCTTGGGAGTTATGACTAATCTAAGTCCTCTCTGTGGAACAGGAATGCTTGAAGTGGGAATGGGAGTAGCTGCAAGTTCTCCTTGGCATCTTCTCCTAGCAGTGTCCCAGTTAGGTTCTTAATGCTGCCTCTCCTGCTTGTATTGGAAATGTGCTGAAATGGGAAAAAAGTCCAGGAGCGGTTGATACTATTTGGAAGATTACGGAAATGTTGCACTGGAAAGAAAACAAATTGTGGTTTCCATTTCTTTCTTTTCCCTTCCTCACTGTTAAGTCATTATAATTGCATTGGATTACATAATGACATCCCCACTGCAGTGGAACAGGGAGGCACAGAGCACATCCCAGGGCACCCAGTGTGTGTGGAAATGCCACTCCTTGTGCATGTGCAGCTGCTTTATCCACAGCAATTCTGTTGAATCTCAGGCTCTTTTTAAGGGAGCTCCCCTTGAACTTAAACAATATTGGCTACATATGCTAAGATGAATATTTCTGTGGGAGTAAGTCACTGTCACATCGACTGTAAATTCTGTTTCTGTGCCCTGCACTTACTCTCTGTCTGAGGTGGTTTTTTCCAACACAAAGAGTTACTCAAGGCCCCTGTGCAGATGATGTTCTTTACAAATGCCACGTTCATACTTCTCTTCTTAGGGAGAGAGGGTTTTTTTCTCCCCAGAGGATGCAGAGGTTCTTTCAGCCTGGTGAGTTTTTCTTCATAACATGACCATCATTAGTGTGGTTCCTGCCATGACTGTGAATTAATTTCCTGTAGAGTTCTGTACTTTGGTGACTTATCCTCTTCAGAAGATCCATGCAGGGAGCAGTACTATAGTTACGTTTTTTTCAGTGACAAAACTGACACCTCCATGGTCACTAAGTGGATGAAATGGAAGGTTTTGCTCATTTACAGCCCAAGATGTGATTAAACTATACTGGCTGAAGCTGGAGCTAGGCTGTGGAGATCCCAATTTACCTGAAGAAGTCTCAGTGTTACAGGCAGGTTATTTACCTTTCCCAGCTCTGGCCGTATTGGCCACATGGAGATTCTGGGGTAGCAGACTTTTTGAAGAACTTTTTCCATGAGGATGCCAAAACTTTAACTCCCATCTGGTTTGCATTCCAGGATTTGCTTCCCCTGAAGGGAGAGGCAATCACATGTGCTTGGATTTGTATGTAAATAACTCCTTTGTTTTGGAGGGTACACGTTTAAGAAACTATTTTATTTTTGAATGGTTCCCTCCTGGCAATGTGAAGCTGCTAGAAAATGTCACTAAAGATTAAGTTCTCCTCATAACAAATGTTTTGGTTTTGTGTACACATTATTGGTCATTATTTGAGATTCTAGATTGGTTCTTTAATCAGATGAGATTTCTCATGCACAATTTAAATTTTTAATCATTAAGGAGCATTTACTTCAGAGCATCTGATGATTTACTAACACAGCAATGACCTGTCTGAAGCTGTTTTTCAAGGTGGTAAAGAAATGCCCCAGGACTGAAGCGGCATTCTCATGGGTTTTGTTCAAGTATCTGTTGATGCTTTTCTTGACATCCAGATGTGATAGAATTGTTTTGCACTGCTGGAACAGATGTGTATAAATATAAACTCTTAAGAGACAAGGTATTTGTCAGGTTTGAAGCTTTGTATACTTACTGTGCCAGCATATGGGAAACATGAGATGTGCAAGATTTTCCAGTTAGCCTAGGAAATTCCCATGATAGCAAGCAGTGTGATTAAATTTCAAGTTATTTTTCCCTGCTGAAGCTCTAAAATTTCAGTTCTTGCTACTCATTAGGTCTTTTTCCTCTCAACAAGGATTTTTCTGCCATAACCTTGTTGCCTTGATTTCTTTCATGGTCCATTTATTACTGATACCAGTCTCAGTGGAGGACAGACCACTCCTCAGTCATGTAGGACAAGCTTTTGCAAAACAATTCCAGGAATATCCCCAGTCTTGCACAGCACAGTCCCAGCGTGGTGTCTCCAACAGATTGTACTAATGTGCTGTGGCACTGAGATGAAATCTTTTAATAAAATGTACTTGATGTCAAGTACTTTTGTGTGCTTGGAACAGCCAGCACTTGGAAAACAAAAATTCAGAGCGGTCAGTTTTGCACGTTCTTATCTCATTTGCAGGTAGGTAGGGGACAAATATAAATATGCAGCAGCAGAAAATTTTGGCATTTTTGATTCCAAACGCACCCTTAATAGGATTTCCCTCTTAAGGGAAAAATCTCTTTCCCATATATAATGAGCTTTTTATGCCCCCCTCCCAAGAGCAAACAAAATGTAATGGTCAGTGGTGTAACAGGGATCTGAATCCACTCTTAGCTTCTCAATGTTTGACTAATTTGATTATTGCAAATCTAGTGAGAATTGGAATAAATTTTGTATATTTCAGCATAACTGTGAAAAAGGCTAATTTTTTATGTGAAATTTATATAACTGGACACTTTTGTAAACCACAAACAAGTTCTGTCAGTTTTAATTTTACCTCTAGACTTTAACAGGTTGTCACATAACTTTTTCCTGTTGTGATCATTTTAGAATAAATATTTTAAAAGATTGGGACCTTATATTTAGATATTTTCTTCCTGTACATTTCCATACATAAAGAGGAATGGCTCATGGCACAACTAAGACTGTATGGTGATTTTTAGAAACAGTGCCTGAAGTAGGTCCCTGCAGAAGGATGAGTTAATAAATGTGTTATTGACACACAGCTACTAATGCAGAGCAGCTGAGGTGAGCTAAAGTCAGGCTTATGGTGACAGAGCCACTCTGGCTCATTTGTTTACATGTATTTCCTTTGTAAATGTGACTGGAGATGCTTCTTCTGTGTTAAGCAGCTAAAATTACATTTGTGAAGTGCTGACTCGGTGTGGTGGCAGCAGAGCCCTCGTGCCAAGGTCCACGTTGGAGGCTGAGCTGGAGCCCTGTCCTCCTGCCACGTCGCTGCCCCGGCAGCATCCAGGACAGCCTGGAAAATGCAACATCTGAAATAACTACTTGGCCACACAAAAGAATGCTTTCATGTAGAATTACAGGGCTTGTAGTATTTCAGAGGTCAAGTAGGTTTCCTGTCTGCACAACCCACAGTCCTTGTCCATCTGTGAAACACCAAATTAGACTGAATAAACAGACTTTTCTTACTATTTTATTTCAGATTGTATTTAATACAGTAATGCCTCTACTGTAGCTGGGAACTGACTAGGAGGGTGCAAAGGTATTTATTTACTCTCCAAGTAGTTGTCACAAATATTTGCTTCCATTATGATTATACTCAGTTTAGTGGTTGCCATCAGTACTGCCTCTCAAAAGAAACTACAAGCCCTTAAAGTCAAAAAAGCTAGAGGAAATGTGAAATCTGGGAGACAAACTGCTTTGGATGCACTTCCATGCTGGCATTTTCCAAGGAAATTCTAATTATGTTAATGTCTTCAGCTCTTGCTTTTGAGCTTTATTTTTGAATCAGCAGAGTGCTTATGAAAGCCCCTTCCTCTCCCCGTGGGACTGTGTGTTCCAGCAGAGCCCTGGGGCACCATCCCCGTGGGCATTTGCTGTGCTCAGCCCCACCAGAGAGCACAGCCAGGCTTCATCCTGGGCCATTTCTTACAATTCTCTGAGAGCAAAAGATCCCAAGTCCATATGAGCACACAGGCACACTGAACAGTACACATTTATTCATGATTAATGGAAATTAGTATGATCCTATGCACAAGTTGGTTGAGGAGTACAGGGCCTTGTCAGGCACTCCATTAGGGCTGCACAGGAAAGTCTAAAGCCAGTTTGAGGTCACTCTTTTTCTCAATTGGGCTATAATTTATGTTTGGGTGTTCTGCTTTTACAATTAAATATTTTCTGCTTTTTGAATAGAAATGCTGGAATGATTCCATCTGCTTTAGTCAATAAGGGGATTATAAGGAACACACTCCTGCTCTAAGGAAGAACAATTTATGTGCAGTGTTCTCCCTCCAGACTGGTGACACTGAAAGGTGTGTGGCATCCATACTTGCCCTCTGCTGCAGGAAACACTGCACATTTGTAGACAAGTGGAGTTTATAGTTTACAGTTTAGGGAGTTTTTAATAGTGTTGAAGAGAAACCCTGATTTTGAATTACTAAGTTTGGAAGAGATGGTTCATTCACATGCCTGTCCCAGACAGCAGAGGAAATAAATAGTTTTCCACTTTCCTGCTGGAATGGCTTATGTTGCATAAAAAAGTTGGAGAGAAAGCTCCTTATGGTTCAGCAGTGACCCTGAGATGTCCAGGCAGGAGGAGAGGTGTGTGCAGTGCAGCTCCTGCAGCATCCCTGACAGCCATCCAGCACAGCTGCCCATCCTCTGACACCGCTGCAATCTTGGGAGCTCAGGGGAATCTCCTGCTCTGGGGGGGATGCACCAGTGACTGCCTGTGTTTGCCTTGGCTCCCTCTGCCTCCCTGGAGCAGGTTAGCTGAATGGGAACAGCAATAAGAACACCATCAATATCCATTTGTAAAACTGTCTAAAAAAGGACTGAACAGACTGAGGACAGAATAATGCCAGTTGTTTATTACCTACTCCCCTGGCTGGCACAAACCCTCAAAGTTAACAAGGCATTGTTAAGTACAAATGACTTCTAAATTCACTTACTGCAAAGCTGCCTTTTCAGTTATAAAATATATCAGCTGGTTCTTGAACTAGCTGAAAAACAAGAAAACCAACCAAGCTGACAAAATTGTGCCCATATGAAATGGAGCTCTGCTTGTTATTTAGAGGTGTCAGATGAAATTTGAGCCTAGCCTTGTGAAGCAGAGTCATCTGTGGTGGTGTTTTCTGAGCCCTGGGTACAACTTTCCTCTGTGGGCATTTTCTTTAATTCATGCAGTGTTGCCACTTAAACTGTCAACAAGAAAACCATAGACTCAAACCAGTTTCTTGCTACAATCCAAAATTTATCCACTTTTCACTGGGAATTTTGATTTGCAGCTAAGTCCTGAACTGCCAAAATTCTCAGTAGAGGTGAAAACCTAAACCAGAAGTTGATTTTAATTTGCTTGTGTGTCTACCTGCAAGTACATTTTTAAAGGATTGCAGCTTAAGATATAGATGAGGAATTATATTATATTCCAGCTTTCCTGGAAGCTCTTCCTCTTCTGTGTGGAAGAACAGGATTCCACACAGTGTTTTTTGTCTGCTTGACAGGCATGGGGGCTGCTGCTGTGAGCTGAAGGAGGCAAACACTGCTGAGGCACACCAAGGCCCCCAACACCTGTGAAAAATCCATCAAAATCCAAAACTTACAGTGGAATGGAGAAAACATGATCAAACCCAATATTTATTTAATATTTCATCCTTTTTCCTGGCATTTTTCCTTTCACATTCTAGTCATACACAGGCAGCAAGAAGCAGGCTGCTGACAATACTGGTTCATAAAGCACTTGAGTGGTGGGCCTGAATTGTACCTAGGAATGAGAGCTGGGACAGGGAACCAGTGGCACTGCAAAAACAGGAGAAAGTAACATTTTTTAATGGGTTGCAGATCAAAATCCAAACACTGAACATGGTGATGTGCAAAGGGTCAGTGTGCTGGCCTCAAGCCCCAGTAAGATCAGGAAGCCTCAGGGTGTGTCTCTGGTAGTTTTTTCTGGTTTCAAAATGGAGTTGGCTGGAAAGAATGGTAAAAAAGGCTGCTCAGGTTGGCTTGGAAGTAGAGTTGTATGAGCCCTTTCATTAATCACCTTTTTATTTCTTCCCTTCCAGGTGCAAGTGGGAAGTACACCTCAGGACCAAAGAATTGTGGGATACATTTCCTGCACTCACTTGCAAGCTATTGCAGGTACTGTCCTAAGATTCATATCTTTGTTTGTCACTATTTCCAGGCCTGGGGTGGTAATTTTGTGCACAAGAGCAATAATGCAAAAAAGGGTAGACAAGTATCTCCAACCCTTCACATCTTCAGTCTCAGAGTAATTATTATGGGGCACAAGCAAAAACTATCCCTTGGGAACTTCTTTTTGCTCCCCCTTAATCAAATACTGGTATTTTAGAAATGCATTACTATCATTGTTACCAAACACCATTTAACGACCCGTACGGTGAGTGCCAGCATATAAACAAAAATGTCTTTGTACATAACTGGGGGATAATCAGAAGTTATATGTTGGGACAGTAATTCTAGCTGCTGATTTCTGGTGGAAAAAGCCAAAATTCTCTAGCTTTCATCCATAAATGACTACCAAGTTAATATACTCACTGGGAAATTCTCTTGGTCATATGTTTTAAAGCAGTTCTGTACAGAGTAGGTGTAGGGTCTACAGACCTTTACTTTGAGTATGATCAGTATTTTATTTAGCCAGAGGGTTGGGTACCCTTCCTTCATTACACATGGCTGTGATTCTCGTGCTGCTGGGAGCAGGACAGCCCTGCCAGAGTGGCTGCTGCCAGCCCATGTGCTGGGACCAGGCGAGCCAGGGCTGCACGTGGCTGTGTGAGCCTGGGGCTGCTCTGCTGCTCCAGCCCTGCCTCAGCCACACACGGACCTGGGAACAAAACTGCCAGTCCCACAAGTCCATTAGAGACACTGCATGGTTCTAAAAAAGATTAATGAATTTTTCAGCTTCTTTTTAACAATGTAACATCCTTCTCTGCTTTTCTATTTTTAACTTACGGTAATGTACTATGGGATTGCTGAGATTTATTGCTGTTCCAGTTTAGTTTAGTTTTTTGGGTTTTGTTTCTGGTTTTCAGTCCTGTTCCTTTTTACTGCCTAGTCCTGTATTCTCAGTTAGTCCTTGATAACCACATTGTGAAATCCCTAAAATATTAAAGTGGAAGAGGGGGGAGGGAAGAAGAAAGAGGAAGTAATGTTCTATTTACAAAGTCAACCTAAAGTTTGTTCAAGGGTAAAACACAGTCTTTTATTTTCCTGCTTTGTATTTTTAAGCTTATCTGGTTCAAACTACATTCAACTAGAGAAGACAATGATTTAAGAATCTGTCCCTAGATATATTGTATTTGTTTATGTAATGAAATGGAAAACTAATGTTCGTAAGTTTGGCAGAGCTGTGCTTTCTGATTTGCATCACTTGATTCATAACATTCATGCATTAAACAAATTATCCAAACCCCCAGTCTAACGATGTAAAGATGTGTATCTATAAAAACAAGCAGTGTTTAAAAGGTCAGCCATTTAAATCATCTTGTCACACATGGCTGAGTGCAACCTGGTTTCCCTTCTAGGATACGTAAACTTACACTTGACAGTTCCGATACTTACATAAGTACAAAGTGAAATGATCCAACTGCTTATGATCAGGGACCAGCAGCTAATGCTTTTCTCAAGGTATGTGCTGGCTCAGCTCTGTTCTGAGCAATTACTGTTTGTTCAGACCTGACCCTCAACTTTTTCAAGAAATGTTAGAATTAGATGTAGCTTTTCCTCTCAGGACTCTGCCTGGTACTGGTTGCTGCTATGAAGAAGCTCTTTATTTCCATTGTGGAAATAGCTGCATTTCAGTGACAAATGAAGGGATCCTTTAATGAGATTTGATGTAATTATTTTGCAAGGCTGTTAATTTTACATGGTTCTTTTATGTCTGTTGATTAGCCAGTGATTAATGCTCTGGACAGGTTTTGCTGCCTTGAATCCACCCACATCCCGAGTCCCGTTGAGTCACGTCTCTCAGACACCCCACCAAGCCACCAGTACAGAGTTAGCCTCAAGCCATTCCAGCCCCATCTGAAGCCTGCTGGATGCTCTCTCATAACCTGCTCACATCCCTGTTCTGCACTGGGTGTGAGTGTAGCCATTGGCAGCCCAGCTGCTGGGAACCCACACTTCTCCAGACCCAGTTTCAGGCTCCCAAGCCTGCACAAGCTGAAGCAGAAGTGAGAAATCTCTCTCAGTGTTTGAAGCTGTGGTGGTGCAGTCAGGAGTAGCTCCAGTGCTGACATCCTTAGGCAGTGATTCCACAGGTGTCCCTGAAGGAGCAGAGCCTGTGTGTCCCCAGCAGGGCAGCCTGTCCCGCCCTCCTCAGCTGTGCTACCCCCGGTTGCTGTAGGACCTGACCCAGCAGAGAAGGAACCCAGGAGAATAAAAGGGGGCTTTGTTCCTTTGGGTTTTAGGTGGTTTGTCCTTACTTTGGTTTATTTTATTTCCTCAGTCTACCCTGGATTAAGTGTTACAAGTGCAGGGGTCTGCCTGTCTCACAGCTGAGTTGAAACTTTGGGTTTGTGACTTGGAAACAATTCTTCCTTGTGATTAGGCCTTACATCCTACACCCTGCAAGTTTTTTTTGCTCTTCTTCCCCAGGCTCCCTGCCAATACGAACCCAGGAGAATAAAAGGGGGCTTTGTTCCTTTGGGTTTTAGGTGGTTTGTCCTTACTTTGGTTTATTTTATTTCCTCAGTCTACCCTGGATTAAGTGTTACAAGTGCACACACTCAGGTGTGACACAGCCTGTCTCACAGCTGAGCTGAAGCCTTGGGTTTGTGACTTGGAAACAATTTTTCCTTGTTATTAGGCCTCACATCCTACACCCTGCAAGTTTTGTTTTGCTCTTCTTCCCTATGTTCCCTGCCAATATATCCCATACTGCTCTGCCTCCACTAGATTTTTTAATTTCCTGTGACTAGGCCTGGATGTGCTTTGTCCTACAACTATAGTGCTCCTTCCAATGTCTTTCAGAACAGCACAGAGCAGTCAGTGTATAATTTTTTGCCTGAGTTCTAACTGAAGCCAGGGTTTCATTCACGTGTTTTCAAAGTGAATGGAAAGGGCAAGTATGATTATTCTACAATGAACAAAGGTGAAGTATTTATTTATGCTGGCTGAAGTTTTCCATATTACCCTTTCATCCTTCTAGAAAATTTGAAGTTGAAAGGAGCTTTCAGAGAATTCAGAAATGCTGACTGCAGGAACCCATCACAGCACAATTATGTGCATTTTTCCAGGCCAGTTACTGAAGAAAAGAGTGCAGAGCAATTAGCACAAATCTGTATTCTTTGGCTAATCCCTGGTGGCAGTCAGATCACTGATTCTATCTGAATGTTTAAGAAGTTGAACCTTTGCTGGGAGTTACTACCTAGTTCTCTTCTGTTAGTATTTACTGAAATGTCTTTTTCCCTGAGTGTACTGGATGCAACTTTGGCTTCTCTTCTACTTGGGTGTTTGATGAGTTCACTTATCTTCATCTCCAAAGTTATTGATCATTGGGAGCTGCTGAGACTGGGGTCTGAGTAGTAACTTTTGCATGTGGATACATGCAGCACCTGCTGAGAGCTGCAGTGAGCTGGATAACACTAATCTCAGAAAACAATTGCATTCAAGTCATTCATTAGAGGGATTCATTAGAGAGATCCCATCTTGTGTCCTGGAAATGGAGCTGACTCTATGCCCCTGCTCCCAGTAGTGCTCTGAAGAGCAATTATTTCTGTGGCCTCTAGTGGGGATAGCCATGGATCCTGGGCTGCCACAAGAGCACACTTGGCTGAAGACAGATGGAAGTCATGTTCCCAGAGCTCCAAGGTTCACCTGTCGAGCCCTGAGGTTAAAAGCTGTGCAGGGCTTTTACAAAGGCTCAGCATCCTCAGAGAGAGGTGTATGTCACAATGCAGCTAATGCTTTCCCAGTAACAACAATGCATCTTATCAGATACAACATCATTTTGCCTGTGTGTCTCTTGATTTTTCTCTTGGAGAATTTTACCTTTTTGTGTTTCAGTTAAGTGGGTATTCCGTATTTTTTGTGCTGATCTGGGACAGGTTGCTCCCTGAGTTTTATGCCCATGTGGTAATGGGCCTGTTATTTTATTTCTCATTTGGGGAAGCCATGCCAGATGGATAATTCACAGAAAACAAGTGAAACATCCTTGGTCATTCAGGAATGTAAAAGCATTTCTTAGAAAATGAAGCAATTTATGTAATTGGGACCTTGTGGGGAATGAGATTTTACTGCATTCTTTCCAACAAGCACCATGCTTAAAAGCTCCTTATGAGGAAACAATGGCAGGTCAGGAAAAGTACAGCCTAAGGAGAGGAGACACGAGAGGAAGATTCAGATGCTGCAAAAGGACGACAGTCCATGAATTTGAATGAGCTTCACCAGGAAAGAGAAAGCTGGGACAGTTCAGGAGGAGAAAGCTCTTGTCCAAGTATAAATACCTGATGGGAGGGTGCAAGGAACATGGAGGCAGCCTCTCCTCACGGGGCTCCAGTAATGGGACAAGAGGCACTGGGCACAAACTGAAATGCCATTTAGACACAAGAAAATGGTTTTTGTTGCAAGGATGACAAAGCCCCAGAACAGGCTACCCAGAGGTTATGGAGTCTCCAACTACAGAGATTTTCAAGGACAGGACACGTCCTGAGCAACCTGCTGTAGGTGATCCCTGCTTGGGCAGAAGGGTTGGACTGGAGGGTCTGCAGAGACTCTGTCCTCTCACATTCCATGAATCTGTAATTTCTCCCCTATCTGTAGCTGAGCAGGCAGGATCTGTTAGTCACGCACACCTTTTGTAGTGAGGGTCACCTGCTCCAGGCTCCATTTATTCCATGTGACCTATTTCCTGGGCTTTTGTTTAGCTCCATCTTCACTGTGGGGCTTTCTTGTGCTGTCATTGCAGGGGCTTTCCCAAGCTGTGTGAGCAGGGTACAATGGGAACCCGAGGTACAAGTAATTAGAAACTGTAGGTTAGGGAATAGACCTGGGAAACACATCTGATTTTATATTACAGCCCAGCTGGTAAAGGTTTGTTAGAAGTAGCACAAACAGAAGGAAAAAAAATCAGGTGTTTTGCTGTTGGAATTACCAGCCTGAAGAGATGACTCAGTGTCAAAACCTACTTAAAATCTTCTTTCCCTAGTCATGGTTTTATCAATATCTCTTTTAATTATTTAGCATAGTATCAAATAATCCTTGGCTGAACATTTCTGATTCTGTTTGCATTTATCTGTTGATTTAACACCTTCCTGCTCACCCCTGCCTGGAGATGATGTTGAAATTCCAATCTTTCCCAGGGCAGTAGTGGTAGGAAGGTGAAGCACTTGTGGCTGGGGCCTGTGTGTGCTAATGCAGTGACAGTGCTAATGCTGCAGAGCTCACTTTTTAAGAGTCTCTAAAGAGTCCTGGTGACAGCTGCAGTTGAGATGAGTGATTAATAAACTGTGAGGGTGCAGAATTAAATATTCACCATCTCCACAGTGGCCTCTGAAAGAAGCTCTGGACATACATAAATAAACAGGTTTTACAAAGTAGTAAATTATGTCAAAGTAAAATTCTGCTCAGACTAAGTAATTTTGGGCTTGCTACTCTTCCTTCTGAATCTGGCATTTGAAAACAAATCTTTTATTTTGAAGAAAAGTAATGTTGTTCTGACTTGATATATCTTTAAAAGTCAGAAACAAGAATTTTTTTAGCTGTTAACTCTAGGGACAATGAAAACAAAACAAAAGGAAAGACAATATGGTAAAGAATTGTTTCTAGAATGTATCTTTCTGCTCCTTTGTCCACATCAAAATGATTTGCTGTATTCATTGTAAGAGAGAGTCAGTAATCATTTCTTGTTAGACTTCATGTCACCTGATGTGCTTGAAGTTAAGTGTGGTTAGTTGCTGTAATTAAAGAGCTGTTTTATGTGTCAGATGGTTCCATTTGGCAACCAATCAACCTCAGCTCTTCCATGCAGAACAGGGCACATCCTGGTGTAACTCCCCAGAACTGGTGGAAAGAATCCTGTTCTTTATTTCTGGATTTCCACCTACCTAAACCTGTTTCCAACATGTACCTTTAAAAATATGAAAAAATACTTCCAGTTTAGGCATTCTCCTCTTGAGCATAAACAGGCTGACCTTCCCTCAGATGGATTACTACAGTACAAGTAAGCTGAAATGTACCATTTATGTGTATTTACTATTTACACTTGAAAGCTAAACTCTTCCTTTTTAAAAATTAGGAAGCAAAGCAAGATCAAGTGATTTACCCCAGACCATACTGTCTAGTTCTATCTGAAGTAGGATTTTAACTTGAATTCCTGATTATAAACATAGTGCATTGGATTCTCTCATGACAAGAAACATCATTGTTTTGGGTGCTTGTCTGCAGCACAGAGAACTTCTCCTCTCATTTCTTCAGCCATGCCTGGCTCCAGGAGGAGACACTTCAAATCATCAAAAAGTGAGAGTCCTGATGGAGCTCCCAACAGGCTCAGCTCTAACAGATGCCCTTCTGGCCACACCATTTCTTATCCTGCAGCCTTTTTCTCAGCATGTCTGCCAATAGCTCAGCAACCCCTATGTGGCTGAGTAACATTCTAGCAGGAGGTCTGACTCCTTGTTTTGGTTGTTTGTTTGCTACAGGAGACACAACTGTTCGATGTGAGCAACTGGATATGCTTCAAGATTGGCTGTCTGAATTCAGAAAATCTACCTCCTCCTCCAGTACAGCCAATCCAGAGGAGCTGGTGGCTTTTGATGTACTCTGTGGAGATCTCAACTTTGATAACTGCTCCTCTGGTAAGACAAGGTTTGCCTTTTCCTGGTGTCTGCCAGTCCTGAAAATGAATAGAAATGTCCTTGATCCCTGTGGGTTATAGCAGTATATGACTATATAATAAATTATGACTGGCTTTTGCTAGGAAAACTTAATTGCTGCAGACACTTCTAAAATAGGTATGAGCTTTGAGTGTGAGCTACTCCCCTTGGCTCATGCCATGAGGTCTGTGGAATTATTAAGGCACAAAAAGCAATAATTTGTGACATGTGGTAGCAATAATGGGGACCCATCCAGTGGTTTAACTTTATTTGAATTAGGTAGACATAGTTCAACAGTTTTAGTTACTGATGAGAGACATGTATGGGATTTTTGTGGCAAAAAAGTAGTAAATTCATGCAGCTAAAAGTAATTTGGTAGTACATATATACAGACATAGGAGACTAATGCTGCAGAGAGAATTCAACTTTGGTGAATCAGTCTTGGAAAAAAAATTAACTGATGCTATGTACTTTTGAGTTTTTTTATTTTAAGAAATTTGGTTTTTTCTTTTAATTGGATGCTGAGGATACTAGAAAAAGAAATCCACAAAACCCTAATTAATGGGTGGTGAGCTCACAGAGATGGAAGCTTTTTCCAAACATGAATATTATGCTGTGTAACAGTTAAACTGCCAGTGTGGGGTGCAGAGTGGTGTGTCTGTGTAGCCTCTGTGCCTCCCTGCTCTGTCCAGCTCAGGCACCCAGCAGAGCTCCAGCTGGAGCTGGCACATGGATCAGAGGCTGGGCTGAGGGGCCACCACTGAAATGCTGCCACACAGAGAGCACGGGGCAGGCACAGGGAGGGCTCATCACAGGGACACTGCCCAGGGCAGCTCAGGCTGCAGCCAAATCCCACCCAAAGTGGGATTCAACAGTTCAGAGCAGGGTTTGTGGATGAACAGGTGAATTGGGCAACAGCACCCAGTGGATTCTGTAGTTTTTATAAATCTCAGGTAACTGAGGTAGGGAGCAACACCTGCACCAGAAGCAATTTTAACAAAAAGCACTGTCTGAGCTAAAAACCCCCAAACTGTTACCTCTAATCTCATTATTTGTATCAAACACATGAAATGGAGGATTTTAGCAAAGTTTGGTAGAAAGGACCAGCAGCCCAAACCCCAGCCCTTCTCTCACTCATTTCCAGCTCATATGTACAAACAGGAAATCCATCACAACTCAGAATGGTCCCAGTGCTGCCGTGCTCTCTCTGGTGAGGGGAGCAGTGAGTGGCAGTGACCACAGAACGCTGCAGGCAGACAAACACATCACAGGGTGCAGAATAATGCAGCAGAGGTGGGGAGGTTTTGAGGGAATACAGGAAGGGAATGGTCAGTAGCAGCTCTCCATCTGCCCAAGCTCCCCAAAGGCTGAGGAGCCGCAGCAGCGCCAGGCAAGGCAGAGCTGGGACACAAAGAGACACCTCTGCTGCCCTCTGACCATCTCACTTCCATCCTGTTGGCTGGATGCAGTGGCCTGCAGGCAAAGGTGTCCATCAAGGAAATAAACAAGCTGCTGCAAACGAAATGGGAGACTGGCCAGTCAGATCACAAACGGAGAGTGAATGGGCTCTGCAGCACGAGGAGAGAGAGATGGGAGTGAAGCTGTGAGGTAGAACATATGGTCAGCACTCTCCACCTGAGAAGTGTTGGCACTCTACCCAAGATCTTTCACAAGAAGCACAGAGCATAATTAATGTAATTCTGAGCTGTCTTTTGAATGACAAAGCAAAAATAACAATTTGCTTTTGCAAATAATAGCTGTAAACTACTGCTAAAGAGGATTGAAAAATGGGTTATAAAAATTAATTTTATCTTTGCTCTCTGTGATGCATATTTACATCACCCTCCCCTTTAAAATGCACCCAGCCTGGAAACTGGAATTAAGCTGGCTATTTTTTAATTTTTTTTCTTTCCATATGTACTGTAATGCAATGTTTTAAAGTTCTCTCCTCCCTTTTTATATTACTCATTGTTTTAGGGACATTTGCTAGCATTATAGGTTAATTGAGTATCTTAAGTTTTTTTAAAGCAATAATTAGCTTCCTGTAATTCTCTTTGTGATTTTCTGTATCCTTCCCCACTCCACAGACTGATACAGCAGCTAATTAATGTTTCAGTGAATACCAAGCTTCTATTCTTAGTTATATTGACAGTACAGTTTTCAAAGATCTTTAGGTCCATGAGTGACCTTATGCTTATGACAAATTTTCTGCAACTCAGTTTTCTCCTCCAGCTTTACAGAACATTATGGCAGCATTTGTACAGGGAATTCACACTTAGTGGGAATGTTATCAGAAAGTTCTTTGCTGTTATGTTGCTTTGGACTGACTTGTGTAAAAGTCTATTATGTTTTTAAACCTTTTAGAATAAGAAAAAAAAAGCCTTCCAATCAGATGGGCAAAGTTTTGTGTCATCAGTTGTGACTTGTCATGGTCAGACCCACAGCTGTAAATTAATATTTTTAAATCTATCTTGGTTTTGAGGGAGATTATGTAGATATATGATACAACAAGGGAAAACCCGGAGAAATGAAAAATGGCAAAGATTTAATCTTCTACTTTTCCATAAACATTAGACAAACCAATTGGCTGCTCTGAGAGAAAGAGCAATTCTCTGTGTTGCCCACGTGGCAGAACTTAGGGAAGGTCAGTCTTCCAATCATCTGCTACAAGTACAGGATTCCCTGAAAAATTAGTTTTTCAATCTTGCAGTTCTGAGGATGTTCTCAAGACTAAGAGCTGGGTGGGAAGATGTAATGAGACAGATGAACTGTCAGTCAGCTACACTAAAAACTCTGAATAACAAAATGGCAAATGAGCCGACAGCTGTGAGCACAGCACTGCTTCACTCCACCTTTGTGTTCAGCCAGAGATCAGCAGCTTCTTCCTTGGCAAGACCAGCATTTTACATGAGGAGATTTGATGGGATCCTTGGTGTGTGAGCTGGGCTCTAAGAGACACAGCTCACAGTTCAGAGTTTTGGTTTGGACTTTATTTCCCATTTTCACACGTGCTCTTGGCATAGACAGTGACAAATACACAACAGCAGCAGCAGCGGCAGCTCCAAATTCAGGTGAATATTCTCCCAAGAGAGAGCCTTCAAGTATTGCTAAGATGTTTCAGCCTTGTAAAAGCTGTAAATGCTGTGAGGAAGTTTTCAGGAGCTGTTTGCGGTTTCTTTGCCATTTAACAGTGGAATTGTAGCTGTTGGCACTTTCAGGTTCCAGTTTCTTTCCCAGCTATGGTGATTGTGCTGATAAGCAGCACTCACAGAACTGGAACCTGCTGGTTTGCTCAGGGTCTGAAATGCTGGTGTGTGCAGTTTTGTGGGATTTCTTACCAAATGATCCTTGGAGCTTGATGTGCTGTATGCTTTCAATGCAAGGAGCACAGTAGCAAGTAGGAAGAATTTAATTTAAAGTTTGATAGTCATGCTGATTATGTTCAGAATGGCTTTAATGCTGTAGATAACATCCCAAGCAAATTATCAATTGCCTGTCCTTTCTCTGATCTGTTATAGCTTGGAAAACATTCCGTCAGTGAATTTTTCTGAAGCAAAGAAAGCACAAGGCTTTATCTTCAAATTTACTGAGATGTGTGAATATGCCCACAAACAGGCATTGCCTTTGCCATTGGGAAGCCAGCCCAGCTCTCCTCTGGGTGTTTTATCTCAAAAAGAATTTTGTACTGTGTAAGCAAACAATGGCAGTGGCAGAGGGGGGAGATGCACTGAAAAACTTTCACTTTAGCTTAGAGCTGAAAACTACCAAAAATATCTTCCACTGAAAAGACTTTTTAAGAAAGCACAGGAAAGCATTGTTAATAGCAAGCATTTGCTGGAATTTCTGACAGAGGCAAGATCCTGCTGTGCAGTAAAGCTGTGGCTGAAGTGACTCAAATCAAACTTTTGTATTTAGGATTCTCCTGCTGAGGGAAAATGAGGGTTTGGTGTTGCTCTTGTGGCAGAACACAGAGCTGTGCACAGGTTCACAAACAGGAGCTGATGTGCCTTTTCCTGGGTTGTTTTTTCCTTGCAGAGGACAAGCTGGAGCAACAGCACTCTCTGTTTACACACTACAAAGACCCGTGTCGAGTTGGTCCTGGGGAGGATAAGCCTTGGGCAATCGGTAAGGCTTCTCCAGCTCCCAGTGTGGGAACACCTCCCTTCTGCCACCCACAGCCTGCCCTAAGCAGCAGCTGCTTCAGCTGACCAGCAGTAAGAGTTTGGTGGAGGACAAATATTTATAAGGGGTATTTCTATGCCATAAATTTTATAGACCTTAACAATACCTTGTGGAATGATAATTAAGCACCAAACAGAGATCTTGAACTGCTTTCCACATTCTAGATGTCATGCATCAAGCTACCTGAATGCCTTCCCCAAATATTCTACCTTTAAAATAATCTCTAGATTACTTGGAGGGGAAGGCAGCCAATTCGTTGTTTCTGTACTTTGTGCATGCAGTGAAAGCCTGCAGCTTCTGCTCAGTGTTCCATTTGGTGCTCAGTAAATACTGCCAGTGAGGATGTAACAAAGCAAATCAACTCCATGAACTTGTAAGATTTGTATTACAAAAGATTTCCTGGAACTCTGAGTTATTAATACCTGGTGAGACTCAGTTGAACTCGCTGAAATTTTAGAACAGGAATTAATACTTTCTCCAGAGGGGCTTTAATAACTGTGAAGATACTAAAGTTAAGTAGAACTTTTTAATAATGAGGCTTTACTCTGTGGTAGGAGAAAGTCATTAGAGTCATGGGGGCTGAGAAAGTGGAAGTGTGGAGACAGCTGCAAGGTGTCAGGTAGTAGGGAGGTCCAGAGAGAGAAGTGAACACACTGCTCTCAGAGCAGTCCCCTCTCCATCACACACCTGTGCCTCTGCAGGCTTCCCAAGAGGCACATCCCAGGAGCTGGGACACTCACATCTCCCTTTCTGTTCACAGGTACCCTGTTGGATCCTGAAGGATTGTATGATGAAGAAGTGTGCACCCCAGATAACCTACAGAAGTATGCAATTCCTAACTTTCCACATGTTTTAGACAGTTCTGTATAAAGCAAGTTCATTTCTTGCTGTTTAACATTTCAGATGTTCAGACTGAGAGGTATTTTTTGGACTGAAAACAAAACAAATAACCTAATTTTTACCCAAGGGTGTTTGCGGAAGAGGCTAAAGGGGGCAGGAAAAGGGCTGGGTCTCCAAGTCAGATGGGGTTGGCTTCAGTGGGTAAAAAGATGAGAGAGCTGCAGGCAGTGTCTGTCTGTCCCCAGAGCTGGTCTTACCTGGGCAGGCCCATAGCACAAGAAACTCCTAGCATTCCCAAAAAGAGTGCATGGACAGCTTGTCTGAAATCTCTGCAGGCAGCCAGTTCTGAGGTCACAGCACTGCAAAGGGCAGCAAAAAGAAAATCTAGTTTTCCTCAAACAAAAACCCCACAAAGTTTAAAACACCACCCCCAGCCCAACAACCACTGAGTTACCCATTCACTGCAGAGCTCAATACACCTAAAACACCAGCTCACAAATACAGAGAGGAATTAAACTGCACAGCACACAGAACTAAAAATATGGCTCAGGATCTTCCAGTGGTACTACTGCAGCTTCACCTCTAAAGAGTGTTTGACACTGAGAAACAGCTGCCTGTGGTTTGAGCTAGGGGAGTTACAAGAAATACAAAAAAATCTTAATTAACATAAGTCTTAAGATAAATTTCTTGAATACCTGTGTGTTAAATAATATACCAGTGGAGAGAAATTTATAAGCTTTGTACATTGTAGAGCAGCACTTAATGAATGTGACAATCCTTTTGTCACCTTCTCTACCATGAAGGCAAGTTTACTGTGCTAAATAAATACCTCAGCATCATGACTAATAAAAGATGTTCTACCTATGCATTACCAAAATATACTACAGAGGTAAAGTTATTTAAATTAAGAAGTCAGTCCAGATGTTTCTGTTGACACACATAATAGAAATGGTACATTATAGGAAGTTGATGTAATTCTCACCAAGCACAGTACACTTCATGGCATAGATGGACACTTCATTGAATGCATTGAGGCCACACCCTGAAGGTTTCTTTCTAAAGAAATTAAATTCTAGGCATCAGGTTTGGCTTTAGTTTACATCCAAAATAAAAAAAATTTACAGCAAATCCTACTTTGCTCATTTGAGAGATCACAAAATTTCCAGACATTTCTATTCACACATGAAAAACATAACTTTAGTACATGTGAAAGGGATTTCTGGAAAGCAAAAATAAGGTAATTTGGCTCTACAATCAAGTTTGCTAATGCAAATCTGTATGTGGGTGTAACATTATATTTTATGCCTCCAAGAGCAGGTTTGGAGCATTTAAAAAAACAAAACAAAACACCAAAACAAAACCTAAACACTTCATCCCCTAAGAAAACCAAACCAAACCAAAACCCTGTGTTTTAAAGTGGCCTCTTCAGACAATGTGTCACAAAATTCCTTTTGGGGTATTATGTTTTATTCCCTGAAGAGTTACTTGTATTCAGCAATTATGTTCCTCTGACAAATACATGACTGATTAAATAGAGAGCCATCAAATAATCAATAACAAATTAAGAATATTACTTCTGCTACCTCTGGGCATGCACAGCACCTCTGGCTGTGACAAATGAAAAATAGCCCTGAGTGCTGGGAGCAGAATATACATAAGGCTTCTTGCCTGCTAAGTTGGCTTTCAATTTTCTGCAATATGTTATAGTTCTTTTGCACTGATGAAATAACCCTCCATGGGACTGTAAATCCCCCTGGCTCTTTCTGCAGCTCTGCAGGGGACAGGCTCTGCATGTGTGCATTCTGTGGAGGTGCTCATGTATTGCAGAGCCATGGTTTCCATGAGAGGCTGAGGGAGCCTGTCCTGCTGTCTCTGCAAAGGACTGGCAAACAGGGGATTTGCAAGGAAATTCCATGAAATTTAAAGCAATTAATGGAATCTGGGCTTTAAAGACATTTAAATGTCAAATAGCACAGTGGCTGGGGGGCACTATCTAGCTAACAAATATTGTTCACATACACAGCAAAGCAGGGTACTGCCTAGAATTGATCCATTCTCAAATTTTTCCATAATAAACCTTGATAAAGCTATACAGACATTTAAATTGGCAATGTCAGCTATCCAGAGAATTATTTCTTCATCAGCACTCTTCTCTAGTTTATAAATAAAATTAAGTAAAATTACTAAAATAAATAGGCCATAAAAGCAGCAGAACAACTCGTTCTTAGCCATGTCTTTTGTGTTAAGCACAGTGTACGTAAAACATCAGACTAGAACAGACCTGGTACAAGTAATGAGCAAGTTATTTATAATTATCAAACAATTAATTAGTGAGATGCAACAACCTGGGCCCTGCCACAGTCCTGGAAGACGCACAAGCTTCTGCTCAGAAAGTCTTCAAGAAATGCACACAAATAATCCCATCTCACAGAGTTAATTGTCATCTTTAAGTTAAGCCCTGGAATAAAGCCAGTTTTATCTCTGAACCCTGACCAGAGGCAGGCCTAGGAGAGCACATTGCAGCACAGCTAAGAAAAAATTTAAATGCAATTTTTTCCAATCTCCTCTGCTGGACAGGGGCTCACAGTGCTGGGCTAAAGGCTTCAGTACCAGTGAGAAAAGTCTTCCCTAGCTCAGGTGCTCCTGGCCAGAATGAGAGCTGCTCCCTGGAGGTTTGGGATCAGGGAGTTCTGCTTTAGGGCTCCCTTGCAGTCACTGCTCTTGGTGCTCCTTCACTGCAGCTGGGTCAGCACCACACAACCAAGAACAGGGATGGGGCTTTCACACTCCAGCTCTGGGGTATTTGGGACTGAAACCCTGTCAGGGAAAAACAAAGTGCCAATTATTTCATCCTCCCTTTCTTTGTATCCTAAGAATCAAGACAGTTACTCTGATAAAATTGGTTTAGTTGTGCTCAGTCATGATTAGAAATGTTCCCTCCAATGGTCAGGGTTTGCCTGTCAGCATGGCTGTCCTGTACTTGTGTCAGCTTCCCGGAGAGACAAACAGCAAACCCCTGTGCTCAGAGAGGGGCAAGTTCTCAGCAGCAGCACATGCATACACATTTACAATTTGCTTCCCACATGTATTTGAAATTAATATCTCCCTTCAACGAGCACTTGTGCAGTTAGGTGAATACCCAGCACTCACAGACTTTTTAAAAGACAACTGAAGCTGAAACAAATTCATGTCTTAAACTAATGCAAATAAGATTTTTTTGCAGTAGTGCTGCAGAGCTAATCAGCAGTTTCTTCTGTTTTGTTACTTAATTAGCTTTGCCAAATATAAATACAATTTTTGAAAGAGGTCAGTACCATCAAAGAGCTTGCTTCCTTGAACCTAGAAAAACAATCTAAGGAAGTGAATCATTTGCAAGAGCTCTTTGGAGAATCAAAATGGGGTGCAGACAATAAACTAATTTAATGTGAGTTATGATTAAAAAAAGCAACACATAAAAGAAAGTTTACTTTCATAAACTGATTACAATAAGCTCTAAGAACCTTCAATACCTCCATAAGTCCAAAGGGGAGTTAAGTTTTGATAAAATGACTACATGATCAGTTTGTCATTGTTATCTGCTGCAGTACATAAAGTGCACCTCAAAAGTACCAACTGACCCAAACTTAGAGATTATTACACTACTGAGACCTAATCAGCTGTAGCCAGTGCTGGGTCCCCTCTGCCACCATTCAGGTCCTTCCAAAATCCCAAAATCTGACAAAGCAACCCTCTGAACCTCACACATTAAAACATACCACGAGTGCTTGTCCCTTGTTTTTCCTCCATTCTGTACTCCCACATGTGTGCATTAAAACCTCCTGAACCCAGTCCCAAAAAACCCATCCAAGTCAAGTCTTAAAAACCAGGTGATCAAAAAGATCTTTTCTCCAAGGTGAAATTAGGCTTTGTGCCTGCTGGGACCCAAGTACATGGCTCAGTGTTTCTCCTGCAGGAGTTGATGATGCAGCTTAATGGCAAAATCAGCTCTAGCAAGGGAAACCACAGAACCCTGAGCTCAGGTTAGGGCAGGTGAGTAAAGCAAGGAGATTTTGAGGAGGTGGTTTTGAAAGTTTGTGTTTTAAGGCAGATTCAGCAAAACCACAGCCTGAGCAGCCCCTGTCAGTGAGGGCTGTGCCACTCACCTGTGCTGGACTTGATGTCACCTGGGCACAAACCCTGGCACGGGTGGGTCCAGTCTGGCTTTGCTCGCACAGCTGGGCTGCTCCCCTTGCTGCTCCTTGGGCAGCTTTTAAATAGAACACAGGAGGGTAAAACAAGTTTCCCTCAAAATCCAACACGACAGCAAACCAGCACAGAGGAGCACAGGATTACTGTAAAAACAGTGACAGGGACCCTTGTAGGGTATGTGGTCCAAGGTCACGTTCAAAGCTGGGCTCAGTTCAAAGTTAGATTGAGTTGCTCAGGGCTTTAATAGTCTTCTGCTTAAAACCTACAGGTAATGTTTAAGCACCCAAAATAAGTATTTTAATGGGAGAGCAGCATCTTATTTCCTTGAACACAAGACTGGTACCTAGAAAACCAATTCTCAGTTTTGAGTGGTTCTGTATGTGGCCTTGAGCTAGGTAATCTCCCTGCAGGGTGGGGGCAGTGCTAACACACCTGCTGAGTGACTCCTGCATGTGGAGGAGTTTGCAGTGTCACAGACAGGAATCAAGCAAATTAGGCTGTCATTTCTAGTGAAGGAAGAGCTTGGGATCCAAGACAGTAATCTGATGCTGAAACCTGCTCAAAAGCACCCACCATGTGCCCAGATGTGTGTTCCTGCAAACCAGTCCTCACCCATACCTGTCTGTAAGGCTGGGTGCTGTAATTTCAGGAGCTGGTCTCATCAGAATGGAGAGGTTTGCATCAAAGTGCTCAGGTTTGTAAAAACAATCCAGGAAACAACTTCCTCCTCTGCCACTTTCAGCAGAGGGGCTCTGAGCTGCCTCACAGCACTGATAGCAGGCTCCCCTCTCAGTTTTGTGCTCCTGGCTCCAAGGGAGCTCCAGGACAGCACCAGTAATACCAAGCCTGCCACGGGGCTTTAAGAGCACTGTCAGCAGTTAGAGCAGCCTCATACTGGAAATCACATTTGGAAAAAGATGTGCTTTACAGGTTTAACAGTCCTTTGGGACTGGGGTTATCCTTACCAGGGATCTGGAGAGAACCCTGGGTAAGGCGTAAATGGCCAGAATGAGCAAGCATTTAAAATTAAAACTTGCTTTGTTTGTTTTTTTTCATGAACCAGGGTGCTGGAAAGTGAAGAAGGGAGGAAAGGATACTTAGTCTATCCCACCAGCAAGAACCATGGTTCCAGTCAGAAGGGGAGGAAGGCATCACTGAAGGGAAACGGGAGGAGGATTGACTATATGCTCTACACTGAAGAAGGTCTCTACCTGGAATGGAAAGTGGTGAGTTTCAGAGCTGCCAAAAAGGCTGTAACTTGCACAACACACTTCTCTGAATGGCACTGCAGCCTGTTCTGCTTGGATTAACACGCACCCATACTCCTGGGAGGACCTGCATGCAGGTACCATGTTTGTAAAGGTACTACATTACAAAGTAGAGTTTGAAAATTCCAGCAGCAGCACCGGTAGATGTACTGCTCCTCTAAAACAACCAACCAACCAACCAACCTTGATTTCACTCCTTTTAAGCTTTTGCCTACCTGTTTTGCCTGATGCTTTTCCTGTGCCTGCAATCTGAATATTTTTTAATGCTTTCAAGTGTCTGGATGTTCTTTTATGCCTATATAAACCTACCTAAGTTGCAATTCTGCAACAATTCTGTGTAGGCAGAAGATGACATGAGGGAGTACCCAGAGAGAGAACTTGTAGGGTGCAGTCTGCTTTCTAGTGTAGGGCGTTGCCTTACAGAGTTCCATGATGAAAACAAGAAGCCTATCCACTATATTTAATAATATATTTAACATTAATAATAAATATAATATCCTCTGTATTTACCATATCCTGCACATGGATCACCCACTGCAGCACTGCAGATGAGTCTGTCTGGAACAACAGAGATGTTGCTGTAAAAGGAAAGAAGAGGTACAACAGATTTCATCCAGAGCAGCTCAGCTGCACGAGTGGCTCACCTCACCCTCTGCAGCACACTGCCATGCCCCCAGTGGCAGCTCCCCTCAGCCCAGCCAAACCAGGCTGGCCCACACCTCTATAACACACTAAGGTAGTTCAAAGAGACCGAGTTCTGATGTGTGGAATGACAGACTGATTTTTCAGCTCCTTATCTTACTTTTGTTCTCCTTCTGCAGGAAGTGGAGGAGTTCAGCTTTATCACCCAGCTGGCAGGCATGACTGACCACCTTCCAGTAGCAATGCGTCTCGTGGTGTCTACGGGAGAGGATGACCCTTAAAACTGACCAGCTCTGAGAGGTTAAAAGAGGGAAACACGAATGATATTTCAAAAATATCAGAGGATAAGAATGAACTATTCTGGTGCCACGTTAGGAAAGATGACCAGACCTGACCTGGGCTACTCCCAGAAAGTACTAACAATGTGGATCTAAAAAGGGAATAAATGGAAGGGGCTGTGGCCAAAAGCCACTGTCACAAGTGGCTCAGGCAACAGGGCAGGCCTGTACTACAATGCTTTCACTGTGGACCGAACGGAACCAAGATGGAAGTCCTAATTCCTTCTGAACCAGTGCCATTCTTACTAAAACATGTTTTTATACTAATATATAGCACAATTTAGTTTGTACTTAGTCTGTGAGTTAGTGCTGCTCAATGGTTTTTTGCATCATTTCTTTGTCTAACTACGAAGCCGCAGCTTGTTCTCTTTCTTTAGCCTGTGACAGTTGTAGTCGTGCTCGCAGCAGCCGCATGCGCCCGCACTGCATGCACCGGGAGGAACCGGGCAGAGAAACCTGGCAGCAGGGAAGGGAGGGCACAACCAGGCCCAGCCAAAGCCTCCTGGGACTGGAAACCCTTCTGTCATACAGGTAGACCTTAAACCAAACAACTCTCTTCAATTAGCCGACCAGTATCTTCCTGTCTGATTTAAGGATAATTAAGATTTGGAATTGAGACTTCAAGAACGCAGTCCCACCCTTATTCCAGCTGTGTTCCCACTGAAATTATGAACTCTTTTGTCTGAATGATGACTCCAGAATCAGGCCTTCAGCTTTTCAATTCCCTTAAGAAGAAGTAGTTTCCCTGTAATGTCTTTTCTTTCCCATGTGTGGGACAGTTCTGAATTATGGTATGGGATATGTATGTTACAGTAGAGTGAATAGATTCCTGTAGTAGCATTGGTAACACCAGAGCCAACATTCTGCCTTAGCTAGAAAGGGTAAGTGGGAAATGAATTGTAAAATGCATGCTAGATATAGAGTAAAAATAAACATAAGTGACATTTGGGGGGGAAAAGCTGTAGAACAGTGAATGACTGATAAGGCAGAATAACCTGACCATTTTCTAAAGGAATCAGTACACTTAAAGGGGAAGTGGAACGGGGCCAGAAGGAGAGTAGAGAATAGAACTGTGACTCTTGGCCTTAGGAAACTGCTTCCCAGGAACAGAGGCTGCTTTGATGTCTGTGAGACATGATTCTCCATTTGTTATGCACCCACAGACTTGAATGGGGGTCTTGCCACCTGAATCATAGTTCTTTCCATTAAGCTCTTCAAATGTGGGGCTCCCCTCTGCCATCTTGTCCCCATGACCTGACCTACCCAGCCTCTGTAACCTTAACAAAAATAATGAAAACCTGAGAATCAGGTCCATAATTAGACTTGGCATTTTTTTAGGGATTTAATTTCAGAGGGTTTGTGTTGTTGGGAGAACAATTGGACCCCTTCTGTTTTCACCCTCACTTAGTTTCTTCTGCCTATTTCCTGTTCTAGTTTAGTTTTATTTCCTCTTGCATTACAAATCCCCTGTGTTACGAAGAGTTAACCCAATATTAGATGTACTCCATTAAGTAACCTGTTTTAGTTATGCTGCCCACAGACTCCTGAGGATGCTCTTGTTTTGGTTTAGTTTACACTTGCTGTGAATCAGCTTGAGCTAAATCAGAATAGATCTAAATTAGAAATCTCAGTCTGCACAGCTTCTGGTACTTGCTTAGTTAGCTACAGTAAACAACAGAACTTGTACTTAGATCTGATTTTGCAAATAGCAAAACTTGTAGTAGTCATGAGAGTACAGGACTAACAGTATTGGCTGATTCCAAGGAGGCAGCAAGGCCACTGCTCACACTCTCCCTCTGCACCTGGTCTTGACACATTTTATGCCTCGTTTTCCAGCCCTGGGGTTCCTTCAGCAGAGACTGCCTCTTAAAAGTGTACTGTGCCAAACCGTGGGGTAGTCTGAAGTGTAACCCGTGGGGACTCAAAAATGGAACCAGACTCAGTTCCCCTTTTTATAAAATTAGGAATTCAAGTTTACAGAATCAGAGACTTTAGTGTACTACCCCAGTGCACCACCAGTTTCCCACTTTGTATGTCTGTCTTTATACAGAGGGTGCACGTATGTGCAATGTGTTTTTCGGGTTTCTTATTGCTCCAGTCAATTCAGAAGAACTTGTACCCAAACCAATGCTTTTTAATCCTGTTTTCTACCTTGCTTGTATTTTATTAATATTTTTTAAAAAACCCAAACAGTACCAGTAGCAATTTGTGTGCTGTCCAGCAGATATTTCTCAGTAGTAAGACTAACTACAAGGTACAGTATTTTTAATAGTTTTCCTAACAATGTAAATTAAAATTTGATATCAATTTCACCAAGTATCAGTTGCAGGAGCTGAATTTGACACTGTGTGGGATACAAACATAAAACTACTGCCAAACAATGTTACATTATTTACTAACTAACATGGTCTAAATTACTTTAAAATTTGTTCTGTGACTTTGTGCTGACTGAAAAATCAGCCACTTTCATCAACTTTTTGAGATATGCTAAGAAATGTTTTTTTCAAATTTGAAGCAAACTGTTTTAGATTTTGATGTTCCTAGTTCCTCAGTGCTCAAGAACTGGCTAGTTGTAAAATGTTCTCTCACACAATGCACACACATTTAACCAGTTAAGTAGCTCTAATTTACTGTCTTGGGGATGTGGCTTTGCAAGGGAGTGATGCTGGGAGGTTCAGCATTGTGGCACCACTGTGCAGAGGCTCCTGGGTTTTTGCATTGACCCTGTGCCTTCTGCTGCCTTGGCAATGCTTGCAGGGGTCAGAGAGTGTCTGTAGCAGTGAGCTGGAATGAACAGTTCCCCTTCCACCACAGTGACCTCCAGGAGAAAAAGGAGTTTTTCCTGCACCACTCCAGCCACCACAGTTCCATCCAACACCCCACAGAGTCCACTCAGACAATGCCTGTCCTGGCACGATATCAACCATCACAGGCCTTAGGCAGACACTATAGAATAAAATATTTGCATTAAAAAAAGGGGGGGGGTAAAGAGACCACACCCATGAGACCAAACCCTGGAAAGCTTTTTCAGATGTCAATCCTACTTTGCTTATGGATAGCATGACCCAATTTATAAGTAGACTATTATAAGAAATCACGTTAAGCTTACTCTATGCTTATCCCACTTGGTACTGGGATTTCAGGCTTCTTCAAGAAGTGACTGATAAGACTGTGCTTGGTTTATTACCTGCCCCTCACCAGGGATACTGCAGATGAAGTGTCATCTTTTTATAAAAGCTAGGTAACATCTCCTGTTTCTCATGTTCAGTTTGCATTTTACAACAGCACTTCTAGAACAGGTGAACTAAAGGCTCAAAGAGGACAGTTGAAAACCAAGCATTTTCAGGAGTTTTGAAGGTGTCAGGTCCTGACAAAGTTGGTAAATTTAGATCACTTCAAAAACACACCCTAGAGATGGAACCACTGAGCCCAGGGAGGTGCACCCAGCCTCATGCTGGGGGAAAAGGCATTTGATTCATTCAGTGGTGCCCAGATTTACTCCATCCCAGCCTGGACACTTGGTAGAAGCTGCCTAAAGCCCCCAAACAGAAACTGCCAGAGCCTGGCTCCAGGAGAAGCCTGCAGCCCGAGGTGGTGTGTCCTGCTGGCTGCAGAAGGAGCTCACCTGCCTTGTCCCAGTATCATGAGTTTGATCCCAGAAACACTCTCAGTGAGTCTGGCTAGACCCTCAGGCATTCTTGTTGGGTAAGACAGTGAGATTTAAGGAACATACAATTCCAATAAGGGGTTTTTTAAATGGCATTTGTTTGGTGGTCAGATGTCCCCAGTTTGGTGTGTGAGCTACCCTGGTTCACACAGCAGCACAGCAGTGTCAGCACATATCATCAGCTCAGAAATGAAACAGTTTTGCCTCCTCCTGGCACCACAGGATGAGGACAGAAATACAATTCAAGCACTTTGAAAACCTCCCAATTTTATCCATTACAAGGGTCAAATTGTTACTGAAGGTCTCACTTTTCCATGCCATTTTGTTTTAAATATAATCTTGATGCTTTTAAAGACTTGTATTATTGCTGAGGTTTAGAAGTCCTGTAATAAGAATAACCTTTTTTATTTCAATGATTTTTCGGTATTGTATCCTTCTGGAACCTAATGTTTTTATATGGTAAGCACACACCTTCTGACATTTTGTTATAAATGTATTAAAAAAAGGAAAAATTTAAATATTTTCATTGGTTTCTTTACCTGCAAGAAAACCACAATCACAGACCTGATAAAAACAAGGTATTTTAAACAATATGGAGGGGTTTTTGTCTTTTACTGGTGCTGAAAGGAATAACTGGTTGATGCAAACAAGATAATAAAATTTCAAGGCTCAAATGATTCTTTGCTGTCACTTTCTCTGGTTTTGTGATGTGGAGTCTGATGTCACCAACACAGATCTGACTCCAAAGCACAGTCTGGTGGGTGGGTCAAGTACAGCTCACTGTGCTACACCTGCTGTAGTGAACCTGCAGAAAACACAGGATGAAAGAAATGAGTCCTTTTAACTCCCCCTCCACTGCCCCCCAGAGCCCCTGAGCAGTTTTCCAGGGGTGCAGCCTTCCTGCAGAGCATTCCCATGCATCTCACAGCCTGTCCCTGCTTTAGGGACAAAGCTCTGCCCAGACTGCAGAACAGGGCAGGCTGCAGGAGCACAGCTGAGAACCACAACAGTGACCTGGCCCCTGAGCTCAGGGAGAGCAGCTTCTCATCTCTGTGCTGTCCAGCCAAAGATAAAAACCACACACCACACCCCCTGTACAATTTTTGATTTAACAGAACAGTGTCAAGAGAAAAGAATCCATTTAACTGCTTCAGTCTTCCCAAACAGTCCCATAAAAGCCAGTAGGGAGCCCCTCCTTGAAGAATTTATTTTATTTTTTTCCACAAGCAGAAAGGATGAAATCACTGGATTTCATGCAAATGAGTAAGAAAAAGGACAGTGCACAAGTTTCTTGTAATTGCCTCAGGAAGGCACCGCTCCATCCTGTGAAACAGGACATTACAGATGGTTTTCTGCAGCTTTCTCCATTGCTGCACAGGTGATTTTTGTCTGCACTCTGATGCTACCATTGCATTATACTTTGAGAGACTTGATTTTCCACTGGTAGATTCCTAGACTGCCTCTCTTGCAATACCTGACCTATTTTCCCATTGCTGCAGTTGGTTATTATGTGAGCAGCTCATGAGTGGGTTCCCTTCTATGAAGTGCCAAGGAGCTACAAGTTAAAAGCACAGTAATTTCTTGGATATTTGCATATTGCAGACAGTTACAAGAACAAGTACAGAACACTGCAGCTCCTTGTGCCAGGAATTGCAGTGATGAACTGGTGCCCACAGCTGCCTGTGGGTCAGCACTGGAGCAGCACTGCCATCTGCCTCTGGCTATTCTACAGACTCTCTTGGCCAAGCACAATTATTGAAACACAAACCTCCCTATCCCACTGAAATTCCTGCTCAGAATGCGGCTAAAACCATCATTCTTGTAGCCCTTTGACTATTTAATACTTTGGTGTAGCAATTCTCCTTGTAGCATATTGAAGTGGCTTATCTACATTTTCGTGACCTTTCAGAAGATTATTCCAGATTTCCCATCTACCACTCCTAAACCTGTATGCCCCTTTTCTTCCACACTTTCCCTGACATTTAGGGAAGCCTCCAAGAAGCCACTTGTGAAATCAGTGTGTGGGGCTTGCTAGGAAGACTGGCAGAAGAACAGTAATCCCATTTCTCATATTTTACATAATGGTAGATTTAACCACTGCTCCTTACAACCATTAAATGTCGACAGGAAGAAATATACATTAATTAAGGGAAAGATTAGAAGAAAATAGGAGGAGGAAAAAGAATCTGAGAACAGTTACACAAAAAGATGGAATCTCCATCAACATTTAATTCAGGATGTGTATTCCTCCTTCTCAAATGCCCTCAAAACTCCTTCCTGAGTCTGATACACATTTCCTACTATTGCAGATCACATGAGCTCCTGAGGTTGAGCTCAGCCACTGATACCTCCCCTGTGGTACCAAGAATCACATCTGAATGGACAACTAATCAGAAAAGGAGATTAACTACAATAGAAAAATGCTACAGCTTTCCTGTGTGCTTTAAAGAATGAGATAATGGAATATAACCACAAAATGAAGGGGCATTTTCCACATGTTCCTATTAACACACCAGCTTTCAGCTGGCTCCCCTGTCTGTAAATGGTGGAATTCCTAGAAAACAGCACCTGCTTGCTCTGCCCCTCTAGAAGTGTCTGGAAGCTGATGCTTCACCTTCTGCTGCTCCCTCAGGAGCATCTCACCAACTCTCAGAGTGCCCACCACTGCCAAACCCTCTTTTCCCCTTTTGTAAGTAAACCTTTGATGTCTCCAAAGCCAAACCAAGCAGAATAATATCAAAGTGCTTCAAGTGCCACAGTATTCAGCAGCCAGGTGTGTCAGAATATCCTCTGTAAACACTGCAACAAAAGCCTGGAGCTCCATACAGCTTTCACTGTTACACTACAGCTGATACACCAGGGTTTGTGCCAAGCTCTGCTGAAGCTCCTCAAGCCACAGCAGTTTGTGCCCAAAGCAACCAAAAGCCTTGAAAGTCCCATCCCTATTTGCAAATGATTTGACCCTTCCAAATCCCAGCAACGAGATGTGTCAGTGTGCAGAGCTCAACAGGGACCTGACTGTGATCCTGAACGCTGGGCTGCCATCAGGACATGGAATATTGATATCCCTGACTGCTCTCCACCCAGCTGAAATGGAATTTGCCTCACAGATACACACATTAAACACTGTATTAGCTACTAGCTGATAAATCCTTCTGCCTTAATGAGACCAAACAGAGGATGGTGGCCAAGACACTGCAGTGCCAGACCAGGGAGCCAGAGCTGCCTGCAAAGGACAGAGTCTGCAGGACAGGGGGACAGACCCCACAGGTGTGACCTGGGACCCACAGATGCTGAGCAGGATGATTCACACAGAGTTCAGGATGCAGCTGTGCTAAGAACTGCTTTATTCCACAACAATACTACTGCAATTTTAAGATTCTGGATTCAGGGATGTCCCATCCCTGGAAGTGTTCCAGGCTATGTTGGATGAGACCCTGAGCAACCTGACCCAGGGAATGACAGCCTGCCCAAGACAGAGGGGCTGGAACTTGCTGGTCTTTAAGATCTCACATCCCAAACAAATTCCAGTTCTGGGATTCTGTGGATTCAAACAACTGAAAGGGTTTCTAGTGCTGCCACAGCATCACATCACAGTGTCTGCTCAGAAACCTCTGAACACCTTGGTAGTGTGAGAGTGTGGGAGTTCAGAACCTGAAGTTCCCCAGTGTATCTGATCCCACCACAGTGAGCAGAAGGAGATGATGAGGGGAAGATGACATCTTTCCACATCAAAAGTAATTAGGTGTTTTTCTTCTTATTAAAGAGGTTTGTGAACTCCTAACTGAGCAGAGAATTCTCAGTGTGAACACTCAGCCCTGCTACACTTTGGGTAATGTCCTCACTACCCTTTCAGACCTACCTAGGTATAATTGTCACCTTCTTTGTAACAGGTTCTTAAATACCTTCTAAATGCCAATTCATAATTTTGAATATCCAGCAAAGTCCAGCTGGATCTTTATATTTGAACCACTTCTCCTGAGGTCAGTTGCCACACTTCCACCAGCTCCAGCAAAGCCAACACAGAATATTCTATATTGCTCAGTAAGGACAGCAGGGTATCAAGGAACAAAAGGCAGCTGCAAGGTCTGCAGGACACCAACCAAACAAAAATCCTGGGTCTAGCGTGGTGCTAAGCACTATGCTAAATATATTTCTGATGAAAGGTGTATCACACAAGACAAACTAATTCTCAGAGAGCAACCTGGTCCATTATCTCAGCCCCAAAATCAGACTGTTATGAAACAGGTATTTAAAATTCTATTTTCTGTCATTCCTTGGTTACATTTAATTCCTCTCCTCCACATTTGCCAATGAAGTTTTTTATAGCCACAGCAAACTCAGACTTTTAACCAAACTTGTCTTGGCTGCCACAATAAGCACATAAGAAGGACTTCATGCTGCAGCCACTTCATTATAAGTGTTCCTGAAACTCTGTGCCACTTTTGAACCCACAGTGCTTACCTGGTGAGATCCTTCTGCCCACAGCTGACCTTGGGTGTCCTCTCACCTCACTGGAGAAACCTCACCATGCAGACCAAAGCCAGAGCAAATTAGAAGCTGTAAATGCAGCATTTATTACACACTGGCAGAAAGAAACCCTGGGTCTGGTCAAGGGCAGGGCAGTGGCTCCACACCCACTATAACAGGTCCTTGTCCAGGCCTGGATTCCTGGACTGACAATTAGAAAGTTTCTGACCACAAGACCAGGAAAGTTCAAAACTAGCTTCCAAATGACCACAATGGAATGCAAAATAAACAAAAAAAAATTCCTCTCTGAAACCCCAATGCTTTTAAAACAGAGCTGAATGTATATTTACAGACAGTCTATGCTTGAGCCAAGCTGCAGGAAAGGATGATACAGAAAAACCCAGAAGGTCCCACTCAGTCCTGGCTTTGGTTTGAGGACAGGGGGAAAGTACAGAATTTCTTCTGCTTTTGGGTTATGCTTATTTATAAGGGAAGCATAATTATCTGTTTGGGACTGTCAGTTTATTATTTAAAAAACCCCAACATTGCTATTTTTACCCCTGTTTTAAATGTGGACAGAACTGGAGCTTACAAGCAGAAACTCTTGGAAGTATGAATAGCTGCCTGTCAAGGCTCTGTGTGAGAAGACTGTACTGAAAGCACAGGGGGCAGGGGGAATGGAAGGAAAAGGAATGGGAGGGGATACTGGATCTGCAGACATACTGCAAAGATAGGAGAACATCTAAAAATATTTTTTAAATGAAACAAATAAAGTTAAGTACATTAAGAAAGATTAAATGGCCCTTAATTGCTCAGGAAACATTCCCCAGAACACACACTGCTGACTAGTTCTGTTGGTGACAAGCATGACTATACCTTGCCTTTATTTTTAGACGTGCTTTTTTTGCTAAATCTTATTTTAAATGTAATTATTTGATTAGCTGTTGCCCAGCCAACCCAGGGAATGCAAATACAGACTGTCTCATAAAGAGAGGCACAGCTCTCAGCTCCTAGGGAGGTAAACAATGGAGCAGTGTATCTCATTCCCAGCCAGAGGCAGGGACACAAGTGGAATATTCTCCCTGCAAGCAAAAGGATATGGGCAGCAGCACCCAAGAAAGCAGCAGGAAGCTGGCACTGGATGTAAGGCACTGCATCCATCTGAACAGATGATCTCCTGTGAGAAAATCCCAGTGTCCCAGGGCCTGCCTGACTGGCACAGGGACACAACAAAAATGGCACCATTCTAAATGGGGACACATCTGCCATCGAGGGTGCCCTCAGGAGAGTGGGATAAACCCACCTGAAAGGGCCACACATCCTCACCAAAACCTCCCACTGCTTCTCTGGAACAGGGAGCACACTGCCAAGCATTTCTGCACATTAACACCCCCACAGTGGGGCTCCAGGAGCCCAGCCTGGGCACTACCCTGCCTTGGGAAGCACTGCTGAGATGGTCTGAGGTGCTGCTGCCCCTCTTGGAAAGGAAATGCTGCTGATGCCTCTACCCAGCTGCTACCTTCCCATCAGCTGTGAGCATGAAAGAAACCCCTCAGCCTGGCAGCACCACACACGGATGAGACTGGCCTTGAAGTGCCTCCTGTCTGTGACAAGCACAAAAGAAAACACAAAAATTAAATGTTTTGACAGCACAGACCCATGAAACCTGTGGAGCAGAGCACCCTGCTACAACAGACATAAAGACTGTTTTGTATTGAAATATGAGTAGTTCTTCCTGGATATTTCTCTTCCTTCTTCCCTTTTTGAAGACTTTTTTCATGTATATTGCAGCATATGTGTCAAGATAATGAAAGAAAAGATAAAAACCTAACGTTAAACACAGAAGTTTACTTCACAGTTAATTTATTCTGCTGTGCAACATGGAAGGAACTGCTAGTTTTTGTTGAGCACCAGTCAGTATTAACAAAAAATGAAGGGCCATGGCAAGGCAGGAATCTAAGCCCCTGAAATCTGAAAAGAAATTTATTTAATGCATGAAGGAGAAGAGATGCAGCTTCCCTAACAGTTTCATACAGAACAGAAACACACACTAAGCCATCATAATGCAATATGCCAGCACAGTTTTCAGCACAGGGCCATAAGGCATTAACACACAGACAGCAAACCCTCCCTCCCCTGGCATGCAGTCCTGGCCACTGAGCATCAGTGCACTGCAGTGACACAGGAGAGAACTGCTGCAACTGCTGCACCACACCTTCCCACAGCTCAGGCCTCTTCAGTGAACTCAGATAAAGCTTTGACTTTGTGCACCAAGTCCAGAAGCATAAACTTTAGATTAAATGTACTTCTAGGCAGAAAGAGCTTTTGCTCAAGAGAGATTGAAGTCCCTAATTCTGGGAGACTTCCTGGCTTGTTTTCCCACTGGCCTCTGCCAGCTCTGCTCTGCTCCCAGGACCAGCCTGGCCAACAGGGACACAGGAGGAAGGAGAGGTGGGCACTGATTTCAAGCAAGGCCAAGGCTCAAGAAGAAGCAATGCCAAAAGGGTCACTGAAGGGTCCATCACCTAAACTCCACTGACAGAATGAAACTACTTGAGTTGGAGTCCAAGATGATTGTTACCCAATAGAACCAGGCAAGGAGAAGCATTATGGAAAACCATTAAACAGCATCAACTCAGGAGCTGAGACAAAACACCAGTGCTGATTTAAAACAGCAGGAAGAGGAGCAGCCAATATTAAAGCCACTGTCTTGGCCCTCAGTACCATGTCCCAGCATGCCAGGACACACACGTGGCAAAACAGCCAGCAAAATTATATGGTCTGAATATTCTCTTCACACCAGTTCATTACCCCCGGTGTTCTTGGATCCCTCAGGCTGGCAGTCACACAGATACAAACTCAGCACATGAACTTTGGTTTCTCAAGTCCCACAGTTGCTCACAAAAGACAGCAAGCCTCTCAGCCAGCTGCTCTCTCCCTGTGGGCTGGCAGCAGGAGCTGACACATCTCATTTTGGGCAGGAGACAGCCCAGGGCACTGGGATGCACAGGCAGGGGTAAGGAGAGAGTGTCCATCCCCCCCAGGCAGCTCAGCCCCTCAGGAGCCTGGCAGGAAGGGGCACTGGGGCCCGATGGCAGCTTGGGGACATCCCTGGCCCAGGGTCCCCGCGTGCCACTCCTGCAGAGCAGCTGGGTCACCCCAATTCTGGATGCACTCCCAGCATTATGAGGGAGCCTCGTCCTCCAACACCAGCCCCTGGGCACAAGTGACTTTGCTGCTGCCTGTCAGGCAGGCACGAGATGAGACAGGCAGATGAACTGCACAGTCCCTCCAGCATTCCTAGAAACACCACAGCAGCAGGGACAGGGCATTTTGGAGTGCTGCAGTGAAGGCTGTTTATCTCTCCCTCCCACCTCATTCATCGCCATAGCTTGATTTATCTGCTGATTGTCAGGAGTGTGAGTAATTGGTTTCTTAGATACCCTGACAGGAAGGCAGCAGGCACCTTAAGTGAGGACAGAGACAGCAGGATCCACCACCCTGCAGAAGCAGCAGCACACTCAGTAACCTGCAGCACCCACTCCTCCCAAAGCATGAGTACATCACTTCCCCAAGGGAGTGGTGTGCAAGGCAAGAGGCAGCAGAGGCTGTGGAAAATGACAGGAGTGAGAGGCACAATCCACAGCAAAGGGGCTGCTGCAGCTCGTCATGCAGCTGCACTTCAGCAAAACCCTGAGGAAGAACCAGAGGGTACACAACCAGTCCTGTGTAACTTAAGGCCAAGATACCTGGGACTGTGCCCACACCTCTGTGAAGAGCAGCCAGACCTGCAGCTGCAGGGCTTTCCCTTGGCACACAGGAAGATCATCAGCTCTCATTCATTCGTTAGTGCCTTTGTCCACAAAAGGCATCTTTGGGGCTCTAAAATCCTAGACAGAATCCTGCTGGGGGGGGAAAAAAAGTGGGTCATCCTCATGACAGCTTTTGAAAAGAAAACCAATGCTCTATAGCTTTGTAAATATATACATATATATATATGTAAGTTCTATATAATATAAATATATTTTACATGTGCTTTTAAACCCAGGTGGCTTTAATTACTGAGCTATCCAAGGATTTACTGCCTCAGAGTCTTTATCTGCTGCATCTCGGTCAAACCTCATAAGGCTGCATCTGAAATCACACTGTGCTAAGAAAACAAATGATTAAAGCAGAGCTAGGGAGTCAGGGGATTAGTCTATTCTGCATGGCCTTGAGCAAGTCATTTTTAGCTCTGAGGCTCTAATCTTATAGTGAGCCTGGGGCAGATGAAACACTCACACACCCACACAAACCACACTTAGTTTTTTTCTCATCTGAAAAACAGAGATGACAACACATACCTCTCTGAGAAGCATCTTAATCACTAATCTGCACTAAATGCTTGGAAATGTGAAGTATTACAATGATTAAGTACCAAGCCAAATTAACATTTTGCAATGCTATCAGAGTCAATAAGGTAGAATGACAACACAAGCACCCATTGTATGCAGCTCACCATCATCACTGGAAAAATCCAACTCTAGGAAGCTCTAATAGTCTCTTCCCCCCCTAACAACCAGCTGTAACTACAAATAGAATACAAAAGATGAGTGACTAAATGAATTAGTCCTGAACTGCATCCTCTATCTTGTTAAATGCAGGAAGCCCACACAGAGCACTTTCAAAGGGACTAATGAAGGAGAAAAGCAAGCTCCAGGATCTGAGTCCTTGAACTGCCCAGCTTTGCTCAGACAAGAGGTACCAGTTCTCTTGTAAATAAAGGAGCAAATCTTGCACCTGCCACGATTTAGAAAACACTTAAAATGCAAGACTTGTCCTTCATTAGAGCCATGACAACCTCACTGTCCAAGGAGTACTATTCACTCTGTATTCAGCATGAGAGTTTGCTGCCTGCCTGCTTTAACAGCAGATGCAGGTCTGGGTTAGATTTACTAGCAGTTGCCACTTTTTGCACTAGTTTTCCACTTCCATCATGTATGTACAGAGTATCTCATAACAACACAAGTGTGATTTGCATCAGACAGCTGCATTGCAAGTCTCTGCATTTTCCTGATTTATAATGTGCTAGAAATTTAGAAGTGGGTTCTTAGCACCCTCTTGTGGAGCTGTGCTGTGGTAACCACCACACCTTAGTAAATTTTCATTGCAATTCAGAACTACAGAACAGTTACTTCCGCAGTAAAGCCAAAACTGGGAAGTTAAATGTGAATGGCAACACTTGGTAGTTTATTATGACTTTTAACACCTGACTAAAACCTGTGTTTGAAAAAGCTGCCCAGCTATACACTGGCTCTACTGCAATATCTGAACTGTAACACTGTTAGTCCAGTGCTGGCAGAAGAGCCTGTTTCTATTAGAATGTGCATCTGTGCCTGCAGGCCCAGTCAGGATCAAAGCCATTGTCATTTAGAAAAAAAAATTGCCTGATCTGGCAGCACCAAATAAGTTCCTTCCAACAGAAAATAGAATTCTTGCTCTGCTTATTAAGATGCCCACAGCCAGCAGCTCTTCCAGCTCAGAACATCACTGCAGTGCTGCTGTCAGGTCTGGGAACAAATGGGAGGCTGACTGCTGCTCAGGGTAATGTGTTTGTTTGATAAAGTGGCTTTCCTCCCCCAGGTGTGTGCCTGCAGTAAAATGCCCCATGGAAGAGGACAGAGATAGAAGCATCATCTTATTTTGTTCTTGCACACATAAGTAAGAAATGGCCAGTGTCCCTCTGTAAGCAGCTGTTTTCCACACTACTGACAGATCACATCAGGTTTTTAAGCCCAACCTGAAGAATTCAGACAAGTCAAGAATGAGTGTTACATACAATAAATAGTTCTAATTACACACACTTGTGCTAAGGGCTTGCCTCAACTTAACAGCTCCCAGCAATTTTAATTTTAAATCCTTAAAGCACTTGCAGTGCCTGTCTAAATGCACAAGCCAGACCAGCAAGCATTACTGATGTTGGTAACACTCACAGTGAAGCAGAACATGCAGAACATGCACAGGGTTTCTTGAGCATATCCATCAGATTTTGCTCTTCTAAGGAACCCACAGGTGCTGAAATACGCTCAGCATTCCATCCTTCCAGTGGTAGGCTTTTTTGGTTTTTTTTTGGATAGCAGCAATATAATTTCCTGCTCCAGGTGTACTGAAATTTAAGATGTTCTTCCTCATATGCACATAGCACACAGCTCAGCCCTGAACACAGTTCTGCAGGTGGCTGCTACTGCATCCAGCCCTTCCCTTTCACTGCACCCACCCCTGAGAACCTCTACAATCCCAGGTCTCATAACACAAAAGGGGTTTAGCAAGGATGCCCCTCAGTCACCATCCCTAATATCCACTGCAGGGACCAGGTAATAACCAGGTAATAACACTGATAACAAAATACAAATTCCCATCAATGTGGATTTCTTCCCTTTGGCTTTTGAACAAATTTATGTTTTATTTTTTCTTAGGAAGTACAACTCAGGCACAGTTATCCATACACAGTTATCTTTCAGAAAGTAAATACTGCACAATAAAATACTGTGAATTTGGTTGTGGTTTTTTTCCTATCTTATTTTTTCAAACATATAAATTCGAACATACTGCTATTAGTTTTGTGTTCCTGATGGAACACTGTACTCTTTTGGTGGACCCAGAATGCCCTTTCAGAAGCAATTCCTACTGCAGAGCAACAGCAGCTCATGGTTTCTGTGTCAAGCCAGACACAGGAGTTACAGGGCACAGCCAGAAGAGCAGCTGTACAATTCCAGCCTTTTTCAGCCTTGCACAACTGTGTCTGTGCCTTTAAAAAAACCAAAAAGGGCCAAGCCTCTATTTTAAAGGCTTGGCCATATTACTGTTCCCTTTAAAACTCCATTGTACAACACATAACAGATTTGCTACCATACTTTCTGTGGGCTAGGCACAGTGTATCAAAACTAAAACAACTGTTTCATGAACAGCAACATACATATTCCAGAAAAGTCTGAAAGAGATGAAAAGTCTGAAAAGACCAATGTTAAGCATCTTAAAAGTGCAGTTTTGAAAAGTGAAATTCACAGACCTCATCAGCAGCTGCAGGGCTTCTGTTCACTAGGAAAGTGGATCTAAAAATTTGGGAATATTGCAGATGGCTTGTGGGTCTATAAATATGATCACAGCACTAGGGGAAAAAAAGGAAGAATTTTTACTCACAAGAATGATGTATCATGGTGACTAGCAAAGCAGAGTAGGGGAGGCTCCTGCTGCCTTGTGGCTTCTTTATGATATTTCTTTCACTTTGCTAAAGCTGCTGCTCAGAGAAATAGCAGTAGCTTTGGTAAACTGTCATCCCTGTGGATGGCTGACATAATTTGGGACTGGCAGAACATTGATTTTCTATCAAAACCTTAATAGGTCACACATACAAAACAGATACACCAATTGATTCTTCATCTAAAGCAGAACTCATTTCACACAATGCCACTGCAGCCAATGTGATCTGGAGAGCAACTAAGAGAACCTCAGTAGTGGACATGTGCTACTGCAGAGCACCTCACAACTTAGCCAAACTGGCAGGTTTTATTTAAATCTCTGATGGAATGAGTAATTTTAAATCACATATTGAATATTACATATCTCATAAAGATTTGCTTTTTGCCCACGACTCTTTTCTGTTTCTGGTCAGACTACCATCAGTTTGTCACTTCCAAGAATTTGAATATGTACACTTTCTAATTTCTAGTCACAGCTTTCCAGATGCTGGTCACTTTTTGGCAACGGACTCTTCAGAAATGCAGCAACTCAGATCATCAGCTGCAGCTGAACATCAGTGCACCACAGTTTAATTCCATGGCCGTTTCAGCTTTGAACCAGCCACAACTCAGACAACAAGTCTGAGAGCAGCTAAGCTGTTTCCTTCTCCCTATTAAATGTACTAATATATATATGTAGCTTGACTTGGGATTTCTTTTTGTGCAGTCTGGAGATTATTTCCCATTTTACAGTAACAAGAGCAAGCCTAGAAATAGATGTGTTTTAACTCACTTTTCTCTAATGTCAGTGTAAGGCCTGGTGTCCTCATCCAATGATATGCCATGCAATAACCATCTGCTACTGTCAAATCAACTGTTTCCTACCTCCTCAACACTATGTAAAACCCTGAAAAAGATGATAAAAAGCATGTGTGTATATGTATATAAACCCTGACAAGAATACCTGCCCCTAAGAAATGGTTCTCTCTACCTCACTAATTGTATTTTGAAAACAAACCCAAAAAGGTTAGAAATATGTTAAAGAAAAGTTTGTTGTCTGAACACAATGAAAGAAACCCTCTGCTGTACAAAAAGGGGGAAATACTGTGTGTTTATTATAATTTAGGAATATGAGCAGGAGAAAGTATTTTATAATAGCTGAAAATCCATGGCAATCTCTCCTGTCTTTGTGTCAAAATTTATAGCATATGTGACAGCAGTAGGGTCTGACAGAATTTCTGATTCAATAACAGAGCTGAAGAAATAAACAGCTTGCTTGCAGTGGGGATTCCATTCACAGTTTCCCTACAGGAGAGAGTTAAAAGTGAAAGCAGTCAAAATCTACAATATTATTATTATACACTAACAGTGCAGTAAGAGTTCTTGCTCCCAGCTGAGATCAATGATCAACAGTTATCATTTACACTGCCATCCACTCCACTATGGAACACATAACTTGAAATACCATCTGCTACACCACACACTGAAGTCACTGACTTAAAAATGGATTTGGTCAAAGAATACTGAGATAGAGTACTAAAAATATTTACTCCTTCCCCTCCAAATTTTTGCTTTTGTTAAACTGAAGTTATTTGTATGAAAAAATCTGCTTTGACCTAGCATCCCATTTAAATTCTGAATATGATCCCAAACTAGGGAACATTTGGATGTAAATTAGACTCTCCCATTTTAAGGTACATCCCCTGCTCCCCACAAAAACATGAACAGATATTTTTAGTAATTCTGATGACACAGTGTTCAAACAGTGTGAGAAGGGGTACTACACAACCCAAGCATGGCCAGCAGAGACCCTCTGCAATCCTACAGACTTTGACATAATGAATTAAAATGAAGATATACCTTTTCATTGGACAGTTGCATCAGTCCTGTACTAACTGAGATATCAGCAGTAAGATGATATTCCATCCACAGAACTGCTCCATGGCTCTTGCCTTTCCTGGGGAGAGATGCAGGATAAAACCTGTCACAATCCTGGCAGCTTAAACACTGCACTAGTGTTTAAGTCAGAGCTGCAAAAGCATGAACAACTTCCTTCCTTGAAAGAAAGCTGAACAGCTGACTGAGTTGGTAATTGGGGGCAGAAACTTTATAGTATTTGCAGATATGAAATCCAAAAAAAGGCAAAGAAGAGAACATGTCATAACTACATCTGCTCAGCAGCACAGCCCCTTAAGCAGCACTGAACAACATGGCATGAATTACACAGCATACGCTGAGAGCTTCCTTTAGAGACCCCGGTTTCCACTGACTCTGAATTCAGAGGAAATATTTACCACTCACACTGTGTCACTTCAAGTGCCTGCTCCACAAAAAGCAGAGGTCATTGCACTGTGCTGCCTGTAAACAAAACTGCTGCAAAGGCACAGAGACCCCACACAGATGGCTCTGCAGTCTTTGAAAGCCTGAATTTGGTTTAATGAGAAACATTGAGTTATGTATGCTCTAGATAGTTAAAAAAGAAAACTTTCTCATTTTTAAATTAACAGCATTTCAAGTTTGAACAGAATTAAGTACAACCCACAGTTATAGAGGAAAGTATCTCAGAAGATGTGGCAAAATATAAAGACTGCCAGGATTATAGTTAGAAGGAAGAATATCATATACATTAAAAGCTATTAACATATATACAACAATTATATGCTACTGGCATATAATTTTAAAGCTATTAAACTTAATAAGTTATTAATTCTTAAGCACGATAAATTTGACAAGCTAAGTAGAAGCTTTTTCTGCAAGAACTCAGGAGTAAGCAAAAAACAGAAACACTAAAAAAAACAGGTAATATTTTGTTTTCTCTAAACTATAAATTAATCTATTTAAATTTTAAATCATGGTGAAAGCAATTAAAATGTTATTTTTTAAACAGAGGCATATTATCTAATCTAATAATAGCAAACATTATTTTAATATTGTTATAGCCTACTGTGAATATCCACAGGAAGCTTGTGTCAGAGCAACTTCCACAATAATCTTAGGTCACATTATTAAAAACTGCCAAGTACATTTGCACCAGTTAAGTGTAACACACTTAAAGGAGCTCTAAACTCCTCTAAAAAGCTTGACTGGGAGGTAAAGAAATGGATGATGGCAAGAATATTTATTGCAGTGAGAAAACTGACCTTAAGAGCTTCACTGAGCCCTCTGTGCTGAGACAGTGCTGTGGCACAGTTTTTGTGAAGTCAAATGTCAAAACTTCCTGGGGCTCTGAGAGTGACTTGCAGGGATATTCCCACAGCGGGTGAGGTTCTGCTTCCTTGGATTCCCTAAAATTCAGAGAATCCTGAAAAAAGCAATAAAATTAACCGAAAACAACAGAAATGCAAACCCATAGTATTCAAGAAATAAAGCTGCAAGAGGGCAGGACTGCACTTAGTCACAAGGGAGAAAATGTCCTTCATGCATGAAACCAAATGCTGTGACTGGGGCTCTCAGCCCTGAAACAGAAATGGGCACTTTCAAAATGCAAACTGAAATTTTCTTTTCCCTCAACATGAATTCCACTTACAACTGCCTGTACCCCTCCAAACTGATCTAGAGCAAAGCTCTAGAAACTGATACAAACAAATCTCAAACAATGGTGTTCTGCCTAATACACAAGTTTTTCAACAGTCACTAAATACTTTATTAAGCCGAATAGAATTTTTATTTTGCAAAGACTTGTGATGAAGCTAATTTTCTTACTTTAATCATATCATCCATAGTCCGGACATCAAAACCTTCACAGATGCCACATGGACTCCGGATTCTCCATAAGTCCTGTAAGAAACAACAGCATTTTGTCTGGCTGTATCAAAGGAAATGGGAAAACACAGTTCACTAATCTCTAATCTAAGTAAGTATCAGAAAACATGCAACCCTTTTATTTTACATGGCAAAATTACTTGAGTTAATTTGCTGACAAGAGATGGCTGAAGTAGCAAAATTCACCCTTCAAGATATCAAATATTCTTCTCTCAGGTGGTAAGTACAGAACATACTGGACAGTATGAAGATGCAGTAAGTTGTAGAGTACTTCAGTTTTACGTGGATTTGTGTAAATATCTGAACAATCTCACCTGGAACTCCACAATCATCATATGCAAAGAAGCAGACTGAGGTAGGACAGTGACATTGCTGGCAAGGTGAGTGCTCACAGCTGTCCTGGCATACCAGAAATACAGGTTATGCCATGGCAACAAACTTGTTGTGAAAAACGGCTCTCCCACAAGGACAGAAATCTTGGCAAAGGAGGGAAGAGATAAAAAACATTATAATCAAGAACAACAACTCACAACACACGCTGTTTAGATCTTCCAATAGCTGCCAGTGCAATATATTAAGTGAAATCATCTAGACTGCTCCATAGGGATTTAATTACTGTACACTGCAAGTACAGCACACTGGACATTGTTCTGTGGGTTTAGCTACATTTTAAATTGAATTTCCCTGCAACAAAGTTTGTGAGAAAATATTGAGTTTGAGTTTGGAAGGCTTTGTAATGAGTCACAGAATTTTTAAGTTTTGAAGTATGTTACTACTTCCAAATAGATTGCAATCTTCTTGAGTGGCCTGTGGAAGAGTTACAGCCTTGTAGAACCAGTTAAACTGCCTTAACTACTGGGGCAATTATGCAGCAGGGAAAGTCAGACCCTTCAAAAACAAAGCAACAACCCTCCCACATTCTTCAGTCTCCTTTAGTTTCAGTGACACATGGTCTGAACTATTTTAATTTTAGATTAATTGGGATATAACAGGATTCATTGTGGTTACAATTCATTTTTACCTTCTGCTCCCTATCAACCCCTGAAATTCAGTATAATGGACAACCATAACATACCTTTTTATCCTCCAAATGAGAAGGCTTCAGCAACTCAGGACGAGCTTCTATTATTTTAATTTTATCTTCAAGATGATTTGCTTTAAAAAACTAAAATCAAAAAGTAACACACTGTCTTTATGAAAAGCCACAGTTGAGACCAAAACAACAATTTTATTGAAAATAAATTAGAAAAAAAAACCCAGCAGCCAAAAGAAATTTTAATCAAACTGCCTACCATAACTCATGAGGATGATACAAGTCTATTCTTGAGGCTGCATGCACCTAGAGCCAACATGTCACATCTAGAGAACTAAGGCATGTGCCCTTATCTATCTAAAAAGGCAGATAACACAAAAGTTGCCTCACCTTCATTTGTTTGTACTTTGAAGCATATGAGAAGGACAGTCAAGAAAGGTAAGAATCATTTCACCTATGAATACTCTGCATATTTGGCTTTTCTTTGAGACCAGGTTCCAGTCCTCCCCTGCCCACCATTCCTGGTTTTGCACTTCTGAGCCACAGGCTGAGCCAGATCTCTTTCAAATACACAGTGTCACCTAAAGGAGCCACAGCCCAGTGATGACCCCAGGGAGCTGCTTCCAGTCACCCTCAGGCACCAGCTGCCTCTCCTGCACTGGCAGAGCCTTTGTGCCCTTCCCCAAGGCAGAGCAAACAGCAGAGCAGGCATTCCCACCTCTCCCAGCTGGGAGACAGAACTGCTGCATGCTGCTTGCCAGGTGAGACTGGTGCAAGCTTTGGGATGCTCTCACTAATCCCCAGAAGCAAACAGCCTGGCTTTCATCACCAAGGCAATGGCAGCAGCAGAGCAGCAGCTCAGGCAGACAAGCCAAGAGGCCTCTGCAAAGGAGAGATCCAGCTTTAACAGAACATGGAATACTCACTTTTTCCATGACAGAACAGGACACACCAGAGTTTTCTAATGTATACACCTAATGAAAATACACAGTTAGTCAAACTAGCTTTACAGTTTTTAATTAAAAGCATATGTAACTGAAGAATGAAGCAACATTTTGATGCCCTAGTGAGCATAGTTCATAAGAACCATGCATATATTCCCAATATAATGAAGTTTTTTAACAACAAAACACCCCCCAAAAGTACAGGTTAAATACTTCTGTTTTTACAGCTATACAAGAAAAAAAAAACAACAACAAAAAATCCCCAACAGAATGCCAATACTTATTTTTAATTTTTAAGTTGCATACAGCATATTAACATTTGTCCTAAGCACATATTTACTCATGAACAAATGAAAGTGTATCACCAGTGTGCCAAATTGTAAATACTGCTTAATATGACCTGACTGTATCAGCTGGAAAGTGCTTAAAAGCCTTTTGCAGTAAGAAAAAAAATTAGTTTTTATCCAAAATTGATGAATTGTTAGGCAATATGCTACATTTCTCGGGAATATATTACATTACACATTCCCAGATAATCAGTTCAGCTCTAAGAGATTTTAGTTTAAAGAGCCCCCCATCAAGTAGGGCATTTATGTGAGTGAGACAGCCAGGCAGCTCTCAGTTACACACAGACCCAATTCTCTTACTGCTTCCTACTCAGCTCTCACAGACCTTCCACTCCAGACTAGGTAATAAATGCAATTATGGAATTGCAAACACAAAGGAAAAATATCCTCCCACACATTTAGGTCCATCGAGTGTTTTCAAAAAAAAACAAGATACAAGATGGCAAATAGGAAGCAATGGGGAATGAGGAACAGCACTTTCCCTCAAAACTGCACATTGGTACATGTCCAATCTGGTAATTATTATCTTCCTAGACTTCAGCTTCACCAGAGATGAATTTAACCTCCCCTTCAACACAATGTGAGCCTATTCCTCACTTGTCCATGAAGAGGCACTGCAAATAGGTAAATAATGAGCTGGAAATGAACTACATGAGAGAAAAATACCAAGCTAAAATGCAAAGATCTGAAAAACAGGACAAAATACTGTACCTGCTTTGCTCCAAGATAATGAGCCAGCACAGGCAGCAGACTGCCATCACTGATACAAAGGCAAACACTATCTGTTTTCAGAACCTACAGAAAACAAATAGTCACTGTTATTCTTTTTCCAGATGGAAAAGTTTTCATATCAAATAACTGTAAAAAAATTCTCATGTAATGCCCTTGGCTTAGGTCTGAAAAAGTTTGCTCAAAAATGTAATGGATGTCTTTATTCAACTACCAATATTACATCTGACAAACACACAGAGCTACTACAAATTCTACAAATTAATACCAACGTTCTCAAGACAAAATTATAACTTCTATCTGCTGATGGAAGAAAAATACACTTTGTGAGCAAAGTCCTTTGCAGGGGACAACAAATTCCATAAATAAAGCAGGATGTGCATCCCTCAGAGAAGGCAGTAGAAGCTGCAGGCAGCAGCACTCACTTTCCTCAAGGCCTTGATGTACTGGCGTGTTCGGCTCTGATCATTCAGCTCCCCAAAGCGGGGCCTGTTCCAAAGCAGGTGGGCACGACACCTACAGACAGGACTCTCCAGGACACAGGCATCTGCTGTATGCTCCTCTTCATCTGCTCTATTCTCCCCTTCTCTGGAAGAAATTTCAATGTAGTATCAACCACGGCATCAGTAAGATGTTTTTGCAAGCAGGCACACTGATGCATTTTGAAAGGCTGATATGCACAGTAATGAATACGAACTCTGCTGTCACTTTTTCCAAGTTACTGGTTCTCCAGAGACATTTCTGCAACTCTGCATTTCCAAATGAAGAGAGGTCAAAAGAAGTTTTCACCTTCTTTAAAAGACAAAACCAAGAACCATCCCCCACTTTACCACTAACTGTGATGGTTAGGTACTTTAGGCTTTGCCCTTTCAGCAAACAGTTACTTGTTTGGATTTTGGATTCCTAAGTAAAAAAGGCACAGCAGATTCAGACATTTTAAAGCTAGCACTGGTTTTAAAAATGTTTGCTGCTATTGTCTTTGCAACCAACATGATTAAGCTCTTTTTAATCTGAGTAAAAGGCAGTAATCTCAAAAAGACAGTGCTGACTAGGAAAATAGAAAATGGCAATTTTTTCACTTCTTTACCAGTATGCCACTTCAGCTGTGCTGTATTTTAGGATTTCCAGGAATCAACCATGATTGTTTTATGCTTCTTTGTCAGAGAATGCAACCAGGTACAAGGCAGGAGCTTGCAGTCCAACTGAGTTTTTAAGCATAATATGTATTTTCCACCTGTGCATTGCCCATGAAGCAGCCTTTAACATTTTTCTACTCTTTACGTTCTAATCTTGCTCTTCTACAAAGGGAGATGCTCTAAGAGCAGCAAATGCTCCAGCTTGGAGCAAGAGAGCAGCCTTTTCCACACACAGATTGTTACCTGGCTTTCTGCAGGTTGTACCACACAGAGTACTCATCACGACAGGCAGTCAGGTACAACTTCTCACCCTGCAGAACTGGCTCCTCACGTGGAAGAAAATAAACACACTGCATCCAGTGATCCCTCCACTGAAAAGGGTTAATACACAAAACCTCAGGAACTCACTCATAAATGGCAATGGAAAGTAAACAAATAGTAGGAAATCAATTAGGAAGAATGGGCACAATTTTGAAAACGCATTATTAATTTAAAGAACCTTGTTCAATTTAGCAAGGCTGAATAAAGACCAATATCACATATTGAATAGTATTGATTTCTTGCAACAGAATAAGCCTGAGACCATTGGCTTGCCCACTGGCCAAGCTTTTATTGCAACCAAATGAAAAACAACCCAAAATTGCATTGCATTTATCAATGCTATTTACCCTCCACAGTTAACTTGTATTAGAAACTGTATCAAACTTCTGACAGCCTCATGTATCCAGAATTATGTCACTTAGTGTCACTCTGATCACAGCACAACTACTTTGTGTTTTAAAAAGCTTGTTTTTGAACTGCAAATATCCTATTCTGATCAGTCACTCTAAGCTGGCTCCAATTTGGTAATTTCAAATTTTATTCTCAAACACGCTACAATCTTTTTCTAACTTCTTTTTGACTAAGTCCATCCTACTGGTAAATTCATTCACAAAAAAACCACAGGAATCTGACTTAACAGTGATAGTATTTCTGTAACTGTCTGTATCAATCCAGCTCTTTCCTACACAGCCTCTTTTTTAATGAGTATAAGTATACCACCATGAACATAAGATTTACTTGAAGATTTAATAGAAGAACTACAAGGAAGCAAACCACAGACTAACATTTAAGCAGAGATAGGGACATTTAAGGAAACAAATATGGAAATGTTTATTTCTTGAATGTAAAAGAAATAACAATATCTGGAAGGACAGCTTCAGTCTTTAAGCTTTACATAAAAGACGACCCTTAATCTTTAACATTAAAGAAAACCTAAAATGGGCATATACCATAGCTAAAATTTCTACAATTTGCTTATTTAGCATATTCCAATACATTAAATATTAACAAAGTTCCTAAGCAATTTAAGGCAGAGCTGCTTAAACCCCCAGTACTCCAAAGACTTGCTCAGTTATCTGACAATGGTATCTGAAGGCTCAGTATGTTACCTGCAAAGCAGAAGTGGGTTTTACCCAGTAGGGAGCCATTGTGCAATTTATCATCCCAGAGGGGTCCATGTCAATATCCCACCAGGAAAGTACAATTTGTGCCTTGCCAGATTTCACAGGCTCCAGCTGCACTTTATAGCAGGTAGAAGCACTCTGCACTGGCTTACTGAAATCCACACTGCAGAGAAGCATGAAAATTGTAAAAAGAAATATTAGAAAGGAAATTGTAAAAAGAATTCTTCAGAAATTCTCACCACTTTCTTAAAGTCAATACACAGCTTATATGAAAGGCATAACAGGATAACTTTGTTTTGAACAAAACAATGTCTCCCTTACCTGAACATTTTCACCACATCACTAAGGGTACTGAAGTCATTTGAAGGCATCTGGTTCAGCTGGATATCACAAACAGAAGGAAGACCTGGACAGTTCTCCACCTCTGAAGGTGGAACAAGTATTTTTTCACCATCCTCTGCCTCAACATGAACAGGAAACAGTTTCTTCCAGGACCACATTCTTCTGGATTCCACTAACTGGACATACACTGTTGCCCTGTGAGGCACTGCCTCACATCCCTCCTGAGTGTTCAAAACAAAGGGTGAACACATTCAACAAGTTTCACTTAATAAAATAAGTGAGAATTAAATCAATTGAAATGCAAACCCATTTAAAGAAAAGTTAATTTTCTGGGACTGGGAGCTTCGAAATCTAAAATACAAATTATTTTAGAGACTTTTGTAACATCAGATCAATTTCTCTTATTAACATCAGTGAAAATTAAATCAATTGAAATGCAAACCCATTTAAAGAAAAGCTAATTTTCTGGGACTGGGAGCTTTGAAATCTAAAATACAAATTATTTCAGAGACTTTGTAACATCAGAGCAATTTGTGAAATAGAATACATGTATCTATCCTGTTCAGTGTGGTTCAGCAAGGCCAGATTACTTCATTGACCATGCAACATCATCAGTTTAGTAGCCTCAATTAAACTTGCATTTCCATTCTTGTTCTGAAATATGAGATCTAGCCTGAGCTTCTCAGGGCAGAAAACTAATAAGCTATGAACAGGAAAAGAGCTGCTGATCGTAATGAGAAACTAAGAAAAATAATGGCTCAAATATTTATGCAAGGACAACTTTGGATCCATGTTTAAAGAGTGAAAAACATACAAGTTGTCCTAAAAAATTCCACTATGAACTAAGAGCTATGAAGTCTAAAAACAATGCTTTTACAGAAAAAAGACTAATTGCAATTTAGAGTTGTATATGAAGAGTAGTATAAAGTTATGGAGTGTAATTGTCTTTATATGGTGTCTTTTAAACTGGTGAATGGAAACCTGTCATACACATTTTAATGAAGGGAAAATATTAGAAAATCTAAAAGAGAAAGGCCCAAAATTGTACCCATATATTATAAGTCCAAAAGAAAGGATATTATTTAAATACAGCGTTTAAAATATTTTCACATGCAAAATGCATAGGGAGTAGTAAGAGCACAATGGAAAAAAAAAAACAGCCAAAAATGAACCAATGCCTGGGAGGTAAAGCTCATTAAACTTAAGAGTATTTTAATTTTTGGTTTTTATTTTGGGACAAAGTTGTTATTAAGGAGAGCTTCAAATCAGAATTGGATGCCTTTCTGAAAGACATTTCTTAACCAGCAAGTTATTGGTTTCAACACAAAACAACTAGGTGTAATTTCAGAGGCTGTGACTTACAATATGAACTCAAATAGCTTTATTCTAGGAATAAATTTAGTAAATTACTGACTGAATAAGAAGTTAGCAGAGCTGATGGTGTATTTACCAAGGGATATAGGAGCCTAAGTTCTGTATAATCTCTATCCTACTGAAAAAAAAGGCAGAAGAATTTCTCTAATGATAGCTGTGACACACTCCCTGTTTTCTTACCTGTACAAGATATTTGTGTGCATGCTCATAAGTTGGTAAAGCTCCTTCTCCAATCAGCTCTGTATCAAATAATTCTGTTACCAGGATGTTGGCCTGACACTGCATATCTCCATCTAAAATACACAAATTAACATTGTAATGTTATATCTTTACATAAATCATTCAAGAAGATGCTATCCTGAATACACAAAGAATTAAAAAAACTTATTCCTGTTTGAGAGTCTGCTGAAGATTGGAAATTATTTTCCATTTGAAATACAAATGGCTGCTGAGATATTACCAGGACACTTTCTAGAATGTATCCTTAAGGTTGGAGAAGACCTTTAAGATCAAGTCCAACCACTAACCCAGCACCATCACCATGTTCACCACTAACCCAGGTCCTCATGTGCCACATCCACACGTTTCTGAACACTTCCAGGGATGCTGACTCTACCCTTTCCCTAAGCAGTCTTTTCAGTGCTTTACAACCCTTCCAGTGAAAAGAAATTTTCCTACTCTCCAGTCTAAACATTCCCTGGCACAATTTGAGGCCATTTCCTGTCATCCTGTCACTTGTCACCCAGGAGAAGAGGCCAACCCTCACCTGGTTACAACCTCCTTTCAGGCAGCTGTAGAGATGAACCCACCCCAGCTGCCTCAGTGTTCTTGATGCACTTGTTTTAATTAAAAAAATGTTTAGTGTAAGTAAGTAAATGTCAGAGTATGTAAGTAAGAAGTGTTAAAGAATAAGACCTAGTCCTTTATGGTTTTCAGGTACTTGCCTATTTTTTTAAGTCTAGCCTATTTTTCTCACCTGGGCCAACTGTGACTTCAGTGGAATGCTTGTTGATTACTTTGATCTTGTCAGAAAAACCATTTTTCTCCACTATCTTCACAGCGGCATTAGCCATGGGTTTGAACACCTGTGAACAGCAAGAGTGCAACAAAATGGTTCCCCTCAAGTCAGCTTTCAAAAATGGAAAGGCACCAACACAATGCAATATATTTAGTTCCCAAAAAAGATTAACATCTTATCTTTTGCTATGTTTGAAATTCACTACCATGAAAGAAGGCAATGAGGCTCACTTGAAAAATTCAGAGCTTCACTGTTAGTTATCAGCTGCCTCCAAAAGCTACTCCAATTTAACTTTTGAAACACAAGAATACACATTAATACTGCAGCATTTATGTTAAATTAATTTCTTTGTAAAAATAAAGGTATCTATACATGCATCAACAGAAGCCCCTAAAGACTTACACATACTCAAGACACTATGTCAATGAAACCAAAACCCCCAGCACTGAAATACTCACTGAAGTATGCCAGAAACCTGCTTGTATTAACAGTGTAATTGTGAAGAGAATTTCTATTTCATTCAGAACAAAAATAACAGAGATAGTACATAGCCTGAAAATAACAGCATCACAAAGAACATGTTGAATATGTGCAACCCCTAAGCAATGCTCACCTCAATGGCATAGCAGAAATCTGCCCCAGCTGAAGCTGCCATCATGGACAGGAGTCCTGTGCCAGTCCCTATGTCCAGCACAATTGCTTTCTCACCTCTCTCTTTTACTCTGCTCACTGCAGCACAAATACCTTGGTAGTATTTCACGTTCTGTGAAAAGAAAAAATCAGCAACATTTTATCCATTTATGTTTTTAATTTGTGTGCAGTAATCTTGCATTCTTTGATTGTGAGTTTATAATCAGAAAAAGGCCTATATTCACTCTTCATGCCAGTCACACCAAAGCCATCTTCAGCAATAACAACTGCACCTGGCAGAATCAGCCCATTTAAAGTACATCAATATTTATCACAATGTTTATTATTATATTACCACTGGCCAATCAGCTGTGTATGATTTCCAAATGTGATATATTTTCCTGAGCAAATAATAATCAGATCCATGGGAGATACTACAGGTTTTCTGATTAATTTTCCCCTGCAGGACCAGTCAAATAGTCATATTCTCTCCATGGCAGTACAAGAGCTGAAGTATCTTGGTTTAGATTCCTCTCTTCATCTACTCAAAAAGGTTCATACATGAGAATTAAACCAGTGTCAATCCTGGTTTTTGGTTACAGGCCATTAAATGGAGCTATAAGCACACCAGCATCAACAACAGGGAAAAAAATGCTGTCAGCCACAAGATACAGATTGATATATATGCTTTTATTTTCTTTATAACTACCTACTCTAAGACATTCTTTTGCAAATGATTTATCAAGCCTTTCCAAGGAATACACAACGTTTGAACATTATACATTTGGAAGGTCTGCTGGACCCCCTTCTCAACAATTCTAGTCAACAACTTTGATACATATAATTCCAGTAGCTGTTTTAATCACTCAGACACAACCAGCTGCCTCTACACAGTTTATTAAATGCCTGATCCCACTGACGTGTTTTAATTCAATATGAATTCCAGATTTATTGTGGAGGCACCACAAAAATCTTTCAAAACGTTATTGATGGAAGGCTTACTTAATGGCTAGAGGAAAGTGAACATTTGAACTATTCACTCCAGACTTCACCATGCCTGTACACATGGTAGAAACACCACAGAAAAATAGACTTTACTTATACTCCTATAAAAACTAAAGCCCAGCTTCACTTTTATAGCCTTTGAAATGTCATCTAATGAGCTCTCTGTCAAAAATGTCAAACACAGAACAGCAAAATTGGCTAGTGAATATAAAAATGTTCTGCAGTAAACAATAGAACACTAAAGTCAGATGTAAAAAGGCATCTGTTGATCTAAGAGCAGGTCTGGTACCTTACAGAGCACAAAAATGTGATCATTTAATCTTCCAGAGAAATGCATATAATCATACAGTGACAGCTATTCAGGAGAAATACAATGACTCTTTTCCCACCATTCAAAAGGGTTTTGCTTCTGTACTTACTCTGTCCTTATCATGAAGCATATCTGCATAGCGTGACCTGCAATAAAAGACACTCCAGTTAAAATACTCCATTCTGCAAAGCAACTGGTCCCTGTGCCCCACAAATGCACAAACTGACACACTCTTTGAGGACCTAAACTGCTTCTCTAATCTAAGGGATTAAACTACATTTAGTTTCAGTGATCTGGCCATCAGCACATAAATCAACTCATGAACCACTGGCACAAATCCTCTCCACAGCAATGGACCCAAGCCACAGACAGACCTACGGACAAGCAGCTGTGAAGTAGCACCTCAGACACACACAGAGTCTGAGACACATACAGAGCAATGAAAGACAGACTTTTTTTTTTCTGGCCATCAGCACATAAATCAACTCATGAACCACTGGCACAAATCCTCTCCCCAGCAATGGACCCAAGGCACAGACAGACCTACAGACAAGCAGCTGTGAAGTAGCACCTGAGACACACATAGAGTCATACAGAGCAATGAAAGACAGACCTTTTTTTAACTAAGACTTAAACTTCTTTGGTTCCCATTTCTTCATGGGTTGCACTACTCAAAAATATGCAAAATAGATCTCACCTTCTCTGGCTATTACACTAAGCTCTTAAAAAGCAAGAACAGACAACTGCCAGTTACATGTTGCACTGGCATTTAAAAGCAATTTAGTCAATGCATTTTGTCCCAACTCAGTCACTATCAGTATCAGGATCAGCCCCACAGAAAACATTTTTAAAAAGTTAGAAGGAAACTACTTGGAGAATGATTTACAATATTCTAAATTGACAGCTCTGTCCTGTACATCACTGGGCACATCTACAGTCTGTTCACCTCATGCCCTTGGAAGTTCTACAAAGACAGACCCCCAAACTGCCCTTTAAAAAAATCTTGGATTTGGTCATTTTTTAGTGTCCTTTAATGGAATGAGCCACTTTTCCAAGCATACCTTGCAATCTCCTGGTGGTAGTCATAGTCCTCACCCTCTTCCAGCCACTCCATGGAGCCAGTGGTTGGATTGGCTCTTCCACAAAAGGTCTTCATGATCAATCTCAAGCTTTATTGTAATATTTATGTATTGTGTGCAGCTTTGCTTCAATATAACACACAAAATACTGTCTGTGAAAAAAACCAAACCAAAACAACCATAAATCTTTTAGTAAACACAAGTACCATTTAGCTCTTGTACATTTCCCCCACTACATCCGCCTTGACCAGAAGTACTGGTGACAACTTTATGCTTTTTTCGTAAGGACGTTTTAAGCTAAAATCTGTCACCTAGCCCTACAGTGAAAGGGGACCCTTTAGATCCTCCAGGTGTAACCCCTGAGAACACAGCGCAGCAAAGAAACCAAGACAGCAGTAAATCCTCGTGAAGAGCATCCCGTAAGTGGGTCAGGCCGCGGCGGCTCCTCTCCCGCAGTCCCCACAGCGGGGAACCGGCACAGGCCCGGACCTTCCCGCCTCAGGACCGAGCTGCGACGGGGCACGGCCAGAGCGTTCTCCGCCATGCCCCGCCCGGACCCAGCGCAGCGGGCCCGAGAAGCTGCGGGCTCGTCCCCCCTCAGAGCCCCAGGCCGGCAGCTCCGCCAGCCGTGCGTACCTCCCCCGGACACCGCGAGTGCCCACCGCGAGCACCGCGTGTGCGCCCGCCCCGGATGCCGCGTGTGCCTGCCCCGGACACCGCGTGTGCCCGCCCCGAGCGCAGCCCGTGCCCGCCCCGGCACCGCGTGTCCCGTCCCGGACAGGGCGGTCGCTCCCTCTTGCTGCGCGTGCGGCGGAAGCGCGGCGGCCCCGAGCCGGCCGAGGCGCTGCTGCTGGCCTGCAAGCGGCGCCGCGCCGAGCCCGTGGAGACCGACCTCTTCAAGCTGGTGGCCACCGTGTCCTCCAAGGTACTGGGCGGGCCGGGCGGGCCGGAGTGAGCCGGTGCTTCTGGAGGGGTTCGGAAAGCAGCGGCTGTGTCTGGCTGCTGCTCGCGGTCTTTCGGGGCTCCCCTGTGGGTGCGGCGGTCTGGAGGATAGCCCGGCCCCGGGCAGCGCCGGTAACCGAGGCACGGCGGCTCCTCCCGCGCTGTGACAGCCGCGGGCCGGGCGGGAGCAGAGCCACGGCCCACAGCACGCAGTGACCCCCGCGGCAAGCTGTGCCCAGCACTCGCTTTTCTACACTGAGACACTCTTCCTCGCTTGGAAACTACAGAACAGTCCATAAGTGAAGCTTGAATTTCTGCTGTGTGAGATGCTGAAGCTCAGCCCTACAAGGATAACAACCGCCATCCAGCTTTAGGTCCGTTGCAGTCTTCCAAAGGCATGTGGTTTCGTTTGGAGAACTATTCTGTACCAAGAAGTTGTTTAAAAATCAAATTGAAACAGTCTTAGGACTTCTGTTCTATATCTTGTGCTTTTCTCCCCTCATAACAAGAGATTGTTATGTTGCTTAAAGTAATAGTAGAAGTTACTTGAATGTTGTTAGGATTATTGGTACTGTGGTTCTTCGTCCCTTCTAAGAAGGAGTATGACTTTCTGTGTGGATGTTATCGTTATGTTCCTCCTCCTTTTTGTTCTTTTCTCCCAGGATGAACCGGTTCAGAAGTATGTTAAAGATGCCATCACGCGGGACAGGGCAGCTCAGAGCCTGCGCCCCTCTTCGGGAAGCAGCCAGCGAATCCTTCAGGAGCTGCGTTGTGCCAAGCAGGCGCGGAGGAAGGAGAACCGGTACCGGGTGATTTCCAGCCACCGGCCCCACTGCACCCACACCGCTGCCCCTGCTGCCCGCGGCCAGGCTGCGCCCCACGGGGACAGGTCTGAGCCTGAAGCACTGCAGGATGCCTCACCAGAGGAGAGTGGTGCTGCGGATAAGAGTTCAGACTGCTGTGGGAAATTCCAGCTGTTCGATATTGTACAAGAAGAGGAGACAGTGGGAGATTCCAGTGTAACCACTGCAAACACACAGGTCAGCTATGAACTTATTGGACTTGAAGTATTTGGTATGGCTGTTGAGTGGTACATGTGGGCAGACTGCTGTAGGAGTTTTCTTGGACTGTAAGTATTCCACTATTTAATAGGAACTTTAACTAGATTGCAAGTTGGAATGTTTCATGAGGATCCTAAGGGCACTAATGTTGAAACAGACAGTGTGTGGAGCTGCTGCTTAAGGAAGGGCTTGTACCACCCTATTTTTTCTTTGCCCTGGTCTGATGTACAAATTCTCTTTTCATCTGAAAACTATTGGCTGTAAATAAGACTTTGCGTGACTTTAGTGGAAATACTCATTTTTTTTATTTTTTCTCAGCAGAAGACTGATCCAGATGCAATTCTCTGCAATGCAGTAGAGATGATCCGTGAACGTTTAAATGTTTCTGAAGATGGTAAAAAAGATCATGGTCACAAAGAAGATGAGTATGTTTATGACATCTACTATAAGGAAACATCAGCCCCTGACTGGATTGAAAATATCCTTTCTGTACAGCCCTATAGAGAAGAATATGAATTGGTAAGGTTGTGGAAAAAACAATCTTTCTCAACTAGAAAGATCACAAATAAAAGATGTTTAAAGTCCTGCTCTCAAAAGCTGCCATACCAAGAAGTCCTTTAAGGTAGACACTACATGTAAGCTCAGTGACTTCTGTGTTAGGCCGTTTGTAACTGCCAGTCCCATATTCCTGCAGGTTACTGTTGATCCCTGGACATCATATGACAAAACTGAAGGGATGATGCTCATGTAATGAGAAGAATCTGTCTGGTTTCAAACTGCCAATTAAATTTTGGCACACAAAAAACTTGAGTAATTTATGTCATGCTTGCAGTTAGGAGGCAGCCAGGAAAATGTCATTGTAAATATGACTAAATAAAAAGAAGAAGGGGTGACACACACAACCTTTACAGTATTTGAGGACTTGACTTTAGTCTTCATATGAGATATTTTTTCATAATAAATTGTTCTTCAGTAACTGTAGAGTTAGGAAGTTTAATGTAAGGTTTAGTTTTGTGTTGTATAGTTCCTTGATCAACAGACTTGTATATTAGAAGCCTGAAATGACTTTCTCTCTTCCTTGATCTATTACACTACTGCTGGAGTGAGTAGGATTAAGCTAGACATGAACTTTGAAATGCTGGAGTGGAACATATACATGTATGACTTCACTGATTGTTCACCTCAAGCAGATTTGAAGTGTTGTGGTGAATGCAGTGACAACTCCAATTCTTCTGCAGTGTGCCCTGTGTCACTGCAGAATTCCTTCTGCCTGCCATCTGTATGTATTTCCTGGCCTTTTCTGGTCTGTACAGTATTGCACAGGTGGATGAAAACTCACTTAACATTCATTATAAACACAGACACCCAGCATTATGTTTTGTGTTGACGTGCAGGTAAATGATGATCCTGGTCCAGAGGAAGTGTATGAAGATGAAGATGATGAAAATGATGAAAATAACTGGCGTAATGATTATCCTGAAGAAGATGAATTCTTACCCGAAGAAGATGGAGAAAAAGGTACACCTGTTGTAAATGCTGTTTGCTTTCCTGCTGTGCATGTATACATCCCCTCTTTTTTACATGCTATCCCTAAAAAAGCAACTTAACTGAGAACTGCTAGGGTAACTTCCTGCTCTTACAATGGTGAAATGTGCGTAGAGGAGGATTATCTTTCTTGGAACTAGAAGAGAAATTAGTGTTTATAAAAAAACAAAATTGAGAAGTCAAATTGAGGCTACTGAAATTGCAAAGGTTTGCTTGCTTAGAGAAGGAATCCATTACTTGGGTTCACATGCAGTGAAACACTGCCTCTGCCTTCTGAAGTCCCTAGCCCAGAGTACTTCAAGCACAATTCAAGCCTCAGCTCGTACAGAAGTTGTTCAGACTTCGTTAGTTTCTCAAGAAGCTTAATCTAGTCTGACTCACTTAATTTTTTAAGTAAAAATAAGGGATAATCCAGAAGTGTTGATGCTTTCTCTGCAGACTCTGAAGAGAGCTTCAGTGATGAGGACCAATGTTACAGGAGAAGAACATGGGACAAATATCGACAGGAGGTTTTGCATGAATTTGGATATGATGAGATTGAAGATCTGGGTTCTGACTAACAGGCTGGTTTTGGAGATGAAATGCATACTGAAAGTGAACATTTGCTGCTGTAGGAGAATGTACTATCTGAGCAGCCAGCTTCAGCTGGTGGATATTAAACAGATGGGTGTGACCTTGGCCACTTGACAACACAATTTTTTTTCCAACCATAAGATGCTCTATACTTTAAAATAGAATATTCCACCCATTGCATGTGTTGAGGTTTTGAAGGGACCTTTTATTTATTTCTGTTTTCCCAAAGCTGCATGCCCAAGAGTTTGTACCTGCAGGAAATGTACAGATATGGAGGTACTGTTGGCAGCAGCCCTTCTGGTCATGTCTAATACATCAGGTTTCACAAGAAGACCCATGTGTCTGCCCTGATGGCAAGTGGGAGTCCTGGAAGGCATCCTACCCTACTGCTTTCTACTTAATTTGTTCCTAAATGTCAAGTGACTTTCTTCTCAAGTGTTTGAGCATATGAAATGCCTTGACCTGTCCATTACTCTCCCCAGTAGTTTTACTGTTGGAGTAGAACAATGTGAATTTAAATTGTAAATAAAATTGCTTTTTGACCAAGTTTTCTTTACTCATTTAAAGATCACAGAAGTTGGTACAGCTGAACTCAGGTCACCATTTTAATTTGCATTTGTACATCTTTAAAACAATTCCATTGTACTTGTTTGGACACATGAAGTGTTTCAGCACTCTCCTACTTGAGTCTGTAAAAAACAGCTGATAGGATTAGCTCTTAGCTGGTCAATATCATTCATGAACAGGAGACTGCAGCAGTACTTAGGCCAGTCAGTCTTGACTGGTAATAACAAGGGAGTAGAGGCAAGGTATTTTTGTTTGCTTCAGAGAAAGGTTAACATGGCAGTGCAAAAATTCCAGTATCCTCACTATTATTCAGGTCACTGATGCAACTGTGGTGCACCCTCTGAAGTGTGTATTGCTTCAGCCATGATCTTGTAATTACAAGATTTAGTTCAACTTAAAAGCACAAAACCATACATCTGGCCAAACTCAGGTCAACTGAGACAGACAGAAAGTAAAAATCTCAGGTATGTTTTTGAAATACATCTCACTTTGCCAGACAAACAAGCTTCTTGTTGCCTTTTGTTGCAGAATTCAGTATCAAAACTGTCCTGATTTAAGGCTTACAGCTTTGGAATTACATAGACTATGAAGCAGCATGTACATGCTGCAGTAGCACCTTTACTTCTGTTTTTATTTCTAGTTTTTCTCCCTGCTACTTAGCTGTCAAGATCTAGTATCTGCCACAGAAATTCTGCTATAGAAGGAAAAAAAAACCTGTGGTTTCTGGGAGGTTTTAGATGGTCACTTTCTAGTGAACAGCACTGAAATTTATAAACAGAATTTTCTGACTGCTGAGGTAACTCAGTACTGTCTTCACTGAAACAGTTCACAAACAAATGTTTACAGGCTTCAAACTGAATGTTTTAATTTTGGAAGTTCCGTAAAACCTAACAGTAATTTACAAAGTACTAACAAGTAAACAAGAAAAAAATCAACCATTAATCAAATCTTCAGTGGCAAGGTGCTTAGCTGATTAAATCCTTCCCACAGTCAGATACATTTCCATGTAGCATAGAGAATAAAATCTTTAAGGGGAGAAAGGTTGTTTCAGTCTATAAATAATGGAGCAGAACTTAATTTATCATTAGGGGCAGAAAAACAAATGAAGTAGTTTGTTGTGACCAGTTTTCTTCTGGGAAAATAACTGAGATAGTACAGCAAATCATTTCATGCAAGCATCCATCAGAATTAAGCTGGAAATGACTTAGTCTTTGGAGTCAAAGTGGGTTTCAGTCTGACGTAATAATGCATTACTTCACCACCTGGTTCTGCAGAAATCTAATTTGATCCATTAGCTCTTACCATTTTCATACCAATTCTGAAGAAGAAACAGTATTGACACACAGCTTGTGTGAGTAGGTAATGAGTAGGTAATCATTATCCAATGAAAACCTGCCCTGAAAACATGCCACAGTTTAGGAGGATGGCACAAGGGCATGATCCACGTTGGAATCCATCTGCAAGTAAGAACACTTTCAGCATTTCTGAAAGACCACTGAAAACAGTTTTTCTGTGTCTTCCAGTTCCAGCTCTTCCCTTTCATTTGTGTAATTGCTTTATACTCCCTCCTGCTTCCTGTAATGGCTTTAAACTTTACTTGGATTTGATTTCTGGTTTCTTTTCGTCATTTGGGTCCACCTCTGTTAAAACACAGTAACAGAGCAGCTGAATGTTTCGTGTGACAGCACCTGCAGAGAAATTGGAGACAGATTAGAACAACAGCCACCTATCTCAACTCTGATTACAAAACACATCTGACTAATGAAAGCTGACAGGAATGCTGTCCACTTCTCTTTAGGGAAACAAAGAATAAAAGCTAGTACAATAACTGTGTCCCACTCAGGTTTAACAGGATCTTAAACTGTTCTGTTGATATCCTAGGGTGTTCTGCTTCTTAGGCAGAATCCTGCCAAGTAAATGAAGTAAAATCTTTTTTCTCTATAATTAAGAGCGTAAAATTGGTGGAATAAAGAAAGCCAAACTAATAGCACACAGGAAAAGCTACAACATTATTGGGTATTTACATATGATCTACTACTGCAGCACCACATCCTGCTTTCAGGGTAAGGTTGTGCTATAAATCTTCCTCACCACATCCTACATCATGGCTGTCTCACATGGTAACAATAACAAAAGAACACCGATGGAGAAAAGTTGAAATTTGTGTAATTTAACTGCTGTAATTCAACAGAAGGCAAAATTCCATTCTTTACTGACATAAAATCTATTTTCAAATACCTGATTCAGTAAAGCTGGACAGTTTGTGCTACCAAAAATGTTCACACTTCTTACAGTCATGAATCTTGGTTCAAATAAAGACTTTTTCCTGATGTTCTGGCTATTGCTGAACAGTGTTTGCACAGTATCAAGGCTTCTTTTCTTTCCTCTTACTCCTCTCTTCCTGCAGCTGGCAGGATGGGAGAGGGCAGGAAGTCTGGCAGGAAGATGGCCAGAGCAGCTCACCCAAACTATGCAGAGGGGTATTTCATGCTATCTGATGTCATGCTCAGCAACAGAAATGGATTGAGCAAGAAGTGTTTGCTTGTGGCAGTGTTTTCCCATACAGCTGTTGCTTGGAGACTGGCTGCACACTGGGCTGCCTGTGAAATGTGTGACTGATTGCTCTTGCAGCAGCAGGGCTTTTTCCCCTCTTCATTACTAAACTTTATTTGACTTGACCAGCAGGTCTTCCCACCTTTGTTCTTCCTGTTCTGTCCCTCGTGCTGCTGGGGGTGCTGATGAGCCAGCCCTGGGTACTCAGCTGGGTCAGCCCACCACAGCCCTTTCCATCAACAGACCAAGAGTCACTCACTTTCTTTTCCTCTTTCCTAACAACATCTCCAGCTAACAAAGAAACTTACCCATAATCTTGTTAACAAATCGAGGTCTCCTTGATGCAGGTAAATAGACTCCCAAGAAAAAGAATGGAATTCCAGATAAAGCAATAGCAATTCCAATCACTGAATTTATAAAGTCACTATAGAGTGGCACTACCACCAGAAATATTGTGCATATACAGAATATTATTGGGAAAGCCAGACTCAGCTGCAGACAAAGAAAAGAGAACACAATGTTAATGAAATATTCACTGTCTATAGTTACAAACATTATGATACAGACTTTTCTCTCTGAAACCCCCTTTGTGGAATTCTTTGCTCTTCCTCTCATATATCTGGCTATTTAGGACCATAAGGAAATGCAGAATTATTCTTAACGGAACTGTTGCTAAATTTTGCAAAAGAAATCAAGTATGGTAACTCTGCTGTGCTGAAAGAAAGTGCATAGTGGTATGAAGTGTTTTTAGACACAACCAGTAAAACTTGGGAAACAAGAATTACTGACTTTTTTGAATAGAGTATCAAAGTAACAGGTTAGAGGATCAGATACCATTGGAGCTAAAGGTGACCCACAGAGTTACTTAATTTGAGCATTTCCAATCAATTGAGGGAAGCTGTGCTGTGTGTCCCATCTAATTAGTTGAAAAGAAAAGCAATAACTTGCATTGAAGAGCAGAGCTGGCACGGGTGTGAACCTCTTCATGTGGATCATAGACAACAGATCAGGAAGGTGACCTTCCCGAGATCCTACAAAAAATAGCCTGAAAAAAAGCAGTAAAAGACATGTTGAGACCACAGGCAAGAGAGAATAATTACAGAAAATCAAAGATTAACACCAGTCAAAATAAATATTTACAACACTGAATTTCTGTGCTTTAAACTGGAACCTTCTTATAAAGATGTACTGTACAACAACCATTGAAAAGGTAGGCAAGTGTTTAGAAAAAGCTGTTAAGAATCATTTTTTTAAAAAAAATCATCCTACAGTTAAATTAGGCAATATCTACAGTAACTGAAACAAATTTCTATTGTTTCACAAAATTCTAAAAGCTAGCACTGAAAACATTCCAGCTTAGGGAAGAATAGTTTTCAATGCCAACCAGAAGAGATTGCCAGGTCCCTAAAATGATGTCACTCAACCACATGCTCAAAAAACAAACAAACACAATTTTATTACCAACTGTTCTATATTGACTGCTTCACCAAATGATCATATTTCTTGTCAACAGAGGCATTGCAAATTCATTCAATGGATAGGAAGAATATTAAAATGCCTGAATAAATCTATTTAAAACTTTTGCTAGTTACCTCCACAATCAGTGCTCAAAGAAAAGGTTCTACACAGTAACCTAAGCTTTTTGATTGCAGCTTCATAGCTGTAACAAGTTTTTTAGGGTTTTTCCAAGTACAAAGTTTTAAAATACTGATTTTAAAAGGTCAGTAAGTTTTAGATAAATACATTTGAAAACAAAAACATGCTAGAATTAGTCTATCAAGTAAAATGGAATGTAATGCAAACGATCAGAAGGCCTGAGGACTCACCACACAATCAAAATTCATTTGACTTTATAATTATGCTCTGCATACACTCAGGAATGCTTTGGGGAAACAAGGCAGCATTAAGGGTGTATGTACAGACACACACAGACGTTTATTTAGATCTGTGGTTTTATTGTGGCTATTCATGATAGGTTCAATTAAAAAAAGTATTTTTGCCTCTCTCACAATAGATCAGCACAACAGTAACGTGTAAAAAGACTTATGAACATTTGTCAAACTGAAAGAGATAAGCACTACCTTGATGATGCTAGAATTGAAGCATTAAGTCCACCAAAGCAAGAAAAGGCTACAGCAATGGGAATTGTCCAGCTGAACATACCAAATACCTTGTCAGCAAATGTCTGATGAAAGGGAAAAGAAAAGGAAACATGAAAACATCTGCAAAAAAGAATATGTAAAACAGTGACATCAGAGCTTTTCTAATACACTTGTATGCAAAAATAGTAACATAGTAAGGACAGTACATAATGCAGCACAAGGAATCACACAGCTGTCTTATTTATTTATGGACTCTAAATAAGCACAAACTTCTTTAGCCAAGCATCTGAAGTCATATTTTCTGCTCATAAAGGAAAATAAAACGTTTTGAGAATTTTCTTCCCAATCCTAATATATTTTATTATCTAACTGACCTACAGAACACAAGTGAACATTCTCTGGATTACTAAAAATATTACCAAACAGTGAAGTGCCATTGCAGTGAATAACCACTGCCAACATCACAGCTACTGTTCACAGATTCTATTCTAGGAATCTACTTTAATTTCCTTTTTTTGCAGTTTCCTAAGCAATATCTTTTCCTTTAGCTCCACTGGCAGGGCCTCTGGACTCCACTCTCACAACCTGGCAAATAACAGAGCAAGTGATCTTATCACTTGCTCCATACTTGATGTTGCTAGACAATAGTGCAAGAAACTGTGGTGACTGTCCATGGTAGAGCTCTGAAACCAAGAAGTCAGGAGCATCAAAGTTTCATATCAGGTGGTAAGAGCCACTGATTGCCAGCAATCTTGGCTCTAAAACAAAAATGGGTAATAATTTGCAATATACTGTCCTGGTCTATTCTGCTCAACTTCCTGGATGGAGAAAAAAGGCAGAGAGACTTAAAGTATCAGATAACACACCTGAAACATGAAGAAATTTAATTCACACAGACTGACAGGTATGCCACCTCCCATCTTGGCCTGAGCACTGTACATATCTGGACACCAGCATGGAGTTAGGCAGAAATGCCCTCAGGTTGTGTTCAGAGGATGTGGGTGGAAGCCTTCCTACCCATCCCATGTCTACCTACACATAACAAAATCACTTCCATCTTTTTTTTTACAGAAGCAAACTAACAGTCATAGTAGCAAAAGAATCATATCCACATTAGACAGCATTAAGTCACTATTTAAGGAAACAGAAAGGTACATATTCATGTATAAGTAATATTCAAACAAAGGTTTGAACATTTCACATCTTAGAAGCAGCAGTAATCTAAATCTTTTATGAACTTTTCTCTAAATCGCTTTCTTATGTCTCTCTTGCTTTATAAATTTCAAGATCCTCAGACATAAAAAGCATAGATAGTAATTCAGCTTTCTGTAGGTCTGTCTATTATAAAAATTTTCTTCAGTTTTAAGTATTTTAATATTTGTAAACACCTTGCCCTTGATCTCCCCCTCAACGCACTGGTCTTAATCATAACATTTATAAGCTAAGAAGCTCAATCAAAGGTGATAAACACTCAAAACTGGCCTTTATCTGTATCATATTAAGTTATCTCTATTTAACAGTGGTCAAATTTTGATGTAGTTACTCCACGAATCAGATCATCAATAGCAGTGCATTACAATCTGTTTTCTTAATGCTTTTGTAGGTCAAAAAAGCCTAAAAGACTTAATATAGTTGGTTTGGTGTTTTTTTTTTTTTTTTTGTTACATCAGTATTTCATTTTCATGAGACAAAACCCTATAAATAATGTCAATCTTTAGGCCACAAGATGCTGAGAAATTCACTGGCATAAACCAAGGCTTGGGGAGCTGTAGTTTCCTGTTCTTTGTCTGCACTGAAAAAATGCTTTGTCCAGCACATTATCCAGATTATGGAGCAGAATCCAATTCTGCTGTGCTCCCTCATTAACACTAAAAAGCAGAATATATTCCATCCTTTTGTGCAATTTAGTTGAGCCTCAAAGGCAGACAGGATTTCCTGCTGCTAAAGGACAATGCAAAGCCACATAATCACAAGGGAACTTTGCCTAAAGGCTCAGAGTCAATGCATCAACTGTGTCACCCTGGTTCTCAGAAAGGCACCTCTCTTCCTGAGCTATTTTAGTTTATCCATCTTAGCACAGCTTCCCTCAAAATGGAGCTTCAACATGGGTGGAAAAATGCATACAGATTCCTAGAGATATTATAAAAAATAACATGAGAAAAGTATAAAATAACTAGTCCATGTACATACCTACTTCATGCTGAAATCAGAACATCAATTTAGCAAAAGGCCATGCCATTAGAAATGTGTTCTGTATACCATGGATTACATTTCCAGCCAACTGAAACTGCAACTAATAATTTACATTATTGTATATAAAAGATTTCTGCTGCTCAAGACTAAATAATCCCTAAAACCTGAAGTGCTTCTCTCAGGTCCTTACTGCATCTAAATGCAGCTCAGAGAAACACAGTCCCCTGAAGCAGAATGTAATTTATTATGATCCACTCAATGAATTAAGATAACTCCTCCAGAACAAGAATGAGGACAAGATGAAAATTCCAATAAGCAACTGTTGTAATATTTTAAAGGAATATTTAAACCTAAACTTCTGATTTCTAAAGCCAAACAATAAGTGAAATTACCAGACACAAAACTCCTGGAGGATATTTTGTTTTAATATATAAAGTTAAGATACAGAACAAGATGTTAGAGAATTAAGATGTTTAGTAAAATTGCCTAAGGGATAAGCATTTAGATAAGTAATATTAACTGCTGAAGCTAAAGAAGAAAGAAAAAACCTATTAATGCAGTCTTATGCTGAAGGATGCAAATTAGCTAATATACCATTTGGAGAAATATCTTCCCCCCAAAGATGTTCTTTGCAAACATTTTCTATTTTCTTTTGAAACATCTGGTAATGAGCCAGTGTGAATGACAGGTGCAGGACTAACTCACAGGCTATTTCCATACTGTAATGTGTATCTAATTGTTCTAGGAGATGCTAATACTGTTCCACATGTGTTGGAAAACAACAATCATTCATATGAACAGTAAGAACCACAAACTATAAACAGACCAAAATGCTACAGATTCAATGTGTTCTGGATGCAGGCTGTGTTCTACACCAACTGTTGATCCAGCTCAAAGCCTAAATAAGTGATTTCCCCAGAGCTGTACAAGTCAGACTCTTCAAAAAAGAGAGTAATGTAGTGACAATCTCTACCAAACACTGTCACTTCCAATGCACTTTATAATGCTGTAGTTGGGATTCCTGACAGAGCAAAGGGTGGAGAAACTTCAAGAGCTAAACTTGAGGTGAGGCAATACAAATGACTATTTTAATTGAGAATCATCTAAAAAAAGTTCAGCTTGGTTTGCCAAGTAGATCTGCCTGCAAAATGATCTTTCAGCAAAACAAAGTTGAAAGGTACCTGAAGTTTGCCTAATCTATGTATTGAGATTAATCAGCTTAACACGAACATGAAGACCCACCTGCTTTAGGCAGGCATTTTGTGACAGTTTCACCTTCATTTATAACAAAAATCAGCCAAGTTCATTACTACTACTCAGACACTTGATTTATTGAAGGATTTATAAATCCTTCAATACCCTCCTTCCAACAGATGCCAAGTTTAAAATGTCTTCTTTAAAGCTCAGCTATAGTCTCTTGTGAACAAAGGCAAACCAAAAGATCTCCACAGCATTTCTTGCTAAAAGAGTTACTGAAGTCTAAGTAAATGCAGCCACAAGAAACATTCACTGCATGCATATCAGAGGATTATTTTGCATAAGAAGGCAGGGTAGAGAAAAGTACAACATGAAATCAAGCTATCAAGCACACACACTGAGTGCACTGCACCAAGAAGGGAAAGGGGAAGGGAATAGTAGAAGAGTTAGTGGTTGCTTTCTGCTAAAACCACAACTGTACAATCATGGATCCTCCACAAATGAGCCAGACCTGGGCTCTGAGCTGAGCTCCTCGCCAATTCTACTTTAACTACCACTACTTCTGGGAGATGTGAAGTGCATTTATAAAAACAAACGAGCTGGCAATGGAGGAAAGAATAGAGCATTCACAAAGGTATGTGGAGGATGACAGAGGAGCCTACCTGGAGGCAGCTATAAGCAGAAACATTTAGTCCACCATAACAGGAGAAAGCCACCACTATGGGGATGGATATCATCTCAGGATTCTTCTGAGAAAGTCTAAAGAGCAAGAAGGATTAAGAGATTAAATTGTCATCTCTGCTATAGTCTGACAAATCCTGTAGTCCAGATTTGAATTATAACTGCTTCTAACAGCTTGGAAACAGAGAATTCAGAGAAGTGCTGATGTAACACTTGCAATTACAGATACAGTTCTTTTATGCCCTCCCATCCATTGAGTATGTAAGGTATACATAGATACACGCACACTGTAGGACATGCACCTGGAACTGTTCCCTTTAGTTTTGGGGTTTTTTTCAAACCAACATCAGGTATTAATGAAGGAAAAGGCTCTCCAGCCATGCACTTCTCAGCTGAACTGCGCTTATTCAATCATGACTAAAATGTTACATTGCTCCCAGAAGAATGGTTAAAAACTGAATTACAGCTTTGTTTCAAGGCATGAATGACTGAATAAACTACATTTTATTTTTGTCTTGAGTTAGTTTGATCTCATGATCATCAGCTGGTAAGTTGTGAATGGTTTGCAAGAACACTTTTTTGTCCTTTTAAAGGTCCAAACAACAGTTCTATACAAACAGGTTGAACTAAAAGCAGCAGAAATTCCAGCATCAAGAGCTGCCACAGCAAAATACACAGGATGCTGCCTCACACTCAGTAATTCAGGCACACAGATGAGTAGCAAGACCCACATTCACATTACAAAGCACAAGATGAGAACTGTTTCACCACACTTGGCTGCACATTAGAAGTGTACTTAGAGGCACACAAGAAATGTCAGACTACACTGAGAGCATATGGAGCCACAAGCACATGTGAGGCTGGCAAAGCACCACACAGTATTGATTGGAGGGACAAATGGAGAAAGGCAAAGAGAATGTAGCCTAACATGAGTAAGAAACTTATATAAAAAAATATCCAAGGATTATGAGGTGTTTCTATTTGGAAAGTTTAAAAGGCATCTACAGAGCCTCTTCATGTAACTCATTTCAAGATCCTATTGCCAAGGAGCTTTTCCAAACCAATTTCTATTAACATTCTTACATGAAAATCATACAGAGCAGTAAGGGGACATATATGAATACACACACACACACACACACATATATATATCTGTGAGCCATCTGACTGGTATTTTGGAAACACAATTAATTCTGCTTTGACATTTCTCTTGAGGTGAAGTATAAATACATTCACACACTTCAGGACAATCTGACAGTCAGAACTACAGTATGTTTTTTTAATTTTGAGCTTTGGAGGACACTAAGGTGCTATTGCCTACCAGAAACAAACTCTTGATTTACGGCAATCTGGAAGCTGCACATGCAAAAAAAAAACACCAGAGCAGAAGAAGTTTTCTGCCACTGCCATAGATTACATTGTCAGGATACTGTATGACATCTCTCCTCACTGACCAAATTAGATTTAATATCACATATATTAAAAGAAACGAAAGAGTGCCCATCAACCAAACCCATAAAATGGTAAAGGTGCAAAAGAAAACAATTTAAATGTGTCTTTTGTAATTCTTGTTTCAATTACCATGCTGTTGATCAATTCTACTCAAACAGATATAATTCTCTTGTTGTATTATTGGCAACACCTTTACTGGGAGAAAAAGGTACCAGAGTGCAGTAAGAAGTCCAGCATAAAATTCCCACTTCATGTTTAGGTCACTGAATACAATCTTATGGCAAGAGAACCAGCACTACTCTGCTGCATTAATACACTGCATTCCTATTTGCATGTAAGATGTCTCTTCTGTACAGCCCACATTAAAATTTCCAATGTCAGCTCCAACAGTAAAATAGCTTCATTTACATTTTCATGGAGGTGCTGAAGATATTTGATCTAAACCTGCTCAGGTGTTTATCCTCTTCTTAGCATCTCTCATAGCTAGCTGTAGAACAAGGGTTCAGTGTTTCCCAAGTCTCTCACTCATCTCATACTGAAAATATAAGATAGCATTCTCAAGTTCAGCTCAGCTTCTCAGCTGGGGCTCCAAAGCCAGAGAACTTCCACGTAGCTGCCATCAGGAGTGTTGCATTGGCAGTGAATTACAGCTAGCTCCAAGAAAGAGGGCAAATAACTTACTGAACAACTCTCCCTCTAAAAGCAACTGCCTGCCCCTAATGAAGAGTTCTTCAGTTTTAAGGTATGGAATGTGCTCCTCTTCATCCAAGGAAACCTTACTGGGAAGTGCCCATGCAAGCAAAGAAGAGGAACATGACACTGATGGCTAAGGACAAGCAGATTTTCTTTTTCAGAAAAGAAGCCAGTGAAGCCAATGAAGGAAGAGAAGTAATACCCAAAAGGTCAAAGAAGAACTTTAAAATTTCTGTCTGAAATCAGTTACAAAAAAAAATACTCAACATTTATTAAACTACTCCAAAGAAGAATAAAACAGCTAAAACACACAGCCTCCCACATTCCAGTTCATTGAGGGAGCATGGCAAAGCAAAGCAAGCCTGCTCCAGAATATGAGAGCACCAGGGTGAACTGATGGACCTGCACTGGACTCACAGGATGACACTCAAAGATGCAACTGAAGTCATCCTCTTTATCCCCAGTTTGCTGACAAAGCTGTACAGCTCCAAGAAAGATGACAGCTGACTATGCAGGACAACCAACTGTTTGCTTCAACCAGTTTTAGCTCTTCCAAGTAAAAGAAGTAAGCTGCCAAATACCACCTATTGTAGGAACTCAATCAAGACCCACAGACATGACCAAACACAGGAAGCAGGTACCAAGCTGTGCACTGGCAGCCAGTATGCTTCCTGTCAGGAGACAGAACAGCCCAGAAAGTGCTTGTGGAGCCAGCTGCCACTTTCACAGACAAAAAACACAACAGTAGTCTCAAACAACATAAAAAAGGTTGTTCAGTAACAGTGAAAGATGAGGTAAAATGTCGGCTCTTCTTTATTTGTGTTTGTGCAGCAGAGTATTTTTCATCTGCATAAAACTTAATAGCAAAGGTTGTGATGGTTTCCATAAGGAGGTAAAACAGAAGTCAACTGTAAACTCTGACAGGAATCATTGAAAAAGTAAGTGATTTGACATGACCAGCAACTATCTGAAGAGCATTTGCAGAGCTTTTAAGCTGGCTGTTGCTGTATCACTTAAATTTCTTCAACAAAAAAGCTTTAAAAGTCAGTTTGTTAGCCCCAACACTGGGACTATACCACATGAAGCCAATTGTGTTGTAAAAGGAGGACATTTTATCATTTCTTTTCCCATATAATCCCTTGGTATGATTTCTTTTGTCTCACAGCCACCAAGAAAAACAGCACACAATGTGCTCTGGAAAGATCCATTCTTACTTCTTTTACTCAGAACTTTTAGTCCATTCAGAAACCGGAAATAGCTTCACTCCATCCCTTTCCAGCTCAAAGCCTCTTCACTGAAAAGGAGAAAGCCACTTCACTTATTCCCAAAACAGCAACAAGGAGGCTGAAATGTAACTGCTGCTTGATTAGACCAGAGACTCTAAAATGAAGAACTATTACTACCAAGTTTCTATAAAAATTCATCGATGTATTTTTCAACCTATACCAACTTCCACCAACTACATGAAGGGCAATAAGAAATCTGTATCTTGTATCACATGTAGAATATCCAAGCAGATGAAAGTGCCTCATTTTCATCAGATTTTTTTGAATACCTTAATTCTCACCTCCTTTCTTCATTCATCCACCGAATACAATGCTCTAAGTCTTCTTAAAAGATTCCACTGAGGATAAAACTCTCTTCTACCACCCAGAGAATCTGTTTTTTGCTCATACCCTTACAATGATTTTTTTAAGCAGCTCAAACACTCACTTGTAACACTTGGTCAACTTACCACTGCCACAGCATCACTAGAGAGGACAGAGTGAGCATCCAGCACGGTATAGTAAGCTATATTGGTCATAATATAGATAATAGTCACAATTGGCATAGACACTGCAATAGCCAGAGGCAAATTCCTGTAAGACAAAAAAAATACCAAAACTCCAAAACCCACAACTGCAGAAAAAGAAAAATTACATTAGTAACAGATTAAAGTTACCTATTTGTATCATTTACAATACAGAGAAAAGTAATGAAGCCAGCATAAAGATTTCAAAAAAGGTATCTCTGGAATCAGAGTTTGTTTTCTTTTTTAACTAGAAATTCTCATATAGAAGGCTGGAAAAACCCCCAGATATTTATAGTAACTTAGAACCTAAATTATGTGTAAAAAGGGATTCTCTCCAACTCCTCTTCAAACACTCTAACTTCAAGGTTTCCACATCTGTAGTAACAACCTTCAAACCTGCATGCTTTAAATGATTTCCTAATGTCCATGTTAATTACCACATTTAGAACCCAAAGAGGCAGAGCTCTGAGGTACTGCACTCCTTCTCCCTGGGGAATGGGGCTGTCCTTTCAGCACTTACTTCTGGAACTGATGCAGGGAGATTTATTAAAGCAAACCCCTATGCTTCATGTCTGCACTCACCACTGCAGAGAACAAACTGACCGGGCTGCACAGCAGAGATGCAGATCTAAAATTGCTGAACAGCTATGAGCCCCAGCATGTGGTGTATCCTACTAGCAAGTACAGGTCTAGAAAGCTATAGAAAAACAAGTGAAGAGTAATAGGAAACTGCTAACCTTTAGATGTGAGCAGGTCGGAGTTAGCTGTGAGATAAACTCACAGCCCTGAGTGTGCAGCTCCACAGAAAAAAAAATTTTAATGTTAGGTTTTGGCTTTTCTCAGTCTCATTCTTCCCTCAAACCTCACAGGAATATTCAAATGTTTCAAAAGGGGAAGCAGAATTGAGAGTGTTACTCTCACATTTGCCCAGTTTGAAATCAAACACAGCAGGGTGACATTGATGTGCATTTGCCATGAACATTGTTTTCAATAACAACAACCAAAAAACCTCCAAAAAACAAAAGCCCAAAGCATAAAAATTATCAGTTTGACTGAAACTTTTCAAAGTTTCCTCAAAAACTTCCTGAGGCCCAGAAGTCCAGCTGTTTCTGTCTGCTGCCATGGAAGCAGAAAAACAAACATACCCCACATCCTCCATATAAATCAGTAAATTAGTAACTGGGAGTTCTGACTCTTCTTTCAGGTTGCACACCCATAGTAAGCGACCCGTGAATCCCAGCACAGAGAAGAAAAAGAATCAGAAAACTGAATTTAATTCAGAAATATTACACAATGTAACAAAAATCTGAAATAGCATTTTAAGGACTTTGCATCATCCAAGATTAACGCCAAGGGACGATGTCAAACGTAAATTGTGGATTGCAACTTTTGGGTGGACAAGCATGAAGGCACTACCAATCAAGTGAACAGGAAAAATATGTAATTCTTGTAGCAATTTTGTAGAAGTCTGGAAATTATTCCCAAGAACTGTCAATGCAGAAAGCTGAAATCTGAAGTTCACTTTACCAGCTACCATTCTACCAAGAATGAAGCTTGTATGAGGCACTGATGCCTATCTAGAGCAGATGATGATGAAGAAATTTGCATCAGCTAAATATCCTGTGAGAAAAATTGTTTTTCAAAACAATGCATCTAAAGAAGAGCTATCAAACTGAATACTAACTTTAAAAAGAAAAGGCATTGCAACAATACTCAAAAAATAAGCTTTTCAGCAGAAAAAAACCCCATGATTTGAAGGACCAAATGACTTATGAAAATACAAAATGTGTATCTTCTGAATATGTGTATCAAATCTTTGCAAGAGGATTTAAAGAAACAAACTGTCAATCTGGAATTCAATCTAACTAAAAGTAGCTAGGTTTTCTTTAAAGTACTTATCCACTGTTTTAATAGACAGCTTTCCTAGTTAGATAAATGCCCAGCATAAAACTAAACATCCAGCACAGAAGGGAATAAACTGCAAAAGTCAAAATCAGTCAGGAGAACTAAAAAAAACCATGTCATTCTTCTTTATCATCCAGCTACAGCAATCTGAGCTGTTGCTTACAACAGGATGCAAAAATTATCAAAGGGGATTCTATTCTAACATAAAAGTGTCTGCTTACAAACTCACAACTGGGCAATATTAGCCAGTCATACTTTTAGAGCATAAATTATTGGAAAATATCCATATTCTTAAATATGAAATCAGAATGTTTGCACAGGTAAACACAGACAACATTTAGGTACCACTGCAACAATGACACCTATTATAATAAATTGCAACAACATCTTGAACTGAAAGCTTATCTAGCACTGAATCCTGCAATCATCTACACTCAACTGTTCTTGTGTTTTAATTTCTTTTTCACTTTCAATGAAATTTAGTAAATCTTTGCTGGTGGCCATCCACAGCCTCACCAGTAGAGCAGTTCTACTCATTTCTGCATAAGCTTAGAATTTATTAGTGAATAACAGCCACAAACCCAGCAACCCAGGAACCATTCACATTTAGAAAGCTCAAACCATTTACCTTTCTGGGTTTTTGATTTCTTCTGTTACATAATTGAGTGTATCCCAACCAGAGTAAGAAAACAAGGCAGAATATAATGCAAGGGAGATTTCTCCAATATCAGTAGAGGATCCCTCAAAAGAGTTCTTAAAATGCCATGTGTGTCCTGTGTAGAAAAGATGCAGTGAAGGACAGGATCACAAAATACAGTAAGTAGTATTTTTTCCATGCGCCACAAAATTAGAAAAACACCTCAGAAACCCCAATTCCTTCACATCTGCTTATTAAGAACTTTTTTCCAATTCTACTCCATGTTTTAGCCATGAGAATAAGCATGGCATTTAAAACTACTATTAATTATTCTGTTTGTATGGTACTGTTCTACAATCAAGCACTTGGTTTGTCCACAGTAGCACAAGAAGTTCAGGAACATTAAATTCAGACTAAGTTATAAACAATTGGCAATGATAGTACTCAGGTTAAGTGTGGGGGTTTATAATATATATATATTTAGAAAATAACCCACTCTATTATTTTATATCTTTTGAAATTTTCAAACATTTAGCTTATGCAGCAAACAAAGATTACAAGGGATTTAGATAACTATGACAAGAGAATCCCACACAAATACCCACAGAGATATTTAAGGTTTTGCTACTAATAATAGAAAACTGAGAAAAATTAACAGAGTATAAAGTATTCCTGTTAAGATAAAATGTTCCCAAGCTAAAAGTGTAGGTGTGTTTTTTGGACCAGTATTTGTGAAAACTTGTGCCATCTTTTGACTGTAAGCAAGTCAATACAAGTTCATCAATCACAGTTTAATATTCAGACTCTATATAAACACACACAAAACCAACAAAAACAGAAAGGCAAGTTATGTGCAAAAATGCCCACTCTATTATTTTATATCTTTTGAAATTTTCAAACATTTAGCTTATGCAGCAAACAAAGATTACAAGGGATTTAGATAACTATGACAAGAGAATCCCACACAAATACCCACAGAGATATTTAAGGTTTTGCTACTAATAATAGAAAACTGAGAAAAATTAACAGAGTATAAAGTATTCCTGTTAAGATAAAATGTTCCCAAGCTAAAAGTGTAGATGTGCTTTTTGGACCAGTATTTGTGAAAACTTGTGCCATCTTTTGACTGTAAGCAAGTCAATACAAGTTCATCAATCACAGTTTAATATTCAGACTCTATATAAACACACACAAAACCACCAAAAACAGAAAGGCAAGTTACTGTGCAACTCCAAAACTGCCCTATACTATGCATCCTGAAGTGTTTAGACTCCTTTAAAACTGTAATTTGAAGCCTCTAAAATATCTTTACTTATTTCTCTTTTCTACTTTTTATCGCAATCAGACATTGCTACTCTCTTGGCACAAACAGAGGTGGACTAACTGCTGAGGTAGGAACAGAAAGTGGAGACCATGTCAGGGAAATTAGATGTGAACAAGCTTGGTATCTATGAAACAAGGGATGGGCAGATGTGCCAAGGATTAAACCTGGTGCTTGCATATGCATATTCTTGATTGGGTCACAGTAATTATCTTCCTATGAACTTTCAACAATAACCATTTAGAGCAAAGGACATAAATTGTCAGATTGCCAGGGAAAGACAGCCCTTCATGGCAGCTTTGAAAGCAGGATAATTTTCTTACGCTAACACACCAACAAATTCTTCCCAAAGGAAGGGCTAAGAACAAAGCTAAGTTCAGAATTTCTCTTAACTTGAAGGCACAATGCCCAACACATACACTTTCTAATTCTCTATAACAGAACTCGGGCTTTGAGCAAAAACACAGGTGTAGCTTCACAAATCTACCTACATATTCTTAGCACATTTGTGCCTCAAGTTCAGGCACACTTTCAGGCTGCAGACTCATTTTGTAAAAAAAATATTCAACTGATCTCACTGTAGAGACATTCTTTAGAGAAATTTGTAATTTTCACCACTCCCACTGTACTTTGCTGTGTCTGTGTATTGCTGTTTTCACTCCCTTTTTAATTCTGTACTGCAGGCTGTAAATAACACAGCATTGCTGAGCAGTCAATTATCTTCTTTTGCCAAGTTCAAAGTCAACTGAGATAAGATGGATATCCCATGAAGCAGTATCATGATAATACCTAACATTGGTATTACTGGTATTTTCAAGGTGGCTGTATTATACTTTTTTTACTGAGGCATTTCATAAAACACACAGAGGAAGTTTACAGTCCTTAGATCACTCAGTTTAATTGATAAGCACAAACCTTTGCTACAATTTTACAAGCTTACCCTGGCAGATTTGAACAAGTCCAGTGATGATGATGGCAATAAGAGCAGCAACTTTAGCATAAGTAAATACATCCTGCACACGTGTGCCCCACTTAACATAGGCACAATTTATAAATGTCAAAAGACCTAGGGAAGGAAGAAAACAGAAAAATTAAAACATTATTTGAACAATGCTCAGTTTAACTCACTTTTCAAAGCTTTTAATTGTCATCCAAATATGCACTTACTTGTTATAATAATACTTAGGTTAAACTAAGCCAAATACACAGGTACTGAAAACACACTGATTCCAACAAAGCAGCAGGAAACAGATGTTTTAAACACTGTTTCAACAGACAGGAGGAAATACCTTCCTGTTCTCTGATTACATGCTCATTTTCCTAATGTTACCCCTCATTGGCTGTACTCTGCAACCACCCTGAAACTAAAGAAACTGCTACATGAAATAATTCATTTCAATGTACCAATATTCTTCTAATAAATTAAATATTACCTAGAAATTCCCTTGGGCAGACATATTAAAAGAGTGTTTGAAAAGGTTTCTTTATGCTTCATTGTTAGGTTGAGGATGAGATCAACATCCATGGAGTAGCTGCAATGCCAAGTATGGTTACAGGTGATTCAACACTTTCCAGTTCTACTGAACTGTATTATGAAGAGAGAACATATCAATTTTACAAGGGCATGTACTGAGAGGACAAGGGGTAATGGCTTTAACCAGAAAGAAGGTAGATTAGATTGGATTAGATGAGGTGTAATCAGGAAATTCTTCCATGTGAGGGTCATGAAGCACGGGCACAGGTTGCCCAGAGAGGTTGGGGTGCCCCATTCCTGGCAGTGTCCAAGGCCAGGTTAGATGGGGCTTGGAGCAGCCTGTGAGAGTGGGAGGTGTCCTTGCCCATGGCAGGGAGTTGGCACGAGATGATCCTCAAGGTCCCTTCCAACTTAACCATTCTGTGGTTCTAAAGAGCATGTCCCTTACAGCTAATACTACAGCAGTCTGCATTTTTACAAACTGGTAGGAAGTAAGGAGTATTCTGAATGCCTTTAGTCCTCTATCCCAAAATAAATTAGTCAGACCTATTTCACAAGATGGCAATGAAACTTGAAATGAGACTTTCAGATCTCACAAATGTCTTGTATTTGCTGACGAAACTTACTCACATGCTCAACTTCCCCAAGACAGTTCTCATGACTCTCAACATTTTGCTTATGCATTCATTACCCTTCTCTGGAGTGGAGAGCCAGACAACCTTTGCCTGAATTCAAGGCAAGAGCTGTATACTGAATAGGATTCAGTATCTTCAGTAGTCTTTATTTAACAAAATTCTAATTTGGTACATATTTTTCTTAGCTAAATTATCACTATATAATTGAAACTTCTGAATTGGAAACAGTATTTCTCCCAAATCTCAGTTTTCCCTCTAGCTAGTGAAAAAGTGTTTATATACTACTGTACTTTTTATCTCCATAGAATTTTCTAGTACTGCATATTTTAAATATGCAAATAAATAAAAATTAAACTTGATTGTTTCAGGAATAAGGTAGCAGTAAATAAAAATTATATAAAAAGATGTGATATATTATTTCCTTTGCCATAATCCAAGAATACTATGATAGTACTGAAATAAAAATGACCTTAGCACAGCTACCAAATTCAAAAGAGTAACTTTTAGAAGCTAACAAAATAAAGGAAATGATTGAGTAAGTATGGCACTCTTATGTTACACAGTCTGGACAAGCTGCATGAGGCTCAGCTGAGCATGGCAAGAAGAGGGGGGGAAAAAAACCCAGTCATATCAAATTTCAAAAGTCAGGACTGCTGCAGCTTCCAAAGAGCCTTCAGGAAAAAAAAAAACAACTCTGCTCAGACTCTGCGCTTCAGTATTAGTGATTGGAGTATTTGCTCACTGGATTTATTTCTGCTGTATTTTTTAAAGCAACTTTAATTGGGATTAATTATTATTAGTGAGTTAGGGCTTGGTCTCTGCTTCAGATGAAATGATACTCTCATACCTTATAAGGGAAAAAAAAGAGAAAAATTATCAATATTCTGAATAAGCCAAATCTCTCTTTGTTTTACTAAAAATACTGTTTTCTTTAACTTAATTATTGTTTAGCCACTTAAGTTTCTGAGAACTGTCAAGTTTAGCTCTGTAGCACCAGGTGACACCCCACTGCCAAAATGATTGTCAAAGTAACGCTGCATAACACGAAGACTGTTCTCACACTAGCTCTAGTATTGGTATTATTAAAATTAAAAAAACCCAGCCAACAAAACTAAACCTCACAACAAACCCACCCAGTCTCACATACAATCTGTACCCAACCAATGTGCAGACTTCCACTCCCAGCAGCTTCATTATTAAAGGATTAATCATATCCAGAGCTAGGGATGTCACAAACAACATCAGCCGTGCCAAGACAGGGAGAAGTCCAAGCTTTAACAGCTAAATGAAGCTGTACAGCAGGGGTGAGTCTCAGCACTGACACTCAGAGCAGGGCAGAACAAGCATTTAAACCACAAAACAGACTGTTAAAGTAAATTGTTCCACCTGCCTGAGTGATTCTGCTGTCACATGTCTCCGCTAAAAAAAGAGGTGCTAAATCCTCTTCACCAGCAGCATAAGTAGAGGACATCACACTGTTTTTCTACACCTACTATATAATAATTTTAATTTAATCACTTTGTCTTAATTTATTGTTTTCTAACAAACTCCTTTTTATAAGGGCTAACCGTCCTCAGAGTGAGGGGATACCTTAAATGGAAGAGCAGATTCTCCTACAGTCTTGAATTTGTGCCAAGATACCTTGGGACAATACCTGTTTAAGGAATGTGAACATGACACCACAGGCCCTTCTTCATTTGGAAGAAGGAGGGAACAGAACTGATTGAACTGACAGATTTCCTGGAAGAAGTTTGTGATTATTTTTCCTCCTACCTTGTCCTCAAGGTATGAGGAAAAATATGTTAATGCTTCCACAACAGTAGAAAACATGTTAATGGGAAGGAGAAGCTGCAATCATAACCAGTTACAGAGGTCAAATATCCAAAGTACATGCTCTGTCATTTCCCTTTCCTTATCCTTTATAGACAACTTAATAAGGAACATTAGAGCTCTTCCAAAAGATGCCTCAAAAAGGAAACAACTAGAAGCAGCACGTGTCCTTGCAGCATATTGCTGGCAGTAAAAGAGTCCAAAAGTTCTGTGTTAGGTTTTTGATATAAAATCGTGTCAATAGAGGTGACAGGCTCCAGAGCACATGGCAATGGATCAGTACATCAAAAAGCACTGTTCTACAGACTTGCTGAAATAGTTTTGTCACTGCTTACTGGAAATGTAAAATATGTATATAAACACTTTTAATAGGAAACACCTAAAATTAAATAAGACACACAATTCAATCATAGAGTTTCATTCTTTTGATACAGAAGAACTGTCCTAGTTTGAAGTGTGTGGGCAGCTGTTCCTCTATACTGGCAAACAGAGCTGGCTATATGAATACAAATATTTCAATTTTATGTACATACAAAATTTCCACTTTTCAAAACAGCTTTACCACACATACTGCTGTACTGATCTTACAATTAATCCCAAGCATAACGAATCATCTTGAATGAATGATTTTTTTAAACCAGAGTAGTAACTGAAACATATAACCATTGAGAAATTATTGCAAACCAAATGACATCAGAATTTATGGCATAAGAGCCATTCTGCAGTAGCTCTTAAGACCACAGCAAGAGTATCCCAAGGTTTGATTTGAAATACCTCTTCCAAGGCAAAACAATTTCTACCCCCATTTTTGCCAGGTAAGTAAGCCTGGAAGAGTTCAACACCTTGTTCTGCTTCCAAATGAGAAAATGGCCATTCACTGACTGAACACCTGCAAGTTTCTCATGCTGGAATTGTTCTTTTCCCCATTATAACTCAAACCATTGCAGATCCAGTATGCACCAGCTCTGAGTGTGGGTAAGATATTTTAATAAAATGTATCGGGGTAGAAACTTACCATAGTAAATTTAACTCAAACCATTGCAGATCCAGTATGCACCAACTCTGAGTGTGGGTAAGATGTTTTAATAAAAGGTACCCTGGATAAAAACTTACCATAGTAAATTTCAATAAATACTTACATTCACAAGCAGCTGCTATGAGACGACAAGCCACATACGGAGGGTCACAAGAAGGGAAGAAAGGCTGAACTATGTAGTTAGCAAAGGTGATGGCAATGATTGCCTGACTAGTTGGTTCAACAATCAGCAGTGAGGTCCACAAACGAATAAAAGCAATGAAGCTCCCAAAAGACTCCAAGATATATGCATAGCTGGCTCCTGACTTTGTAATAGTGGTTCCAAGTTCAGCATAGCAGAGAGCTCCAAAGACTGAAAATATCCCTCCAACTGCCCAAATTATTAAAGACAATCCGTAAGATTTGCTGTAGATGAGAACTCCTTTGGGCGAGACAAAGATACCTGAACCAATCATGTTGCCTACTATAAGGCTTATCCCATTTATTAAAGATATTTCTTTCTTCAGTTGAAATGTATTTTCGTCTCCATTCTGTGTTCCACTTTCATCTGTCCTTTCTGATTTATTGACGGGGCTGTATTCAGCCAGTGAAATTTGTGATTTTGTACAATCTGTCCTTTCTGCCATTGTGGAAAGACTGTGAATTCTCCACGACTCCAAACCACAATCTAAAACAAAATATAGACAGCTGAAATCATTATTTTATTTTTTTTTATCCCAGGACTTTCTTGCAAAATCTTCTTTCCACCTTTTTACCCTATGATTTACAAATATAAATTAAGATATTTCCTTTTGTTGCTTCGTGTTTGGTTCTTTTTACACAAAGTCAAATTCATGCACAGTTAAACAGCAGAACCAACCCAGACAAACCAAGAGACAAATTCCTATATAACTTAGAATTAAAGAGGAACTGCTACCATCAGGAAAACAAACTAACAAAACTGTGGGAAGGACAGAATTAAAGGACTCCTATCTTGAGAAGACCAGAAGAAAGACCAGAAAGAAGGACAGTAAGATGTTATAGATAAGGAAGTACCACAAGACCAAGATGGAAGTTCTAGACATGAACACAGATGTACAGCAACACTAAAAATACCAATGCAAGTACTGTGCCTACACAGGTAATTTATGAGTGATCTAGTAATGTTATCAACTGCTGAGGGCCACAGGCAGAGGTGCTCACTACACAGTTTTACACAAGTTTAAGATCACTAGTTTATTCGTAGCATTAAAAAAAACAGGCCCTACATACTACCAGAATTATTTTCATAACTATTCATTTGCCCTGCTCCTGATTAAAACTTTAGTATACACTTCAACTATTTGCTATAGAATAGAAAAAAAATTGAAAATCTGGGTCAATTAGAATAAAGCAGATAATCTAGTGTGGGGTGGATTTTGTGCTTTTTTGGGGATAACACTAATTTTACAAATTAGTGGTTTTTTCTAACTGCAACAATAACCTTGTCAGCTGAGACAACAAAAAAACTGAATATAGGAATTTTGAAAGGTCAACCAAACTACCTGTGCATCTAGTAACATATGAACATACAAGCTGACATCCAGCTACCATTTGAAAACATGCCATGTTCATTTTCAGCCCTTCTGGCAAAAGGACAGAACTGCATCAATACGTTAATAACTGATCACTGATGTAAAACTCCGTTTTGGTGGTAACTACACAGCTTTAGGATTTCTTGCTCACATATCCTAATCATCATTTCTGTTTCCTCCTGAACACCTTCCAAAGTACAAATTCATCAGAAGCAAACACTTCACTTGGAATACTCGGGCATTTTGATGATTTAAGTCAATTGAATAATTCAAATCCCATCAAACCTGGTGTGTTAAGTCAGAGCCAGTTTTGCACAAAGAGTAACCATCATTGATTTACCTCATGGTAAACCAGAGGTGCATTTAATTACCTGCAGCTACAGACTCAGTCACCTCAATCAGCAGCATGTGACTGCAGTTTTACACAGTTTTGTTACCTATGACCTTGACTGCTTCTTGTCCTACTCTCTCCACTAATTACCTGCAGCTACAGACTCAGTCACCGTTCAAATGCATCCATCTCAATCAGCAGCACGTGACTGCAGTTTTATACAGTTTTGTTACCTATGACCTTGACTGTTTCTTGTCCTACTCTCTCCATCCAGGAAAGAACAATCACAGTATCCCTCAACCTAGACTCTTTTGTCCCCCAGTTCTCCTTCTTCCCCTCCTGCTTTTGTTATTCCCAATTTTGGGAATCTGCCAAGAACTAGGATTTGCCCGAAGGTGTGTACAACAGCTCAATGAAGATTGGATACTTGACTCCCTTCCCTAGCCTTGTTTGTTTTATATGCCTTTTAAAGACTTCAGGGCAGGAATTGCTTGTTTGCCTGACTCAGGTGATACATTACACCACCTCGGAAAAAATCAAAACTGTTGGCAGGTTTTTTCTCTCAAGCACTTCACTTAACTTTAAGTGGAATCAGTATCTGCAGCTTTGACCAATTGGAAAAAACTTACCAAGAAAGAGGGAAAGCAGAGACTAGAGAAAACCGAAGCTATGTCAGAGAAAAAACGCATGTATCAAAATCCATTATTCTGTCCCAAGATCATTATTTCAGTGGAAACAGAAAAGAAGCTTGGAGGAAGAGAAACAGAGACAAATAGTATACATTTTCTAACATACAATAATCCTAATATACTGCAGCTAAAAATACTTTCAGAACAATCTCTAACACTCCCAAAGCCTGACCACAGGCTAATGCAGGGTTCTGCCTCCACACAAGCTAACCAACACGTGGATTTCCTCATCCTCACCCTTGTGCAACAGTGTCTTCAACTCTTTTTTTGCTGATCACTGCAGCCGTGAGGAATCTTTTTGCTGATATGTGTAGATTTTTTTTTTTTACTGAAATGACTCTGCTGTTGCTATAGAAAGCTATGATATGAAACCAGCACAGAGTGACCTGAAAGTAGGAGCACTTCACTGTTTCAGCAAGGATGCATCTTCTGGTGAGGCCTACCACACTGCAGACAGGTACAGGGGAGCTGATGAAGGTTAACATGCAATTAGCAGTGTACCAACACTGCATTACAGGGTGGCCCTCCTCTAAGGGGAGGGAAAGAGGAACCATCTGGCAAGATCCCCTTTCTCCCACTGAGCAGAACACTTGTCACTTGTTCGACCTGGGATGAACCTGCAAGTGATTTAATGACCAAGGTGAAGCAGCAAACTGCAAAAAGCTTACTGTGTTTGCTGTGCTTTTATACAGTACCTGCTCATTAGCAAAGATTTCTGGCGCTCTTGCTTCTGTCTTCCTTAGCTCTTGACTGCATAAAACAACTCTCATTGTAACACAGCTTACATTGGCTGTTCATATATCAGATGTCAGACTCCTATTTCTGAACACAATGACTGGTCCTATGAGCAATATTCAAGATTGTTCTATACAGGGAAACAGCATCAAACTCTTCAGGGAGTTATGCACCAACAGACCAAATTTCTGGCTGTAAGTCCAGAAATGCTTATTCATTGCAATGTATATATTTAGGCACCTCATAGTCTGAACATTTACATGGGAAAGGCTTAGAGTTTGTCTAGGATATCTTTTTTCTGGTGAGAGAAGAATCACTGCCCTACCATATATATGCTTAACAGACAGAAAGTCCGTGCAACAAAAACAATTCCCACTGTAAAGATCTGTTCAACCAAGTATTTTGTGCTTGCATATACAAACACACCATCTTTAGCACAATAAAAAAGAAATCCTACCAACAAACATTTGATCAAATAGAATTGGTTGTAACATCCATTAAAAAAAACCCACAAGATATGTTTTATCATGTAAAAAAGTATGAAAGAGAAGTTACTATCAGTTTTTTCACTGATAGTTTATCAGTAGGTAGTAATATTTTTGTATTTTTCATTATTTTCATATTTCTAAGGAATAAAACAGAAGTAAGCTCATAACAGGGACTTTGATCAGTCTTGATTTAGGCTGGGAGTGCACGAAGCTGCTGCAGTGAGAAGAACATCTGGTGAAATTTATACAATAAGGTAAAGACAGAAGGAAGAATCGTAGAGTTTGTTAACGTAATTCACCTTATTTTTCATGCTGGGGTAGAAAAGCGGAAACATCTTCACAGTGGGGGAAATAACGCCTAAAGACACACGCTACACCCATGTGTACTCTTTAGGTGGCACTTACAACCGCACCTGATCAGATTGCAGTCAATACCCTCCATTTAAAAACACACAGAACAACCAAAATCACTACTAAACATCAGCAAGAAAGGGTGCGCTGGCCTGAGGGTCTCGCTCAGCCCGCCCCAGCGCCCTGCCCCAGCTCGCCGGCAGAGCAGTGATGGTTACCGGCACCGAAGGCACCGAAGGCACACGTGGCTGCACAAAGCCACCCTCGAGTCGCCATAAGCGTGACCCCGGGGCTGCGGCCGCCGGCCTGACCCTCCCGCCGCAGGAGCGGGGCACGTCCAGAGGTGCCACTGCTACTCTCGGAGGCCGCTCCGCTCCGCACAAGCGGTGCTGAGCCTCTTTATCCTCATTAAATAAGCGAGGTTCACACAGCCCCGGGAAGGAAGTAGCTGCAGGCAGCCGCCTCAGACGGGGGCTGTCAGAGTCGGGGCGCCCTTTAAAGACAATGCAGAAGCACACACGGCATTTATCCGGCTACCACCGCACGCCTGCGGCAGCCCGGGTTCGCCAAAGCCGCCGCCGCCCCAGATGCTCCGCAGGCAGGCGCTGCCGCCGCAGCCCCTGCACTGAGGCCGCTCCCTGCCCGCCTCCCCTCAAGGTGAAGGGAACTGAAGGAGAGAGGGGAAGGAAGCCGAAACCCCACCCGGGCCGCGCCGGCCGGAACCGCGTTACCTCCGCTCCCGCGGAGCCGTCTCGGGAGCTGTGTCAGGATGCTCCCCGCCCGTTGCCACCCGACACGCGATGGCGGCCCCGCAACCCCGCCCCCCCACGCCGGCATCGCCGTCGCCGCCTTCCCGCCGCGCCGCCCCGGCACCGCCGCCTCCGTCACCGCCTCCGTCGCCTCCTCGCCCTTCCCCGGCAGAAATCCGCTACCTGCCGCGTGGTCGCCCCGAGGGGGAGGCCGGAGGGAGCCCACCAGCTCCGCGGGGGTTGCGCGGGACCCCCCGGCACCCGCTGGTGCGCCGGGAAGTGTTTGCCGGGCCGGAGCTCCCGCCCGCCCCGCGGAGTTCGCGTCGGCCCCTCCGCTACCGGTGGGTGAGGAGAGCCGCGATCGCCTCCCCCGCCGCTGCCGGAGCGGGGGACCAGCCTCCCCCTTCCCCGCGGGGGCAGGATGCAGAGGAGCCCTAGCGCTGACGGTACGGCACGGCGCCTTCGGCAGCCCGGGCCGGGGCCCTGCCCTCACCCCGCGCTCCCTGAGGGCCTGGGGCGCACGGAGCTCCCGAGGAGCTGCACAAAGTTACACCCACATGAGTTACACCCACATGAGTTACACCTCCTGAAAGACCCTCACGCTTGAGACTGAGGGGCCTGAGAGGGTGGAAACCCCAAAATCCGGTGGTATTTTGGGTTTCTACTGCATAGGTCTAAGGGTCAGTCATAGTGGATATGGAAATGAAAACAGAACGGTGCCGTTGGTGTGTTCCAGCCTCCGAGAGGGGCACAGCTACACCCAAAATTTGGTTTTGTTAAAATAGTAATGGATTTCCTAGAATCGTGATTAAAAGTGATCCATGGTACCTGATTATAATAGTAAGGAATTGGCCGTACAGGAGGTTTATCTGGGGTGTAATGAAAGCTTTCTTGTCTTCCACTAGCAGATTAATAGTTTTACCCTGTCTAAGCCAGTGAACCCCAGGCCACAGCCTCCTCTTAATGTTATTTTATGGCCTTTTTGCTGCTCCCTGTGAGGCAAAGGGATGGTTCAGTGCCTGGAAGGAAAACAGTGTTCAGGAGGCAGGGTAGTCTCACTCGAAATAATTTAATTACTCCTCCCTGCCCTGGTCCATGGTTATTATCTACCATCTGACAGATAAGTAAGATGTGAAGTTTTTCAAGAGGGTAAAAATCTTAGGGGCAAATAAAAATTATAAGGCTGTAAAAGAAGAGGGAAAGGCAAACTATGCACTGTAATACCCATAAATGCACTAGTAAATGCAATAATGAAGTCCAGTTTTATTGCCATGAGGCTTACATTTCTGATTTCCATTCTGCTTCCTCTCTCAAAGTTTGTGTGTTTTATCAAGGAGTTGTTTTCCTTTGTTGTCACAGAGACAATCAGGCTACCAAGCAACTGCTCATCTATATCTCCAGATATTCATTACACTGTGTTTGGATAAAAAATAATTAAGAAAGTTGGGGGTTTTTTTGTTAAAAGTTGGCTTTTTAAGTGCACACAACAATAATAACATTAGACTTCATTTCTAAACTATAAAGCATGATAGCAAAACAAACTCTCATTTGCAGGAGCCTGATCATCTCAGCTCCTTAATTATGTTTGTCTCAACTCTCTGTTTGGCTTTTGTCAAATACAAACTATTCTAAATCTATTACCTGCTGAAGCTACTGACAGTGTTGCAAAGCAGCAAACAAAACCAGTCTGCTGCCTTCTGGGAGCTTAACAGCCCTGATAGGTGACTTTGTTTTTAAGCTGTTTATACAGCACAGACAGAAGATAAAAACATTGATGACATCCTCGGAATAGAATCACATCCTTACAGTATGAAACTGATTGATGTTACAAAGATAATATGAAGCAGAAAGCAGACATGAGATGGTAATAGCACTGTGCTGGTGCCCTTTGTTCTGTAGTGCAGGATTTTCAGGTAGGTGGGTGTTTGCAACAGCCGTCTCACACCTTAATCAAAATGTGGATTGAGTGTGAATGTAAAAGATGCAGCTGATTTCAGTTGTTGCTAGACTGCATTTTAAGCTCTCCCATGATTGAATCTACTGTAGACAGCATTCACTCCTCAAAAAAAAAAAAAATGGACTCATAAAATGTGAGCTAATTATAAAATTGCCTTTAGAAACAAGAAATAGATAAGAACTGACAAGGCATAGGAAACAAATTATTAGGCATATACTGGAAGTATAGAGAATGACATTTTACCTTAGAACTCTGAAAAATATTTATTAGAAAAAGTGCCCATTTGAGGGTTTCAAAATAGAAATTCACCACCTGGATTATGAGAATTTAAAACACTGTAGAGGTTGGTATGAGAGATCCAAGTTAGGACAGCATCATAAGGCTAGACAGTGCTTTTGAAATGTTTGCATGTGAGCAGAAGCAAACCTCAGAATAATCTTCCACATGGATATTTTTGTTCATTTTGGTAAGGCTCCTATTTTATAAATTACTTTTCCCATTTTAGTATGGAAGTGAAATGTAAGTCTGGCCTCCTTAATTTCTTCTCTTGTTACAGATTACATAAATTGTGTGGCTCTTCCCTGATGCTCCATAAATGGCCACTGGTAAGTTATGTTTATACAGGAGTGTGTATTCTCTAAGTGCTAGCAGACAAAAAACAGCTAAAAAAGATTTTGTTTCCACTACGGTTTTATCTGATACTAATTTAATCAAGTTAAGATCTTATCTCCTTCAGCTAATGAGAACAAAGTCAGACTGAGTTTTGGCTAAGTCTGTGCATTTTGCCCTATCTGCTTTTTTGTATCTGACTAATATTGCCACTAGATATATCTTAGAAAATGTAATTCAACCCAAAAAGCTTGAAGAATAACCCAATTAAATACCCCTGAACAAACCAAATAGAAATAGCATCAGATGATGGGAAACCAAGACCACACTATATTCATTAAATGGTTTTAGAACATGAAACAAAACCAAGGTAAAAATTGTTATTAAATCTAAGTGAGTTTGGAACCTTATACATCAGCTTTGTGCTTGTTCACAAGTTCATTCTGGTGGGTTTAAGCATATCCTCACACCATAAGTCCCCCAAGAATGTGTTGCTCATGCACTTAATTAATGGAAGAATGAGCATGCACTGAGCTCCTTAAGGGTCAGCACTGAAGGGGTGCTGTGTAAATGTAAGCAGTGCTCATTGCAGCTTGGAGAAAATACTGCTTCCAGCTATGTGTTTGATGGTTTGTACTGGTTCCTTTTGAAATTCTACCATACAGAGTGAGTCCCGGGACCACTTTGATGTTCATTTTGAAATGTACATTCTGTGGACACACGAGTTATTCACAGGGGTGATGAAATTATTCAGGACAGTAAATCTAGGAGTTTAGCCAGATGCCAGCAAATGACAAATTTTTTATAAGTACTTAAAAGCAGACATTATTTTTGTTAGTTTTTCAACCTTAATAATTTCCAACAAACACAGTGTCTACCATGTATTTCAGAATCAGTTCAAATTGATTGAAAGTTGAACAGAAATCAGAAGCAGAATCAGTTCAAAAAAATGCAAGTGAACCTGTTTCTTTTCTTTGGCTAAAGCTGAGTGACTTTGTTTACAAAAACAAATTCACTGATCCTTCTCTTTTTACCTTCATCTTTGTATCACACAAATTTCTGCAGTAGTGGTTTAAGCAGGGTGTGACGTACAGATGAGAGTGGCTATAAGCACCAAAGTGCTGTGCAATTGAAGGGAAAGGTCTAAATTTAGGCTTCTATATTTACCTTCCCCTGCTCCTAGCTGCATGTCTCCTCCTACTTCAGTGGCCTTCAGCATTTGACTGGTGCTGGCACTTGCCCAGCCCCCTCTGTAAGGCAGTTCTGCTCACTAAGCTGGCAGAAGACAATACTTTTATGAAGGTTGGATTTTTACTATCAAAATCACAGCAGTACAAACATGGAGTAAGCTAGGAGCAGAGGAGGAGGTAGTAGAAAATATCCCATTAAGGAACAGAAACTGTGGGATGTCTCTGTCTTGTCCAACTGCAGTTATCTAATACTCTGAAGATTAACATTAGTCTTTCTTTTATGGAAAACTTAGCTTCTCTATCCTGATGTTTTTTAAAACACATTGTAAAATAAGCTTTGACATCTCATCTTTTAATTTTATTTGTCCTGTCTGATTCTGTTGCCTTTCAGGTGCCTTATTCTTTTCACTGCCTTATCTACTCTCACCAAAATGTATTATTTGCTTCCACATATCTTTGTTGCACATTATTGCAAGCTGTTTTTGTTCAGTGCTGTCCATGCTGCAATGCAGAAGTGGGAATAGATATCTTCTAAAACATGGACCAGTTTTCAAATGTTAACTTTGCTAGGAGGGCAAAAAAACACCTGCAAAAATATCTCCATCTTCAGGTAAACTTTAAAGGTCTCTAGGAATTTTTAATCATTGTATTGTAATTTTAATAATTTGTATTTTAATTTTACATTTCTCTTGCTCATGTAATCTTCTCTATTAAAAGGGGAATGTGCAGTACATAAAGTTTTTCCCAGTCAATTTTGGGAGTTTATTTGGAAAAAATAGTGCCTTGTATATATACTTGTTTTAAAACAGATGGTTTGACTTAATGTTTTAGACAACTAAATAATTTAGCTTTGAGACCCTACCCTTTGATTATGCAAATTGTCTTATCTGTGTTGAATTACTTCATGAGCATCTGGCTATTTATTAATGAGAGTGAATGAATCACAGTCTTTGTTTTCCTGGAAAACAACATGGGAGTTAGAACCATTGTTTCACAAGTCCTATAACACTGCAGGGATTTTTAAAGATAATGCTCTTTGTCCATGTCTAATTTGAAAGCTATTAAAAGTGATTATGTATAAAAACAAACTAAGGAGGATTTGTAGCTGTAAAAAATAGCATCTTAAGGATAAGTTGTTTTTTTTTCTTGCTTCAGGTCCCAAATTAGCATGTGGGTACTATGATTGAAGAATATGAAGTCCTTAGTTATAATGTTTGTAACCAAGTTCAGCTGTATTTAAATAAATTTCTTCTGGATGAGACAGTTTGAAGACATCTGTTGAGTTGGTTTGTTCTTTTATCTTAAGTAACTCTGGCCTTCTAATACAACTGCTCAGACTTTCTTCAAAACAGTAAAGTTCCTCTCTGTCATAGAGTCCCCTGTATTATTGCCAGTCCTTTGTTGATATACTTGTGGTACCTGTCTCTCTCTCTCTGATTAAAAGCAGGAGTATTCTGAGATTCTGATCCTACTCACACTAGGTGCATTGACACTCTCTTTGCAAGCAGCTGGTTACTAGAGGCTGAAGCCAATGTCATCATTTTATTTGTATTATCAAGCTGAGTCCAAACTCTGCCATTTAAATACAACCAGATGTTCCTTAGCAGAGCCACTTTGAATGCAGCATATTACAGTACAACCCCATCAGTGCTGATCCCATCTTCGCTTTTAGTTTTTAGTGCACTCCTGTTACTTTTCTCTTAATTACTCTCTTAATTACTGAATTACCCTGAAACATTTGTATAATACAAATAAACTTGGACCTTTAATAAAAGTTCTTATAACTTATAATAACACAATACAGCATAGGAACAGTTGTTGGATGAACAGAAGTAAGGACAGCCTTTATTCTCTAAACTTTCAGACTTCTGGGGGATTCTGTAGTTGTATTTGATCCAAATTTAGGTTGCCTTTAAAAGTAAAGTTTTCTAAAAAACAATCTCAAATACATTTCTGTATAGACTCTACACAGTGTGTGCTAATTAAATATGCCAGTGCATGTTGATCTCATACATTTTGACTCTAAGGGGAACAGACTAGTGTACATGTGGTAAGAGTGACAAATAAGATCTAATTAGCAAGCCTTGTAAAAGGAAGAAAACCATGTTGTTTCACAAATATAAGATCAGAACACCTTGGAAGTTTTCACTCAAGTTCTTTCCCAACACTCCCTGTTCCATGAGCAATGTTTTCAGAATGTCTCATTATTTAAAAGTACACCTTAAGAATTGAGATGTAAAATATCTTAATGCGAAAAGAACCTTTATGAGTAGGGATTTATTGCCAGTTCATTTCCCTTTTTGCAGTAAATAGGATAGCCCTATTAATGGATTTATTAGTCTTTTGTCTGCCAGTATAGTTGTTCCAATTTCAAATCCATCCTTTGCTATTATTAGAAGGCATCCAGCCCTAAAATTAAAATTATGGTTGACTTTGCTAACTTTTCAGAAATGATTTCTCAGCAGGCTAGTTGTGAGTATTTCCACTTTGCTCCTTTGTTCCCCACTTGGCTCTTGATTACTTGGTGTGTACAGTGTCCCACAGAGCAAATCGTAGTGGACTAATTAAGAACTACCAAGAGTTTCTCAAGTTATGCAAGATCCCCAGAACTATGAAAAGCCTTTTCAGATTCCCAGTCACATACTGTGAAGTGCCATAAATCAAACTTTTGAAAACACTGAAAGCTGTGCCTCAGAGCCTTACAGGTATACTTCAGTTCCAGAAGAAAGTACTTACTTTCGTTGAAGTTTACTGCTGGCCTTTTTTACTACAGCTACTTTTTTTTTCTCAGCTGAAATCCCACAGGCTATGAATATTCTGAATACCAGTAACATTGATTTAATGACACGTGATCACATATTGGTGACATTGTTGTTTTTTACATGAGTCTGGAAGACTAAGAGAAGTGAGAGTAAACACTTGGGCTTTAGTGTTAGAGCTTAAGCAGGAGGATAAAGGAAACTAAACCTCGTGTGTCACATTACACTCTGGAGGTCAGGGAGTTATTTTTACCTCAGTGTCACTAGCATGGGAAAATGTGAAAGACCTCAGCTTATGTGGAAACTATAGGAGATGGCCAAGTTATTTGTTAGGATGGGTCATCAGTGTCATCTTGTGCAACAAACGTTATGGCTGGAGTCCTGCAAGTGTCCTCACCCCACACACTGGTCACTTGGTCACATAGGGTGCTCAGTGTCACACTACATTAACAAGTCTGTATTTATCCTTACTACAAACCACAGATTTTATTATTGAAGTGTTGTATCTTTGGGGAAATTTTTATTTTGCTAGATATTCTATGCTAGAATGACATACATTGTAGATAACCACGAGGTTGTGTCATTAAAACAAAACCCAAAGATTTAGGTTAGGTGGTTGTATGAAACAACTGGGAGGCAGCTACATGGCATGCTGTTGGAGTTAAATCCATTGTATAGCATACAGTAAAGTTACATCTGTGAAATCCTGATAATTGCCTTTTATTTTGTTTCTTAAAAAGGCTTTCTTTGTCCAACAAAAACACCTGTGATTAAATAGCCAGCTGTAAAAACAAACAAGAAAAATCCTGTCTACATGCCCAAGCGTATCTTGAAGTCTCAAATGCCGAGTGCACCTTTCCCTCTGCAGCTGTGTCTGTGCACAGTGACTGGGACAGTTCCTTGGCACTGTTACAGGCAGGAGAGGCCTGGCCACAGGCCAGGTGCTCCTTCTCTTGCTGCTGAAGATGGACATAAAGAACACTGAACAAGAAATGACAGCTTTCACTGATGGGGTCTAATTTGGGTGAGGAAGCTGACAGTTACCATAAGATTCAAACCAAAATAAATAGTCTCTGACCACCTAAGAATGTAGTGGACTTGTATGTGTTAGGTTTACAGTTAGACTCATTGATCTTAAAGGTCTTTTCAATCTAAATGCTTCTCTGATTTTAAGAATTAATGAAATTGCTATATTGATATGCTAGTAAATGGAATACAGGAAAACATTCTTACTAAACACATCAAAATGCAACAGCTGAGGAGTTAAAATGCTATTATATATCTTACAGAAAATTAAATGTAACTTGGGTTTGGAAAGACATAACATAGAACAGCATCCAAATCTGTCCTCTCTTGTTCATTTCATGAATTCTCTATGTAAGGGAGAGTTTTCTGTAAACAACTAAATCTGCAGGTTTGAATACCAGTACATGATCGATTGCAGAGGAGAGAAAAGGTTGTAGCCAGAGCTGCCAGACTGCATTTGAAGCAGCTCTGCAGGAGTCAGGGCAGAAGGGAGGAGAGCAGAGCAATGCCTTGTTTTGCAGAAAGCCTTCCTGAGTTGAAATATTTCTTTGGCTGTAAATCTTTTAGTCTCATACAGTGTTTAATAAAACCTGTCCGAGACATGCAGTCTGTCAGAAAAACAATTTAATTTCTCTGTGAGGTCATACCCGTTCAGCACAAGCAACAACTTTTTTTTTTTTCTACTACTTTGTTTGCATTTTCTGTTACTTTTTTTTGCATTGTATGTCATAAGGGGTTATTTTTTAATATTCCTGTGGTTTCATGTGAAAAGAGGGAAGAAAATACATGAATGCGAAGTAGCTCTCTCAGCAAACATTTAATGGACTGGACAGAAATCTTGCTGGATAAAGTTACATTTTAATAAAAATGGAAACATTTTCATTGTATTTGAGAGAAGAGAACCAACTATGATCTGCTGCAAAGCAAAAAAATGTAGGAGAGCCTTCTTTTCTTTTAAGAATTCACAACAACACTGTAAAGGGTGGAAATTATCTCCAGGGCTCTTTAATTCAAGTTATCTCCTTTCCATTGTCCCAACAGCTGACTTGATAACAGACCCACTCCTTCACAGGTGGGTGTTAGTGGAATGAATAGTGACTGATTTACAGGCAGTTATAAATATCCATGTTATTTAGCTCCAAGCAAAAACACATTAATTTTTCCCTTAAATAATTTCAAATGTTTATAGCTTGCATAAATAAACTGAACAGGCCGAAGGAAAAGGTTTAGTAAATCACTGTTGTTTGCATGAATTTTGTCAACTAAACAACTCTTGATCAGGTAAAAGAAAGTTCCATGAATAGTGCTAATTTCTCTGGGTAGGGGGAAGGAGCCTGTCTTCATGAAGGCCTTTAAATGTTTTTTTAGCCCCTCCTTGAAAGCCAGTCCAGAAGGACAAAGCACAAGAACAGACCAGGTACTCAATTTCCTCACTGCATGTTCAGCGCCTCTGCTCCAGACTCTTTTGTGTGCCCTTCCCCTCCTGTTTGCTAGACCAAACACACACAATTTTATCAGCCTGTCCCTAACACGAAGTTTCCTCACTGCTTATCAAGCTTTCCTCTCCTCTGGGTCCTGCTCAGTCCATGCTCAGAGCTGAGCACTGCTCTCTGGCAGCTCTGCAAGGCAGGGCTCCCGTGGCACCTGGCACGCTCGGGGAGCACGCGGGCACTCGCCTCACCGTGCTCCCCTTCCTCGTCCTGCTCTTCTGTGCCACGAGCCCATCACAGCACGTGGAAGTGCCATAAAAACAGCTTTCTTGGGAACGTATTTTGCAGCTCTTACAAGGTCAAAATTCTCATATAGTTAGGGTTTTTTAAAATATTTTCCAGGTGTATTCCTTAGTCACTTTTCTCATTTTCCCCCCCCATCAGGTAATGTTCTAATAAACTGAAAAAAAACCCCTTTGAGCCCTTTTTGGCAAAAGGACAACAAATCTAATGTTAGTAGTCATTCTGTTAACTAACATGGCACTTTTTTCTTGGTATCTAAAGAAAGAACTAAGTGTACAGAACTTTCTAAAGTACAGCCAGGTTACTTCTGCAAGGGTAAAATTCAGGCATGCTTTCTGCTTGTATGAATATTGCTTTTGCTTTGTGGAAAGTTCAAGTACAGCAATTGGAAATAGGTGTTGAGATACTTTGGCATGTTACCACATTTTAAGGGGTAAGTTCTTATTCTAAATTACTGCCATTTAATTCATCCTGCTTGAAGGAGTCCAAAAGATCTTTAACTGATGCATGTCTTCTCTGAAAGAAAAAAGGTCATTCTAAAAGCCCAGGGGAAATGGTAGTTTGAGGCTATAGATTTCTGTAATGTTACTTGACATGTATTCTTGGCAAAGGAAATAAAGGCAGGAAATAAAATACTGATCACAAATCCTATCAGCACAAGAGCTGGAAACAGTATGTCTAAGCTTCTGATCTACCATTTTTGCTGGGGTTAAACAAAATGCTTGCAATTAATATGTTCTTGCAGCTGTGCTGAATTTAATGTAACCCAATTAGATCATTAAATATGTTCTTTTCAGACCCTGTCAGGTAGTTTAATTTATGGTGGACTTACCTTCAAAATCCAGGAGTTTTGTTTAACTCAGCTGACATGCCATCTGTCAAGTCAACCATGTGCTTAGTTAAGGGAATGTAGTTCCAGGCAATGAAGGAATTGCTTCTCTAGAAAAGGAACAAAATCAAACTGTGCTAGGGCCTTTTGAGCACCAGTGAAGTATTTTGGAAAGGAGGGGGAGGGCTGGGCATGGCTGTCTGGAGGAAAAGAATGAAAGGGAATATAGTGCAAGACAAGATTTCCTGAGGCACAAAAGACCCCGGCATAATATGTATTACTGGAGGAGAGCATAGTTAATAGCTGTATAGCTCTGAAATCAATAAATAGAAATAAAGAACTGTAAATTTTTGTGCCTGTCTTGATGATGTTTGGGTCCTTCCCTAACATGCCAGGCCCACAAGTATTCATTTATGCACTTAATCTTCCTTAAAAATATTCACATATGATGCTCAAGTGACTAAGCCTGGGCAAGCATGAGAATTTTACAAGGTTATGTAGGACTCAAACTTGAAACAATAAAATAAGAGCCCTTGAGGTTAGCATGTTTTCATTAGTGCTTTAGGTTTTGTGCATTTTAGACTACTTATGTGGTGTAAAATTCTTCTCTGTATGTTAGCAGTCCATTAAAGCATTTTTTGAAATTTTGTAGATTAGTATTTTATGAATATGCACTTGTTATCTTCCTCTGATGTTCTCTGGAACTGTTTTTAACAGGCACTGGTAACAACATTTGGGTGGTATTTATAGCTTTGTTTGCCTTGCTGTCTACTGGAAAGACTAATCTCTTGAACATTTCATTCCAGAACCTCAGATTAATTTTCCACAAATCAACTTCAAACAAATTCTAGTGCAGACATTCTTACACTGCAGAAACTCTCCCATCTCAGATAAAAGCATGGTATGGTTAGGACAAAGGACAAGGGACAGTCATCTTTTTGCAAATCAGCAAAAGATAGCTGCAGCCAATTGCAATCAAGAATAAAATTACATTTCAATACATCAGAAGAATAAACATCTGCCTAATCTGCTTACCATTCCTTTAATAAATTTAAATAGTTTCATAAAATTTGTACAGCTTGTCATTTTTAATGACTATTAATTACTTTCTGAGTAACTGCAACAGAGTTTTACTAATCAGTTTATATGATCAGTCCTGAAGTGACTTGGTTTTATTATTCTCCTTGCTGTTTTCTAGAGATACCCAGGTTTCATATTTCCTTCCTGCAACTCCAGTTGTTCTTCACATTCAAGTCTTGTTTCTTTCCACAGATACTAAAGAACAGTTTGATTCTTCTATCTTTACTCCTACTCAGTGCCATTTATTCTACATTGTTTCATAATGTCACGGTAACTGCAGAAAACGGAGGTGAGTACCATAGAAGTCTCAGCTAATGAACAAGCTTGGGCAGGAGCAAAATACCATAAGCTTTCAGCAGTTTGATATTTCATACCAATGATCAACATGAGATATTTTTAACAGCTCACACTACAGGCCTTATGAGAGAATGTATTTTTGGTGAGAAAAAATGCTGCTAGTTTCACGTCCCTGTATTTTAGTTTGGTAGCAAAACTTTTTGTATCAACAACAGTTTCATTTCAACAAATGTGTACAATGTGTACCATCTCTTGAAAAATACCACACTGGAAAAGCAGGCAGCTTGTGCTCCCACCGTTTCGATGCCAGTTCTTCCACTAACAGTTAAGACTGGGCTTAGGTTTGGCATCAGATTTTATTCTCAAGTAGGCAGCTGCTTCTAGAAAAGAGCCAAAACTGTTTCTGTGTCAAAACCACAATGACAAAAATTCAGCATAGCCTGCCAGCCAGCATATCTTTAACAGGAGCATAAAGTGTCCAGCGGAACAACTAAATGGAATTATTTTGAAAGCTGCTATTAAGTTTCAACAATATTGCTAGTTTCTCTTTTAAAGGTCTGTAACTATTTCTCACAGGTGAATGTTTATGTGTTGTACTGAGTATCTTATGCCTTCCAAAGAGGCAAAACACCATGACAGCAGTTCCTTTCCTCACAAGCAAGACATTCTTTTATAGCAGAGACTGTTGAAATTTCCCATTTAAAGTGTAGATTTTAAAGTGAAAAAAAAAAAAAATCAGCTGTGAAATAAATATTTAGCTCTTTTAATAAGGAAAACTATTGTCAACATATTCTGACAGACATTGCTTTTAATTGTAACAATATTTTAATTCAAGGCAGTCTCAAAGTTTAATGAAATAATGGGAAAAAAAAAGTTTATGGTTCCAGTAGCATCATAGCTGGAAACTTTGATGTAGCATATTTCTTGTTTCTTAACTGTGCCCAGACAACACATCATTACTGCATTTCCAATCAGCCAAATGACTGAATTCAATGAGAACTGTGAAACTGCAGAGAGAACAAAAGCAACATAGGGAAACAAATAACATGGTTTTGCATTTGAAATACCTGTAGATGGTATAACAAGTTCTCATGTTAATCTGGTGCCACGAAGCTTGAATAAACCCCACTGGGCCTTTAAAACTCCAGCACCTTTTATCATTATTTTCATCATACAGAAAGTAATCTTATTATTTCTCTTTCAAATAGGATAGAGTTAATTTTCTCCATAGGAGCTAGTATGGGGCTGTATTTTGAATTTGTACTGCAAACAGCGTTGACAATTCAGGGATGTTTTGTTACTGCTGGGCAGAGCTCACACAGATCCAAGGCCTTTCTGGCCTCATCCCACCAGGGAGGAGGCTGGGGGTGCATAAGGAGCTGGGGGAGGATGAGCTGGGACAGCTGCCCACAGCTGGCCAAAGGGATACTCCAGACCATGTGGCATCAAGCTCAGCTAGGGAAGGAGGAAGGGGAGGACGTTTGGAGTGATGGCATTTGTCTTCTTAAGCAACCATTACGTGGGATGGAGCTCTCCTTTCCTGGAGAGGGCTGGACACCTGCCTGTCCTTGGCAAGTGGTGAATTAATTCCACATTTTCCTTTGCTTGTGTGAAGCTTTTGCTTTACCTGTTAAATTGTCTGGCTCTCAGCCAACAGGTTTTCTCACTTTACTGTTGTGGAGCATAGTTGTCTGCTGGGACAAATGTTCTTTTCAGCATCCAGTGTGAAGCTTGAAGGGTTCAAGGTAACAACAGATTTTACTGGAATGTGCTGGATCTCATTTGTAGCTACAGTTGCTGTTGATCTGTTGAGTGACTCCTGTGCTTGCCATGGGACTTGTTTGCCTTCTGTACAGGAGTGTCTGGTGCTTGTTAGTGGCTGGGCTGTTGTTTTCACTGCCTGTTGTACCACTTATCTTCCTCCACTGTGCCTGGGAACGTTCTGATAACAGCAATGTTTCAGTGCTGCTGGACTGGACAGACTGGAACTCCATGTGAACTCAAGCCAGAGGGTCCATGACCTGAGGGTGAGTTCAAGCAGCAGCAGGACACTCCAAAGCATCTGTGACCGTGGGGGAGTCCAGGCCAGAGCTACAAAACCAGTATTCCCAGGCTGTCTCCCATTAGAGTACAACCATGACAACAGTTCAGCAGAACCACTATTTCAAAATTATCAGCTTGGCACCTCTTCTGCCTGGTTTAATTTTACATTTGAGCTGCAGACATGTTTAGAGAGATACAGGGATATAAAGTGTTATCGTTTCTCCATTTACTGAGTACTCCAAGTCCCACATCTCCAAAGTACTGATGTAAGTACTGCTACGTTTTCATATGACCATTTGTGAGGAAAATGAAGTAATTTATATGCAAAATATAAAACTTCCAAGTCTTACTTAAGGCCCTACTGAAGAAATATCTCTTGATTCTCTGAAGCTTTTCACTGTAACAGCTGCCTCAGATATGAGTGTAGTGAAAGGCAGTAAATTTTTTCTCCTCATCCGGTATTCTTTCATTATCCTTATTTGGAAGTATTTCTAAATAGCCATTCTTCCATACTGTGACTTCCAAAAAGGTCATGATTCATTTTCCTCCATTCTAATGAAAAAAACTTAAGGAAATAAGGTGTCATCTCACTTGAACTCTGTTTGCTCTGGCACATATTGCACTTTTCCCACCTCCGAGGTCCAAATAATCATTTGTTTTACCAGTCTTGGCAATTTCCGTTGGCAGCATTTGACTTGACCTTTTAATCCAGTTAGCTTTTTCCACTACAGTACCACTACACTACCACTACAGTACTCAAATAACGGGCTGTAGGAAGAATTGCCTTTGGTCAATGGGTTGTGAGACACCAACGTGAACCTTTGCCATCACAAATAACTAGAGCTCAGATGCATACAACAGACTGTGGATAAAACCAGTCACAACAACAGCCTGTTTACCTTGGAAGGACAGTCTGGGCATGAATGACTTGTCCCAGAGGACTGCATTTGTTCACTGACAGTGCAGCCACCACAGCTTGTGCTGCCCTCTCGCCGAGGCACAGGCAGGTGTCCAGCAGCGCCCGGGCGCGGGCGGTCACCGTGGGGCACGAGGTGATGCTCTCGTAGTCCACTCGGGACAGGGTCTGCTGCGAGCGCAGCACGTCCAGCACGTGGTTGAGGAGCCCTTCTGTCATGCAGCTCAGTATGCTCTGTCTCTGGCAGGCAAGGATTTGACAGCAGTTTCCTTTGCTGCAAGGACCTTGAGTGAAAAGGAAAGCAAAATGAGATAAACCAAGTGGTTTTTTTCGTCCAGAAATTGTTAGCAAGTGATAGCATCGACACCAGAAATATAAACTTAGTAGAGGAAGGAAGGAGGAGGAGTTAGTTTGTTTGCAGTCTATGTTTGAAACTAGTCCAAAAGTATTTTCATCTCCTGTTTGAAACTCACAAAGACCAGATTACAGCCAATAGGTATTTCTAAACCTCTGGGTGCTCAGACTGTGTGAGGGGAGAAGATTTTCAGGTCTTGTCCTATTCATCTAGCATCTGTATTTAACTTTATGCAAAGCACCTTGGCTGGACACAGAAGAGAAGACTTTCTCCTATAAAGGTGGCAGGACAGCTAACAGGTACTTCAGGGTAGCAGGAGAGTTTGAAACACATAGCATTAAACTAGGAAAATGAATATAGGTCAAAGCCAAACTAATACCAAAAGTAATACTCTTGTTAAAATGATTGAGAGCTTTGGGTTCTGCCTCTTTTCATGGGGTGATTAGAATACCTAGTGCTGTCATTAGGGTTTTTAGTGTACAGTAAATAGCATACACCAAGAGAAAATTAATAACCAAAAGTTGTATTCCTTTGGAGAGCATGTTTCTGTCATTCTGATTTCTGAGTGTTGCCAGGAGAGTTCTGTGATGAACTTTTCCTGCATGGTTTAGTCTATTGATTAATCCAGAAATTATGGCATCACTCAAGTAAATTGCCATGGAGAGGGACAGCCAGCTAGGCTGAGAATTGTTATAGGCCAGTTTGCAAAAAGTTAGGATAAAAACCTCACAAAGCTTCACCCACAGTCAAAGAGTCTTCACAAATCAAAAGCTGACCCTTTCTGCCTCTGTTCTGCAGGAAGACCTGAGATGATGTGAGGGGATGAAGGGTCCCTGTCACCTGTTTCTGTAGTCAATAGCTACTTTTGCAGAGGCAGGCAATACACAGCTTATAATTGCAAAAGAATATTCCAGACTTAAACAACTGATGTATTTCACATTAATCTGTGCTATGCTTTTTTTGTATTTTTATCATGGTCTTTTCAGAACTGTTCTCAGCCTCACTGTGGCCCTGAAAGAAAAGAACAAGCCAATGTTCTCAGTGGTCAGTGCCTGAACTTCTGAGAACAGAGCAGCAGCTATACACAAATAGAGAGACATTTGTATCAAGTTAGAATCAATTACTCTGAATCCCTGAAAAGGTGCACAAAGTTTAGAAATGCCTGTTTCCTCCAAGTTTTAAACAATTTAATCACTAAGATCTGGCCAAGGTGAGTGCTGCCAGCTCAGAGTGGCAAGGGTGCCTTACCTGTCACTGCTTGTCCAAGGGGCATTGGCTGTGCTCTGTGCTGAAGAGCCAGTGCTGGGGAGTTATGCTGACTGCTCTCTTTGCCTGCAGTTGAACCAGATGAAGGATTTGTGCAAAAGGAGCTTGATTTTCTTCTCTCAGAGCCTGGGTGATCTAGAAAAAGTTTAAGATGAGGAAGATTAGACCCTTGAATTGAACAAGAAGAAAACATTACACATGTCAGCCACTACTGGACACAGGAACTGACGACTGACTTGAGGTTACTTTGGCTCCTGTTAATATATCATTATTCCTAGGAAAACTTTGGCATTTATTACTACACATCTGGCTTTTCTGTCTGTAGGAACTTGTTATTGAAGTTATGGAACATTTTATTCTGCCCATAAGTCTGATGGCTATTGATCAGAACTGAAGTGCTTGGAAATGCAGACGTTGCTGCAGGTGAATTTACTTCTGATGTCTCTATTTTTGTACCTGAAGGCATGAGAAATACAGGCTGTCTCTTCTTGACACAAATTTAAACACCTAGGACAAATTCACATTGGAAAGGTAAAGAAAGTTATCCATATAGGAACAGAGATTATCAGGAATTATTCACATGTTCCTGGCAACATTGCCTTTTTAAAAATATCTCCAGATAAGATAAAGATTTTAAAGATATCTCCATTTCATAGCAGATTACAAAAAAAGACACAAAGTATTGTGATTCCCAGAAGGGACTTGTTCTCTCAATAGCAATAGGCAATATTTGATGTGTGTGAGAAAGGCAGCTCTACATTTACAGCTCAGTATTCTAAAAAAAAAAATTAGTACTTTTTTTTAAAATCTCTATATCTAATTGGAAAGCTTTGTGGTGTCTCTCGTTTCCTGCAGTGAACTCATGCTTCAGATGATACCAATAGAAAGCACAGCTTTACTCTGAGAAGCAACAATTTTACATGAAAAATTACATTTCTATTTGGAACAACTCTAATATTTGTCCTTTTCTTGTAACAGCTGGAGCTGAATATAATTCAAGATGGTGACCTTTGGTTGCTGCTGCATTCTGTGGGGTAGCACTTGACACACCCATCTCAATATTATCTCTTCCTGCTGTATTTGCACTGCTATCAAGTAGAACAGTTGATGAGCTTGGCACTACAAGAGGAATTTTCTTGCTGATTAAGCAGTTGGCTTTTTGTGGACAGATGATCTGAAAGAGATCAAAATAGAGAAGACTTATCTTCTTGGAAACTTTTGTTCCAAAACCTTTTCTAAACAGGAGAGGTTCAAAACAAACCCTAAGAGGAGGAGGAGGTTGTTTTTGCAGGAGCAACATCAGAGTGAGCTGCTTGGAACAAGGTAAAGCAGTGGGGTTTGCTGGATGGAGTCACCCTGGCCAGGAACATTTTGCCCAAGTGTTTGCATTACTCAGTGTCAGGGCTGTCAGGAGGAAAAAGCAGCTGATGAAGAACTCTGGAGACTGCTGTGCCACGAACTCACCTCGGCATTGCAGGTGCCTCTCTGCAGGGTGTAGGTCTGTGAGCCTTTGCAGGCGTTAAGCGCTCTCTCCTGGAAGAGGAAAGCCACAGTAACTGCAGTAAGTGTAGTCATGGTTTGTGCCATTCACAGCTGCCAGGAGCAACACTTTACAGTCACAAAACTTCTACTGACAACGTGTTGTACTGTAGGGTACGCTGGATGAACAGCACAGAGTGAACAGGCGTAGAATTTGACAAAATTCTACCCTGTCACTCTGTCCAGTGTTTCACATTTATTTTAAAAGCCAGTGTTGGATCATGCAGGGGAAGGTGAAAATAAGCTTGAGAGAGATTGGGCTAGCTAGAACATGTTTGCCTTTAAGTAGCCAAACAGCATGGCCATCCTTTGTTCAGTGTGCCAGGCTGTCTGCAGTAAGGATGTGTCAATACTTGCAACTTTTTTCCCATTTGTACATCCACAGCAGATTTGTTAAACTATTTTTCTAGATTTTATACTTCAACAGTTTTGAATCAATTTCCCAGAAACTTCAGTATAGTTTTCAGAGTAATTTTTGACTTATCAGTTCAATTGTTTGAACAATAAATAATGTTCACTAATAAAATAAATCTTCACAATCTAAAAAATAAAACCTTGCTCAATGGAGATTGAAGCATTAAATTATGGAGCATTCGGCAGTACAATCTTAAATAAACTTCCACAGTAGTAAAAATTACTTTGATTCTATGCCATCTATTAAAACATTGATCAAGGCCGTTCTATAAGCCCAGAATGTGATTGCAACATATAAAAATAGTCCTGCATGCATCAATATACACAACACACAGTAATGAAACCAACAACACAGCGTGGGTTGTGTAACTCCAGCTGGAGTCAGACTCCTTGCCCAAGGGCCAAAACACATGTCAGTGTTTTCCCCAGTGCCTGTGTTAAGCAGCTAGGATGCAGCTCTGCTTGTGGCAGTCACGTTTGTGCCAGAGCTCCCATGGCAGTGTGAGCAGATATGGAGTTAGCTCCATCCCCTCAGTCCTTGGCTGTTCCCCATCCCCTCCTGTGGAATTAGAGAGCCCTGAGAGCCTGGGATGAGCAGTGCCTTGGCCTGATAGCCTGGTAATTTAGAAGGGTACAGAGGAGTGCTGTTCCTGGTATTGCTACCACAGGTACCAATGCTTTTCAGGTTTTGAACTAAATTATTTCTAACTAATAATACAAAAAACCCTGTCTTGGTTCTGGTTCTAATCTGCAGTACTTGAGCTGATTTTTGTTCTCACTCACATGGGTTTGCCAGTCTGACTCCAGGTCAGACTAGACTAGACTAGAAACAAGGTGTATTTTTAAAATAACAGGTAGCAATTGACCAATATTCTAGAGAACCTCACAATATATATTCTACAATTTCTGAATGAACCTGAAGTGCCAAAGGGCACTCTCCAGCTCTCTGGCATGACCAGTAAAACAATCAAGACAAAACCTTCTCTGGTTTTGGGTCAGAAAGATTGCAAGTGAATGAATTAAGTAATGTTGTAGGAGAACAAGAAATTTTGCACTGACCTTTGCATCCATCAAATTGTAGATTGCTGCAGAAATTACATCCTTATTTATACTAGTCAAAACTCCATTTAGAAGGTGTACACATTCTGCAGGGGTAATAAAGCATTTTAAATACCACATTGTGTATGAAAGCATGTATACATTTAGGCATCATCATATTGCAACTAACTGTACTATTATATTGAGAAAATGGATGAAATAGAAAAAATAAGTTTAATGCAACTTCCACCTCATACTTTACTTCATAGTAAATATAATTTTGGAGACAAATAAGTCCATTTCTGGTAGGAAGCTTCAGTTAGAGGAAACATCAAAGTAGTCCAATGATCCAAAGACCATTTCCACCTCAGTTCCACTTCAGAGTCCTAGAGCAATGTTCCTATAAAGACTGTCTCCATTACAGATCTTGCACAGAAAGAAATCCTGAATGTTACCTGCAGTATGTGGTCTGTAATCTGCTTCTTGATGCCAGCACAGAGCAATGAGGTGCAGCAGTCTATTCCTCTCAGGCAAATTGCTTGGTATGAACTTTTCTGAAATGCCTGGCCGCAAACTGCTGCAGATTCCTCTCAAAACATTGAGCAAGGTTCCTTGGCCTGCAATTTCAAAGAAAATGTCACTGCCAAAAAATATTAAAGACCTCTTAAAATGATATGCAATGTAAGTCATCGTGTATATTTTAAAACAAAGACTGCTTTTTTAAAAGGGATAATATATTAATGCTATTGTAAGTAGATATGCTAGCCTTTAATATTAGCTATACCTGCTAATTGCAACAGGACTTCATCTTTCAGGATGAAGAACTCTGTCCAATATTGAGTCACAAATGGTTATGTAAACTTTGACATGCACAGATTCTTCAGGAATACGTGCTATTATTTTAAGCAGAGTTTTATATAAAGCCTTACATTTGCATTACAAGAATAGAACAAAATAATTGTAAAAAAAAAGAAATCTATTTTGAACAGCCTCAAGATGGCAGGCATGAGCTGTATGGGCATTTAGATATTATTCCATGCAGTATTTTTTGAAGGTCCTCAGTTTGTAAAATACAGGAGTCCTTCAATCAGTTTTGCCATGCAGAATGAAGCTCATAGTAAAGAAGCCCTTACTGATCTCCACTTCCATGAAACAGACAGTGACAATTATTATATAATGCTTTGCAATACAAGTTCTCTAAAACTGCTCACACTTTCATTGAAGAAATTAAGATTCCCTGCTTCCTTGAGATAATTCATCATGAACTGACATTTCTGGAATTGGTATTTGAAACCCACAGGAACTGTAATAATGACTATTCTGCTCATTCAATTAGCTACTTGCCACTGATTTTAAAATTCCAGCTGACAAATATGAAGTGATATTTCTTCTCACTGAAGGTCCATGGAAAGCCCAACTCAGTGGCAGTGCTTCAGCAAGCACAGATTGGTGATACTAGAGGGGGAAGAAGCTCTGCCTTTTCCCTTCAGAAAGAGCAGCTTCTTTGGAAACATTTAGGATTTGGTGAGGAATTGGAATATTTACACCCTCTAATGTGGAGCTCTGCACTGTAACAGTAAGAGAAGGCAAAGGGACATCTGAAAAGAGTGTGTTTCTATCATAATTTCACTACAATAAGGAAATTTGTGGATAAGGTGTGGACGGCACAAAGTCTGACTTGAACAATAAATACCTTCAAAAGGTTTCTGTCTGCTGAGGCTCTCCCAACACAGGATTCCAAAACTGAAAAAAAACCAAAAACAACAAAACAGTGAAAGACCATTCATTAGTTTGCAATCTGTATCCACGTTCTCAGTTTCAAAAGCAAGTTTATTGCTTTAACAGAAAGGAGTTTTTCAAGACAAAGTCTATCCAAGTCTTTTCTAATTCAATGAGACCTTTTTTCAGTTCTCAATTGAGTTGCTCTTACAAAATCATCAAGTTAAGGGGTTTTTATTCCTTAAATATAGGTTCAATTAGAATTACATTTCAGTTTACAGCCTTCTCTCCATTTGATGGGGCTCCAAATACCTTTTTCCTTTTCCAACATCCTAGAAGTAACTGCCGTGAAAATTAATTATGCTACCTGAAAGTAAGGCTTCACTCTTCCTGTGCAAAACTTGTGTTTGTGAACAACACGAAATTAGTCACATCATTTATAGGTCTCCTCAAGTGCATGCATATTTATCTCATCTTAGAGCCTGCCTCCATGCCAATAAAGCAGGAGTTTAAATTTGTAGGTTTCACAAAAGCTCAGAGATCAGAAGAGTGGTGTCCTTGAAAGTTATTTAAAGTATTAGTCCAGAGCTCTGTGTGCTGGCCGTGACAATGTGTGTCCCTCCAGACCAGTGGCACCCTGAGGTCCTCTCATTTACTGAGGCAGCCACAATGGATGTAAAATACCCAAAAGGGACATGTGGCAGTGAGTAATCTCCCTCCTTGGTATAAATCACTTTGTTAAAAAGTACAGGTGCTTGAGTGGCTCAGTAACTTATCCCAGCAGAGATTCCACAGGATCTTAATGGGACACTATTGAGGGAAAGGTCTTATTTTTACCTGGGCCTGATCTAGGCATAAATGACTCTTTCTGAAACTAAAGCCAACAACAGTTTGCACTTATCAACTATGCGAAGCAGTTATAAGGTTTTTAAATTTATCTGAAAGTTTTGCCAGCTTTTGCACTTTTAAAACACGTAGGTCCACTATATAAATATTTATATGACTGACTTTGAGAGCAGTTCTTAATCTTGGTATCTGGTTCACCAAATATGGAAATTTAAAATTTAATTCACTGCTCTAATTTGCCTTGTACCATACTATCCTACTGCATTATGTATACCTGGCATTTTTACTGTAATGTCTTTGAAGATAAGACAGTTTTGGCAGCATTGTAGAGTGGAGCATGGACTAGGTATGATGTGCCCTTAGAAACTCCATTCACCTGTAAATATCACCTTCCTGGGAAGGGAGCCCTCCTTCAAGTATTTCAGGAGGAAGATACACTAAATCCTGGCAGATTCTCTGCTGGCAGTTCTGCAGGTCTGACCTCAGCTGCTGTTTCCTCCAGTTGGTTAGGCCATAATCCGATATCTACGGAAATGTGAAGTAATTTTAGTAAAAATAAAACAAGTCTTGGTAATTAAGGTCAATATATACAACAATAGGACAATCACTAGATTCTATTTTAGTGGACTAAAAGTAGAAGCTCCCACCTTGGCTCTGTACTGCACATCCAAAAGCACGTTGGAAGGTTTCAGGCTGCAGTGGCAGAGAGCAGGTCCCAGGCTGTGAAGATGGTGCAGCCCTTCAGCCACATCCGACAGGATCCTTATGAGTAAGGCAAAGGGAAGCTCTGGGTACAGCTGATGCTAAGTAACACAGAACACAGGTTTTGGTACTTGAAATTCTTGCTATTCCCATTTTCTTTTGACAACGAACAGAACCACAAGACAGTGCAGAAACTGAAGAACAGATTGTGACTACTGTCCATAATTTACATGCTAATTGTTCTTTGATCTTGTAATTAATTTTATCACCTCAAAGATTGCATCTTTTATCTACCTCATGGATGAGGGAGTGGAGTGATCCATTGTTCATCCATTCAGTCACTATCCCCACAAGTCCATGGCACTGGTAAATCCCAAGGAAAGGCAGGAGACGTTCAGACTCACAGTGTCTGACATTTGCTATGTCCTGAAGTAGAAACTTCCACTCCCTGTAAAAAAAAACAAAAACAAGTTAGAGGCAGGTTAGACTGAAGGGAATTTCAGCAGGAGATGAGAGTGTAGGATGTAGAAATGAAAGAGAACCCTATGGTTGAGCACAAGCTGGTATTATTTTACCAATAAATCCAATATCATATAATCTTCAAAACAATTGTAAGAGCATGAAGCAGTCATAGTGTAGTATGTAGTATTTTTTCTAATATAAAATGAAAGACCTCTGGATGCTTTAAGATGAACATAAGAGCCCAGTTTGAAGCAGGATTGAAGTGTGAAAGCAGGAAAAAGCTGGAGTATATTAAATGCTAGATTAAGAATAAAGCAAAGATTTACCTTTACTGCTCCCAATAACTTGTATTCTTTTGCTATGAAAGACATCCACATTTGCAAGGAAATGATGTGTTTCCATGCACATCTCACTGCTGTGTAACCCTGCCATCCTTCCCTCCTTCTATTTTCCCTGCTCTCATCTGTGCATGCTGGTTTAGATTAAATTCAACTGAGGTCTCTTCAGGGACCTCTAGAAAAATAACACCTTAGCATTTGGTATTACTGATCCACGTTTGTAAACATTATTATTGTAGATTAATTATTGACTTCAGGATTAAGCTCTACTTTATGAAAAAACTGTAAAAAAAATAGAGCTTGTTTCTCAGTTCAACTGAGGTCTCTTCAGGGACCTCTAGAAAAATAACACCTTAGCACACTGGTATTACTGATCCAGGTCTGTAAACATTATTATTGTAGACTAATTACTGACTTCAGGATTAAGCTCTACTTCATAAAAAACTGTAAAAAAACCCATAGAGCTTGTTTCTCAATAAAATTGCCTCCAAGTTGCCTCTTGGCTGGTGAGGATTTCGAGGAATGGAGATGTGCTTAGGGATCAGGTGATGCTGGATGCAGGATTTGTTCTGGCCCTGCAGGTCTGTGCTGCCCACCTGTGTGGTGGGTTGGGCAGATAAGAGCCCTACCTGTCTGTGGTGTCCTGGCTGGTCAGCAGCTTCACAGAGATGGGAGTGCTCCAGGAAATATGAAAGGCTTTGAGAGCAAAGCCTGAGCCTGTCCTGGTCAAGGCAAAGCTTTCCAAATCTTCCTGGGCCACCACAGGTAATGGATTGGCCATTTCTTGATGGCTGGCTTGGGAGAAAAATGTGGCAGAAAAGAAAAAGGTTTTAAGAGGTTTTTTTGTCACAATTACCAAAGCACAGTGAAGTTGCACCGCCCCTTACTTCCCAAATAAATCCAACAGCCTTCCTTTCACCACTCCGTGTCAGACTTTCCTTACAAAGAGAGGAAAAAATGCACTAATTGCAAAGGAGTGTCTGGACCATAATTTGCCATCTGAAGCTGCAAGGTACTAATTATTTGCTCATTATTATTTCTATCTGATGCCTTTAAAATTGTTGACAGTATTTATAATATGAAATGTGATTTTAACGTGATACTGAATTATGTAGACAACAAAATAGCATCTTATAGATGCATATCAGGCAAATAATTTCTCCACTTCTCATAAAAAGGCAATTATTCAATAACTGATGTCAGCATGTTCTGCATCATTCTTGCATATCATGTTTAATACATCATATGTAAACGCAAAAGCAAAGAAAAAGGAAAATTTCCTGCTGTTGTGACCTGTCAGAATTCTGCTAAATGGAGTTGTGTCTTTGTAGCTGTCAGTAACTTGGGCAGTGCAGTGTCTGTGCAGGACCTCTCCAGGGCCAGATGCTCCTCTCAGACCCTTTGCATGGCAGCACACACAGATTAGAGACAACTTCTGCAAAGCCTCACTGTCTTACTGCATGAGTAACACCTCTAATTACATCTGTGAAGCTCCATTAGACTGGAGACAGCCAAAAAGCTGGAGTGGAAAAGGAGGAAAACATGCAATCTAAGCTAACAGATGGCATAAACCAGCTGGCACTGGTGAGGATTACTGCAGAGCAGTGGTCAGTGAGTCAGAACTCCTCAAGCTGGAATACTCCCTCTGGGGTCCAAGGGCTAGAAAAGGAAACAGTGAGGGAACTGAAGTAACTGTGGAGGATTGTTGAATGAGAATTGTGTCCTTTTACACGTGCTCTACAGAAAAGCTCCTGGGATGCAGAAGGTCTCAAAGGCCAGATAACTTTTTCTCCACAAGTAAAATAGAAACAAAAGCCTGAAGATAAATTTGCCTGTGATCTTGCTCCTAGTTCATGAATATTTTAATGTTGGTTAATCTCATTCTTGTTCTGCAGGCACATTCACTATATAAGTTCAGTTTTGCCCCTAACCACAATCAAATGCAAAAAGCAGCAGCTGATTTACCATTTAAGCTTTACCCATATTTGATTCTGGTAGGAAGGCACAGTTGAACTTTTTGCTTTTTTGCTAGATTATTGTAGTTTGAAAGCAATAACTATTAATCTCATTCTTGTTCTGCAGGCACATTCACTATATAAGTTCAGTTTTGCCTCTAACCACAATTAAATGCAAAAAGCAGCAGCTGATTTACCAGTTGAGATTTAACCATATTTGTTTCTGGTAGGAAAGCACAGTTTGCTTTTTTGTTAGATTATTGTAGTGTGAAAGCAGTAACTGCCTTGGGTGCTTCTCTGAAGTTTTCTTAAAGAAGAGATGAGGCTGACAGGTCAACAATTTCATAAAATTTGAAAAGGTTCCTCGGAAGGAAGATAATTTTCTAAATGAGCGATTTATTCCTTAAAGTTACAAAGACAGACCTCACAAATCTACCAATCCTGAATGTAAAGGAGGTAATCAAAATGCTGGCAGAAGCAAAATTATGTCTCATTTTTATTCTATACATCAATAAGTAATAATTTAAATAGCAAAAAAAGTTTACTCAGCTCCAACCATAGTGCAAGGAAGAGCAAATAATGGTTTTACCACCTCAACCATACATGAAAGTATTCATTTTTATTTAAAATTGAATAAAATAATAATATAAGCATTTTTTAAACTCTGGCTACTAAGACAAAATTAAAGCTAATCATCGCCTCCTATACTGGATTTGCAAAATCTAATAAAAACTGGAGATTTTTGTAAAGTCAAAACAGAAACCACTTCAGTCTTTGCTGTTACAAACCATGTCATGACCATTCTCCCTCTGAGTTTCTACATCTTTGTATTGAAAGGTACCGAGACATTCTTTCAATAATTCTGCTCTTTTGAATGTTTTTTCTCCCATACCTATTAAAAATCTCATTATCAACATTCCAGAGGTCACATATGTGAGGAAACCGTTTGCTTTATTTTTTACTAAGACACTGAAAGTCCCTGATAACTTTGGCATCCTTGCCCAGCTGTTCAGGCAGAGGCATGAAGAAGACTGCTATAAAACCATTTATGTCAAGTTTCTAATTATAAGGTAATTTTTAAAAATTAACTCATAGCAAAGACATTTCCTTACTATGAGAGAAAATACGTTAATATACAGATGTCTCAGGGAAAGAAACTGGAAATAAAAATCAACTTACCTCTGGAAACACAAACACACAACTGTGGAATGGAGTGAAACTGCTGCGATACCAAGTGTGAGCCGGCTCACTGCATTCAAAAGCAGCTGCAGATTTCCTGCCGGTGAGTCAGCTGGGCTGTGATCTCTGCTTTATTGGCTGCCTGCAAACACTCAACATTTCCTGCTCAGATACACAAACTGTAACTCTTCAGTGACTGCAGATAGGAGCGATTACAGAGACAGAGGTTGGACAGCTGCTTCTTCCACGTTGAGGAATACCAAGAGGGAAAGATATATAACAATAACAATAACTGGATACAGCCCAGGTGTAACTCTTCAGTGACTGCAGATAGGAGCGATTACAGAGACAGAGGTTGGACAGCTGCTTCTTCCACATCAAGGAATAACAAGAAGGAAAGGTATATAACAATATAAAATACCATACTGGATACAGCCCAGCTACAGAATTATGTGGAGCTGTGCTCAGACTGCACAGCTGATACCGATCTCTGCAGTGGGTCAAGCTGGCAGCACAAGTTAAAAACTCTGTAAACTTTTTAAGCCAAGTTGACCTTAAAACAGGAAACAAATGCTGGGTTTCTGGTAGGAGAGTGGGCAGGCAGGCCCAGGGTGATGTTGTGTTGCACAGAAGGCAGGTTCAATGGGCTGTCAAACAGCCCTCCTGAAGAGGATGTAGGGGTTGGGGTGAAAGTCAAGCTGGTCATGAGCCAGGAGTGTGCTCTTATTACAAAAGGAGAAAATTACATGCTGGGCTGCCTTAGAAATGCAGTCAGGAAAGTGAGATAAGTCAGGTGCCTCAGTGCCCAGAAATGGTGAGGCTGCTGCTGAAATACTGAAATCAGCTGTAGGGCCCTCAGTTCAAAGAAAATGTTGACAAACTGGAGAGGACACAGTGCACAGCTACCAAGAGGGGCCCTGGGGCACATACCTGAGCACAGAGGCTCAGAGAGCTGGCAGAGGCAGCAGGCTGAGGAGCTATCAGAGTCCTACAGCTATCTGAAAGCCAGCTATTTATGAGGACAGAGATATTCTTCTCCATAGTGGCAGATAACCACCAGTGGCATAGGCAGGTGTCTCTACTTCAGAGGCTCCAGCCAGATGGTAGAAAAAAATTCACCATGTGAGTAATGCAGTTCTTTATGAGCCACTCAGGTTTCAGAGCCTCCATCCTTTAAAGGTCCTGACTTAGCTAAACAAAACCATGGCTGAGCTGAGCCAGCACTGCCAGCATTCCCGCCTTTAGCAGGAGGCTGGGCTAGAAAGTGACAAAATCTCTGCATACCTTTAATTTTGTGAATCCTTACAGGGCCTAATTGTGCTCCTGCTAGGCCCCCAGCATACCCATTCCCACTGAAGGCTGATGGTTCTGCTGGATGCAAGGTGGAAACTCGGAGAGAGAGCAGTTGTTTCAGCTGATCTCATTTCATGCAAATTCCTCTATTTATAGAGTCTGACTTAAAACCAGTGTCAGTCAGTGAGATTCTGTCCACAGACTTCTGTTGGTTTTGGACCGAATCCTAACCCCCCCTCTCCCAGGGAGGGAAGGAGCCGTGAGGCGCTTAGCTAACCCTCCTGTGATCACAGGAAAGTCCCTTGTGGCATGAAATCATGTGGCCAGGGCTGTGTGGCCTGCCAGGAAGGACGCTCTGAGCGAGTGGGAAGTTCACAGTGTGCTTCTGCTGACCGTGGAGCTCTGCCCAGCGCCAGCTTGCTCTGCCAGCACACCCTCCCAAAGGGAGATTCAGTATGAGCGAGCAGGAGCTGTGAAGGTGAGAAAAGTGGCCTGGAACAATCCTAGAGAAGGCTGGAAGCATGGCACAGGAGCCTCCTCCCCTTGGCTTTGATTTATCAACAGCACATTAATTTTTGCCCATATTCGATACTTCTGTGGAAAGTACATTAAAAATGTTTTCCTCATTATAAAGTGGTTGCCTGTCTGACTCAGACTGTGCTGCAGGAGAATCACAAACTCTTCAAAATCCAGTCAGCTAATTAAAGAAAGTTCTTCAGAGGAGCTTTGTAGATAAATTTGAAAGACTTAATTTTACAGAAATTCTTTGAAACCTAAAGTATTTTTAGGTACTTCTGTATTTTTAGAATATCATGTGATGGGGAAACAAAGTACTGGAACAATCCCACATTTGTTTACTCCTTTTGACCATTGTTTTCAGCTTAAAAAAACCTTAGTATAAAACCAGAAAGCTTAATTTTAATCCATATGTGAAGAAAGCAGAAATTTACAGGCCAATTTGCAGTGCAGGTCTGAGCTAATTAAACATCATTGTTAACTGAATGTGTTAATTTAAAAAAAAATCAGTACTTCACCTAAATATAATTTATCCAGAAAAATTTAAAGCTTCTCACATAATATGAACACTTATAAACAATGGGCAAGGAAATCCTCTACAGGCTCCCACAAGGTAGAAATGTCTTGTGCAGTGCCATGAACCTAAAAAAAATCCCTGAGATCAGTTTTTATTCTGTTCAGAAGACCAACAAAACTGGACCTCATATTGTCAAAGAATGAGCAGTTAAAAACCATCATATTCATTTATTTGCCTTTCAAACTATCCAAATAAGGTCTTTTAAAGCCTAACTATAATGCAAGAAGAACTAGAATTTTCACTTTTTTAATGCAGACTTTTTTTGGTGACTCACTCACATACTAAGAGAGTTCATAGAGACCATAAATGCGTTCTTAACAACACCTTAGCATCCTGAAAGCAGGAATAATAGTGATACCTGAAGAGTAACAGTTTAAAACACAAATAGTTTATAAGTCTTCCCCTCATAAAAGTCACAAAGAGTGGGCCCAGTTACAATCAAATTTAGAACAAAATGAGGGTTTTACAAGCAGCAGCATTAAAGGGCCATGGCATAAGACAAAGCACAAATAGAGTGAGTGTGTACAGTGAAAGAATGACACAGGACAGAAGACTGAAGCATTGAGATGACCCAAATACCAAAGCCTCTGATGCACATTCAGTAAACACTACACTTGGATACTTCAGAAGAGTTCCCAGCATCATTTCTCAATCTGGCTATTCCAGTTGAGCACCTGGGCAGGATAACCTTTGGCACAGAGTGTTCTGAGGTGCTGTTTTCTTTGGCATCTTGTCTATTTCAGGAGGACTTAAAAGAAGATAATGTTAAAATGCTGTAGGTTTGAGATTTGCAGGATTCAAATGCTATGTAGTTCAGTTTTATAAAGGCTGGGCTGTTGTGCATGAGTGCAGCCAATGATTTAATCATCTTGCTCTGGAAGACAGAACTACAAACAGGCACAACGCTCACTCACTGTGATGGGATACTTTAAGATACAAAATATTATGGTGTCCTTTTCCATTTCATGGATTTGCAGTTGAACTGAGGCCTCCTTTTCTATTTTGTTTGTTTTGTTAAAAAAACCTGTTTCTTCAAATGCCCATACCATGGTATTTTGGGAAATATTCACAACATTCATTATGCCATTAATGAGATGACTAAAAAGTTACCACAAACAAAAGTTACCACAAACAAAAGTTACCACAGCTTCTGGCCTTAGGCAATTTCCATAAAGTGAGTAGCGTCAAGCACCTCTGCTAGTTAAATTCTACCAAATAATTTTATTGATTCATTACCCAATTATTTATACAGTGAAACCTTAAACAGGTATGATGTAACAATTCATGTAAATTGGAACATGATGAAGAACTCCTAGACTGCAGAGAGCTTAGGGACCATACTTGTTCCAAGTGCCCTAGTCCTCATCCCAAGCAGCTGTGATCTGTTTTGGAACACCATGTCCTAAAGAGTGTTAAGACAGGGTGGAGGAATGCTAAACCTCCAGGTCTGTCAATTATGTACCTGCAGATAAGTAGTTCTAGTGAGCTAATGATGAAATAAATGTCAGAGGCCTGCATTGTGCGACCTTGCTGTGAATGTGTGGCTTTAATCAACACCTTTCAAAGCCCTCACACACACCAAGCAAAACCCAAGCTCTTCTAGGCAAAGACTTGGTGAACACTCCCTTGGGCTCGCTCCCTAGGGATGCCTGTCCCAGGGTGAGGAATACTGCAGCCATATTCAGCAATCCCCAGAAGAAGTCTTTCCTCTAGGACAGCATAACACGAATATATTTTCCAATGCCATGCCTGTCCCCTGGATTTTTCCAGCAGAAAGTGGGCAACATTTTAATTGGCTTGATTCTGAGTGTCGCCTTTTCTCTACCTGGGAATTCTGGAGTGTGAAAATATGCATCTGGGCACAAATTGTCAACAACAACTTTTTTAAAAGTCTGACCTTGACCAAATTCTGTCTTTCAGTTGCAAGGCTGATTTGGTTTTTGGAGATTTTTTTGTTTGTTTGGGTTTTTTTTAAAGTTGCAACAACATGTAGATTAAAAGCATCTGAAACATACAGATTGCTACCAATTTCCTGTAAGTGTTGGTATAATCAAGCCTGCTTGGAGGCCACTTGAATGGAGTGCCATGGAAGAAAGACTTCTGAATGGCTGCAGTAAACATCAGTGGGCTTTCAGTCATCTAGGAAAACACTCTGCTTAAGATGAAATATATTCTTTGAATTTGGTCATTAGCATACTGAACTGGAATGAAGAACACTGCCAGAGAAGAAAACTTCATTCTCTGCTGTGGAAAGCAGCCAACTGACACAGAAGACATAAAAAGTGGACAATTTACCTTGGTTTCCCAACATTTTTCCCACCACCAGTTGTATAACCCTTTACAGACCAAAAGAGCCTTTCTCAACCTTAAAAATTTTACCTGGGCTAGAATCCAGCATGAGTGAAGAGACATGAATCCAGCATGAGTGATGTGACGAGACAGCACCTAAAAAAAAAGTTCTGCTTATGGAACCTCAATACAGTTCAAAAATTATTAATAAAGTACTTCTAACAGATCTTGCAGTAATCAAGAGGCTAAGTTTCAGCTTTCATTTGGAGGTTGCCAAATCAAAACCATCTGAAACTCTATTCATTACAGACCCAAAACTTTGGAAGACAATGAAAAGAACACAAGGCATTGTTTATTACACATGGTTCCATCAACTGCATATTCGTTTGAATGGCTGAGTTTTTGAATGTTTGAGCTGGTAACATTGCAAACAAGGTTCCTCAGAGGAGGGTGAACATTGCAGTTCTTTGATTTCTGCCTGGCACTTACTTCCAGTACATTTTTTCATGGCTCAGTCCGTGGAGATCACTGTCACTTCTCCTGTGGAAGTGATGAGAGAACAGGGACACACACAGCAGGAGGGACAACAGGCAGTGTCCAAGCAGGCTGGAGAGCCCAGTGCTGTGTGCCCCGTGCTGCTCTGTGCTGGCTTTCTTCGGAAGGCACCATTTCATCTGTAGCAAAGACACTGGAGCCAAAATATACTAGTAGTCCTATAGTTTGAGAAAATGTTGCAGTAATGCAGCATTATCTTTTGGGATTGATATTTTGACTCTTTTAACGTGATCAGTCCATTTTAATACAGGCAACCAGAGGTCACTGAAAAGTAAACAGTTCTAATAATATCGCTGGAGGTACTTTTTTGACTTTTGCATTTTAAAGCTGAAAATAGCAGTGTGGCATGAGTCAGAATAGCCTCTACTGGGTGGACTTTGTTCTAGTGTGTTCTTTCCAGGAAGTGGCAACAAAAATAAATGACCTGTTGCAAATTTCCCGATTGTACTGCAAGATACAAAAAAAGCCCCGGGGCTTATCCATGTCCTCAAGTGACATATATTCCCATTTCCTCTCAGCTGCAGTGGCACAGGAAAGCAGGTAGCAAAACAGGCAGCTCCATGGCAGACGTTGCAAAGGAAACATTTTTAATTCATGCAAAAGCTGATAACCCCTCACACTGGCAAGCCTGGGGAAAAGCCCGTGGTTGTCCCAGGTTACACAAATGCCAGCTGTAGGCTCAGGTCCTTGATTCTGAGGAACAACTGGCATTAAGTATATTTGCACATCTCCAGGGCATGTTTTCCTCTTAAAGCAAAATACAGCAGCAGACATTTGGCAGTGTGTACACCAAACTCAGAGGCTCTCTGGATTAATAGGGGTGTGCTGCCCCTCAGAAGCAGCTCAGGAGAATGAAGGAAGGCACAAACAGAAGTCAGTGAAGGTCAGAGGGGAATGTCCAGTGCCACAGCCCAGAGGGTGTGGGAATATCCCTGGGCACCAGTACATGCTTGGGAATATCCCTGGGCACCAGTCCATGCTGGCAACAACCAGGTGGAAAGGAGCCCCGCAGGAGAGAACTTTGGGGTGGGAAGCAGCTGAATGTGAGCAGCAAGGAGCCTTTGTGGCAGATGATGACAGCCATCCCGGGCTGTGTTCAGAAAAACACTGCCAGTCAGTCAAGAGAGATCTTGCTCAGCGCTGGTGAGACCACATCTGGGGTGGCATCCCCTGCTCTGGGCTTCCCTGTGCAGGATGGACATGGAGTAAATCTAGCAAAGGGGCAGGAAATTGGTCAGATAATTGGATTATCTAACATGGGAGGAGAGGCTGAGAGAATAAAGATTGCTTAGCATCATGATAAAGTTCAGAGGGATCTTTCTTATGTATTTAAACACCTGATGGGAGGAAGCAAAGATGGAGCAAGACCCGATGAATGCACAAAAAACAGTAAGAAGAAATTGGAAGTACAGGAAACTCTTTAAACATAAGAAAACACCATAAAGGTGATTGAACAGTTAAACAGGTTGTCCAGAGAGGTGGAAGTCTTTAGAGGTGTTTAAAACTCAGCTGGACATGGTCCTATAAGCACAGATTGATTGAATTCTTTGGGTTTTTTAAAAAAACAACTTTCTGTAAAGTAACTGTGAAGTTTTGCTTTAAGAAAGGATGTGACATCAAAGACTTTCCTGTGCAATGTCCAACATTGTTTTTAGCATTGCACAATTAGAAAAAACCTCCACTGGACCTGTTAACCCCATTTGACTTGAATTCTTAATATGGCTCCATCATATAACCAAAATAAGCTTATCTAACAGCTTTATAAATGTTTTTTCCTGCCCCATGACATTATGAGGAAATTGAGGTCAGAGGCTCATGGGTTTCATCACTACTTTTTCTTGCTTGCCTGTAGAAAACAATTGCTTAATTTTCTTGTCCTGTATCTCTAATAGGATCAAAAATTACTTGTGCTATACCTGGTCTTGCTTAGCAATGGAACTGGTGACTTTGCTGTGCTACTGTAACTGCAAAAACTCAGTTCCTGACACTGAAAGAGAACCAGCTGATTCTCTCGGCAGTGAAATAAAAAGGAATAAAGCTATCAGAAGTGGTGATGATGGGAATAGACAGAAATGTTAAGTCCTGACACACCAACAAAGCAGCTGAGGGTTTGAGCTTAATTCCTGAGCCAGTGGGCAGAGCACATGGGTGAAGTCCCAGATGAGGTTGATGAGGACTGGGGGATTCTTGGTGCTCTCAGGCCCTGACAGAAGATAAATCCCAGTAGTCACAGCTTATCTTCCCTTAAAGGTAGGCTCTTTGAAAGTACTGTGTTTGTATTAAAAGGTTCAGTGTAGATTTACTAGGCTGTAATGAATTTTTAATCTGTGATTGTTTAGTAGGCTTTGGTAGGATGTGTTTCTGAATGTCTAACACTAATCTTGAAAAGAATAATTTCAATAGCACTGTAAACCATAATGCTGCTTTCTTGCAGTTCTCATTAGATGTTGGCCAAAGCTACAGAATTCAATACTGTTATCTCTTCTGAAAAAGTCTCTGATTTTAGTGCTCAGGCTTCTCCCTTCTCTTTTTGGTGATAAGCCTAAAAATGAATATTTTGACACACTAGTGAATAAGTTTTGTTCCTTTTAGCACAGGGAGTGTTTCACTGACATTGGAAGCTTTGTGTCTGTAATTTCCTTCTAGAGAAAACAGTTATATGATTTATTTAGAGGAACTTCATCAGCTGGCAGAAAACCATGAGGAAAGTATCAGAGAAAAGACGTTTCTGATGATAGTTTCTGATAGGCTTTGTCTGAGCAGGCTTCTTCCCAAAGCAGGAGTTAAGTCTCTGGAGACCAGGAGATGACGTTTTTGTTCTGGTACATGACAGTAGGTCAGGTCAGTGTGTAAAATCACAAAACCCATGCCTAGGATCAGGTTTGATGTGAGAATGGTGTCTAGAAAACTCTTCATGTGACTGTTTAGCAAAGCCATCTCCAGACTTCAGTGCTGCTTGGCAGATGGAGAAGAGCTGAAGGATTCCCCTGCTCAGGAGCCTCTCTGTGCAGGCACAGTGGCCACTCAGTGGAGCCTGCTGGCCACCACTGACCTGTGCTGCTGGAAGTTAAATACTCCCTGTACAGGATGAGTATAATCAAATAAAAATAAGTACTTAAAGGTGAATAAAGATGCTAAAAAATAAACTAACCTTGCCATGTGAATATACTATATTGAGGTTTAGACATATTATATCCCATTTGCTACTCTGTTTTTTCTCCAAGAAAATACTTTGAAAAATCAGAGTACATGCTGGATCTCAAAGACAACAGTGCTTTACTCTGATGAGGTCACATATGTCAGTTTGAGAATTAAAAACTTTGCTTATTTTTTCAAGCCACTGAGTTCCCAATGTTGCAGTCCACAAGAATAAAAGGTGTTGAATGAAATTTATTTTACCTCCTTGCAACTTGATGTAATTTAGTTTTGTCCAGCTGCCACATTATACTACTTCACTCTCATCCTTTGAGTACTGGGAAAAATATGGTTTTGTTTTTTTTCTGATATTTCATAAGTGGGGGTTTTGGCTGAATTTTTGTAGCCTAACTTGCAAACATCCACTTTCAGCATGTGGGAGGTAATTTCAGTTTCACTTCAGAGGGATAGCTCTCCCTTTCAGCATAGGGGAACATCACTGCTTTTCCTTTTTACCAGCTCCACTTACAAATTGAATCTCAAGATGCTTAGCAGTGTTGTCCATGTAAGGAGGAAAATAAGGACTACAGCAGTTTAAAAAACCAGTTTGGAAAACTGTTGGTTTGTTTTAGGCAGGCCCTGGAGCAGTTCACGTGTTGAGAGCAGGGTCTCCCATTCTGGGCTGTATTGAGTAGCTGCTGCTTTCTCTTGCTTCCCACAAATTTGCTTTCTCTTCCCTGTTTTTACCTCATTGCCTGGGAAGATTATAAACTCTAGCTGAAGCAGGGCTGATCTGCATTTACAGTGCTCAGCACAGGGAGGTTCTGATGGAGATCAGAGAGTCCCTGCAGCAGTACTGAACAAAATGAAAATTACAGAGATACACCAAGTTGTGTCACTACCAATAATGATAACAACAGTGAGATTTGTAGGGGAGTGGGGGTGACATGGTAAACAAGAATGTGGTGTTTTCTAGCATTATCTAAGGAGATATTTAAGCAGGGAGGCTCACGTGAACTGCATTTGGAGCTCACAGCAGAGCTGGTAGGTAAGGAAGGGAGCAGAAATCATCACTTCTGAGGTCAGAAGAGATGATTTTTGTAAGGCTGTAGGAAGCAGAAGGATTAAAGGGTTCCAGCAGGCAGCTGGGAGGGTGCTGGGTGTGGGCAAAGGCTGCACAACAGCAGGAGCCTTAAGGGACTGCAAAGTGCCAGATCAGCACAGGCATGAAGGATTCTGAGGAGAACGTGTCCCTCCCTTGTCTGAGTGTTGGAACAGCTTCCAGGGCTCTCTCAGGTTTGTCAGACACAGCCCCTGCCTGTGGTACACACATTCCCAGGGTCAGGATGGAAATCATCCCCCTGTGCCCCCAGGAGGTGCTGAGGAGTGTGCTGTGCCTCCAACTGAAAGGATGCATCCAGGCTGCTAAAAACCCTCTCCATGTGCTGCAGGTTGGATAGGACTGCTGGGGTGCCAGCTTCAACCTCCCTGACGTGATGGGCACTGAGGATGAAAATGGTGCATTGCTTTGTGTGATCCAGAGCATAAAATAAAAAAAAAAAATTAAAAGAAAAGGAGGAAAAGAGCAGGCCTGTTTCATTTTAGTCATGGGGGGGGGTGGGAAACTTATTTGTAATACAGAAATCTAAAACCTATGTACAAATCAATTATTGTGTATTGATGGTGAAAGCAGGAATCTGATTGCCTGTATAAGCTGAGGATGAAAAAACACATTAATTGTGATGTAGACATAGAGACTAATAAGCAACATCAGGTGTAACATTCTTCATTTGGCTGTGAATCATTTGCCACCAAAAGTTCTCAACAAAGCTGCTGAAGAGATCTTGAATCTCCAGATGCTTCATTTTGCCAAATCTTAGAGAAATGCATTTGTTGTCTACGAAAGATTTAGTATTTTTTTATTGTTGTTTCGAAAAGTCAAGCAGCCATTTACTGAGTTCCTAGATGAAAGATATAAGCTGAAAAGCCACCACTTTATCTGTTACTCCTGGAAGAGGGATGGTATCACAATTGCTGCTATGAACACCAGGCTGACACCAGGCATGAAGGAGACCATGGATCCAGCAAGCTTAGCAGGCACATTTGGAACTCATTTAGGGGACAGCACTCAGGAATGCTATGTGAATTTACTTACTGGTACAGAGTACATGCTTAGTATTCTTAAAATAATATATTCATCCCAGATTTCTGGGTTATTTTTACACTGAACCCCAAGGAATGTTACAAACACAGTGCCAGTATGGCAGAAGTACAAAGCATTCTAAACACATAAATCCAGATTATTATTTGGCTCAACCATGAAATATGTTGCAAGCATTAAATGTTTTGTAAAAATTCCAGAATTTTAAAGTGTTGGTGCCAAGATTTACAAAAGGTGAATCCTGACTGACAGGATTAAAGGGAAAATGTGACTACAAAGGAGTTTGGTTGATGTAAGTTTTGAAAAAAATCACAGGGAAGTGAGTAAAGGATTCAGTGAGAAGCAATCAGAATATGAACTCACAGAGTAGCTGCATAGATAAACCTTGTTAAAAGTTTCACTATACCATGACATTTCAAATAAAAGGTTTTACAAAAGTAAAGAGATCCTTTATAGCATAAAGCAGACATGAAGGGGAGGATGAGCTAGTTTGCAGGAAAAGCTAAGAAAGCAGCTGCTGGGGAGAAGTGCCATTTATTGGATTTGTCACTAGTGGAGCTTCACAGTGGTTTGTAGAAGACTTATTATCCCTGTCTTCTAATCTGAGAATGTGAAAGCTAATACAATTTTGTGACTGATACAACAAAAGTGGTGAAATATTTAATACAGAAGAGAACTAGGTTGTTTGCTTGCTGTGCTCATTCTGGCAAAAGACATTTGTTGTAAATGTAGGGCTGAAGCTACTCCATCATGCAGGAAAAAAAAAAGTGAGCTTGCCTGGACAATAAGACTTATCCTGGAAGTCAGTTCCTCCAAAACTGAAAGGAAGGCAAGGGAGATAGAAACAGGATGGTGATGTTTGTGTAGAGAGCACCAGCAAGGTGGAAGTCCATACACAGCTCCAGCACATCTCTGAAAAGAATGCCAAAAATAACTAAATAAAGCAAAGAATGGTTTGCCAGAAACTTTCAGGTTCAGCAAAAGCACTTCACAACAAGACACTGGAGAATCGTACACTTCATTTATCAAAAAGAGAACAAGAGCTTGTTTAGGGGGTTAAACTCTTCCATAAGAAAGGCAAATGGAACTTTGACAGAAAAAGTAAGAACACAATGATGAACAAATGCCTGAGACAGAACCACATTGTGAAATAGGGACACACCATTTTAACACTGTGATTGATTACAGGAATCTGCTTTGTTTTGTTGCTTGTGGCTGGGGGGCTTGGGTGCAAGTTGGCTCTTGCTGCAGCCTGGTTTCACCACCAGGGTCAGAGTGAGAGCACACAGCTCTGCTCTGTGCCAGCAGAGCATTTGTTCATTACAATTGAACAGTAATTGAGCAGTAATGCTGGGCCAGTGCAGGGCCAGACTCAAATCCCTCATCATGAAATACCCAGTGCCGTGGAGGACTGAGTGGAAAGAGAAGATTTAGTCATGGGAGGGAAGGAGAAGGAACATTTTCCTTGCTGCCTCTGCTGACTTAGCAGAATTTGTGGTTGCTCATGAAGATGCTTTAGGACTCTGTATTCTTACATGATCTGGTAGAGTCACAAGCCTCCTGTTTTTCCAGTTTGTGTTGCTTTTCCTTGCCACATGGATGGTGTGGAGCATAATGTACAGGCATTCTGCTTTTTACAGGAGGTTGATGTTCTTCTGATCTGGGACAGGAAAGGGAAAGTGTCACCCTGTGGTGAAAGAATTTGGCTTGAAATCATTATGTCCCCTGAAACTGATGCCTCTGCCATAGACTTTGGGTGTGACTGTGAGCACAGCAGGATTTGTGCCTCAGGTTCCTTCCCAGCAAAATTAACAGAATTGTTTTTATGAGGGTAGTTCAGGGTTCATTTAATGCTAATGCTATGCTCGATAAGCAGTGAAAACATTCAAAATAAGTTGTGGTATCTTTATGCCAGTAACTTCAAAAAAAATCTTCTGGGGTTTGAAGCCCTCCTCTTTATTAGGAAAAAGAGGAATGTTCTTAACTTGAGGCAAGTATGCTTGTTTTTGAAAAAAAAATAGTTTTAACTTATCTGAAAGAGTACTAACAGCAGGTTTAATTTAGCTGTGAAATAGCATCAGCTGTGCAGCAGAGGTCACTGCTGCATTACTTGAATAAATTCTACCATGTGCCTGATAGGTCTGATCAAAAGGATTTCTAGTCTGCAAGAAATATTGGATTTCAATGAAATTAATATCCCCTGAATTTTTATTCTTTGAAACAGAGAATAAGCACCAGGCGAGCTATATGTACACAACTTGTACTGCCAGGATTCTGCAGCTATTTGAAAAACCCTGGACAGTTCACAGATGTGTAAGGAATTCTCACAGGCAGATATAGCACAGGCAGATATTTTCACATCATGTCTTTTACTGTTAACACACAGAAAATTGGCGTGCTGAGCCAGGTTAGTGTTAAAGTCAGTTTCTGGGCTTCATTACACAGGTCTGTGTAATGAATTTAATTCTGGCTCCAGCCTGGGAGGTTATTTAACTGTGTCCCCAATCTCCCTGAGGAGGGTGGTGGAATTCAGGAGGTGCACTGTGAGATCAAGAGCTGAGCTCTCCAGAGAGGCATGACCAAATCTGCACTCTGCCTTTCTGCATCCCATCTCCAAGCAAGATTTTCCTCCTGTGACTGATTCTCTTTAGGTACTGGTCAATAGAATCATATCTTTGGGCTGTATTTTCCAACAGGAAGCTCTGGATTATTGGATCCTTAGCCCTTCAATACAAGGCACAGGCTTTCTCTTCTCTTTGAGTTAACACTTTACAGCTCTGTTTGGTGCTGTGAGTTCTCAGGCTCTCTGAAAAGCCACTCCAAGTTAATTATCAAATGAGCCACCAGCACCAACAGAGAAAAGTATCAACATAAAACTCTAACAAATGTGGATCTGCTCATACCACTGGTAGTTCTGCAATGGATGCAGAGGATAGACCTCCAGTCATTATGGATCTTGCTGGATTCAGTTCTAGCTGAACATTGCTAAAGCAGGATTGAATTTGGATTCCATCATCAGTTTATACACGGAGCTTGTATAACTCTTTCCTGGAACTTCACCAGATTTTAGAAAGTAGATTTTTGCATACTAGGATCACACATAAGTGTTGGCATGAGATAAAAATTCCTACAGTTAATAAATAAAACCAAAATGTCCCAGGAAATCATAACATAAGCACTGTTCCAGAGTGATTCTGGCACTTGTCCCTGGCCTTAAAAGTCCTTTATACTGTTCCATTATAGTCTGTTCTGTTCCTAATTTTTTAAGAAATGAAACACCTTGGATAAATTCCCACCTGATGCTATAAGGGCTGTGGAGACCCTTACATAACTGTCCTTCAGCTGTGAAAGACAGCAAGCCATTGGCAGCAGAGGCTGAAGAGCAGAGTAAGAGCTTTAATCAAGAATGGGAGTAAGTGCAAGAATGTGTTGGTGATTCAAGCAAGTTGCACTGGAGCTGTGCTGCAATCACACTTCCAATTAGCCAGGAATGTCGGGAGCAGATGAAGTGTTCAGCAGCACTGACCCTGCAAAGCAGCAGAGATGAGCTTTTCTAGAAGCATCCAAGGGACCCGTGTGCTTTCCAAAACCTTACCCAGAAACTTCTGTGTGTAGGAAATGAGCTATTAAAGATTATATAAAAACAAACAAACAAAAACATTGCTTTAATATTTCAGTTAGCGCTTAAGTAAAGCAAAAAATGTGAGATATTTCCTGAGTCAATAGTTATTCTTGCCAAAGGCTACTATCAGCACTCAGCCAGGAGTGGTACTTCTTCCTCATGATCCCTGACCATGCTGAAATAGTTTTAAAACCTCCTGCTCCTTGCCTGTGGTGTTTTCCTGCTCATTCCCCTTCCTTCTGATCATTCCCCTCAGCTAACTTTAGTAGTTCTTCCAAATCTTTTCTCCACTTTTCTCTATGTGGGAGGCCCAACTGCTTTTCTGCTCTATTTTTTGCTATGATTCATACACAAAATTATCCACCATCACCTGTTGAGGACTAAGAAAGCTACCTTTTAATTTCTGCCTTCTATCCAGATGAGAGCCTTAGCTAAAAGTTATACCTGTGAATAATTTAACCATGTGTGAAATTCAGCATGGCTGAGCAGAATGATTGAGGCTGAAAGGGTCCTCTGGAGTCCATCTGGTCCCACCCCCTGCTTAAAGCAGGGTCAGCTAGAGCAGGGTACACAGGGCCATGAGCAGTTAGGCTTTAAATATGTGCAATAGTCTACAAAACACATTCCAGTGTTCAGCCACCTTTACCATAAAAGCAAGGCTTAACTGTCTCCCACCTTCCGAGAGTAATTTTATTCAGGTCCCTGTGGAGGTCGTTGTCCTGCATGTCAAAGAGCTCATTTTGGGTTTAGCTTGGTCTCTGGGTTCTCACTCATTCTTGCTGCAGGACAAATGGAATAGCTAAGTCTTCACCAAGACTCATTCTCCAGCTGAATTCTTAGACTGAGATATTTTCATCCTTTCCCTGATAAAAGTAGGCCGGGCAATCCAGAAGGGTTTATGGAAGTGTGTTTCTTTCAAAGTCTTCCTGCTAAGTTGACTTAGTCTTACTCTTTTCTGTCAGTTCCTAAACTGAGTCTGCTTCAGTAAAAGTGCAGAGTGCAGAATAAAGAGCCAAATCAAGAAGCTTTGATTTTACAGCATTGTCCTGTCTGGTCTCCACAGAGCTCTGCAACAGCCTTTAATGTTTTAACACTCATAATCATGCCTCAGCCCCTTCCTCTCTGGAACGAGCAATCCTAATTCTTTCAGTCATTGCCAGTGTCACACCATTGTCAGCTTCCCTTCTCCATGGACTATATTTTCTGTGTATTATTATGTAGAAACTAAGCACGTGGCCTGGTTCTTGAAAGTGGGAATAAATCACTGATTTGTCTCATGTTTTCTGGGTAGACTGGAGAGGATCTGAAGGCAACTTTGAGAAACCAAGTGAAAGGACAGGATGGAAATTCTTAGGGTTAAGTTTGGGAGACCATTTCATTATTCTTTGTTCTGCACTAAGCACACCAACTATTCCAGATTATCACTGATGACATCTAGAGCAGAACTGACCTTTTCATTCCTACTGGAAGTTTGTGGTGTTTTACTTTGAAACCAGCATATACTTAAGTCTTTGTGGTATCCTGTGCATATCATACTGGATGGAAAAGGCTTGCACTAGCATGTGAGTGAGATCATTTGTGTAGTTAAATGCCAAATTCATGTCATGAGCTATAAGCACTAATAACAAAGTACATCCACGGGCAGATTTATTTAAGTTTCTCTGGACAGGTTTAATGTTGGTTTGCCTGCTGTCTACAAAGTGCTACATACTTGAAGTGACTAAAAGGACTTTTTAAACCCAAGTAGTGAATCTATGGCATATAGAATACATATTCCTAATCTGTTTCTGGACCAAAGTCCCAAGCAGAAAGGTGGAGAGAGCAGGGCAGGAGCAGTGAGGACTAAGCTGTGCACAGCTCAGGCTAGGGCTGACAGCAAGGGCTGGAGCTTAAATGCAGCTCCTGGGCCAGTGGACAGACAGCCCCTGGATGGACTCCCCAGATGATGTTGATGAGGGAAATTAGGACCTGTTGGTGCTCTCAGGATCCTCACCCAAAAAAAGGTTTTGCTTTTGTAAATGGAAGTCATGTGTTTAGCAGTGGTCTAAAGGAATGTGGGTGCAGCATTAGCTGAGAGAGCAGAACCAAATCCGCTCCATGGTGCCAGAAAAGTTTTGTACAAGGGGGATTTGTAATTTAGAATGTTCCAAGGACACATGGTTTTGGAATGCTTTGGAACAAGAAAAATAAGTTATTTTTCTGTGTGGTGGTTTTGTATTTTGCAGAGTTTCTTTCCTTCCCTCCAGTTACCTAATACTGTTTTGAGCAGGCGAACTTAAATTACCTTTTTCACTATCTAAATTTCTGCAGGAAGGTCTTTTTTCATCTACATTTCCCTTTTTGCTATATATCTACATTATTATAAGTATATTTTCAGCTTAACTCCACAATGCTTTTACTTGGACACTGATCTTTGAAAACAAAAAGGATAGTGACTGTTATTTAGCACAGCATACTAATCTGGGTGTCTTTTATCTTCCACTACAGTAACTATTTAATGGATAGCAAATAAGATTTCTGACTAAAAAAATCCTTGCAATGAGGAAGATGTAGAAGGATAAGGAACAAATTGAGCTGAGACAGAAATGTCAGTTATTTAAATGTTTGTGTGTTGTGGGAAAACCGTTCCTCGATCTAACAAATTTTATTTCTCAAAATATCTGTTCATACTCTTGTCTCATTTAGAATGAGTATGAACCTTCTTCAACATAAAACAATCCATGATTTCACTAGTTACTGGAGGGTGCAAACACATCTTGTAGTACTGTGCTGAAGTTAGTAGACTAGAAGTTAAAGAAGCTGGCTATCAATTTCCCCAAAACAAAAGGCAGAGATAATTTCAAAACAACTCTATGAAGAAAGTAAATTATTGGAGGTGCCAGTGAAGGAGTCTTAGGAATTCATAGTGCCAGAAGAGCTTTAGAGGGTCAGACAAGGTGACAGGGAACAGCTCATCCTCCCATGAGGCCTGAGGCATTTTGTGTCTCTTGAGAATAACTGAGACCTTCTTAGTGTTTGCTGGCTTTGCCATGTGCTCTCTGCTTTGCCCAGAGCACATGTCAGTGGGAACCCGTGGGAACTGAACTCTGTTTTAGTGTTTGCTGGCTTTGCCATGTGCTCTCTGCTTTGCCCAGAGCACATGTCCCATGGGAACTGAACTCTGTTCTATTGCAGGAGCTCTACAGCCAAATTCAGCCTCCTCTTGCCCAGAGAATGAGACCAGGTTCTGCTGTGCCAGGCAGGCCACAGCCCAGTTTTCTGCTTTTCTGCTTCAGGAGAGTGATGTGATGAGGTAATGAATGCTAACCTGAAATTCAGGGACCTGTCTTACCTGTCCCAGAATCCAAACTTCAGAACATCAGTGTCAAGTTTATGTTTAAGGTTTTTCAAACCCCAAATTACAGTTATTACATTGTTCAGAGCACTGGCAGGACAGCAGAAAGGACTCACTAGAGATCTTATTTCACACAGAAGAAAATTGACTTTATGTTTGACTTACATGGTATAAGCTGATCTTTATGCCTATTGGTATAACCAAATTTTTCTGTAAGATCTAGAACTGTTCTGGAGACAGTTAAATCTATCTGAGCTGAAAGAAATATTAAAAATGCTGAGTTGTTTCTGAATCCACCTCCAGCATGCCCTAGTCTCTGCCACAATTATTCCTTCAACAACTTCTGCTGCTCCTGAAAACCATGTTGTCTGTGCTGCTTTCAAGGGACAGCAATCAATACTCAATTCCACACTGCTAAACTTCAATTTTTTATTTATCTCATGCTGTGAAATTTTTAGGGACTCTTACTCAAGAAAATCTTATATCTTTCCTTCCTTTTGTTCTTCCTTTGAGCTTTATTTAAGAGTTCTGAGGCATGATTCAGACTGAAGTGAATAAATTAATTTTTGTTGATTTTATTGTCCTTCAGTTAGGGCCTGAGAGCTTGAGTTAGATGCCAGTCTTTCCAAATGCATACATGTGTGTGCATTTATAAAAGCAAAAGCTTATGCAGTACATTAATAACCATGGAGATGGAAATCATCTGTTCATCCATACAGCACACAGCAAAATGAGGAAAAGTTAGCCACATTCTCCTGAATGGGCTTATTTTGGTGTGGAAAATGAGTTTCAGAGTATTAGGGTGGTTTTGCTGAAGTGGTTTATTTCTTTGCCCTCCTGGACAGACTGAGAGGAGTTACTTTTACAACTGTGAGACTCTGAGGGCAGGTTTAATGCCTGGGCAGCCTCAGCTGGGATCTCCACAGCCCCAGGAACCTATTTAAGCTCAGTTCTGGGCCCCTGGTCCCTGCCTGAGCTGTGCTATTTTCTGTGCCTATCACTGGTGCTTGCTGCTCCTGACCTGGGCAGTGATTTTTTTACTCTGCCCTTGTCACTGTGGTCCTGTTCATCAGCCACTGACCTGCCCCTGACCTTGGTTATCCTCACCAGAGCTGAGCTGCAGATTGAATTCTGGGCTTGACCTCGGGCTGGCCTGGTTACCATGAGCCTTTCTCATGCTCAGGGCTCTCAGATGGCCCTGCCTGTCCTCCCGCGTCCTGCTCAGAGGTGCCTTCAGGCAAAGTTTCGAGATCATTCTTACAATTAACTAGAGATTTTCATGAGCACCCTTGATATTTTACTGCTCTCACTCAGGTTGGAGTCAATGAAGTATTAATCATGAAGCATAAAGCAAAGTAAAACCCCAGCTTGTGCTCTGGTGACTAATATTGTCATTGGAGCCACAGAACAAAGTTAATTGCTGTTCACTGCCTTGGAGAAGGTGCAAACAAGGTTTTCTTTCTAAAAAGGTGTTTGCTCCTATTCTAATTGACTGTCACAAGAAACAGTGTGTTGACACAACTGAAGGCAGAGAGTGGGTAGGGTGCAAAACCACTGACAGGAAAGGTGAACAAAAAGAATGTCAGCTTTTTCTGTTGCTGATGGTTTGCATTATTAATCATGTTCTGAGAATTCTTTTCTTAACTTCAGCATGGCTTTGGAGGAACATAGTTTACAGAAATGATTTCTGAGTTGAGATTTGAAGGTTGTTCACTGTGGGTATGGATGTGTACAATAAAATTAAATTCACTGCAGGAGCACAAGGAGGTTGTTTCTTCCTCTCAGTGCCAAGGCTTCTTCATCATTTAACTGCAATGATGACTTGATTTTTAAATATAAACATTAATTGAAAGCAAATTATTTTAATGGGTTTTTAATAGCACTATAGTACAAGATCAAATATAGGTCAAATAAATATAGGGCAAATAGCTCTTGAAACTCCCCTGGAATTGCATAGTAGTGGCAAAATCTGTGACAGCGTAATTGGATCTGAATCTTCTGCTGAGTGATCTTCTCTATAAATAAGTTCTTATTCCAGATGTCAGGAGCTGAAATCAAGCCTTAGATAGCAGTGTTAGAGTTGCAGTAACATCAGCTGTAGGTTGTACTGTTATCATAGGTGAGACAAACTCTCCTATGTGAACACTCCAGTTAATCTTTAAAGCAATGTCAGGCAGCTGTTGGGAACAAAGTTTTGGTTTTCTAATTGTACCATTCTGCCAAAAACCTGGAAGTGTGAAGTGTTAGCAACTTGAAACTCTTGCCTGTGTTTTTGACTGAGAATGCCATATGACAGCACTCAAGTTTTCTTTTGGGCTATTTTTAAAAACTATTTATTCAGTGATTCTCAAAGCACTGATTATACTGGAATCCATAACATCTGCCAATTTGTAATATCTGAAACCAGCTGAGGATTTTCCCAGTTAGGTGACTTGAAATCACATCTTTAATGTCTTTATGCACTTAATAATGACAAAAAGCAAAGGATTTCTGGTAGGTGAGAAGTGAAATGTGAGATAATACAAAGATTCTCTAGTGTAAAACATGCTGATCTTTCTAGTATTTCCTTAGTGTCTGAGGTAAACTAGTTAGTTACCTTTGGAGTGGTGTGTGTGTATATTTATATTTGGGAATCATAACAGCATTACGGCTGTGCATAAACAACAGTGCTATCACCCAGAAATGAACACTCCTCATATTGGACTGGAATGTTACAAAGTGTTTGCCCTGTAGTACAGAAAAGCAGATATGGTAAAAAAAACTCCTGCAACATTACTGTTGTCTCTGTATATTTTTTAAATCATAAATTTAATTGCTTTTCTTGCTTGCACTTATGCTGCATGGACTGGAGATGAGTTTATTATTCATGCTGTAGTTGTGGAGCCAGTTCCTGCATTGGTGTTTTCTTGAGAACATTGTGGTGTAGTGTGGGCACAGGATTTGTTCTGTCTGCTGCATCTGATGCTATATTATTAATATAATTTCAAATGCAAACTCTCCTACATAGTACCTGTCATCCAGAAAGTACTCCACAGCAATCTAGAACTGTCTTGTCACACCATATATTGTTTTAGGGCAGGGGTTAACTTTTTGGCTGCAGTGGAATGGTTTCTGATTAACTGGGCTCGGGAAACAATCTTCACAATATTTATGTATCTATAACGCAAACAACACTGGAGTGACAGCCAGCATCTTATTGAATGTTGCTGTATTTTACTAATTCCTCAGGCTGTAATGCCAAAATCTGAATTGGACCATGATATTATATCTGAGCTTCTCTTGTAACTGGACTTAAAAATCCTTCTCTGGTTCTTTTGGTTGCCAGTGTCTCCCAGGAGCTCAGACTGACCTTCCACAAGATGACCTCCCACCTCAAGTATCCCCATGGATTCTTTTCACTACTTAAAGCCAGATACATTATACACCTCAATTTATAATGTGCTGCCTTTGACCTTTGATATTTCAGTGTTTTCAATCTGGAGTCAGGATGGACATCTTCATCCCCAGGTGCCAGCTCTCTGCATGCAGATACACTGTGTCATCTCATCCTGCTCAGTTTTTATGCTTGTGATGCTGTTTTTCTTGGAAATTGCATCTAGACAAGGTTGGTCAGTCCTGTTGTGAAGCTGTATGAGGTGAAAGCTTCAGGAGATATGGCTGCAGGCCACTCAACACACATGTCAGTCCTCTGAGGGTGCCAGCTGGAGTTCACAAGGACCACGCTGGGTTTAGAGGAATGACAATGAAATACCACTGGAAAAGAGGCAGTGTTTTTATGGAGGGTAATGTACCTCATTGCTCCAATACTAATGTAACTGTATATAACTTTAAAAGCCCTCAAGAAACCATGAATATATAATTCTGAAATATATCAATTTCTTTTGTGGTGTTAATTTACCAAGTGCTGAGATTTTCAGACTACCCAACCAGAGGCATGAGTAATTTTTGAAAAAGGCCTCTAATTATGTGGTAAAAAATCAGATGCTCTTCATTATATGTCTGTAGAAAGGATCTGTTTAAACTGTTTATGTTAGCTCTTGAAGCTGTAAAAGGAGTTGTGATTTTTTTTCTCAGTGCTGTACAAACACACTTTGAAAAATATTCCTTGCCCATGCAATAGAACTGCAATCAGAGGACTGGAAATTCAGAGAATTCAAGTGACTTCTAAAATGTCACTCAAGTGTGGAAATAACCATCTAGGTTGTTTTTATCTATCCAGGTAATGCTTTTGTTAACTAACAATGTAAACTCTTCCTTTCACATAGATTCAAGAGCCTTCTGTTACTTCTCTTCATCTTTCCACTGGTTGTGGCATCAGGAAGTAACTCAATTCTAGAGTGATTTTGTCAAGACATAGGACTTTAAATCTTTCTGCCCATTGCTTTTAAAATCACATTCAGAGTTTAAATTAACACATTTAATATCCAGGTATAGCTGAAAAGTGCTCTGGAAGGCAGGACAGACAGAAGAAAAGCTCCTTCTGCAGCTGTGAGGGGTCTGTGGCAGAGTTTGAGTGCTGGACAGTGAGCAGAAAATATCCAGGGAGTTGTAATGAGCTGTGTAGCTGAGCTAACCCCTGACAAGGACAAAAGCCTTTTTGTCCCTCTCATTGCTTGGTGCTGATGTTTCTGAGGATGCACAGGTCAGTAAGAGACCACAGCCCTGGGCAGAGCAGGTGCCCAAGTTTCTGTCTGACACTGTCCGCTCTCTTGGAAAGCTGGATGCCTTTGCAGAGCAACAGACCCATTCCATTTTTGAACTCTTAGATAGGAGTTTTTAATCTTTGATTATGTAGTGAAACTGAACTTGGTAATGAGGGGAATGTGATTGCAAAACTGTAGATACTGTTGTCTTTATTGAGTTCAGCACTGCTTGCAGCTGAGCTTCTTATCTGAGTTGCCTTATAAAAATTTTTTCCAGGCCTTTTTGCACACCATTTTTTTTTATTTTTTTTTTTTTTTAGTAATAAAACACCCTGAATGGGGCAGTTAGAATAAGGGTAAAGGTAAATGGAGCTTGCTGGCAGACATTTAAGGAGACAGGGAGGAGGAAACCAGACAGAACACACCTGACCAGTATGGTCTCATCAGCATGGGTGAGGGCAGCATCCCAGTTTTGTCAGCAGGAATAGAGCCCTGGAGCTGAAAGGTGAAAAATGTACCTGCCAGTCTCAAACTGGCATGTCAGAAGTTGCCTGCCCTTCTTTTGTGAGGGGCTAAAAATGTGCAGATGCTAGGGTGGAGAAATTAGAGTCCATCTGTGCTGCTCTCAGCAGCAGTCAGGGAATTGAAAGAGCAGCTGAAGATGTTTCCAAAGCAAGAAAGGGATCTCTGAATGTCTGTTAGCACATAAATGGACACAGCATGTGGTGGGCTGAAGCAGACTGTTCAGATCAACTCTAAATTATTTGTGCAGGCTGCTGCTGTGAGCCAGAGGAAGAAAAGACTTGCAGCTACAACTTAAAGAAGCTGCTACCATAAATACAGCTGCAAGCACATTGAGGTTTCTATAATCTATTTGGTTTTATTTACTAACTCAATGTTTTGCACAAACATTTCATATTCTTGCATCATGTAGGGCTGTGTGTTTACTGTGTGAGCAATTGTGCACCTTGTTTTAGTTCTCTTGGTTTCTGAGAAGAGTCTGAAGAGGTTATTTCAGGACAGGCTAGGAGTACATCCATAAGAAATGGAGAGGGACTGGCAGTCCACAGAGCTGTAGGATGTACTTTTTTAACTGGTTAGTGTGACTGTGTTTTACCTCTGCACATGGGCTTATAAAGTTTCTGGACATTCCTTTGATAAATGTAAGATGGAGAGAAGCAAGTCTAGCTTAAAGCTCTAGTAAAGATGTATGCCCATGTTTAGTATTAATTTTTTTTCCATACTTAGAAGCTCAAGTATTGTTATTTAGGAAAACTGTAAAGTCTTACTATAAAAGCAGCAATCTGATCCTAGTTTGATTAATCTTCTCTTTACCAGGTTTCTTCCTAAAACTGTGAGATTACTGCCTTGGTGCATGGAGAAGCATTGTACCTTTTCCTATATTACAAAAACATCGTGACATGTCAATTATACAGGAAGGCTAATCCAAATGCCCTTGAGGCTGGTTGGAATGTTTACCTTGCTTCGACAGGCCTTTCTGTTTATGGTGGTGTGATTTGGCTCAGACCCCTTCTAAGAGCAAAAACCACAAGATGTTCCAAAAGTAAGGTATTGGTGATGTTGACAGACACCTTACCCACCAACATCCTCCCTCTTGTTAGTGCTTCAGATGAGGAGATTGAAGTGAGTAATTAACCTGTATGAGCTGTATTTACATGCTGAAAAACTTTATTGTTTTTTGCTTTAAAGACTGACTGCCTTGCTCAACAGTGAATGAAACCTGTAAGAAAATGATCCTAATTTTTGTGATAAATGGAAGGAACTAACTAGGTAAGGTTGTATGCAGTTCTGGCAAATATCTTATGGTATCTCAGCTAACAAATTCCCTTTCATCCATCACTGATACTCAGCCAGAATGAACCTTTGTGATACCTGATATTAGATTGCTATCATGAAACTCTGTAAAGCTGAAATTCAGGCTTGTTTTCATGTATTGCTCAGACATCTCTTGTATGTTTTGGAGTTCTTTCAAAACAGCCTCATGTTTGCAGGGTTACATAAACCAGCAAGGTTTTGTACAAGTTAGAGGGAGGTGGGACATGCTGGTCTCCCAGCAGGTGATTTCCTCAGTGGACAGGAAGGCATCTCTGGAGATGTGGGGTGGTGTCATTCAAATGCAAGACACCCTGATGTGTGTTTCCAAGTTTTAGAGTGACTGTGGAGAGCAGTGTCCTGTGGAACAGGATGTGCCGTGTGGCACCTCTGTCTGCTGGTGGAAGCTGGTTGCTGCTGAAACCAGCAAATTTCCTCCAAGGAGTTATTGCACCTAATCAGCTGGAGAGATGGGTTTGTTTCCCCCAGGCTCTTTTCTCCCTCTGCCAGCTGTACTCATTGAAACTGCCTTCCTGTGCAGGCACATTCTTGTGATGCACCAAACACTCCTTCAGCAAGTTGCTGAAATATCCGCTCTGCACCGGTGGATGTGCCAGTATTATTCCCAAAGAGGTATTGGGCAACTGATTTCCAAAGACCTTGGCAGAATCTACAGAAAACTGGAGCTGATATCAGGCAGGAGAGGCTTGACATGGAGTTTTGCCTGACTCAGTTGTTTCATTTCCCAGCACAGTCCCAAATGCAGGCTCTCTGCTTCATGCCATGTTACTTTTGACAAGCTTGTACCTGTACCATGGCACAAAGCCCTCTTTTGCAAGTTTTAGAAAAGAATGTTGCCTCTTGGATGAAGAAATAAGGAACAAGAAAAAAAAAACAATTTGGCAAGTTTAGTGAGGAATTTTTGTAAGGAAAAACCCTTGGAGGCAGCATAGTTGCCGTATATGAGTCATCTGAAACACATAACATGAATTGGGTAGTAAAGTAGTCATCCCCATCTCAGAAAATTAAGTTAATTATTATTTCTAGATGATTAGAAAGAGTAGGGGAGAATGGATAGATGTTTAACAAGCTGACCTTCCAAAGTTCATGGGAGTAATTTCTCTGTACAGGCTGAAGATAAGATCAGAAGCTGTGAGACAAGCATGTCTCCAGAACAAATGCAGCATACAAAGAGTTTTAACACAGTCCAACAAATATGCTGGAACAGACTACTTGTTTTAGCTATTCCCACATATACTAGGAAATAAATGCTTGTATATTGGAAAATATGCAAATTTTCTGTAGAAACAGCAATTCTGTAGGAAATTGCAACATGTTGGAGAGATGTGAAACTGCGAAACAAAGATGCAGAATATCTGTGTCACAGGCTGTGCCTATAGAGACACAGGGGTTGTTGGGGGTTTTGGCAGGAGCTGAGTGCTCTGAGGTGCACTCTAGCCTAGTGGTGCTGGAGGGTTTAGCCACTGCAGCAGAAGAGATGCCCATGTACAGAACATGCCTGAGCAGAGCTTGGGTGTGTTCCAGGGTGTTCCATGGCCGAGGGGACTGGCAGATGTCTCGGCCCAGAACGAACCCACTGAGAGCTGGGAAATGTGAATTCTTTCCTGGGGGATCATGTGCTACAACTAAAAATGAAGCTGTATTGTAAATAACTATAAATCACCTAGTCTATTGACTTAGAAAGATTAGCACTTTTTAACGAGGGGCTCGGTACTTGTGATCAGGCACAGAAAGGTGTGACACAGGTTGGTCACCTATAGCACAGCAAGAAATCTGGATAACTTTTGTCCTAGAGCAGCCCTGTGGCTGAAGCACAGGCCAGGAGATATGTGTTCATTTCTTGCCTCTGTTACGGCAATTAATAAGCAGACATTTAATCTCTGAACTTTTTCTGTATCTTTAAATGATTAAAAGTATCTGTTTGATAACCAGTCACACCTAGACGTGAGTCAGATGGGACAGATTAACACCCTGTTAAGATTAAAGCTGTTCCTTATATTATATAATTCTCTTATTATTTTGTAAGAGTATTTCTGCTATTACATGCTCATTTGTGTGCCACTTGGTTATTTGATTGGGTGTTTTTCTTTTTTGGACTAGACTTCTGTGTGTTTGAGGGGAATGGTGCAAGCTGAGAGCACTCTCAGGATGCAGCTCAGTAATGACACTCCAGCTTTTTATTGTGTTCCAAGACTAACAGCAGTTTGGTGACAGCTGGGCAAGTTTGTTTACACTTTCCCAAATGTCAGAACAAGGAGAAAGCCATCAAGGCTTTATACTGAATGCACGTCATTTGAAAAATATGAAAGCACTGCAAAGCTGAGTGGACTCAAAGTCCTCTAGCAAGGCTTTATGGGAAACTAAAAAATAAATTTTAAAAAAAGACATTTTCTAAAATTGTGTTCCATTGCAATAGTTTGTATTAATAACACATTGAAAGGTGTAAAATTTCAGAAAAAATTGAGGTATGTATGGCAAGCTTGCATAAATAAGTACAACTAAAATTATTTTCTAAAGTTACTTTTTTCTCATTCTGTTTTGAGATCATTGACTAGCATAATAATTGACCTCATGGCTGATATTTTTATTCACAGGCTGAGCTGATGAGTTGAATGAAGCATCACGTGTACTCAGGCACACAATGGTAGAGCATCAGGGGGGTCAGCACTGCAGTGTGGTGGCAGATAGAGAAGCTTTGCAGTCCCAGGCCCAGGAGTCTTGTCTATGTTTCCCAGGCACACTAAGCACAGGGAGTCTTCTAGAAGTCGAGGACATCACCTTTGTGCTGCTTTATATCCATTGTCCCCATTCCAGGTGAGGGAAAGGTTCATTGCACTCCTGGTGGTGCCTGTACTTTGTCTCTTTCAGAATAACAGCCACTCCTGAGGCAAACCTAGCAGAGGCTTTGCATAAGCACCCCGTGAATGCTTTATTCAGGTGAGAGGATAAGAGCAGATCAAGATCAGGCCGGGGATGGAGTGCAATGAGAGCTCTTTGAGCTTCTCTGCTGTGTTTACCTAAGGCCTCCTCCCTGCTGAGGTACCAGGTGAGAACTTGCTTTTTCCCACACACATGCCCTTCAGTCATTTTGTTGAGGTTTCTTTGTGAACAAGGAGTATCCAGAAAGTCTCCAAGGTTTGCCACTTTGCTTTTTATCAGGCAGGTGGCTGGCTATATTGGTTTGAAGAAAAATCTGTGCAATGCTTCTCTACTGTCCTATTACTTCACACTTTTGCACAATTCCTTTGTGTTTTCTCATCCTCTGGCACAGGTCCAGGCAAGGAAGCTCAGTCAGAGCAGGGACAAGTCTGAACTTGAATCTAAGGTGAAGAGAAATAGTCCAGCTCAGTGCTAACTGATGGTGAAATTAAGTGCTAGGAAAGGATGGAGGCCAAACCAGACAGCTGATGCATAAACCTATGGTTCATCTGTCCTTAGATTGCTGGATTACATGCTGTTTTTCTCATCTCAGCATACGAGATGAGCATCTGGAGAAGATAAAACAGGTTGATATGGAGTATGGAACAATTTCTGTATTTGGAATAAGTCAGAGGACTGAGAGAAATAGAATAGAAATGTATAAATATGGTGCTGTGGAGAGGGATCCCTTGTGTAATCTCTCTTTAGTACAAGTACTAGAGGCCACATGTGAAATCACTGGGAACCAGATGAAAACAGATGGAAGGAACTAGCAAGGGAACAAACCTCATCAGACTTGAGCCACTTGGCTCAGCTGCACATACCTGGAGGCAGGGGAAGACAAAAGACAAGCATCACATACATGTCCTGCTCCATCCCGTGGGTGACTGCTGATGGCCACTGCTGAGGCTGGGACAGGAGGCTGGAGGGACCTTTTGGGTCCTTCTGGCCTGGCCTGTGCATGTCCCAAAGGCAGAGCAGCCACTCTGAGCTCGGGTCACCCAGAGCAGCTCAGGCACACGCTCAGCACAGCGAGCTGCAGCAGCAGAGACAAGAGACAAGGGCAGAAGTTTGTGTGACACACCTCTGATCTGCAGTCATTGCTGACAGCCCTGAGTGTGCCAGTATAAAAAAGGGCTGTGGATAATGCCCCAGTCAGAGCTGCCAGGGACAGACACCAAAGATAGCCCACACTCTGGTCACCTTGGTGCCACATCGTTCTGCCGTGCCAGGCACATTTCAGGCTGGGCTGATAAGCAGAGCCACTCAGGCTCTTCTCTGTCACAGCCCTGAGGTAAAGGGTCACTTCATATTGCAGTCCCCAGGCTCTTTGGCAGAGGTTTTGCTTGATGATTCAAACTTAGCATTTTCACAATCAAGACAAATATTGACCAGGCAATGAGAAACACCTCCTTCTTTTCATCTGTGCTTGGGACAGCTCCTCTGTGGAAAAAAATAAAAACTGCAGCTGGCCTGACAGCTGCCAAAAATGTGAGTGGATTAAAAATAAGTTATTTCACATGATAAAATAATTATTGACAAGGGTGTAAGATTAATCTAAAGTCTCTCAGCTCTCCTCTAAAATAAGCTGCTCGAAAGACAAAAAATAAAGCACACTAAAAAAAACCAACAAAAAAAGCCACCACAAAAACACCCAAACCAACCAGCCAACCGAAAACCCAGAACAGTAACAACAGAATGTGAGCTAAACTAATTCAAGCCAAAATACACCTGCAACAGAGATGGTAAGTTTTTTGTAGAGTAGCTGGGAATGAGAAACATGGAAGATATCTCTAGTGAAATTTCTCCAAGAAACAGAAATACAACTTGAACAAGATTTTGGGGAAATTGGATTTTAATCTGGTACAAGCTGAGTATATCTATTGACAGATAATTCAGCACTGCACACTTGTTTCAATGACCTATGTTCAGCTTTAAGCTTTGACATGGGCAAAAATGAGTGTCTATCAGTTAAATGTGGAATTACACAAATTGCAATGTATTTCTAAACCAAATGTTTTGGGAATTACTTACTGAATAGGTTTATTCTTCTGCAGAAATCCTGCCTCTTTCTCACCTGTAAATCCACTGTGCAAAATCTTTACAGGTGAGAAACCCTGACCTCTGAAATAATTTTGTTACACTTCAATGCATTACTGTTATATTGTGACTAAGTGATAAGATTATCTTTGTAGAAGATACTGGCTCACCCAGGTTTAATGCAGAATAGTCCCAGGAGACTTTAGATTTCACTCCTGCCAGTCAGTGTTGGAGCTACTGTGAAGGGAAATTGGTGTCTAAGAAAATATCACTCCAATTGACCTTTTAGTGTGCATGAAAGGACTCTTAAGAAGGAAGGACTTGCCTGCAAAAAGCACTTTAAACTCAGACTCTTAAAGTTATGGCAGAAAGGAAATGTTGCAAGTCAGGGATATCAGATTGGCTAACCTGGATCCGAGCAGCTGTTATCTCTGATAGCATCAGGTGCTTAAGAGGAAAATGAAAATAAACCCTGAGGGTAGGAAGCTGCAGGATAACTCTAGTCCAGTCCTCTTCTAAACCTTCACAGCTAAAAACTATTGTGCTCTGCTAGAGAAAATCTTATTTTTCTTTGACATAATTGAGAATGCCGCCTGGCTACCTCTGGGTGCCCTTAGGTGTACATGTTTCAAAGCCATTAAGGAATGCTACAAAATCTTTTATCTTGATTAAATGATTCTTGGCAAAGTAGAGAAAACTAAAGTTGGATTAAAGACCTGCAGAATGGCTTTAGCTGTGGCAAAGAAATGAATACAAGAAACTCCAAAGGCTTGCTGCAACCCTGTTTATGAAAGTTTGTGTTGCTGAGTTAAACAAGCTCATAGCATCACATGCTCCTTTTCCACCTTTGAATTACTCACTTGTACTTGGAAACTGCAGTTTTGCCCTAAGGGAAAGTACATTCAGAGAAGATGCTCAGTGCTCACAGTTCAGCTGCACCCACTACTTCCAGTTTTCTTCTCTGTTAGTTATTCCACTCAAGAAACTATGAACATTAACTTTTGAAGGATATTTTGTGGCTTGGGACATACACACACACCATAGTATTCTACAGCAGTTTATTCAATTAATCAGTTGCTAAATGCTCATGTAGACTAAAAGAACATAACTAAACCATGACTGTATGACTGTAGAAGCTAAAGGCTGTATCTTCAAATCATGCAGCTCTCCAGAACTCATGTAAATATTTTGAATACATTGACATTTAGATAAGAGGAAAATTCCCAACCAGTTTAATGTGTGGTTTAATCTTTGACTAGGTCATGGATGCTGTTTGTTTACATGAAAGTGTGTGTGTTTACTTTTCCCCAAAACATCGATATTGAGCTCACAATGGAGCTCTGAGGGCAGAGCACATGAGCTGAGCTTTCCTCTGCCTGTGACATTTGGGAATGAAGAGCCTGCAATGATCCACTCCTGGGAAACCTGCGTGGCTGTAGTCCCTGGAGCCTATGGACTGCACCTCTTTGCATCCTACTCATTTCTGAAAGGAAGCACGTGTGTTGGGGAGTAGAAAGCACCCCAGATTTGGCTACCATCCAGCCATCTGAGGAGGGAAATGGTGATCCTGGCCCGTTCTCTGAGGAAATGCCTGCACAGCCGCTTGGCACTCTACTACTTCTCTACACGGATACTTCACATGTAAACTATTCTTGCAAAATATCCACAGTTGGCTCCCAGTGTAGTACTGGGAATGTCTCTTTCAGGGTGTGCTTATAGGGACCCTCTTGACCACTGCAAACGCTCTCTGTTCTTGCTCCCTAAGCCTGGACAGACAGTCTGGGGAATGTCCCAGTGAGGCACTGGCCCTAGGGCACACTCTGTGTGCTGTGCACAGGCCCTTGCTGCAGAGTGGCCAAGGGCATGGTTAAATGCAGCCAGGAAAGCTTTGTAGCCCTCCTGGGTATTGTGATTGATTTTCACCTCCCCAAGTCTATTTTTTAACAGCTGTTTTTAAGACAAAGTGGTGGAAGTGGCTGATGCCCCTGGCCAGTGAAGGATGGTGAAATTCTTTGGTTTCATCTCATTGCTTTAGGAAGACAACCCTCTCTGAACAGACAGGGAATGATTTCAAGGTAATGAATTGAAAGCAGGGAAAAGAAAAAACCACCATCTTACAATAGTTCCAGCAAAATGTAAAGTTTTGCTTTTTACATTCCTCAAACAATTTAGCAAGTTACTAAAACAAAACCATTTCAATCATTTATGTGACTGGGAGGTCAATGTTCCTGTGAACAACAAAAGGGTGCAGTGAACCTTTACTTCTCTTCCTTTGGACCCAGCTGCCTAAACAGTGCAAAAAGAGGTATGAACACATAACAGATATTACTTTGGCAGGGACATGGGAAAGTTGGGACATGTGGTCTGGGCCAAATCTTTCTTTAGAGGAAGCCATGTGAAAGCACAAACACATGTAGGAAGTCACAAGTTTAACTGAGAGCAGAACTGGGTCTCATACTTCCAGCGTTGCCTAAGCTGCTTTTTCTGTCAGACCTAGCAATTGTCTGGGAGTTCCAGCCTTTTTTACCTCTGTCATTCAGCAGAGCAAGTCACATTATCTCAGACGTCCACCTGCTCTCAGAATTTGTAGGGCCACAACTTGCTGCTTCTGACTGGGGGCTGCCACAGCATTCACAAGGAACATCTTGCTGATGTGGTCTGGGCTGTGGTGTTGGTGACAAATGTAGGTTTTCTTAGCTGAAGCAAAAATAAACCAGGTAAACTGCCACAGTATTGATGTCAAACCATTTATTATCATTACATATGTGGGTCCTAGTTTGGTATCTAAGCTCACATGTAACTCTAAGTGTAAGCTTTTCTTGGTTACAAAAGTGGAGATGCTTTAGGCAGCAACAAAGTGAAGCTGGGTTTTAGGTTCTGCACAGAGACCGTGTGGAACCAAGATACTTGATCAGATTTTCCAACATTTGATTTTGTATTTTGTCTTAGATTAAATGATGTGCATTCTGTGTGTGAGTGAGTGAATGGAACACTTAATATTCTCTTAAGGCAGAAAACATGCAGAATTTTAGATTTCTGGTTTGCCATAATTGAGAAGAACACCAAAGCATCAAAGCAGTACTGTGGCCCATGGAGGATCACACTGGGAGTGCTCCCCTCTTTATGAAAAACCAACAGAACATGAAGTTCTAATGAATGAAACAATGTAGTTTGTCAGGATAATTTAGCACAGTCTGGCACACCTTAAGGCTGGCTAGAGGGAAGGGTGGATGCTGGAGAGGTGCTGTAGGAAAGGTTCTGCCATGAGCTGTCAGCAAGGAATTCTGACACCAGAGCTTAAGCTCCCCCAAATCAGGAGACAGCAGAATCTGACAGGTTTCATAAGCAGGAGACCTGTCAGATTCTACCTGTTCTATGGACAGGTAGAACTTACATAACCTGAGGTGAAAAGTCAATAAGTAACAAGGAGATTTCTTTCTAAGGAAATAGGGGTTGGTTCAGGTGCAAAGTATTCCTCAGTACAGTGTTATGGCTCTGATCTTAATTCTGTGCACCAACAAAATGGCTTTGTCAGTTCAGGAAAAAATAGAAGTGAATTGCATGAGTTTGTAGGTCAAGGGCTGGCTGCAAGGCCAACTACATATTGCTCAATTACCTCTTCTTCTGGAAAGTTTATCCAAAGAGTTGGGCTGAATCATTTGTTTGCGGTCAAGGTACACAAGGAGAAACAGTTACTTTGATATATGTCTATTCTCTGTGATGTGTTCCTTGGGATATCAATAAAAAAGAAGCCCCCAAATTACTGCGTTCAATGGTCTTATTGTACCAGCAAATAAAGGGCAGTGGGTTATTGTACATAAACGTTTTCCTGTAAAGAATTGTACTGTGCACAGAACTATATAGAGCTTGTGGTGTTGGGAAGCCATCCTGGCTTTATTTGCAAAGGTAATAGAGATTCTAGTTTTACAAATTCTAGTAGGAAATGGACAGGATCTCCTATTTTTTACAGAGAAGGCAACTTTATTTCTGCAGATTTGCACACACAAGAAGTACTCCTTATATGCCAGCCAAAGCATCATATATGGTTTTGTCTTGTATCTATGGTATCAGCAGGTATGGACTTGAACATCTTTGTTCTACAATGTTTGACATGCAACACTCCAGTGTATTGAAGACAGATTTGAAAAACCTAGTAACAGGGCAGTCTTAAATCACCTAAGCAAACAAATGCCTTATTTTCTCTGAAAGCTTAATTTTTCTGTGGCTGACATGGACACATTGGTTACATGCCAATAAATATCTGAATAATGCCTATAAAAGCCCTTGCTGTCAAAAAATCAGTGTGAGTTATTCAAGAGCTCTGTGCAAATGCTACCTTGGATAAAGGCCCAGGAAACTGGAAAGAGTCCTTACCCCTCTCCCCCCACCCACGTCAGTCTGACAGCATTTACTGAGTCAGACTTTTTAAAGGATTGACTGGTAAACTTTGAGTGAAACAGTTGCTTCACATTAATTAAAACAACTTATTCTGGTGGAATTAAAACAGAGTTTTATGTTAAGTATTCTGCTCTGATGGGAGTCATGAGAGCAGAGAAATCCTTCTCATGAACTGCTTTTATCTTTTAGATCACATGAATGAAAGTACGCATTTTAACTGCTATCAGCAGTCCTGATTTCCTGGAAATTGTGGTTTCCAAACAGATGGCCTCAGAGATAAATATGTGCTTCATTTACTACTTGAACTGAACACTTTGGGATAAAGGTATTTAATTTGTGAAGGGCATTTTAAATTTAGCAAACCAGATCAATTATTCTCTGAATTGAGTAAAATACCTTGGATGAAACCCCTGGTGGGTTCAGAGTTTTATGCAAGCAGTTTGACTCATTTTACTGCTACTGTGCAAAAGGCTTATAACACTTTATCTCACTGATTTGAAGAAAAAGAAACACAAACTGAAATCAATCTTTTCAGACCCACTATATATCTGTGTTGTCCTGAGGGTTAAAAGTGGAAATATTTGTTCAGTGCAGGACTTCTGGCAGCCAGGGGTCCTGTAAGCCTGCTTTGGCTGTAGTCACGTTAGTCAGCTGAACATTACTAAGGAGGTTTCTCTGCATTCATTCAGGAGCTGGGAAGGGAAATATTCCTGCTGACTCATGCTTATTGGTATTTTCCTTGCTCCACCTCCAGTCATCCTGGCTCCTCCTCTCCTCTCTTGCTGCTGGTTGCCTACTATATTTAAACAGCTGTCTTGGAGCAGAGAGAGGATTCCAGGCTTTTAGTGTGGTTGGCTCTCCTGACTGTACAATCACTTTCATAAAGATTCCGCCTCTCATCAGACCTGCAGCTAAAGGTAAGAAGGCTCCAAATAAGCACAGAGAGCTCTGTCTGGTGTACCCTAACATCAGTTTCTGAGTATCACAGGGGTGTTTTTGGAAAGGTGTTATTACATACCACAAAGTTGAATTTTTTCCACATAGTTTAATTGTGTTTGGGGGGTAACTGGCCTGACATGCAAGAGTGATGATACAAGGAGAGAACAGCTTCTGAAACTTGTAGGGAAGTATAAAATGAGTATAAAATGTAAAAGCTGTCAAGATCTCTGGTTTTTTGTTACTTTTTTTTAAAGTACTAATTAATTAAATAGTAAACTGGTGAAACAAGTGAGTTAATGAGGAAATTAAGCTGAAGAAAACTATTGTTGCATCTGTGTTAGAATTGTTCTTTAAAACTGAGTGTTGTGGTACCTTTTTTAACCTCCCCCAGTGTTTGTACCCCAGCTGCATTGCTCTCTTGAGCTCTCCCCATGTGCTGCTCAGGCCACACTTGGTGATTCTGACTTCAGCAAAATCTCCTGGCTGTTACAGGGAGAGCTACCTGCATGTGGCTGATGTAACCTGGCTTTCCCTTTCTCCAAGGATCACAGGGTCTCCTTGTCTTGCTCAATGTGTCTTTGCTTTTTCATTTGCTCACTGAAAACCTGTTTCAGGCTTGCAGCCTGGAAGGAGTGAGAGCCACACTGGCCGAGTTTGTGAGTTACAGTCCCTGCAGACAGAGGCTGTGTCAGGAAGGTATGCAGAGCCTGGCCCAGAGTGAGCTGGGAGCTTTCCAGCCAGAAACAATTATGTAACATCACACTGACGCTGGAATGCTTGGGAAGGAGCAAGAAGCCAAGTTGTGAAACTTGCTGCACTCTCCCAAATGAGGAGAAGGAAAGGGACATTCATTTCCAGCAGGAGGCTCAAAGCAGGAGCCAAAGCCAGTGTCACTAAGCTAAGTGTGAGTGCCCCTGAGCAGTCTTAAGTTTCTTGCTATCTCAGGCTTTTTCCTGGACCTAACTAGTTCAGTGTAGATTGGCAATGAACTTCAATGTCCTGCTGCTTTCCAACAGCCTCTGCAAGAACAGGCTTTCCTCTACACTGTATTAGCTGCCCCAAGAGTCTGACTGCAAAAAAAACCCCAAAACAGTAATTAGAATAATCCACCTTAACATCTAATGGCAGGAAAGGTGAATGTTTGGCCTGAAACTAAAATGCCTGGGATGCTCTGAGTTTTACCCCCAGAAGTCAAACCTTTAGCCTACAGGATGGGAATAGCTATAAACAGGTTCAGCACCTGATTCACTTTCTACTTGAAAATAAGAATTAATAACTATGAATTATAGAGATGAAAGCTATAGGATGTGAAAGGGACTTCTTCCATTTGTAGAGAGATGCTAGGATGGTTAATCTTGTGTTGATAGAATTTTCAGGGCCAAATCTTCAGGAAACAAAGTGTGTAGCACTAAAATGTCATTAGGAGTTTTGTGACCCCAGGCACTGAATAAATCCATGGTTAAAAATGCTCACATATGTGTACAGATCCAGTAATTTAATCAGACTAATAATTGTGCTCCTCTAGCTATTAAGGTTTGGTCTAATTGCAGAAAATGCTCCTCTTTCATGTGTCCAAAGGTGCAGAAGGGGGGGAGGGTGGCACAGGGAGTTATCAGTGGCTTGCTGCTGCCTCTGTGCTTTATCAGGGTGGAGAGGGGTGGCACAGAGCAATGGCCAGGAGCCAAGGCAACCTTCCTCTAAAGCAAACAGCACTGCCAGCCTGTCTTCTCCTGGCTCCTGCCTCTTTTGTCCCCTTCAGGCTCCCCCAGAAGAACGCTGGCACCCAGCAGCGTGAGGCTGTGCTCACCCTTCCCAACGGGCTGGCAGGCTCCTTCCCTGCGTGCTGGCTCTGCCGCTGCCCTGCAGCTGCTGCCAGGTGCTCTGCTGGGCTGAGCAGGCCTTGCTTCCAGCAAAAGTCCCTCGGATGTGCATGCAGTTTTGCCATGCATGCTGCTGCAGGGAGCTGTGGAGCAGAAACCTGGAAGATTGCTTCTGGAGATCAGGCTCCCAGCAGTTTCACAGAAATAAGATGTGTACTCTGTGTTAGGAAAAATGAATAAGAACTGGTGTAATACAGTGATGGAGAGGGGGTTATTTGTTATCATGGAGAAGAAACTCCTGCTGACCTGCAGCTAGGTGCTGCAGTTTACTGGTTTGAGGGGAGCACCTGGCTGGTCACACCAGTGCCCTGTTCCTTTGGTGTCTCTGGCAGTCCCAGCTGCTAGTGCTGAATTCTACTAATTGCACCTCTGGAGCTTTGTGAGAAGGAGTTATCTGGGGGTAAACTTGCACCACAGTCTGCTGAAGGTGGTGCAGGTTTTGGTTAATGTGGCAGGACCTATCCAAAAGACTAAGGAGACCCTTGGTTGGTTGGGCTGTGCTCCCACAGCATCCAGGGCTGTGGGGAGGCCTTAAGGGGAGTTCATCTTCTGTAGTGAATACAATTACCTTCAATTAAATTGGGAACATAAGTTTTGTTGAGATCCAACTCTCTTCAAAGCTTGATGCTTCCAATTACTTAAATTAGAAAGCACAACTATAATGTCTTTTAAATGGTTCATGCCCTGTCAGGCAAAATGCATAACAGATTAATGCTTAGTTAAGTGGTAACAGGCAACCAGTAAGTGTCACTAAACTGTGTCCAACAATTTGGACAAGGCTGCTGGTTTTGAGTTCATTTTATGTGAAGAACCCAGTTGCCTTGGAATTGAGCTGCTGAGCCCAGCCATGGCTGAGCACTGGTGTGCATGAGAGCTGTCACATCCCTGCAAGCAAATGCAGCACTCCTGCTGGAGCCTGGGATCTGTGATCTGTAAACTCACTGCTGGTTTCCTGGCTGCCCAGGCAGTCACTGCGCTTTGCTGGAGCTGCTGTGACGTAAATGTCAGCCTAAAGAGGGGCATTACACGGGCAGGAAGACATCTGCTGCAATTCCTGTGTCAAAGGCAGTGATGGGCCAGGCCTCATGGAAGTGTGCAGAGCACTTGCCAAGATCTGTCTGCACTTGGGAAGGCTGTGCAGAGCGTGCCCTGCTGGACAAAGTCGTGCCATTCCGTGGATTTTGCTTAGCTTTCCAAAGTGACAATAAGGTTTTTATAAAAGAAAATATTTTCTGTAGGATAACTTAAACACTTATGCTGAATTTCAGAACTCTCAAGTTTATTGTGGTAAAAAATAACTTCTCTAGGTTAGTGACAGTAGAACTGAATTCCGTGGAAAACTCAAGTCATTTGACATGGTAGGATTCCTGCAGGAATGGCAGAAACATTCACTGTTCATTGGATGTTTGCATAATGATTAGATTAGTTTTGTAGATTCCACTCTAATGACACCTTAGTCTCCAAGATAATTATGATGTATATTTTATTCAAAGACTTGTTATTTACTTGTTCAGACCTAGAACTCTCCATTTTCTGGAAAATTAAGAAAGAAGGTTCCAGAACTAAACTAGCACTTCTCAAAAAACCCTGTAGTGATAGAATGGTACCTATTTGAAAATGCAGCCAGGAGACCAGGTTTACTTCACTTATCAGTAAATGCACAAGATACTTCAAAAAGTGTTTGTGATAATGATACCATTTTCTACAGAGTATGGTCACAAGTGAAGTTTTTATTAACAAGCTGCAACACTTCATTTAATGTAGTGAGAAGGTTCCTAAAATTGCCAGCTGCCCTGGAATTCATGTCTGAAAAAGAAAGATAACTCTTGTGTCCCCCTTTTGTAGTGCATAATCAGAGAATCATCCTTTGATTTTGAGGTCAGGAGGCGAAAAAGATAAGGAGGTCTGTCCTGAGTGTGGAAGTGTAATTGACAGTCTGCAATGCAGGATAATAATGCTTTAGATTAGCCTGAGTTAGTGGGATGGAGAAAATCTTGTGGTGTTTTTCTTGTTTGTTTGCTTGTGGATTTTTGTCAAAAAAATGAAAGTAATTCAAAACATATTTGTTTCAGCAGGTAGATTCCAGAGCAGAAATGCTTCCAGATGGGAAGATGTATCCATTAGTGACCAGACCCTCAAACAGGAGTGGGCTCAAGACACTGCCTGTTGTGATCATAGGTAAGCCTCCTCCTGCCAGCATTGCTGTGTTCTCTTGACTCTCTATCTTTAATTTCAGTTCCACTTCCACATGTTCTCACTCAAACCAGAAATGCCTGACTACTGTTTCTGCATCCTTTCCCAAACAGCCAGACTTCCTATAATACTAAGAGACCTCTAAGAGTTGTGGAACATAAGGAACAAGATATTTTACAAATTAAAACACATATCTTTAATGGTAAAATTGGTAACCTTTTGAGCATCAGTTCATCTGAGCCTGCTTTTTCTCTGTTGGATATTTAGAAAGATTTGAAACCTTTTCAGTACAGATAGGTAATTGCCTTGCTGTAGTTATCTGTAGTGCTTGAATTGAAGGTAGCTTTGTGTGAGTTTTTTCACCATTTTGTCTGTTTAAAAAGTACTCCAGATGCTGTTAAGGTTTCTTGAAATTTCTCACAGATTTCTTTTAAAACATGAGTGAGCTACGCTGATTTTGTACAGATTCAATAGACTTTTAAAATGCAGGTTTCTACCAGTTAAAAAAGCCAGGTTATACAGTAACTGTCTTGCCTCCCTTGCAAGAGGGAGCTTGCAGTGTGAGGTGATTCTTGGAGCAAAGAAATGATGTCAGAGCCTTCCCCTCTGACCAGCCAGGAGCTGTGGGGGTGTTGGACCTTGCTCATCTGAGCCTGTGTGTCGTGCCTTGCAGAGCTGGCTTCCCTCCTTCTCTGGCATCGAGTTCAAAGCACCCGAGGGAGCAGCTCCAAAGTTAGAGCACTGCATAAATCACCCCTAATCCTTGCTGACAGCAAGTTTGACAAGGACACTACTACCAGCAAGTTCTTGTCTGAGAATGGCTTTGTGCTGCTCAGTTGTACAAGTCTCTAGGTGGGAAGGAGGAAATTTTGGTGCCTCCCTGGTGCACCTGTGCAGGGAGCCAGGGTGGAGATGGCACTAAAGCCTCAGAAGCAGCAGTGTGAAGAGAGGCACTCAGGGGAGGCTGCTGGAATGAAGCAGCCCAGATGTTTCACTGCAGCTGGACAGCACTGCATGGAGATTCCAGCTACTTCCACAGGCCCTGCTCCAGGGAGGCTGTGTGCTGCCTCAGCTGTGCTAGAGCCTCATGGAAGCAGTTGAATTTTAAAATATCTTGAGCCCCAGATGTTCTTGTGGCCATCCATATCAAACTTAGACACACTCTGTGTGTTGCCGCTGAGTGTTGAGCACTCAGGTGATGAAGTTTGGCTTAGGTACCTCCTTGTACTGCCTAAAGCAGTGACCTGAAATTTGTTGTATTTTACTATAGCTGCAGTTTAGTTTGTTTTTAGTGTCTGTTGCTGTTGGTTTTGGCTAACTTTCCTGCAAGTGGAATATTCCAAACGCTGACCTGCAGCTGCTGGTTCGTGTCAGCACAGCAGCCTTTGTCCCCAGCTGTGACACGGGCTGCCCTTCACATAGCTCACTGTTGGCTTTGCAGCCATGACCTCCCTCTTTTGGAATCCTCAAGGATCAGCCTTTGCTCCAGTCACCCTTGAGCACTGGCACTGTGTCAACAGGCTGCTGTCACTTGGGCTCTCCTCCCCTCCTCGTCACTGCGCTGCCGTGGGTTTTGGTCACACAGCAGCAAAGCCTGGGCAGCCAGCCAATGTAAAATATTAAACATGCTGGAGAACAGCCACGTGCAGACTTTCCACAGGCTGCTCTCACCAGGCTTTGGAGTCACGTTTATCTAGTTTTTCTCCTGGCTGTTGGGTGGTCAGCCAAAGAGTTCAGCCATCCAGCGATCTGTTCAAAGTGCAGTGTTCTAAGGCTTGTCTTGGCATGGCAGAGAGACTTTCCTTAACACACTGCAGTACCACAGTAGGGCTGGTTCCCATTGGAAAGAGTCCTCAAGACCCATTAGTCAAGGCTGTATTGCCAAATATCCCTTAAAAGATGGAATTTCTTGCTGAGAAGAACTGGTTCCCCTTCACTTCAATAGTCACCATCTTTTCTGGATCTTGTATCCTGTGCACAGTGAACTACTCTGCACTGGTGTGAAATGTGCTTCCAGGAGAGCTGAGGCCCCTGGACAGCCCATGATCAGCTTCTAAACCCCTAATTTTAGAGAAATAACTCCATTCATCACCATGCTAGAGACTTCAAGCTTCAGGTGAGGGCAGCCTCTGACTTATTTAACCCTGTGACTTTTCAGCAAGTTCTAAGGACCTTGCAGTGCAAATAGGAGCAAGTGAGGTGAAGGGTAAAATGACTTCCCAACTCCATCCAATAAGCCCATGCTGGAACAGGAAATCCCCTGTATCCATAGCAGTGTCATGTCTTTAGAATTGGTCTGCATATTAGAAACACTTCTCAAAGAACTGCTCTATCTCCAGAAGTATAAACTCTTCTCAATTGTTTTTTTCAGGGAATGGGCCTTCAGGAATCTGTCTCTCATATTTGCTGTCAGGTTACACCCCTTACTTCAAAAGACACTCTCTTCATCCTCATCCTATTCTTCAGAGAAAACTGGAAGAGGCACCAGAAGTCTCTCTTTTGGACCAGGTTTGTGTAAAGATAAATTATGACATCCCAGCAAAGCATCCCAGGGGTGTGTAATAAGTTATTACCTTGTTTGGATTTTCAAAGTACACAGACAGAATGAGCCTTAAGCAAATAGCAAAGCATTTTGCTTTGTAATCCAGATCTTTGCTGCTAAGATCCTCGAGGCAGCCCTTGGGCAAGAACCGGTCTGTGTGCCAGTAAATGAGCTGCCCCAGCACACCAAGCCCCTGATGAGAGATGCTGGAGTAACAAGCAGTCTGCTGCCTGGCACTACCTGCACTTTGAGCATCTGGTGCTTCTCTCTCTAGGATCTGGAGTATCTGTCTGAAGGCTTGGAGGGACGATCCCACAGCCCTGTGGCTCTTCTGTTTGACACCCTGCAGCGGCCAGACACAGACTTTGGAGGGACAGCAGAATCTGTGCTCACCTGGTGGCATGAGCCTGACAGAGCCATCCCCCACCTGGTCCTTGGCAGAAACGCTCCTGGAGGTGCCTGGCACGTAAGTGAATTGGAGCCAGCTGGGGTCTGTGTGTTGTGTAATAGCCAGATGTGCTGACTGGAGAGAGAAAAGCTCCTCTAAAATCCCAGTCAGCTGTGTTACATCTTATATATATAGACAAGTAAAAGTTTAAAAAGAAAACAAGCCTTTATATTCCCCATCTCTTGTTCTTTTTGGAGAACATGGATGGTTTCATCCCTTACAGCAGATTAGAGGAAATTACTGATTTCATCATCTGTGCCATATTGAAACATGGAAAAGCTGCCTTTCACTTTTTACATTAAAAAATTAAAGTAATTTTGCTCTGCTTCTTGTTCCAGTCTATAGAGGGCTCTATGGTTACCCTGAGCAAAGGGGAATGGATGAGACTCCCAGATCTCCCTTTCAAAGAATGGTTGAAGCAAAAGAGAAGGTGAGATATCCATGTGTGATCATTTGCCAACATCTGGGGGTTTTTAGAGAACCTGGAATGGACTTCTTGCATGTAGCTACTCATCTGTTATGGATGATTTAGTGAGAGAAAGGACACCCTCCTGCACCCCAAAACCAGCCCATTCTATACTGAGAGATTCAGATAAAGTTGCAGTGCTGCTTGGAAGGTGTCCTTCTCCACACCCACTGGGGAGATGAATCTGTGACCAGGAGTTCTGAGTAGAGCTTGAAATCATGGTCACCTGGCTTCTACTGATGACAAGTACAATCAGTTCAGCCACTGTGCATTCTCTGAGGTGCTGCTTTTCTTTATACGTGTCACTATTAATCTTAACAAGTCCAGGTGTTAAAAATGGAATGGAAGCAAGATATCAGAGAAAGGCTTAAATAACCAACCATGTTCTTGGGGTTGGATTAATGCTAGAGAAAGCTGCCTCTGTCCAACAGCTTCTGGACCTCACTGTTAGCTCTGTATGTCAGGAATGACTTTGCTGAAGTCAGGGAAACTAGATCAGTCTTCTCTGGTAGTGCCAGGATAGATGGCTCTAGGATACATTCAGTGCAAGAGGGGACAAATTCCAGTCTCTTACTTAACTGCTGCTTGACCTTTGTTTGTCCTTTATTACAGAGGCCTCAGAAACAATAGAGCCACAGCAGAGGACATTGCTCAATATTACCAACACTATGTGATGAAGAAAGGACTGCAGAAGAATTTCAAATGTGGCACTGTTGTGACCTCTGTGAGGAAAGTGAGTGCAGAGAGCATCTCCAACCACACCCAGAAAGATCTGCAGGAGGACAGTGACTCAATTTGGAGCTCTAATGAAAAAAGTGCAGAGGTCTTTCAGGTGGATGGATTTTTCAAAACTGTGGAAGGTGATAAAGAGCCCTTCTCCATCTGTGCAGAGAATGTGGTCTTGGCTACAGGAACATATGACAATCCTACCTGGCTCGGGGTCAAGGGAGAAAACCTTTCCTATGTCCACCACCAGCTGTCTGCCCTAGAAGAAGCAGTGAAGAACAACAGTGTTGGCATCATGACAGATCCAGTCTTGATTGTAGGTGCTGGTCTGACAGCTGCTGATGCGATTCTCTTTGCTCACCATTGCAATATTCCAGTAATCCACGTTTTTCGGCGACGAGTCACTGATCCTGGCCTTATTTTTAACCAGCTCCCCAAAACGATGTACCCCGAGTACCACAAAGTCCACCAGATGATGAAAGAGCAGACAGCTGCCTGTGCTGGGCCCTACGAGCACTACATCAGCCTCCCTGAGCATCACGTGCTCTCCTTTGGCAAGGACAAGAAATGCATCTTCCAAGACAAGAACGGCTGTCAGAAAGCTTATAAAGTTTCTATGGCTCTTGTTCTAACTGGCTCAAACCCCAACCTCTCCTTTCTGCCAAATGATGGCATTGACTTGGCGCTGGACAGCGAGCAGCCAGTCAATCCAAAGAGGAATCCCATAGATGTTGATCCATTCACCTATGAATGCACTCAGGAGAAAGGGCTCTATGCCCTGGGACCTCTAGCAGGAGATAACTTTGTACGCTTTGTGCAGGGAGGGGCCCTGGCTGTGGCCAGCTCTCTGTCAAAGAAAGCCAACAAAAACCCCCCCTAACAAATAACCCCATCCCTGCACTGCCTGTACTAGGATGGGTTACTGCTCTTCCCATCAGATCATCTGATTTGTACGTCCTCAACTCTAAAGGCCATTCCTGGTGTTCTGCAAGGTTATATGGAGAGTTAGTAAGTTCTTGCTGAGTTATCTGAGAAGATTAAGTGACCAAATACAGGGTGGGTTCCACACACAGCAGTATCTTCAATTCCTGGGAATTCAGCTCCTTTTCTGCATAGCTGTGCATGGTTACTGGGACTGAAGCTTGTGCCTGGAAAAACAAGGGGCAAGACAGGAATTGCTCTTCTATCTAAAACCCTCCAGGTGGCCAAAAATTGGATTGAGGAATCAATGTTAATTATTTTCAGATAGCAGGCCCACAACACTGTGTCTGTTGGTGTCTTACAGTGTTTTGTCATGAAACAAAGTAAACTGACCTGGTTTTATTTACTCCTGTGGTTTGGCTGTATTTTCTTGTTAGGCCAGAAATCACTGCCAGGTGCTGCAGGTACCTCTTTGGCACATGGGGAGTACTCTGTCAGTAAAAACTGACATACAAACACTCAAAACTGTATTGTCTCACTGACACCAGCAACAAGTAATGCATGATTCTTTTTTAAAAAATCAAGAGATTCCTGTGATGGGTTCTTCTCCTTCCTGAGAAGAAATGGTACTGATTTGCAAATACTTGTTTTGCCATCTTGCAGCTCCCTGCTTTCTAAATCCTAAACCTGTGATAGCCAAACTCTTGGCAGCTGCTGTAGGGACAGGCAGAACTGAAGGGGAGCTACAGGTCCATCTTGGAACTACCCACATACTGTATGGGGCTTCTGCTGCATAGAGGATTCTGGAAAGGTGCAATATGTTGTATACTGGGTGAACTACTAATGTATTATGGTTTTTTTTTAAAATAATATTATTTGTATAAGAGGGGAAATGGCACAGTCACTTTTTGGTAGCTTTATGCTATATATATATATATATAAGTTTTTATACTGTTTTTCTAAAAGATTTTTATTGGCAGAATATTTTGTTACAGTCTTTCAGTCTGTTCTGAATCAGCTGGGGTAGATGGCACTGATGCCTTATGTTGTAAACAGCATTCTCAACAGACCTACAGGGGCTTTCATACCTCTCACAGGAAAAATTTCAGTCATAGCTAATTTAATTTGGTGTAAAAACAGGCTCTGCTCCCTGTGCTGCACTGAAACTCACTGACTCAAAAGGCTCTGAAAAACTGAGTGGGGCATCTGTAAATGAATTGGCTGGAGCTGAGATGTGGGAGGGGTTTGTCTGTGAAGTCACTGTATCACTTGAATCATTTTTCTGACGACTACTCTTGTATGAAACTTTCCAATAAAGTGATTTCATACTTACCTTGTGTTAGTTTTAACTCTGAATCTCTGACCCAGAGAAGACCTCATGAACTGTTCATCACCATCGTCTTCCTGGTGAGTACCAGGGTTTGTGCCTGCTTAAATCCTTCATCCCTCTGCTCTCTAGGAGGACCCTACTGTGAATTTTCTCTCTATTTATCTTTGTCTCTCCAGTAGGATGAAAGGACGAAGATGTGAAATGCCTTGTAAAAGATGTAAAAGGCCCTTGTGAAGTGCCATGCCTGTCTCTTGTGAGGCTAAGAGAGTGCCAAACCAGGTTATTTGCCAAGCTTGTTCTTGCCTGGGAGATCTTAGATCTTTTTCCTATTCACCTGCTCACTCCTGTCTGCAAAATAACCCCAGGTCATAGCCTAGTCAGTAAGGCAGTTAAGACAGCTCAGATCAGAAGGTGACAGTTTAGATTTGAAGGTGTCTGGTCCAACCCCACTAAATTGGAGGTTGCTCAGTTAGACCTGGTTGCTCAGTGCCTTTTTGGAGAAAGCTTTGACTATTTCCAGGACAGAGATTGCACTATCAACATTTGATTGCACCGTTCAACATTTTGCCACCTTTGTTGTTGAGAATTTTAGGGTGTTTTCTTAATTAGCTGAATTGTCCCTATTGCAGCTTACCTACTGCCTCTAGGTTTGGTGGTTTTGGTTTTTTTTCACTGCACAGCTCTGAGAGGAGTCTGGTTCAAGGTGTTAAAATACCAATACTCACTCTTCTCTGCAGGCTGAGACTGACGTGCCCTCAGTATTTTGTGAACACAGAAGAGTGGAGGGAATGAGTTTCCTGCTCTGTGTCCTTGCTCACTGGCCAGAGGGATGGCAATGTCCCCAGGGCTCTCTGGCAGCATTACTCTGCATGAGCTGCTACTTTCCCCTGATTCTGTTATCCTGGCAATTTCAAAGGAGGGTTAATGTGGTTCTGTGATCTATGGCAACTAACCTTTGCTAAAAAAAGTTCAGTGATCAATGCTCACCTCTCTGAAAATGCTGGTTTTGGCTACATCTTCCTGTCTCAAAAGCAAATGAGGAGGAGAACAAAAGCCAAAGAGCATTTTAAAAAAAATAAAACCTAGGGGCACTGGTGTGCTGTGTGCTGGGAATGAGGTCACAAGATTGGTGTCAAGTGAAATGCTGCCCTTCCCATCACAGAGATCAAAGTCACAGCGTTCATGCTGATTATTCCTGCATCCCATATTGCATTATGCTGATCATTCCGGCATCCCATATTGCATTATGCTGAACTAATTTACCCTGCACGGGAGAGCTCCTATCTAGGTCAGAGCCTGAGCCTGGGTGGGGGGAGCTGGAGTGTCTGTTTGAAATCACCTCCCTTCCTGCCCAAGAGGGACAAGCTAATTGCCTACCCCGTGCAGGACCAGAAAGGGAAGTGTTTTTCCACAACTGATGCTTAGAAAATATCCTACATTCTGCCCCCGAGGGATGTCAAAGTAGGGAATCTCAATAGCAGAATTGGTGGTTTAGTCATCAACTGCAGCTCCTCAGGGCAAGGCTGTGTGCTTCTAATCCAAGTTGTCATTCAGTTCTCTGTATCCAGGGAGGCAACTATGAATTATTGTTCCAAAACAATCAGCTGTGAGAGTCAACAGATACCGGCTTTGTTATGAGTGCAATTCACCCAGGCATTACAACCTTGACCTGCAGCACATGACAGGGCCAGGAATAAACCCAGGCTCCTCCTGGGCCCTCTGCACAGCCAGCTCTGCCTGCCAGGGTGACACAGCTCTGCCAGGTGACACCCCAAATGCCTCACTTCCATCTCCTCTGCTGCTCAGGCCAGCCTGGAGCTCACCCAGCTGGGTGTGTAACACCTGAGGCCACTCTGCCTCTGTCCTGTCCCCTGCCAGTCCTTGGGTGTCCCCTCCCTGCTGCCCACTGGGGAGCTCCCAGGGCCACAGTGACCAGAGCAGGGCCCTCAGGGGAGCCTCCAGCAGCTCCCTGCTCAGCTCAGTTTGGATAGGGCAGGTTGGTGTTTCCATGCAGAGCTCTGGCTGCAGCTAGGTGATGCTCATCCTGCCACAACACGGGCTCCATATCAGGGACTCCTTTCCTCTTCTTCAGGGCTCCTCAGCCTCCTTTGGTCCCCAGTTGTACCCTTGCAGAACAAGCTCCTGAGACCTGCTGGTACTTGCCAGGAACAATGGAAAATTATGCCTTCAGAACCCAAATGAAGATTTGAAGTTTACCAAGACAAAAAAACAAAATTGTGGGGTTTTTATTTTTATTGTGTTTGTGAGTCCTTGTAGTTATGGCTTATGTATTTTAAAATCACCTGTAGGTGTGGCAGAACTGAGTGTACAAGCCTGAACTCAGGTACATTTATTATGCAATTAAAATACAAACTTAGTGCTTTTGCTTTTTGCTTTGGTGAAGGTTTTGTGAGATGTCAGATGACGTTCATTGGGAGCTTTTGTTTCTCAAATTAAGGGAAGGATGGCTTTAAAAGGAGCCATCTTTTATGTATCACCTAAATTGAAATAATTTCAGTAAAATAATCTTGGGAGCTCCTTTGATTGTTCAGCCTTCCCTTTGTTGGCAGCACTTTTGTCTTTGAGCACAGGACTAAATCCAGCCACATCTTGGCCAGACCACGCTATTTAAAAGGTCTACAGGGCACTATGATACATTGCAAGTCTAATGATTGCCCAAGTCTAAGCTTTAAAAGGGCCCTTAGGGAGCTGTCATGCTGTTGCAGATGTAGTGGTTTAAATTAACCTGCTTTATTTGTGAAACACAGATATTTGTGGGCAGGCCAGCAGCCAGCACATCACTGCTGACTGACAGCTCCTGGGGTCAGGCTAAGCTGCTTCTAACTGGGGACACCTGGGAGTGGATGCTGTGGGAGAGTCTTCTAGCAGAAGAGGTTTCAAGGTGGAACAAACCCTGGAGCCTCCAGGGAAAAATGCCTGACTTCCAGGGCTCTTATGCAAGCCATGAAGGTGGAAGAAAGCTCCTGGAGAGCAGCTAAGTGGGGAGGAAGAAAAAGGAGCACATATTTTGTTGCTATTGTTGGCTGGCTCCTGCCTTCTGCCAGAGCCTGGAAAGCTGCACGGATCCTCTGTCCAGGAAGTTTCCTTTGGCGTTCCTGGGGACAAGCCCTTAGGGCCAGGACAAAACCTGGGTGATTTGATGTGCAACTCAGAGTGATTCTGAGAAATTCTGCTCTGGCATGAGAAGGAAAACCCCTCCCAGGTTTGACTATTTCTGTTTTGCCTCTGTGTGAGTGTGCCCTTCTGCTCCACACGGGCACCCACGTTACACAGCTTGGCTTAGGAAGAAGGGCCTACGAGTATATTGATTTACAGGAGCAGAGCAGGCAGCCCTCATGAACTTTTTGCAAAGAAAGCAGAATGGGTTTTGTTTTCCAGGCCAATTTTTTCTGGTTGCATTCATTTCTTGGAAGCACTGTCAACAGTTCTGCTTTGTTTTACGTCTACACCGCAGCAAGCTGGAAACAAGGGAAAGGAAGGGAATCCTGAGCCAGGCAGCAGCCATGCACAGGCAGCGTGGCCCTGCTCCACAGCCAGCATCCCTGGCAGCTGGGAAAACTACTCTGGAAGGTGACAGGGATATTTACTTAAGTTATTTACCTTGCAGGTGAGTTTCCATATCTCAGTCTCACTGGAAGTGAAGGGGCTGGGAAAAGAAGGGCAGGAGGCTCCTTTAGGGCAGGGGTGCAGCTGCAGGGGCTGTGTGCCTGGGGGTCAGGGTGCTGGAGCACAGCACAGCCCAGCTCTACTGGGGCACAGCCTTAGAGCAGGGCCAGCCCAGGGACACAGCTGCTAATGCAAACTGGGAGTGAAGCTCACCAGGGCTTGTGGGCGTGGAAAGTTACTGCTGATGACAAAAGTGTGGATTTGGGGATTTTGTATTGGGTAAGTTTCCAAATCTGAGTTGTGCTTTTGTAACCCACTGGAGCTTTTGCCAGAGAGGCAAACTTTAACCAGAGGACAAGCAAAAGGCAGGATGGAATCATTCCTATAATGGCAAGTAAATAGAAATCAGGAGAGCTGCGTTTTTTTACGAGACCACAGGCGTTTTAGATCTAAAACATTCATTCTTTTAGAGAGCCAGCCCAGTGGAGCAAACCTCATTTGCAACTTGGCATTAATACCCGAGTTATCCAGCATTACGGTAACTCGGAGTCAGCAGAGGTCTCAGAGGCACAGAGAGCTTTCAAAACTAATAAACCAGCCAATAGGTCTTTGTACTGAAAGAGCCAGGGAATTTCTACCCAGAAAAAAAAAATCTTTGGTATTTTCCTGGGGTAATAAATGGACTTTTCATTTTAAACATTAAGGTCTAGCAGAACCAAGCAAATGACAAAGTGGTGGGAAGCTGGGTGAGATGTCCCCGTGGCTGCAGTGCCCTGGGAGCATCTGGTCCATGCCAGGTTCATCCCATCCCTCATCCAGGCATCCTGCTTGGGCCTGCCAGGCCTTGTCCAGCTGGGGGGAACAGGAGCACACACAGTGTGTGATGAACAAGGTGACACAGAGAGGGATGAGATCTTTGTCTTCCCGAGCTGCAGTGGTGGCTGCAGAAAAGATGGACAGGTCAAGTTGCACAAATTAACGTAGCAGTGTTGTTTCTAAGCAAATCTGAATTGCTGGAAAGTTGATGCCATGTGAATCCCTCGTGCTGCGCAGCTGAATTTTCTTTTTTTTCTTTTTTTGTTTTTCTTCTCTAATCTGGTTGCTGGGATGCCAGGGGTGGATTTACTGTGTTATCAAACCACAGCCTGGGAAAAGAGGCAGCGCTGGCAGATGCTGTCATGGCTCAGGGATGGAGGGATTTCACAGCTGATGCTGCTGCCAGCCCTGAGGGTGGGACGTGCTCTGGGCTCTCCCATGCTGAGGGGAGAGTGACAGCCCTGCCTGAGCTGGCAGCCCTCACAGGGCAGGTGTGGGGCCCGCCTGGGACTGGCACAGCACAGATGGGAGAGGGTTGGCAGGGTCTGACTCTGCAAGTAGAAAATCCAAGGAAAGGGAAACTGGATATACAGGGAATCCACTCCTCAGCAGTTTTCCTGGTTGGGAAGGACAGTGTCAGCATAGCCAGGAAGGCAGAGCCAGTCCTGGGCGCTGGGATGAGAGCATGGTTGCAGGCTCAGATGTTGCAACTGAGCCCTTTTCCTGAGCCCTTTCCAGCACCTGTTTGCCAAACTCCCTTTGAAGTTGCTGGAGCAGCTTTCCTGTAAATGCTGCTCTTGTCACGGAATCTCTGCCCAGGAAATTACAGTGATGATGAACAGTAAGACACATGAGCAGTGAGAGGGAAGGGTAATTCATGTAATTCATTCATGTGAATGAATTACAGGCCATGGACATTGCCTGAAGTGCCCTTCTTGCAAAAATATCCTTCATGCCCCATATTGCACCTTCATAAAACTTGAGCAAGAGATTTCTCAGGAGGGTGAATAACTGGCACTGTTTTTGCTGGCTGGAGTATAACTGGGATGGCTTGGGCAGCTAAAGCATGCAGGATGCAACCTCTGCAATATATTGACCTGATCAAACGTGTAATAGTAAGAAGGTTTTCTCCTCTGAAAAGAAAATCTTTAAAATCCTTCTTCTGTTTTACTTGGAGGGGAAAGCAAGACCTTTGGAAAAGTTTCACTAAAAGCAGAGGCAGAAAGCTGCATTCAATCAGGGACTTACAGCAGAGCCTCAGACATTGCAGTGAGCACTGTAACCTTTGGCATCTTAGGGTGGATTTCTAGTCCCCTTTTGGGCTAATGCTCTGTCTCAAGGCTGGGAGAAATTTCAGAATTGTATTACACCAGAACTGGTTTCTTCCTTTGTGTAATTCTATGTTTGGTGAACAGATGTTTATAAGAAACAAAAGAGGTTCCCAGGCTATGTTGTGGAGCTCTGCAGCAACCACTTGTGCTGATTTACAGTGAAGATGACTGTCATCCTGAAGTTGATCTAATTTATCATTCCTAAAAATATAAATATTAATTTAAGTATTTTTTCAGGGAGCTGGAGAAGCAAGAGTCTGAGAAAAAGACTGAGTTATATAAACAAATATTATCTGTCTGATGTAACACTCCAAATAGCTCATCCACTGAGTAATCTGGATATGACATAACAGGGGAGATGGATGAGAGCAGGCCAAGTGAATTGTTCTCATCCTGAAACAAAGGAAAATGAATCAAAGGGAGGTAGAATTTCCCATTCCCAGGCTTCCCTGTGACCTTCCTTGTGCTCTGTTACGTCCATTTCCACCAAAAATTTCCTCTTCCTTTAAACAGTGTAGTGGATACCCCTCTGTCCCACTGGGAAAAGGCTCATTGCAGAGAAACTGATGCAGCTCTGCTGGAGCAGATCCCCATTTGCAAGTGCAGCATGTGACACTTTCCCAGTGTTAGGTCAGGAAAACTGTGGGAATTTAAAAGCAATCCCACAGCTAAAACAATAAAGTCTGGCTCTGGTCAAATGTCATCACAGATGAACCACCCCTCACGTGTGTGGCTCCAGCAGCCTTTGAGTGCTGCACTGAGAAGGGAAGCAGAAATGCACAGGATAAAAATGTTCATTCTCCCTGGGGCTGAATGTCTGATCCCCACACTCCCAGTGAGGCTGGAAGGTCCCAGTGGCCCCTGCTTGGTGAAAGAACTAATACTAAGCATTTTCATTACAGAAATAGAATTTTCATATTCCTCTGATTCCCTAATACTCAGATTTGTCAGGATGGTATTTTACTAATTACCTCCTAATTTGAAGTTTATTTTTCATAGGGAAGGCTCAATCCATTAGTATAATGACTTGAAACTCACCTGGATGAGTTGGGTTTTTTTTTCTTTCTGACAACTCTTACAATAACAAATAACAATATTCTCAATAAACAGTCCATCCTAGGGAACCTGACTCCCAGCCAAGACTAACTTAGAAATCCTTGCAGTGGCCACGGGCAGGCACCCCCAGGAGGATTCAGTGTGCTAGGGATGGGCAGTGCCTGGAATAGCAAAGAGGGCTGGCCAGAAAAGGGAACTGAAGGAAAATCTGTAGCAGGGCAGTGAAGATATTAGAGGTAAAAGATGGCAAGCCTGAAGAAAATGAACTATTTGAGGAGACTTCCTTGGGTTTGGGCTGGAGCATCTGAGCAGCCCTGCAGCTGCTGAAGGCTCCTTGGAGGCTGCTCTGCTGCTGCTGGGGCAGAAACCAGCTGGACATGGACTGCATTTTTCTTGCTCTCCTTTGGATGAGAAATGCAGCACATGGAGGTGGAGGAGTGATATTATTACAGGGAAATTTTATTGCTTTTAATTAAAGGTGGACATTTTCTAGGGATGTTTAACTGCCCTCCAGAAAAGCCATGTGGCCCTTGGCTGAGGCTGATCCCTGCTGTGTTGTTAGTCTGGGAAGGGCAGATATTTTGTGAAATACCTGCTGGAAGGGCAGTGCTTCACTGACATGAAGGTAGGGGGTTCAAAGAGGTCTTTGTGGAAGGCACAGGTGCCTTTATCTTCTCTCTGCTTTCAGCTATTTCAAGCCTTATTTAGACCAAGAACCCCTCAGGGCAGGGCACGGATGAGCATCCTTGTGCTGGTCAGGAAGCACAGAGTGGTATTTATGGCAGCCTGCTTGCCCAGGGTGGGACTGCTGGCCCCAGCCCCTGGCCAGCTCAACTCCTTACTGACAGCAAGTGGAAGGATGCCCTGGTGCTTGTATTTCAGTGAATATTAAAGGCAATCAGTGTTTATTTGTGTAAGGAACAGCCCCAGATGCAACCTCCTGGCAGTACCTAATCCTCTGTCAGAGCTGGGCTCTGCCCATTCTTCTGAGCATTTTGTGGTTGATACTGGGCAAGGCTGTCACCCAAGCACGTGATATTGGGAGGGCTGTTGATGATGTTGGCACCACAAGACTGGGCATGGACAGCCTGCAGTTCAGGAGGAGGATGGACACATCATAGCATTGCATTGTCAAAAACCCATCCCCAAAAGTTTTTGAGAAAACCTCCCTTGGCAGTGCACTCAGAAACATATGGGACTATTCTGTTAGCCAAAGCTTTGGTATTTTGCCTTGCAAATGGAGCATCCAATGCTTTTTTGCAGCCTGCCAGGGGAGATGAGCCCTGGTGTCTGCTTTGTGGGGTGTGGGAGGCAGCTCTGCTGTCATTGCCAGCACAGACCTTGCCAGCACAACAGAACATGTTCTAAAACAGGGCTGAGGAAGGGGATGGTCAATAACCTAGAAACACCCATACAGCCATTTTACAAAACTACAGAATCACCACAAAAACCTTGAATGGCTTGGATTGGAAGGGATCTTAAAGATCCTCTAGTGTCAAAACCCATCCTTGGGCAGCGACACCTTCCATTGGAGCAGTTTACTCAATGTCCCATCAAACCTGACCTTAAACACTTCCAGAGATGAGATAGCCCCAGCTTCTCTGTGCCAGGGTCTCACCACCCTTACAGGGAGAGTTTCTTCCTAGTGTCCAGCCTAACCCTTCCCTCTGTCACTTTGAAGCCAGTCCCCCTCATCGTGTCACTCCAGGCCCTTGGGTGGCCTCTCCCAGTCCCACTCTACCCTCCCCAAGCCAACAGCTCTCCAGCCTGGTTCTTTGGGACCAAACATGCCTGCTCCTCTCAGCAGGGGTTGTTGGGAGACTTGTCTCTGTGCTGCAATCAAAATGTTGTTTATGTCCTTGATGTTTACAATGGGCCATTAAGGTGTGCCCTGAAGTGCTATAAAACAAACAGCTCTGGTTTATTTTTTTACAAGTTGGTACTAAGAGCTGGGAATGCTCCACAGCCATAAAGGATATCTAGCAGGTCAGGAGCACTGAACTGGTATTCTGCCTGCTGGAATGGTTTTCAAATATAGAACAGGCTCCTGGAATTACTTGACGTAATCCTGGAGGCAAAAGTGAAGCAGTAAATCTGCTGTGACTCAGAGTGTGCACCTGGCAGAGAAACCTTCAGAAACATTACTGGAAGGGGACAGATTTACACTGGATACAGCAGGTGAGGTTCCTGGTGGGAATCCCTCTAAAATTGCTCAGAAAAAAAGGGGAATCCAAATGAGGAGCCAAAAAAACCAATGGATGCAACCCTTAAGCATTGTTTTCTCTGCCACAAAGAAAACCAGAGAGAGATTCAGACAGTTTATCTCACTGCAATTTAAGTTTCTCTATCTCTGAAGCCCAGGAAGCAAGCTGCTATTTAATAGAGCCACTCCTCACAAATCTGAAGTGACCCTGAAGGAACCTGCTGGCAGATCTCTCAGCAGGGAGCCTTGTGTCCTGGTGCCAGGCACCCTGCCCAGAGCTCACACTGCCTGTGTCTGTCAGGAGAAATGGGCTTCTACCACGCAGAAAACCTTCTATCATCCCTTCTTCTTCCTCAGCTGGTGCTGAGAAGCCCCGTGAAGAAATCTCTCCTTTTGAAACTGAGCTTTCTGCAATGAACTCGGACAATGTGGGTGACCTAGGAGTCCTTTCCACTTATAAGTTTAGCATGGTTTCACTTCATATCTCTATTTCTGACATTTTCATGGGGAAAAGTTATAAATAGTTGGCTTCATATTTCTGCTAAATGTCTCATACAGCATCATGTCCTACAAAAATAGATGGTTTATTCAGTACACCTGAACTGGTAAAAGATCTGATGGCTGTTGTATCACTTAAATTTGAGATTTGCTTTGGGTCTTTTTCCTGTGGTCTTCCAGAAGCTGCAAAGTTGAAGCTACCTGGAGTTTAATTGCCACACTGTGTCTTGCCATCTGAAATCACTAAGGAGCAGACAGAGGAAGGGTGAACCCCTCCAGATGTCTCACAATTGTGCTGTAAGAGGGTTTTCTCTGCAAATCTGTGTCTGTGAGCCCTGAGAAGCTGCTGCTCTCTGCTGGGCTGAGGGCTTGGCACGTTGGGCTGGCAGCAGGGGCAGCCAGCCAGGGCTTTGGCAGAGATGCTCAGGGCATCTGCCCAGAAATGGAGATGGTCTCCATCAGCGTAACTTGGACGTGCTGTTATGTAATTGTCTGGCCCTGGGCTGTACAGACATGTTTTCAGGGAAGGGATTCAGCTGTCATGTCAGTCCCAGAACACTGATCTGGGCTGGTAATGCTGTTGGGACAGGTTTTGCTGGGAAAAAAAAGTTTGAGGTTTCTGAAGGTGTGTTCAAACCCCAACTAAAAAGATAAAACCTCTGTGTGTGTGTGATTTGAGATGAAGCTGGAAGTGGGAAGGTCAGAGCTGGGATTTTACATTTTGGTGAAAAGATGACAGGTGGGATGGGGAGGAGCTGTGGGTTCTCAGGGATGTTGGGATGTCACACAGAGGCTTTGTGCAAGCAGGGCAGCACTGAAGCAGGGGCAGCAAGCTAGATAAAAATATGATTTTCAGGGGGTCTGAAGTTATTCATAAACTTACACCAATTTTGGGAATAGCTATGGATTTGTAAACTTACAAAGAGAGAGGGGAAGACAACTAAAAAAAAAAAAAGATGATGCATTATTTAAGATCTCTTTAAAGAAATATTTGAAGAACATTATGCTGCTGGCTGGAAACAGGCTTGCAACCCTGCCTGAGGTGACCCTGTGTCCGTCCCACAGCAGCACAGCTCCCTCTCCTGACTGCAGAGCTCAGCATCCCCAAGATGAGGGGTTTTGTTCTCGCTGAGAAGAGGTTCATTTCTGCAGTGAAATTGTCCTTTAAAGCACAAAAAGATCCATCCCTGCAGCCTGTGGGGATGTGCTAGATACAGACATATTAAATCTGTAATTATTGCAGGTTCTCTGTTGAAGTATGGCCCAGTGGGACCTTCCCTGTCTCCAGCTGTCTTCTCCAATCCTCATTTAAAGAAAATGTCTGTTTTCCAGAGTGAGGGCTGCTGCCTAAGGAGGGGATGGTGGGTAGGAGCATCTGCTGGCAGCACCTCGGTGTGATGAGTTTCTGGTCCTGTGGCTGGGCTCAGCTGGGTGCCTGCCCTGCCTGCTGCCATCCCGTGTGCCAAGGGCTCTGCAGGGACACCAGCAGTGCAGGTGCCATGCACACACAGTGCCCAAACTGCTGATACACCCATGTGTCAGTCTGCAATGCTCCCACCCTTTGTCCCCGTGAGATTGTTTTGACATCTTGATTGTCCTTGTCCACCTTCCTCAACTGTCAACTGCTCAGATTATCCTCAGATATTTGACATTTCTGCTTGTACAAGGGCTTGACAAGCCCTGTCTGTGTTGCCCAAGCAGCTTTGATTCACCAGTTGTCTGTGGATAGCTTTGGACAGGAGTATGCCCTTTGCAAACAGGGCTGGTTTCTCACACTGCAAATTTTGTGGTCAGCTCCACCCCCAGGTGCAGGAGTCAGGTGGGATGCTGGATCTGTGCCAGGCTTTGAGAAGGTCACAGAGCTGACAGAGGACTAGAAAGGTGGGCACAAAGTGGGTGAAGACACAGCTGTCCCATGCCCATCAGCCGTGCTGTGCTCCCTCACTGCCATGGGAGCCGTGGGTGTCAGAGCCCAGAAAACACCCAGAGCTGCCCAGAATGGGGGCTGGCAGCAGCTGACCCAGGCAGGGGGACTGCCAGGCTGCTGGGGAGCTCCAGCTCAGAGACAGACCCCACTGAGACCCTTGTCAGGGCCTGACAGTGACCCTCCTGCTGGGATCCTGCTGGTGCTGCCCCGTGGGGATTTTCATTGCCATGGGGGGATGAGCCCCCAGAAAACCCCTCTGCTGCAGCCCAGAGCCTCCCTGCAGCCTCGGCATCGGGCACTAGATGTCCTTGCATGCCATGCCGTGCATGTGCAGCCTCTGGAGCTGCACAGGCTGCTGGTGGGACATTTCCACAAGGGTGACAGCCGTTGGATGAAGGTGACCCTTTTCCAGCTCTGGCTTTATGGCACGGAAGGGAAGTTGTGGAGGAAAGGCACTTGCTTCACTGCTCATCTTCGTGCTCCTCTGGGAATGCTGGATCAGGGGGTGTCTTACTTTTGGGCATCATTTTCCATGACATCCCAGCAAGCTCACATCCATAAGCATCCCAGCACCTGCAGCTCAAAGTCACTTCTTGGTGATCCCATTAAATTATTTCAAGAGCAGCTTTGTTGTGGGAAATCGATATCTGCCTTGAGGGCCTGTTGATGTCTCAGTGAAACCCATTAAATTACATGAGTTTGATCCCAAAGTGGCAAACACAGCAGCATTTAAAAATAGCTCCACAGCCAAGAAACCAAATAACATGCTCATGAAGTGATTTTGTGTGTGTGTGTGTGTGTGTGTGTGTGTGTGTGTGTCCAGCAGTGAGTCTCCCAAACTCTTGGTGAACAACTGTGGGAGCAGTGTAAGATATAAATAATTTTCTTAGGTCTATCACTTTGAAGACAGCAAATAAGGACAAATAAAATGCTGGAGGAGAAATGAATGTGCCTGGTGCTTGGGCAGTAAGGAGCAGCACTGGGTGTGCTGCCAAACTGATGGTCTGCACCCAAAGACCAGCTCAGTGCTGGAGCTGCAGTGAGTGTCCTTTGGAGAGCCCCTGGCTGTCACTGTGTATGTCCTGAGTCCCATTTGCCACTCTGCATGTGGCAGTGATGCTGTGCCCTGGGGAGCCCCCCCAGGCCTACAGCCAGCAGCCAGCCCCAGAGCACACAGAGCTCCTGGTGCTGGGTGTCCCCGAGGGCACAGCACAGCCACCAGCTGTGCCCAGTGCCAGCAGAGCCTTTTCACAGCCCAGCCTTCCTCCAGCCACCCCAGGGCAGGGCAGGGGTCCCATCCCAGCTCCAGTGGGGTGCTGGCTGGTGTGAAGCAAGCCTGGCTTGTGGGCTCAGCCCCTCTGGGCACAGGGGTTGTGCCAAAATCACTCCTGTCCCGTGGTGTCAGCACCACTTCAGGACAGAGAGCAAAGGAATGCTCAAAAGGCAAGCTCTGTGCCCTTCTGAACCTCCCCCAGGTGTTCAGCCACAGGCTAAACATGTGAAGAATAAGAAATGTTTGTATTTTACCTCTCTGAACTGTCCATCCTTCGAGGCAGCTCTTGGGCAGGGTCCTGCCCATGCCCTGGTGTTCCCTGTGCCTTTCCCTGTGCCCAGGCTTTGTCACCGTGCCTGCACTGGGAACCCCAGAGGGAGTCCTGCTTTCTGTGAAAGCTGTCAGATCCTACTTCCTGAGCACTAATTAACTGTATTTATTGTCAGAAATAAACTGGGGAGATCTTCTTTCCTCCCACAAGTGCAGTCAGAGATGATATCTGCCAAGCAAAGGAGGAAATTACTTTAGAAATTAATTACAAAGGGTATAAGCAATGGGAAATGTGCCAGCCCCTCCCTCCCCACTCTTGTTATGAAGAAGCTTGAGAGCTCTGATCTCAACACATTCTCAGGCACATTTTGACTATTAAGACAGTGCAAATAATCAGTTTTATGTTGTAATTAGGGAGGTTACTTATGAAGAAGCAATATTTTATTTAGGTGCAGTAAATTAAACTTTTTGTGGTCATGCTCACACACAGACTTAGAAGACCTGAAAATCTGTAATTCTCCATTTCCATGTTTTTCTTACTGTTAGTATGATCTGAAATTAGGTATACTGGTCACAAGAAATGAAAGGTAATTTTGAAAGGTCATCAGAAGTGGATTAGCTTGTTCCAGGGTCCTTAATAGTTCTGACATCAGTTGCATATTGAAGGGAAAAATATTTTGGTCTGCTTTACCTGAACACCATTATAAGTAATAAACATGCAAGAAAAACATTGCTGTAGCTCTTCCCTGAAAACCCACAATCACAAGGTCTATCCAGTCAGTGGCCTTTAATCAAGGGTGTGTTAGTTTGGGTGTTAAATGTTAATTTCTTCAATTACCAAAGCAACAGAGCTAGGTAAGGTCCCTTAATAGCCAACACCAAAACAAAATCAAGCACCACCCTCTGAATTTACTTAGCAGCCATCAGCAGAAGGATTTGACCCACTGTTTGCCTACAATCCTGCTCCTCAGAATGACTAAAAGGCAATATTCCTCAGGTTTTGAGGTTTCCACTGAGTGGTGGCAGGATCCTGGGAGCTGAAGGCCATACCTGGAGCTATGGGGAGGCTCCAGCCCAGGTGTCCTGAACTTTACTGCTCCAGCCCAGGCAGGAGCTGTGCTGCTCCTGAGAGGTTTGGAGAAGCCCCATAGCTCCCAGGCCCTCTCCAGGATAAACCTGTGTATGTCTTGGAAGGTGTCTCTTATGAATTAGAGCTTTGATTTTTACTTTATTTTTAAAAATTCGTTTTTTCTTACGATGACAAATCCTCATATTTCTCAGGGGAACCATCTCAGAGCTCTGGGGAAGTCTGGATCTCTGAGAGCTGTGGCATCTTAATGCTGTGTAAGTTTTATTAAATGGTGAGGTTAGTCTCTATAACTCCCCTGCATTCCTGTGCCTTTAGCATAATGACCACCAATAACCAAAACTCTCCAACTGCACCTGGTCTCTGTTTGCAGCAATTGGGTGCCTTGGGTGGGCCGAGTAACTCCCCAGGACAGCTCAGGCTCTGTCCTTGTGCACCCCTGCCTGCTCCTGCCCTGGCTGCAGCGCTGCTCCTGGGGCAGGAGGGGTGTTGGGGTGCAGGAGCCCTTGGAAGGAGAGGTTTCTGTCTCTTAGGGTATCTCTGGAGATACTCAAAGTACAAATCTACATCTTGCCTTAAACAAGAATTTAGCTCTTTAAGATCAACCCAACGTAAAATGGTGCATTTGAAGCGTTTGCTGTCCCTGATTGCAGGGCCTGTGCCACAAGCCTGTGATCCCAGTGATGAGGTGGACTTGACACTTCATTAGTGGGGAGGCCAAGCTGTGTTACCAAACCATGAGCTCTGCTCCCTCCAGCCTGCAGAGGGGAGGGCTTTGTTGTGTTTTTAGGAGCTAGCACATGGACATGGACACAGTCTCCCTGGATCCTCTTCAGTTCAGACTGGGGAGTTACCATGGTGCTGTTGGCAGAGTGGCATTTTCAAGCTGGGATATACATTTTCTGACAGAGTCACCTGGTGATTACATGCTACATTATAATAAACATAAGTTAATAGAGGAACCAAAGTGTCAACTCTGCTTCCAGGCTGGGTGAGCAAGGTTGCTCTGCCAAGTTCCCATCTCTGTGACAGGGTTGCCATTTCCTCTTCCTGCCATTGAACTGTTGCATTAACCTCAATCATCAGTAAATATTAGTAAGTCGTCTGTGACATTTTGCACCAAGCAAGGCTGCAGGTCCTGCCTGTTGGAAGTTTTTAATTAAATAAAGCTGCCTGCTGGGTGCAGATGGATGGGGGGAGAAGGCAGAACTCAAAGGGGAGATGAAAGCCACTGCCTCTGCCCATGCCAGGGTGTGGGCAGGACTTCTGCTCCTCTTGGACCTTCCCTTCAGAGAAGCCCTTGTGTTTTTCAGATGGGCTCTCATCTGAAATTACAGCACATGGTTTGTGCTCCTGCTCCAAGTCTTTCTGGAAAATACTGATGTAGCACCTGAATAAGCCCCAGATGAAAGCTGGCAGAGCAAACTTTGTCAGTGGCAGAAGTAAACCTGTGCTCCGTGCTGAGCTGCAAATGCACCAGGCAAAACACATTGTCAGGTCAAGGTCAGGCTTGAAACTGGACTGGCAATACTCTTTTTTGAGATCTCAGAGTTCCTGAACTTGGAGCTGGGACTGGGAGGGAATAGATCTGATCTCTATCAACCTTCCTGTCCATCACATCCATCATTTATAACACTGCAGAGGTCTGACAAGGCGCGTGCCCGGCCAGCGCAGCAGAGGGGAGGCTCGGTGTTAAATGTCAGGGTGCAGAAGGTGGAGCAGCAGCTGCTGCCTTTCCCTGCAGCTCCCCCTTCCTCTGCTGGGCAGGCTGGAGCTCCGTGCCTGCAGCACAGCGTGGGAAGCAAAATGCCAGCAGGTCAGTGGCTGTGCTGCACGCTGGGCTCTGCTGCCCTTGGTCCTTGCTGGCCTGACCACGCTGAGCCTGCCAGGAGCTGTAATTAATGCTTGCTGCTTTCCCAGGGATGCACTTGCCTGATCTAACTGTGCTCTTTAGTTGCATTCTCTCCCTTCTCTCCTATTAATTCCTGTGCCACTGGATAAAGCTTTCAGGGCAGCCAGTGGCTGTTGGTGGTGCTGCTCTCTCCACTTTTAATGAAATGCAGTAAAGTGTGCTGGATGCCCAGGAGCTGCAGCTGAAGGGGCAAGTAAACCCTGCTGTCTCCACCCGTCCATCACCAGTTTGGTTTTTGGTTTCTTCCTGTGGCCTGGTGGATGCTGGGGTCAGTGCCATGAGCAGCAGCACAGGTGAGAGAGGCTGGCAGAGCCCTGGCTGCAGTTGTGTTTGTTTGCACAGGACAGGCAGTGTCCCCTGTCCCCTGGCAGGAAGCAGGGGATGAGTTTGGCACACAGAGCTCAAGGTGAGCCCTGTGCCTCTGCCCCCACCCTTGGCTGTGGTGTGACATGGGCTGGCACCAGCAGAGAGCTCCTTGCTTTCCTCACCTGGCTCTGATTAGTAGTAACAATCTTCCCACTTTTTCTTCAAAGAGAGACTTCAGCCTCAGGGGAACTGGGGAATAGGCCCAAGTAACACAGCCCAGTACAAATGGTTGGCTTCTTCCTAATGTCTGAATGGCAGAATTTTTTTTTCTATCTTGATCTGTTTAGTAGGAAAAATTAGTATTTCAATGCCACAGAGCTGGTTCTGACATTAGCAAGAAATGGTTTTGACAAAAGCACAGAAATAGCCCCAAACTTGAAATCCAAGTAATGAATCTTCATGGCAAATAGGAAAATCCAAAGAACCTTATTTCTAAATTTATTCAATCAATAGTTTTAATTAGCAAGCATTTATAGTAAACCTAACCTGGATGTGATCAATACAGTCTGATCCAGCCATTCAATGGAGGGCTGTCTAAAGGAGAAAGTAGAATGTGAATAATCTGAGCTTTGTGCAAGTACAAAAGAGCAGAGTAGCTCTGACCATGAGGGGCACAGGAGACTGGCACCAGCTCATGGCAAGGAGGACAAGATGTGGCTTGGCTGGGCTTTGCTGCGAGATGTGACTGGGAATTGAGTGATGGTTGGGTTGTGCACTGCTCTGAGCATCCCTGTGAAAGAGCACAGAGCCATTGAAGTGCTCCACAAGCCATCATAATGCCCTGAAATTCCTGTTTTCCCCCGTGAATTTTGCATTGCTGGAGAAGGAAACCTTGAAAGGCAAGAGCTGGGTGAAATGAGGGGCTCAGCCCTTGGGTGTCCTGACCTACTGCTAGGCTTCTCTGTGCCTCATTTGTTTAAGAGGCTTTTAAGAGCTTCCAGCTATTCTCCATGTACTCCAGCAGAAAGAACTGGGCTCCCACTCACTTTTCTTTGAGCAGCAGCTGAGAGGAAAATGCACATTCCCCACCTGTCACCTCAAACACAGAAAATTCACCCCAATTTACCTGAATACAGATGCGGGATTAGAAGAATAGCTAAAGAACAGCTAAATAATTCCTCCAGGTAGGCTTTTGTGAGGATCTGGGTTCTGATGAACTGCAATGTGTAAGCTCTGTTGAAAGAAACAATTTACTGCTGTTTGTTTCACTGAAGGCAGTGTTGGGCAGGCCCTTTGGAGTGATCCTGCTGCTGCTCAGGCTCAGGGCTCCGTGTGGGAACTGTGCAGTGCTGGCAGGGTGCTGGGCGTGCTGGCTGCTGTGACAGAGCTGTTCAGATCTGGGACGTGGCCCTGCTGGGTCATCAGGTCCTCTAGAGCTGCCTCTGAGAGGGTCTGGTTCCTGCATGTGGGAAAAGCCCCTTGGAGCCTGTGGCTACTCCGGAACTCTGGGGAAACCTCCAAGTTTCTGGGTCTGAGCTCTCCTGCTTTGGTGCCTTTCTCAAACTGGGAGCACCTCCTCAGATGTGGAGTAGGAAATGAAATTATCTAGTGCCATTTTGTCCAGAAGACTTAGTGCCTCTACTGCAGGTCTAAATCTTGCTGATTTAGAGGCTGAAGCTGAGCACAGGAGTATCTCAAAGAAATATCCTCACAATACAGGGTTTATCCTCAGAAATATCCTCAGAATTACAGGGTTAGGAATATTTTCCAGCTGAGCGCTGTGGTTAGTGCTGTAGCCACAGATGCTGAAATACCCCACCTGGAATCTCTGACTATCCATTGAATAGAGGCTTTTTGAAGGAGGCACAGGAGTTCAGGGGCAAGTTTTATTCACTAGCAACAAATTCATTCTCTTCTGCCCTCACAAAGAGCTGCTAAAATCTGCTGTGAGTGTAGAGCGGCTGTGCAGGGGAGAGAACACGGATATAGCTTTTTAGACATAAATCCCTAAAAGGATGCTTTGTGCTGGAGTCTGGGGGGCTGACCTACCCCCACCCCAAAACTGTCCTGCCCCCACCCCAAAACTCCCCCCTTGCTCTTCGGGCTGCGTCCCCCGCGGACCCGCCCGCTGCCCGCCGAGCGGCTGTGCGAGGAGGAGGAGGAGGAGGAGGAGGAGGAGGAGGAGAAGGAGGGGGAGTCCCGGCGGCGGGATGAGGCCGGGCTGAGCGATGTGCGAGCAGGCAGCGCGCTACTGCCGGGCCGGGGTGCAGAAGCTGCTGCGGAAGCCGGCGCCGGCGCTGCGCGGGCTGGACGGGCTGCTGCGCTGGGCGGCCGGCAGGATGGGCGACAAGGGCCTGGCCGACAGGGAGCTGCTGGCCCCGGGGGCCGCCGCCGCCCAGAGGAAGGGCACCTCCGTCATCCTCGATGTGAGTGCTCCCCGCATCCCGCATCCCGGCTCCTGCCTGCCCGCGCCGGCAGCGGGGATGCTCCTGCCCGGGGTGTTCCTGCCCCGGTGCTGAGCTGCCCGGGTGCTGAGCTGCCCAGGGATGCTCCTGCCCAGGGATGCTCCTGCCCGGGGATGCTCCTGCCCGGGTGCTGCACTGCCCCGGGATGCCCCTGCCCGGGTGCTGAGCTGCCCGGGGATGCTCCTGCCCGGGTGCTGCACTGCCCAGGGATGTTCCTGCCCGGGGATGCTCCTGCCCAGGAATGTTCCTGCCCGGGGATGCTCCTGCCCAGGGATGCTCCTGCCCGGACCCGCCGGGCAGGGCTGGAGCCGCTCCTGCAGCCCCCAGCCGGGCGGGCGTGGGTGTCCCGCAGCCGCTCGAGCCCTCGGGACCGCTGTTATTTCCCGGGTCCAGCATCTCCTGGACCAGCTGAGCAGGGGCTGCAGCGCGGTGCTCAGCTTACCTGGATGCTGCACCCCCAGCGGCTCGGCACCAGGGCTGGTCTTGCATCCTGCATCCTCAGCCGGCCGGGCATGGGATGAGCATGGGGTGGGCATGGGGTGCAGCCCAGCTCCTGCATCTCCCGGGCTCCCTGGGTGTAGGGGTGCCCAGATTTAACAACTTCTTTCCAGAGCCTGTGCCAGGGCTGCCTAGGCTATGGGGGTGCAGCCCGGGTCTTGCCCCCGCTTGTCCCGGTGCTGCACAGCTTATCGAGGTGGCCTGCGCCCCCTGTCCCCCTGCCCTGCACTCTCTGGGACAGCTGGGAGAAAGGTTCACCTTGGTTCTGCACCTTCTGGACCCGGCTGGGCATGGGGTGCAGTGTGGGTGCTGCACTTCCCCTCCTGAGCCCTGCACCGTTTTTTACCGGATGGGCACAGAGATGTCGCCTGTGTCCTTCTCCTTGGCAGGATTCTGAACTCTCGGGGCTGGCTGGCACTGGGGTGCCCTGTTCCCTGCACCCTCTGGACGGGCTGAGCGTGGGTGTGCACCTCAGTTCTGCAGCCCTTTTCCCAGGTCCTGCATCTGAGGATGCACTGTAGGTCTTTAATCCTGGTTTGGGGGGCTGCTGGGGATGTGCTCAGTGCCTCGATTGCTGTATTTATAGACATTCTGATTAGGGAGCTACCGAGGCTGTCTGCACTTAAATGAATTGGGAGAATGGGGTGGAATCAGCCGGAGTGCAAATGGTGTAATTACAGTCTTTTTGCAGCATCCAGTAATTAAATACACAGATCCTCTGTTTTGCTATCTCCTAGCTTAAAAAAAAAAAATAAATTAAAAAAAGAAGTAATGAATGCAAAATAAACTAGTGAAGCATTGGCTGTAGTAAAGGATAACTCATGCTCTCCTCAGAGATAGGATAGGCAGTAGTAGCTCTTCAAGGCAAGCCCTTACGTTTTGTAAATAATTTGCTGAGCCCGTAGGCACTGGCGTGGGCTGGAGAGTCTGAAACTCCTTCCAGCTCTGAGCACCCTGAGCTGAGAGGCATTTTGGTTCCCTGAGGAACTGTTGTCTCTAGAGGGTTGCCAAAAGCAGCTCAGAGAGCAGAGCACCTGGTGGATGATCCTGCCCGTGGAAGGGGCTGCAGGTGGGCAGCTGCAGCCTGGGGGAGCGAGCTTGGGGAAACAGAAAGGACAAGTGCAACTCACACCCTTATGTCTTTTAAGTTAACTTGTTCAGGATGGAGTTCCTGGTTTGTTTGTTGGTTTTTTTTTTCCTTCTATTTTTTATTGTTTTGGTTTTGTCTTGTGTTGTTTTTTAATCTGTCCTGAAATTGCCAAAATTTTTACAATCATTTGGAATCTGAGTTTCAGAGCACGAATGCAATTAGGAAGCAGCATTAAATTTATGTAAGAGATTTCCTGAGTTAGGAGTGTTTTGGCACCAAAATGGTGTCTTATCCATTCAATTTTACTATCTTTGAGTGATTTTTTTTTTTTTCACTTTGAGCTTCGAGATTAGGAAAAGAGCCATGAACTTTCAGAATGGGAAACACAGTAGAGCATTGTATTATTTCAGAGGGAAGTACAATAGAGCTGGGCGTGCAGTTCCTGATCATTTTTCCCTTTCACAATGGTACTGGGAGCCCTTTCTCACCTGCTCAAAGTAGAAATGGATTCTGGAAATGTAAGATTTGAGAGCTTAGGGGTTTTTTTCCCCCTCCTTTCTTAGAACTTCATTTTCTCTTTTTTCTCCAGGCACAATAGCAAAGCCAATTGAAGCTGTGGCTTCGCTGTAATGGGCTCTTCAAGTGCACTGCGAGACCCCCCTTTCGTACAAAGGGTTTAAACAGGGAACACCTATTTAGCTTAATTTTCACACATTAGCATGAAAGTAACAAGCATCCCACTGAATGCTCAGGGATGATAACCTGTTTTCCATTTAACTCCTTCACATTTTTGCTGATGGATGTGCTGGGGAAGCAGTGAGTCCCAGCCATGCAGCAGTGCAGCTTCTCCATGGGGGAGGAAGAAGTAAAAGACCTGTAAGATTTTATGTTTAGCTAACACGTTTCCATGAGCTGGTGTGCTATGTGGGCAGTTTCTTGGGGGCTGGGGGAAGAGAGGAAAGCTTGGGCTTGGTTATGAATTAGATAAAATGTTTTTGACACTAATAGTACCTTAGTCACTCCTTCTTCCTCTTCTGGCTTTCTTTTAGTTCATCCATGCCCAGTGTTCCTGTTCTGACTCCTCCATGAGGGTGTCTGGAGTGTCAGAACAAACTTCCCTGTGCTCTTTCCACCAAAGAAACACAACTGTGCTGTTGTGGACAAAACTGAGAGCTGAAGAGGAACAAAACACAACAAGGGGCTAAGATGTCTTCTGCCATCAGCCTGGCTACTGCCACTTGGAGGATCTTAACTTTGGGCTGGCTTCTGTGCTTTCCTTTTACTTTGCCTCTGGCCTTTTAGGTAAAGGATTAAAAAGGTTGAATGGTGTTTACTAGTTCAGCTCGAATGAATGAATGAATGAATGGTCAGCTCTTACATTGGTCAAATCATCATAAGGGGTTGAGTTTGGGCAAGGGCTCTGTACCCATCCTGTGCCCACCCTCAGGCGCCTTCTCTGGGTCTGCTCCAGCTGCAGGAGCCCACGGCTCAGGGCTGGCAGCATGTGCAATCTGCAGCAGGTATTCCCACTCCCAGCACAGGATTTCTGATGCTTTCTGCATCCCACCAGGACAAACCCCCTGTACTAAAAACTGCCACAGAGCTGCTCCAGCCCACAAGAGGAGATGGTGGCATTTCCACTCTAGAACAAATCCTCAGTGTCTCAATGCTTACAAAAAGGAGGATATATTATGTGGGTGAATATTCTCTGTGGGTAAGCCAAAGTGAGATTGTATTTGCTGAGTGTGAATGAGTGCATGTGCAACACAGAGCTGAGGTGGATGGCCCTGGAGGTGAGGAAATGTCTGTGCAGGTGCTGTTCTCTCTGGGAGCACTTCAGAGCTGCCTGATCTGCTGTCCTTGCTCACCTGCTCCTGCCAAAAGCCTGTGTTGACAGCAGGGGTGTGAACTGCAGAGCACCTGAGGCCGGGTCAGTCACAGCAGCTGCAGGTGAAGATGCTCAGTCTTTTCCACAGCTCATCTCCTGCTTGGCATCTAAAGTAAGGATCAGCCTTGGTTAGGAATGGGACTGGGAGCCCCAAGCTGCACTGGCCTCCCTGCCTCCTTTATTGCCAACAGGGACTAAAGGCATTGATTTTTGGCTTTATTTTAAATACTCCTGAAGAACAGGATTCCATTCATTTCAAGCTTTCTGTTTTATCCACCCTGTCTTTTGCTGAAAACTAATTTTGACCTTTATCTGATTTTTTTATTCTTTGACAGAAAGATAATTTCAAATCCATCTCTCATTCTTACGGCTTCTCTTGCAATGTCAGTTACGTGGCCAAATCTGGTTTGTGCTTCTTCAGCCCCATGGGATTGAGTGAGGTGTCTGGTTGTGCCAATGGTGCGTTTCCAAATGTACATCCAGAACTGTCATTTCCACCCGTTCTGTCAATGACAGATTTCCAGTGCAGCCTTTAACAGCAAGGCTCTTGCAGCCACAAGAATCCCAGGGTCCCTTCTCACTCCTCTTCTGCTTTGACCTTTTTTTCCTTCTGTATCCATTTTGTTTGTTGGGGCTTTTTTTCAAGGTATTTCCACCCGTTCTGTCAATGACAGATTTCCAGTGCAGCCTTTAACAGCAAGGCTCTTGCAGCCACAAGAATCCCAGGGTCCCTTCTCACTCCTCTTCTGTTTTGACCTTTTTTCTTCTGTTTTCATTTTGTTTGTTGGGTTTTTTTCCAAGGCTGCTTCATTCCCCTTCCTTTGTCCTTGTTTACCTTCTCCCTGTGGGTGAACTGGGAGGGCTATTTTCCTCCTCCTTTATCCTCCCTTTGTGAAGCCCATGGTTTGATATCTTCCCTTGAGCTGTACCTGCAGGCACAGCTGGAGAGGAGGGCCAGGGCAGGCCAGGCTCTCTTCCTTCAGGAGCTGCTCACTGCCAGGTGCAGGATCACACAGGAGAGTCCATCCCTTCTCCTCTGATCTCCAGGGCTTTGCAAGTGGGTGCTCGAAATGAAGCTGAACAGAAAAGTAACTTCTAGTGCTGAACATCAGCAGGTCAGAACATCAGATGCAGCTCTTACCTTTCTCATGCAACTTTAATTTAGGACAGCTTGGTGAAGTCTAAAGAGAAGGTAAGAGTGTAAGCAGAGGCTGGGACATGGTGTCAGCTGCTCTCCTCTTGGGGAGGAAGGGAAAAAGAAAAAGGATCTGCTTTGAAGTGGGAAAATGCCCAGAGACCTGGAGCTCTGCAGCAGCTTTGCTTTGTGGGGAACCAGTGCAGGTGGGACAGTATTTCTACACCAATGGCATATTCCCTACTGAAACACAAAATAAAACCTTTCTCATTGCATGGGGAACATTCATGAACCTCAGGATGTCCAAAGACATAGTCTGTAGTGACAAAGCTTCAGGTCATTATTTTCTCACATTTTCACCAGAAATAGCAACAGAGAGAGGCTTCAGGAGAGGAGATTCCTACTGGTGCCTCAAGTTTGAGAGGTAAAGGCCATACCTGATATAAAGCCTTGTCTCAGCTCCAAATGAAGTGTCAAGACTTCTAGGGAGAGGCACAGAAAGCCAGTACAGGAATGCAGGAACATAGTATGAGGATCAATAATATTTTTAGGTCTATGTGGGTCTCTGGATGCCTTCTCATCCATAGGCTTTCCTCATGCATGAGACATGATTATGTTTGTCCTCTATTCTGCACCCAGATTATGATAGAAAACAGAATTTCAGCTCAGCTGCTTCTATTTTAAATCAACATCTTATTAACCTGGTGAAGGGATTATAAACTCCACAAACCTTTAATAATTCTTGGACTTATTAGGGGAGTGCTATTGTGAATTTAATAAAATTCGTGAGAAAACCTTCATTAAGGAGCCTCTAGTGTGGCATGTTCTCATCCAGGAGCTTTGAGAAGGCAGAACCAAATGTTTAAATTTGAAAACATAATATTTTTTTTTCAAGTTTATTATTACCACCAGGGTTTTGAATTGCTTACTTCTGGCAGTTAAATATCTGTAGTAGCCATTTGAGAGTATAGCAAAAACATACATTTAGAGAAAACCTATTGGAAATCTTGACAAAAGTTCTTTGCTCTAGAGAAAATAGTGTTTATATTCATCCAAAGCACTGGTAAATGGGTTAAGTATGCCACAGACAGCAAACTGCATGCATTGCCTGTATAAATCCTATGAAATGGGTTAATGCCCATATTGTGGGCATCCTGTGGGCTCGCTGTGACTTAGCCTGTGCTCCAGGAGCTTTGCCTAAAAGCTTCAAAGCACAGCTGATGGGGGAGATGCTTGCTGCGGTGCTTGAAGTGGATAATTCTCAGTTCCCACCTGAGATCCGTGCTCTGCCCCCTCGGTGGGGAGCAGGGGGTGATGGAGCGGAAGGAGCATCCCTGGCCAGGCTGAGCGCTGCTCCGAGCCCCTGGGACACTCCTGGGCCACGTGCAGCACAGCAAGCCAACTGCTGCCGAGGGCCTGGCAGGACAGGGCACTTCTCCATCCATATTTCATTAGCTCCTCTCTCGCTGACCTCCAGAGCTGCTGCCTGGGCAGAGCCTGAGTGGCTTTGCTGCTGGGAGGGGATGGAGCTGCTGGCAGAGCAGCCGTGGGCTGGATGGCTCTGCAGCCTCTGCCTTGGGGATGACACAGCAGCCTCACTGGTGCTCCCTTCTTCTGGAGCTGTCACTGCCCCCAGCTCCCTGGGAGCCTGGCACCATTATGGGTTTGCCCTCTGGCCCATAGGGAAGCTGTGAGGGCTCTGGTTTCCCTTCCATCCCCAGATCCTACAGCTTTCCCTTATGGAAAGCCCACCACCTCCTTCCCACGGTGGAACACCTAACCCAAGACCTGAGCAGAGGGTGTCTTTGGGCTGTGTGGGGGAGGGCACTCTGCTGAGCCAGAACATAAATCCCGGGTCTTCACAGCAGCAGCATTTTTGGCAGCACTGCCAAGCTATCACAGACTATATTACATCTTTATCAGCCTCCCGATGCTCATTCCAGAGCTCATACCTTGATGCAGTGCCTGCCTGTGCTGACAGATGACTTTGTCTTAAATTGTTTTTTCCCTCCAGGTGTCCTAGTTTATTTTTTTTTTAATGTGTGCAAATTTTAGGTGGTTCAATTAAGTTGAAAGAATAAATCCTGCTCATTAGCAATAAAAAAGCCAAGCAGCTTGGTCTTGTAGAATAAACTTTGATAAGTGACACAGCTGATGTGATCTTTCATCAACACATCAACATGTTCATTTACTAATAGTCTGGAAGAGTTAAAGCCCTAAAATATTCACACAGTGAAGCTGGATGTAAATACTTCAATTTCTAAACATTTCTTCCATTTTTTTTCCCTGTTGCTCCAAGTATTCCTTGCAAAGTAAACAGCTCCATGGAGCAGAGCACTGCAGATTGAGCCTTTCTTCCATTTTAATCTACGTTTTGCTTATTGGTTTTGCTTTCCCTTCTCCCTCTGCCAGCTGTGCTTGGTGGGATGGTGATCTCCCATGGGACCTTAGGACAGGCATTGCTCCTGCTGTGTTGGGCTGGCTGTAATACCTTGGTTTCAAAGCAGTGGGAAGAGCAACAGAAGGATGTGTTCATGAAACGAAAAGCCCAGAAATAATCAGCATCCAGGAAGAGAAGAGCCATATAAAGCCTTGTCTCAGCTCCAAATGAAGTGTCAAGACTTGTAGGGAGAGGCACAGAAAGCCAGTACAGGAATGCAGGAACATAGTATGAGGATCAATAATATTTTTAGGTCTATGTGGGTCTCTGGATGCCTTCTCATCCATAGGCTTTCCTCATGCATGAGACATGATTATGTTTGTCCTCTATTCTGCACCCAGATTATGATAGAAAACAGAATTTCAGCTCAGCTGCTTCTATTTTAAATCAACATCTTATTAACCTGGTGAAGGGATTATAAACTCCACAAACCTTTAATAATTCTTGGACTTATTAGGGGAGTGCTATTGTGAATTTAATAAAATTCGTGAGAAAACCTTCATTAAGGAGCCTCTAGTGTGGCATGTTCTCATCCAGGAGCTTTGAGAAGGCAGAACCAAATGTTTAAATTTGAAAACATAATATTTTTTTTTCAAGTTTATTATTACCACCAGGGTTTTGAATTGCTTACTTCTGGCAGTTAAATATCTGTAGTAGCCATTTGAGAGTATAGCAAAAACATACATTTAGAGAAAACCTATTGGAAATCTTGACAAAAGTTCTTTGCTCTAGAGAAAATAGTGTTTATATTCATCCAAAGCACTGGTAAATGGGTTAAGTATGCCACAGACAGCAAACTGCATGCATTGCCTGTATAAATCCTATGAAATGGGTTAATGCCCATATTGTGGGCATCCTGTGGGCTCGCTGTGACTTAGCCTGTGCTCCAGGAGCTTTGCCTAAAAGCTTCAAAGCACAGCTGATGGGGGAGATGCTTGCTGCGGTGCTTGAAGTGGATAATTCTCAGTTCCCACCTGAGATCCGTGCTCTGCCCCCTCGGTGGGGAGCAGGGGGTGATGGAGCGGAAGGAGCATCCCTGGCCAGGCTGAGCGCTGCTCCGAGCCCCTGGGACACTCCTGGGCCACGTGCAGCACAGCAAGCCAACTGCTGCCGAGGGCCTGGCAGGACAGGGCACTTCTCCATCCATATTTCATTAGCTCCTCTCTCGCTGACCTCCAGAGCTGCTGCCTGGGCAGAGCCTGAGTGGCTTTGCTGCTGGGAGGGGATGGAGCTGCTGGCAGAGCAGCCGTGGGCTGGATGGCTCTGCAGCCTCTGCCTTGGGGATGACACAGCAGCCTCACTGGTGCTCCCTTCCTCTGGAGCTGTCACTGCCCCCAGCTCCCTGGGAGCCTGGCACCATTATGGGTTTGCCCTCTGGCCCATAGGGAAGCTGTGAGGGCTCTGGTTTCCCTTCCATCCCCAGATCCTACAGCTTTCCCTTATGGAAAGCCCACCACCTCCTTCCCACGGTGGAACACCTAACCCAAGACCTGAGCAGAGGGTGTCTTTGGGCTGTGTGGGGGAGGGCACTCTGCTGAGCCAGAACATAAATCCCGGGTCTTCACAGCAGCAGCATTTTTGGCAGCACTGCCAAGCTATCACAGACTATATTACATCTTTATCAGCCTCCCGATGCTCATTCCAGAGCTCATACCTTGATGCAGTGCCTGCCTGTGCTGACAGATGACTTTGTCTTAAATTGTTTTTTCCCTCCAGGTGTCCTAGTTTATTTATTTTTTTTTTAATGTGTGCAAATTTTAGGTGGTTCAATTAAGTTGAAAGAATAAATCCTGCTCATTAGCAATAAAAAAGCCAAGCAGCTTGGTCTTGTAGAATAAACTTTGATAAGTGACACAGCTGATGTGATCTTTCATCAACACATCAACATGTTCATTTACTAATAGTCTGGAAGAGTTAAAGCCCTAAAATATTCACACAGTGAAGCTGGATGTAAATACTTCAATTTCTAAACATTTCTTCCATTTTTTTTTCCCTGTTGCTCCAAGTATTCCTTGCAAAGTAAACAGCTCCATGGAGCAGAGCACTGCAGATTGAGCCTTTCTTCCATTTTAATCTACATTTTGCTTATTGGTTTTGCCTTCCCCTTCTCCCTCTGCCAGCTGTGCTTAGTGGGATGGTGATCTCCCATGGGACCTTAGGACAGGCATTGCTCCTGCTGTGTTGGGCTGGCTGTAATACCTTGGTTTCAAAGCAGTGGGAAGAGCAACAGAAGGATGTGTTGAGGAAACGAAAAGCCCATAAATAATCAGCATCCAGGAAGAGAAGAGCCTCATCTGGAAGTGCCCATGGGGAGTGAGGATTTGGGGTGTCCAAGCCATGAAAAGAGGAATATTTCATACAGTGGGCAGGGCACACTGAGCACAGGTGAGGGATGTGTGCTAAAGCCACGCAGCTTGCTGGGGTCCTGCTGGGATTTATTCCTTCTTCCCATGGACAAGCCATGACTGGCTGGCCTTTCAAAACCCAAATTTAACATCAATGAAATCTGTAAGTGTGGAGAGAGGTTGGATTTTCCCTCCAAAACCTTCTAATTGCTCTAAAAAAAATGGAGGTCAGCACAGGAGGAGTTTTGATGTGGCCACAAGCTGAAATCCTTGCAGGCAGTTTCTGTCACTCCCAACACTTTGGTTTGGCTCAGGCAGAGGGGTTTTACCTCTGCTGAAGTACCATAAAGTCCTGCTTTGACTCTGCCCCAGGCTGCATAGCCTCACAAGGACTTTGGACAAAAGAATGATTAATGTTCCTTAATTAAGCCATATTCAGTGAAATAGTATATTCTGCAATTCAATTTGTCTCTTGGGGTTCTTGTTTTGTGCAGCAATTTCTCTTCTGATATTTTTTTTTATTTAATGGTTTTGTGACCCAGAAAATATGAGATTCTATTTTATGGCTGACTCTGATCTGTCTTGCTGGTGCTTTTATTCACTCCTCAGGGAAATTTCTTTGTACAACTAAAATCTCTGTTCTTGCTCAAATTAATAGGGTCAGGCCTGAAGAGATGATGAGAATATTTTACCTTTCCTGCCCATGTTAATTTTTTGGTAATTTATGGCCAACCTGTGCTAGTGGCCATTTTTGGCAGGCACCTGTAAGTCTCCAGCCTTTGCACAGGCCTTTTGCTATTAATTGCATTTTGTTGGCAAGATCAATAGAGCAAAACAGCACAGCCCCAGAGAAGGAGGTGAAGGATGTAATTTAGGGATGCAGAAGTCATGCAAAACACAAGCAGGATGGCAGGGGTGACAAAGTAGAAGTTTTGCAAAACAAAGATATTGGGCTTACTCAAAAGGGGGGTTTGAGGAACAGCCACCTACAAAGGACACCAGATGTTGAAGATGGACCCCATAAGAAGATTTTTAAGAGGTGTGACTAGAAGTAATACATATGCTTCAAGCAAGTGGGGTTAGCTAATGAATGTGTAATCAGTGTGTGTGGTTAAAAACTCAATTAGAGCAAGGGCCCTTCAAGTGACCAGCTGATTTTGCTATCAGTGTTAGGGGAAAATTCCTCAGATGGGACTGGTGAAAAAATTGCAGTTGTGTCTGCTCTCTTTCTCCCTGGCAATTCTACAGTACTACACATTATGGCAATTTTTTTTCTTCTGAAATGGCTATTTGATTCCTCTCTGTGGGCTCTTCCTCCACTCTGTAGTTTTAAGTCTAAATATAATCTCCTTCCCACGCAGGAGACTTGCTTTAAAAAAATGTTGTAAATAATTTTTTTTTTTTCAGAAGTGCAGAGCTGTGAAACTTGGTTTAAAAGATTTTATTGACTCCAGAGAAATTGTCTGGACTGCACAGCTGTTGGGATTTTTTTTTAGTGTGTGTTTTTCTGGTGTTGGATTCATGGTTTCAGCTTTCCTAAGTGAGGGAGGTGCTGGAAGTGCTAAAAGCATTTCCACCAGTAGTTCCAGGGGGGAGATGAGCTGAGCCTTGGGCAGGGTGAGCTCAGTGAAGCCCCTGGGCTGGGTCTTGAGGGGCTGGAGCACCTGAACCTGCCCTGAGTGTGGGGCTGAGCGTGGTCCTGGTGCAAAGGGCTTCACCCCCATGCTGGACAGCCTAGTAAACACATTTCTCTCTCTCTTTCAATTCTAGATTTTCAGAAGAGCTGACAAAAATGGTAAGTCTGTGCATTCATACTTCACATTTCTTGATTAGACTATTGTCAGTATTACTATTTTTCCTGATAGTAACATTCAAGTGTTTAAATGTTGTTCTGTTTACTGGGTCTGATGCTGATACACTTGAAGCATCAGAAAAGGATTTGTTGGTTTTTTTGGAAAATATATTCTTAGAGCAGAAGTGATCCTGGTATGTAAGTTGGCATGGCACAATCCATCAGATTAAGAGCAATTTCACAAAAACAAGATAAAAATAAATCACAGGTAAGTGATAAATGAGGATCCACCCCTTGGTAAGCTTGAAGTAGCTTAGCAAAACAAACCTAGTTTGTGAATATTAATTGTTTAGTTCCTGAGGGACTGGACCAATATGTCAAAGAGAAGCACACATTGATGTGTGTTTTCAGTCTGTGCCTGGGGAAAGCTGAACACCTGCACTGAGCCCAGCCAAGTCCTTACATTTGGAATAACTTGGATGAGTCTTCATTAAATGGCATGGAAAGAGAGAACTGGAAAGATAGCAAGCTAAAGGAAAGAAGAGTCAGTGAGCCCAACCCCAGGATCTTTCCATACCCTGAAAAGCAGTTTTATCTTCGATAAAATCCCAAGAGCTAGTATCTATTCTTTCCCTGTTGTACAAGAAGAAAGTTAAATGTGCATCAAAACTCTGTGTGTTTGCAGAGGGACATGTGGGAGGGTTGTGCAGAGGAGCACAGGGCAGAGTTTGGTTGTTCTCCTCCAGCTTTAAAAGGGAAATACCTGATTTCTGCTGGTGCTCATTGGTGGGTATCCTGGGTAAGGAGGGTGCTGTCAGCTGGCTCTAAATAAGGAGTAAATGCCATGTAACTGTGGGCACTTGGTTATGGCAACTGGCGGAGTAATGAGATACTGAAGTTTGGTACTTAGAAAAGCTGAGCAATTGTGTGATGCACGGAGAGTGGAGAGGAAAAACTTTTATGTTTTTATTTAGTTTATGCTCTTGGCACCAGACTGGCTGACTTCAGAGATGAGATGATGCAGGTATTTGAATTTCCAGGGGTGAGAGCAGGGGCTGCACTTGCAGAGGATGAGATCAATGCCACTGAGCACAGGCAGAGAATGAAATTTGTCCTGCCTCTCCTGACCCTCAATGGCACTGCAGGGAGGACAGCTGGCTCTCTTAAGGAAGGCCAGGTGCTCTTTGCTGAGGGAGCTTTCTGCATCTCTGCTGCCACTCTCACTGCTTGCAGTGCAGGGGACCTGCAGCTCCAGTGTTTGGGAGCACAGTGGGTGCTCTCCATGGGACCTGCAGCTCCAGTGTTTGGGAGCACAGTGGGTGCTCTCCCTGGGACCTGCAGCTCCAGAGTTTGGGAGCACAGTGGGTGCTCTCCCTGGGACCTGCAGCTCCAGTGTTTGCAGCACAGTGGGTGCTCTCCCTGGGACCTGCAGCTCCAGAGTTTGGCAGCACAGTGGGTGCTTTCCATGGGAATAACGCTGCCCTTCACTCTTTATAGACCTGGGGCACAGGCTGGCACAGAGCAGCTGGAGCTGTGACACCTCTGTCCCCAGGCTGGCTCCTGCAAGGTGGCACCCTGGAGCACGGGCCAGTCTGGGCATCCCTGCTCTCAGTCCATGGAGCAGGGACTGTGACCCCGGAGCTGTCCTCTGCAGGACTCTACATCCCCCAGGGGTTCTCCTCACATTTATTCAGATGCTGCTTTTTCCTTGGCACAGCCCTTGCTAGCCATGCTGACCAGTTTCACCAGCCATTCGTATCTGATGAGCTCTGGGTAACAGAGTTTGCCACTCATTATAATCAGCTCAGTGTGTTCCTCTGCAGCCTTTTGGGATCACAGCTCCCCACAGCCCCTCTCCAGCCTCCTGCAGCTCACAGCAGCTGCTGCAGGAGATGTGCAAGAATATTTCCATTGGTACAGCCTCTCTGAAAACTAGGGCTCAGAGGTTTCCAGAGCCAGAGGTAATATCTTTGTATTTCATATCCCTGGGGATCTCTTTGTCACAATTTCTCTGTGACATTCTGGACTTTAATTTATTGATTTGTTGAAATTCAGCCTATTCATGGCTCTCCCTGTTACAGCTCCAAGGAACAGTGGAAGCGCCAGCCTGCTGCTTTTATGTCTCACAGCAGGTGCTGTGCACAGCCCTCTGAGGAAGATGAAAATCTCACACTTTCCATTTTTGTCAGAATCCCAGGATGGGGCCCTGAGCCCTGGACAGACTGTTAAAAATACAAGTCCACAGATTACCAAAATATTTCATTCTGTTCACATGCTGCTGTGGTTTCCACAGCTGCAGAGTTCCTGGCAGGGGCTTTGCTCTTCCAGTGAACCAGCTGAGATGGGTCATTACCTGTCCAGTGCTGTGTGCTGGGGCCGTACTGGGGAGAGCTCCCGTGGCAGGGAGTGCTGGCAGCTTCACCCAGAGCTGGCAAGCCTTGCTTTCCTCAGCCAAAGCCACTCTCACCGACCTGTGTAGGAACCCCATGGAAATAGGGCAGGGAAAAATCTGAACAAAACTTTGGTTCTTGACATCTGTTTAACTACAACATCTCATTTAACTTTTTCCATGCAGAGATCAGAGTGTTAGAGGCTTACCTAAAAGGCAAAGGAAGGGATTGTAAGATTAAGAAGTAGTCTCATTTATTGTGCAGTCAAGAGGTCATAAATTTGGAAATCTTTTCAGGATCTTGATTTTTTTTCCCCCCAGCCTGGTAAAAATGGTACATATTGTGTTAAAACAGAGAGGCTGGTGCAGGCACGGTAACTATGGAGCCTGATAGCTTGAATTTAAGAGCATCTTCCTCCTCCCCCTTTCTTCCAAACCTTCTCACATAAATTGTTAATTCGTGTAAAATTGGATGTTCTTGCTGCAAGATGCTAAACCATGTTATTTCCCCTGCCATGTTCAGGTGCTTGTATTTAGGTGATTTGATTCAATGCCTACATGTACTAAAGGGCTGCTAATGAGGCAGCTCCTGCTTGTTAAAAAACATCTTGGTCTCCTGCTCCAGAGAAGTGAGTCTGTCAATAATGTGAGCTAAGTTCCCCAGTGACAATATCAAGTAGTTTTGTAACTATCTTCATGATAAACTCAGAAAATGGTCTGCATAAGACAGCTGGAAATGCTGAGCACTTTGGAGATAACTGGATAAACTGACAAATGGTCTGGAAAAGGGAGAAGGACTGGAGTGTAACCTGAGAGTGGATAACTCTGTTAGATCTAGTCATGCTTTGCAGGGGCATGGCTGTTAGTCATTCAAAATAATCTTTTTCTTTTGTGTAGGAGTGTTTTTTCCTTTCTCTGCTAATAAATCCACCTACTGTCTTGTAATCCTCCCAGTCCCAGTAAACAATACTTAATCATTTAATTGGAAAGTGCTGGGGAAAAGGAGACATCTTCTTTTAGGCTGGTGCAGTAGAGCTGTCAATCATCTCAGTTATCTACTGTGTACTTAATCCTCTCATTAGAAAGCTGCTAATCAATTAAATAGCCCAGGATTCTCTTTGAAAGATTAAAAGAGTTTTATTTTAGCAGAACTGCCAAACTGCTAACAATTCATTATAGATAAGCATCTTCCCAAAAACTGATGTTTTATCTGGAAATCTCCAACTCACTGCAACTACCCAGCCCCCATGCCTTGAGTGTAACTAAATGCAAAGTGCAGCCAGTTTTAATCTCTGCTTTAGTTTGGCGTGTTTTGCTGTAATTATTACATCCTGCTCATGGCAATGGCCATCAGTCTGACCCATCCACAGGTCTGACTTCCCAGGCAATGAGCTTTAGGTGGTCTGCCCTGGACCTCTGCCCTGGAAGAGGAGAATGCAGAAGGAAATGTGCCCAAACCTTGGCATATGGTTATAAAACACCTACAGAAAGTGGCAGGAGGAGCTGGCAGTGCTGCAGTATTTCACCTGATAGTGACCAGAGTTAGTATTGTGGTTCAGTCAACTTGGCATCTTCCTCTTGCTGCTGTCCTGTGATTTCTGTACCCAAGAAATCTTGTGATTTCAAGCCCAAACTGTTCTGGTTCTCCCTTCAAATTATATCCAGAGAAGGATGGGAGTGCAGCCACTCAGTGCACGCTGTCCTGAATAGCTTCTGTTATCAGAAATTAAATACAATGAAGAGTGAAGAAATCCAGAGTACAAATGCTGAGAGGATTTGTACTGAGGAGTTTTCAGTTGATCTGAATGATCAGCTGAAGGCCTGCAGAGGACGTAGCAGAACTAATAAAGGGGGGAAAAAGAAAGCATGAATGAAGCAGGAATTGGTATTTGGAAAGGGCTTTTTTGGTTAAGAGCCATGAGGGCAATGGCATTGTGCCCATTCCTATCCCAGTAGGGCTTGTCCTTTAAATAGCTGCTCAGAGATTTCTGTTAGTCACTTAAGAGCTCATTAAATGAGATTTATGCTGCTATTCTGTGTAAGGAAAGGTCTGCACATCCCAGTGCTACAAGTCTCATAGCAAATTGCACTTATTACAAATTACAAACCATGGGGGCACATAGAGAGCTCCTGACAAGAGAGGAACATAAACAGCTTTGCACATCAGCATCACCAAACTGGCCAAGGAGCCTGGCCAGCTGTGAGTGCCCTTGTGAGGAGAGGGAGCTCTGCTGCCTACACAAAACTGGCACTGCTGCTCTGCCTGGTGGCTTTGTGGCCATGATGCCACTGCTGACCTGAGGTATGGGGACCTCACAGGCTCCAAAAGCTGGAAAAAGGCAGAAAAACAAAACCAAACAAATGAAAAGCCCCAGGCACATCTCCCAGCCCCAGCTTGAGATGTTCAAAACTCAAGTTCTTCATAATGTTCTAAGTGTCACCTGAGTAGAAATCAGCCTTGTTATCAGCAGTACACAAAGGAAGAGAGTGAGGTTTCCCTGATGGTATTTCTTGATGAAGGGATGGTGATGGGAGAGCAGGGAGAGTCCTGGACCTTCAGCAAAGGGGAGAAGGCTGAATGAATCCTGGTGCAGGGATTCTCCAGAGGAACACATAGGTGAAGTTACCAGCCATTTCCAGCCCTTCACAAATGCTGTGTCCCTGTCCTCAGTGTCGTGTTTGTAGGCAGGGACAGTTCCTCTGAGGACTTTACAGATCTGGGGAATTTGCAGGATGTTTAGTGGCAATAACTCTCATAGTCTCACCCACCTTTTCCAGACCCCACTTGGAGAAATTATTTTGATCCCCTCTGGTGAGCCGAAAGTAGGAAGAAAAGTGTGTTTGTCTGTGGATGTGCCTAGAGCTCAAATTCACAAATGCAACCAGACACAGGTTACTGTGTGAATGCTTCCTTTTCTTCCTTTCACTCTGAGAGTGCCTCTTGCTGATCTTGAGTTATTGGTACAGAAATTGGGGCAAAATGGAGTGAAAATGCCTCCTCAGTTCTGGTAGTGTGGGATCACAGAGAAATTCACATAGATGGATGGAAAAAAATTATCACTGGTGAGCACATGATCCAAAGACCCCATTTTTAGCTTGGTAACTGTCCACAAGTTGTTTTTAAGATTTGAAATACTTCATTTTCCCCATTTCCCCATGAATTTGAAGCCCTTTTAGAAGATACACTTGCACAGGAGTCGAATGGTGGTAAGCAACTTGTACTTCAATAATGTGGCTTTCAAGGCATCAAGGAAGAAAAATTAAGGCATTGTAAGTTTGGGTGCTTTTACTGGATCTTAAAAAGATGCCAAGTTAGGGCACTGATAACTCCAGATGTATATAAATGATATCAGAATGAAAAGACCCTGAACACCTAATAAGCTTCTTGGTGCACACATAATCCTTCCTTCCACAGTCACAAGCCCTGGTGAATTGTGCTTTAACTGTGAGCTCTTGAGTGTTTTGCAGTTCCTGCCTGAATGGGCTATCACTCTTCAAAACCACTTATTTCTAGACCCAGGTAATTACCTTCTGCATGGCTCCTGCTCCTCATGTGCTGGGAAAACCTTGAGCTATTCGTATCCTGCCGGTGCATCTAAATTAAGTCATTAGTTCTCAGTGAGAATATTTATAATTCTTGCATAACAAAACCAGTATTAGCAGCCACCCACATATAAGTAGAAAAACTCAGTGATGAATCAGGCTTTGTAACTATGGATAAATCTGATAGGTCTTCCATGACCAGATGACCAGTCTAAATGTATTTATCTTTGTCTTTTAAGTAAATAAGAAAAGATTTGCATTTAGATAGTCTGGATTTCATGTGACAGTCAAAAAGCACCTCATAAGACTGTGCAGTGACCTTTATTTACAAGGAGAAAGTTTGAATTTGTTTTCAGTTATTTGGACTCCTGTATCATTCCCAAGGTCTCAGTTATGCTTGCAAGGCCTTGCAAAGTTCACAGCACATGATTTGGAAGGGAGGGCATCTGCTTGAATTGGGACATGCTGTTCCCAAAATAATAAACAAACCTATCCACCAGATGATGAATTTTGAGATAATGTAGTAATTGTGAAAGGTGGCTGCTGGCCATGCTCTGCAGGCTGTCATTAGATGTGGCCAGTACTTCTATCCACCCTTTATCACTGTGAACCTAGGAAAAGATTCTGTGATTTGATTTTCACCATTGACTGGCTTGAAAGGGCCCTTCCCAGCTGCTCTTGCCCTTTCAGAGCTGCCTTTTTCATTCTTCAAAGATTTGAGGGTATCTGCTGCATGCTGTGTGCAGCAGAAATGAAGAGCTGGGAGTTTTTAGGATCTGTTTTTCTTCTAAAGTCAGTTCCTCTTACTCGTTAGCAAATTCATGTTAGAATCAAGGGGTGGGTTTTTTTTTTCCCCTGGATTACCTTAATTCTGCAGGGCAGGCCTTGAATTGGGTGTACTGGGTTATGACTTTGTTAACAATTGTACCCTCATGTGCTGCAGGCTGAGTTATGCAGCAGCCTGGCTTTAATCAGAGCCCACACATGGTTTGCTTAGTGCCAGGCTTAGCCAAAGAAGATTTGAGCTGGGCAAGGTTTGAATTCAGCCCAGAAACCCCCAAGAACTCAAGTCAATGATGTGACAGCACAAAAACTTTAATTTCCACAACAGTGGAAAACAGCCTATATTCCATCTATTTCTGCACAGCATCGATTTATGGCCCATTACTGTCCAAAACTGCTATTTCTGTTGTCCTGTTCCTGAGGCCTTTTCCTGCTGGGAGAACAGGCAGCCAAAATAGAAAGTACTGTGAGATCCTTCATTGCAGTGGGCAGTGGAGGCACTGCTGGTCTCAGTGTGACCACCACGAGCAGGGAATGGGATTGGCAGGGTTATAATGAGCTGGGTGTTCCTTTGTTTGAACAGAGTGCAACTGGCGAGCTGACACTTCAGCTGATCCCTGACAGCCCAGGTTCCTGACTGATGTTGTGCAGAGTGCCCTTTCCTCACCATTCAAGGTTCTTTGCAGTGCAGGTGGCCATCTCCTGTGTCCTTGCCCTTTTGCTGTAAAACCTGCAGCTAGAATATCAAACCTGACTTAAAGAACAACTTAGAAAATCAGCTTTACCCAATATTTGGCTTCCTTCAGGTGTGCTTGCTGCCTGTGGTGCTTGCTGCCTTGTGTCTGTAAAATACATTCAACCACGTGTTGCTGCACTCCAGGGCTGTGCTGGCAGCTCCTGGCTGCCTTTTGTGCCCAGCACCATCCCTCCTCACGGCTGCTGAGCCTTTCTTTCCACTCTTTCTCAAAAATACAGCTGCTGGGCGAAGCCCATGGTAAAAGCCATTAACTGCTGCAACCTTCAGGGCTTCCTGACATTTCTGCATCAGCAGTAAGTGGATTTGAACCTCAGACACCCAAACACACACACACAGAATTTTACACTTTCATATTAGGCTACACCTCAGCCCATTAGAAACTCAGACGATGCTGATGACCTGAAGGGTGATCTTCCTGTGAGCACTGTCTGGGCAGAGGTGTCAGCCCTTGGGCCACTGCTGAGCTGTGCTCTCTGCTGGACCACACTGTGCTCAGATGTGGAGGAGCAGACTAGAACAGAGCTTTTGCATTAGAAACCCTCCACCAGTCTGCCCCACACAAGGATTTCAGTCTGATCCATCAGCTGAGCCTTCCTGCTGTCTGTTTGTCCCTGTCAGAGGTCCAGACCTGCCTGCCCACGAGCCTCTTCCCGTGGTCCATCAAAGCTGTTGCTCCCTGTGCTCAGTGAGTGCTGACCTGGCAGGGCAAGGAGATGCCCGTGTTTGGGTTGGGCATCTGTTCATGCCCAGTTTATGGCCTGGGCAGGGGGAGGGCAGCTGTGCTCAGCCTCTGGGGTGGGGTCTGTGTGTGACACAGCCTGTGCATTTTCACAGGCAATGCTCTTTCCCTGCTCTATCCATCCTCTCTCTCAGCTCCTCCTTTCAATTCCTTCAGTACAGAGGGCTGGAGACCACCAGCAGCTGTGAGTGTCCCCGAGAGGTGCAGGGAGGGGATGTGGAGCAGGGGTTGTGCTTTAGCCTGGCAATTTGGAACTCAGCCTTTGATCCCCAGGGCAGCGTTTCCAAAGGCTCCTTTGGCTTTGAAGTGCACTGAGTAGGGTCTGACAAACAGTGCAACCCAAAGAAGATGGAGTTTATTTTCTTCTTCTCTTTGTGGATTGGGAGATGTGGGTTTTCTTCTGCAAGCCTCATTAGAGGCTTCAGCTGGACAGGAGTAAACGGGATATATTATTGTAAGAGATTTAATGACCATGTTGTGGAGAGTGGGAATAAAGGATTGTGGTTTACCAAGGAGACTTTGAAAAGCTGCTCAATTAGCTGAGAGGATTTTTAAAGACATTTCTTTCCAGAGCCAAGGTTGAGAGATTTAATTGGGGGCTGCAGAGCAAATGTCTGTACACAGCACAAGGACAGCCAGCAAAGGGCATGATAAAACACTTATGGAGTTATTACCTACTTGTACACCCGACCCCAAAAATGTAAGTTATTGATAGTGCCTTAAAAGTGGTGGTACTTGCCCTGGTTTTTCTGGAGTATGAGGATTGTTGACCTGCAGTGACATGGCTGTAGGTATCCTGACAGCAATTTCAGTTGAAAACATTATGTATACATTCATTATGAATACATTCATGTATTTTCCTTGTCGATGGGAATGTGCCCTGACATCTCTTCTGAGTTCATGACGCAAGCCCTGAGCTGATTCCAGCTGCTTGCCTGGGCCAGGTGCTGGGAATGTCCCTCTGGGCTGGCTCAGGTTGGTGGGTAGCACACCTCAGAGGGGAGATAAAGGCCAGGCAGGTGGGCACGCTCCAGAGGTGACAGCCACGAGCCCTTCGTGGGTCTGCCAGGCTGGGCTGCACCAGGAGCACCTGATCCCTGGGCAGGGACAAAAACTGGGCAGGTCTGGTGGGGAATGGGGCACTTCTCCTGCCACAGGGAAGCCAGGAGCTTGTGGGGAGGAGATGTGAGTGTTGGCTCCTGTTCCAGGAGAGGAGGGTATCTGCAGGAAGGTCTGTTCTGCATGGAAATGGCTGCACACGGGAAAGGGAAGGCTCTGGCTACAGTGGCAAGTCAGGGAAATTATGGACATTGAGGATTTAACAATTTTTGATCCATCTCATTAATATCTCATCTTGCTTTTCAAAGGGAAACTTTTCAAAGGAGATACAGCAAATCGATATTTCTTCTGGTGTTGTTGTTGTTGTTGGTTTGGTTGGGTTTGGTTTGGTGGGGTTTTTTGAGTTTTTTTTTCGTAGATACAGAATTTTAAAGTGCTTGGAAAGGACTTTTGCAGCTTGACTGGATTTAGTATCCTGGCAGATTAAATATGTGCCATAACTGAGATTTAAAAAGGCCTGGTTTTGTCCTGCTCCCTTGGTGGGAGTGTCAGTGCCACATTTCCCAGACTGCATTCAAAGGCTGTGAGATGCAAAGGTTCAGTTAATGTTCAGTGAATCTCCCCTAGGAGGGCTGGGCACAACTTTGGTGGAGAGGAGCTCTAGCCTGAATGTTTTACCTGTTCCACCTGGAGCAGTCTGTGTGCTCCCAGTGTGCCCTGAGGGGTGCCAGGGTGCAGAAGGACAGTGCACACCCAGGGGGAGGTAATGTGTGTGGGGGCTCCTTAGAATGCCCTTGCCACCACCACAGGCCCCCTCTGTGACCCTCAGCTCAGGTTATTTCTCTTGCTACACCACCTAAATCTCACTAAGAGCTTCTATTGCTACTTCTCTTTCTCGGAAGCCAGGCTATCCTATGTTTGTCTTTAATCCCTGGGAAGTTTTCTCAGGGGAAGTGGAGCAGATCTTTAGTGGAGGAAAAGCACTCCTCTTGCCTCTTTGCTTGCATGCTCTCCTCTGCTCTTGTTGCTGTGGGAACAAGGGACAGAGCACTGGGCTCTGGCATCCTTTTTAATTAGGTATCTTCTGCAGATCAGCTGTATTTATTGAAGATTTTTTATTATAGCTATTAAAATTAAATAAGGCAAAAATTGAATCCAGAACAAATACACTGCTGCAAGTTATCCTCATAATGTGCTAGCAATTTTTGCCTGACAATTGTGAGAAAATATGTTCTGGCAGCCTGTGTTCAGGCAATTGGCCAGGAACAGCTATAAATCATGGGCATCTTTTTCTTCCTCTTATCTTTCACACTCATTTAAAATACCAGATAGCATATATGTGAGAGAAAGGTGTATCTTACTGACTTGCATTGGGGAAAGGCATACCTGAAGCTGAAGCAATGATACATCCACATCTGTAACTCCCAGCAAGGATAACCTGAGGGGCAGGAACAGCCAATCTTTTTTCATGGGAGGATGTGTGAGCAAAGAGTAAAATGGGTGTTCATGGGCTGAGAAGCAGGAGCCTGAGTGTCTCTGGTTCCAGGGCTGGCTGCACCCTGGGAAGGTGGTGTGCTGCTCTGGAAAAAGTCTGCACCACCTTCAGAAAGTTTTAGAGGTGGAAATAATTTGGAATTATTGTTTGAGTGGAGCTTTGTGTTCTGTGCCCCTGCTGCAGCCCAGTGCAGAGGTGCAGCCTGTCTGTGTTGGCCAGGAGCCCCAGCAGAGCTGAGTGCCAGCTGCAAAGGGAGATGCTCTGGCCGTGCTCCTGCTGCCCCAGCAGAGCTTCAGAGGGCTGCTGCAGCTGGGCTTGGCTTCTAGAGTGGACTCAGCCCGGACCTGGGCTTTGGATCCAGGGTCAGGTCCTGCTGCCAAGCCTCTGCCCTAACGGGGTGCTGGTGCTGAGGCCCCAGCCTGGGATGGGAGTGCCCTCAGCCCCTGGCTGCTCGTGGATTCCCAGCCTCTCAGGCTCCAAGAGCAGCAGAAGGCTTTGCTGAGTGTGGCTTTTGGCTGCTTCTGGTGCTTTGCACATCCAGTGGGGGCTCTTGTCCCTAATCCTCTTGTCCCTAATCCTCGTGCTGACTCCAGGAGCCCACAGGAACTCTGCTTGAGGCACACACAGATTTGGCTGAGTGTTGTTCTGCTGTGCCAGAACCAGCACAGGCTTGGGCCTGGCCTGATAGTAAAAATGAGTGCACTGAGGCTTATTTTCCCTTCTAAAGGATCTTCTGTTCATTGTGGAGATGTTATTTTTCCAGCTGGCTGGTTTGCTGGCTTTCAAACATGCTACACTTTGTTAAGCAAGGCTGCTTTTCCTCCCTCGCCTTTGTAGTACCATCAGTTGCTGTCTTTTCTCCTTTGTACATCCCTCCCCACCTTCTAAAAGAGATTGAATTAATACTGGAAAAATGCTCAAGATTTATCAAAATCTTTACTGGTGTATTCACATTAATAGGCTCTGCAGTGTAGAATAATAATAATAATAATAATAATAATAATAATAATAATAATAATAATAATAATAATAATAATAATAGTATGGGGCAGTCTGCACCCTGGCAGGCAGGAGCAGCTGCAGAGCTGCCATGGCACCACGCTGCCACTTCCTTGGCACCAGCACCATCTGCAGAGAGCAAATGTGCAGCACTCATTAACCCCTGTGACATCCCCATGGGGTGGGATGAGAGGAAAGGAAGGACAGAGGGGCAGGAAGGGACCATGAATTAATTTGAAACACTTCTGCCTGGAAAGCTGAGTGGTAGGAAGACACAGCTTGCCTGTCTGGGCTTCAGATTGGAGACCAGAGGTAGGGAATGGGGAATGCATGCCTGTCCCTGGGCTTTTTGAAGCTCAGGCTTTGTCTGTGTGCAAACACAGCCATGTGCAGAATTGTCTTGTTATCCTTTTGTAGCTGGAGTGGTCGTGGTATCAATTCATACGCTTGGTATGTGTCAAACAGTGGAGAAAAAAAGTGTGTGCTATAAATGGAAGCACTTGCATAAGACTGTAAAAACAAGATAAAATATTTATATTTTTCAAAGAAAGGAACTAAACTTGTTTCCTCTCTCCTGCATCCTGTAATCTAGTTGTAGGAAAACAGCAGAGTTTAGATCTTGCAAAAGGTTTTCCTAAGCTGGAAATCAGAGGGCAAAATGGTTTTCTAGCATTTAACTTGGGGAAGAATTAACTGAAAAGAAGTTATGAAAGTGGGGCTGTTCATAGCCAGGAATATTAAATCATCCTATAACAAGAGCAGCATGAGAGAACAAGGTGCTAAGTGCTGAAATCCTGGGGAGATGAAGGGGAAAGGAAAAAACCAAGCAGTGGGAGGCGTTCTGCAGAGCCCTGTCTGCAGAATTGGCTGGAGCAGGACACAGAGCCTTACAAACTTTTCAAACCCAATTGTTGCTTTCTAAATGAGGTGGCTGACATTTCAAAGGTCAGCAGCCAGGGAGAGGGTGACTGCTGTTGAGCAAATGCAATCCAGCTGTGCTCATGGGGCTGGGGCTGCCTGAGTGCCTGGGCAGGCAATTTCTGCAGGTGTTTCCTAAAAAGGCAGATTTGCAATGCCCAAACGAGGAAGGACATCTGGTACTTCTCCCATTTCCCATTTCCCATTTCCCCTCCCTCTATGGGGCTAATAATGGAGCAAGTGAGCAAAGAAAGAAGGATGGGAGGTTGAGGGTAGATTTGGGTAGGAGGTGGAAGGAGGAGGTGTCCATTGGCAGACCAAGGCACCATTTAGGAGCAGAGATACCTGCCCTGCTGCCAGCTGGGGCTGTGGGTGGCACATGTGGCACCTGAGCATGTCCCTGCTCCCTCCCACATATCCCATGTCCCTGTGAGTGCAGGGTGAGCCCTCTGCACACACAGCATTCCTGGCTGAAGGCTCAGGCTGCTCTCAGCAAAACCTGGCTGCAGCTGAAGGGAAGATTTAGCAGGGCAAGCGGCTCCACGTTTTTTCAGTATCAAGAGCCTTAAACTCTGGATCACTGGGGCCACTTGCTCCCTTCCCCTGTGCTTTTTCTGAGAGCTCCTTACCGACCTGAGCAAATGTGTTCATACAGCAAGTGACTGGATAGCCAAGGCACTGTGAAAGAAAGCAGTTGTCTTATATTCATAAATCAGTACAGAGCAGGACTGGGCCATTGCAGTACAGCATGAGTAGGGTTCTTTTTCTTTTTACTGTCTGTCTTCTAGAATTTTAGTATTCAAGTTTTAAGCCTGCAGTAGTATTTCTGTGCTGGACTGCTAAACCTTTGAATTGTCAGCATGCTGAGCATTTTGATCCTTTTATAAAACAAGAATGAGGATTAAACCTTTCTCACTGCACAGCTATTGCAGCAGCACTGGGTGCAGATTCACAGAGGCTGAGCTTGCATCAGGAGCCACATTGTAGAACAGACAAAATCCTGTGGGATTTGGGCAGGGAGGAAACCACCCAGCCCATTGTGAGCTTCCTTCTCTCTGCAAAAGCACCTCAGTGTGCTCCATGAGAGAGACAGGCTTGGAATGAGCTTCTCTTTAATTAGGGTGGACATAGAAGGAAACAGCAAATGTTGTGTCATCTCCCACAGCCAATGTCACCAAGCCCTCAGTCAGCTGTGTCCTCTGACCAGGCACCACAGCATGGCCTGGCCAGCACCCTGGCCCTCGCCAACCCCACTGGTTTTGCCAGGATTTTTGTTTCCTATCTCCTAGATTATTATCTCCTCTTTTTTTTTTTTTTAATATATTTCACCCATGGCTTTGTGCATTGAACCAGTCTAGAAATCCAGCCTGTGCTAATAGTTTGGGAATGCAGGAAATTTTAGTGTGTTTCCTGCAGGCAAAGGAGGGCCTGCGGAGGGCTGTGCTCCTCCAAGGCTCTGATGATGCTTATCTCCTTTCTGGAAAGATTTTTCATGGCAGGTTTGGCACTGACATGTGAGCTGGTAGTGCTGGGAGACAGAAAACCTCTCTGTAAACTGCTGCTTTGATGAAGCTCTCAGATGAGCCTTCTCCTGCACCAGGATGCTTCTTTCTTCAAATGAGTCCAATCTCTGCTAATAAATCACCTCCTCCACTCGAGGAGGGTTTGATCAAACATCACAGGAGATATCATCAAGGGCTAAACCTACCATTTTCTATTCCATTACCTAAAGCTCATAATGCTCAGTGTGTCAGAGAAGTACAGAGTTCCCTCAAGTGTTTCTATTGCCAAGCCAGGCACCCACAGTGAGTTGTCCATTTGCAGAGTGGCTCCTGAGTTTTCTTTCTTGGTTGCTGGGTTATCTTTACTCCTGTTGTAGTTCCTCTGTACTCCTGAGCAGAACAGAGCAGGGCTGTGTTCCTAATTTAGGGCTCCTCAGCTTTGTGGGGGGAAAAAAAAAGAAAATTGTTAACAATTTGGATTTCCTATGAGCATCTTGTATAGCATTTCCTGGCATGGCCCTTCTAGATGCTGTTGGGTTCTGGTGGGAGGTTTTTTGATGTTGTTTCTTTTTAAAAAAACTGTAAAAGGATTCCAGTGATTTTGTTACCAGAGCCTGGGGAAGCAGAAGAGAGCTCATCTGAGAGTGGTTTACCTTGGAAACTGTTAAACATCACCCTAAGGGCTGAGGCCCTGAGAGCCACTGCTCTCCTGTGTAAATTTGGTTCTGCCAAAAGCAGAATGGTCGTGCTTCACCCTTGTGTCAGACAGCTTATGTGTCTTGGCTTTTTTCTTGGCTTTATGAATGGCCACATTCCCCTTTTTCTCCTCCTTCCCAGCTGGTTTCTCATGCCAGCATCCAGCTCTTCCCCCTCTTCTCTCCAAACCTCACCTCTGGGCTTCGCAAGACCTTGAAGAGAAAAGAAGAAATGAGAGCAGAGCTGCCTGTGCAGAGGCTGCAGTGCTGTTCTGCTGGGTTTCAGATGCCAGTGTGGGCAGTGCTGCTCTGTGTTCCCAGCTTAAACCTGGGTGGTGCCTTGGGGCAGTTCTGCATCACAGGGCTCTGCAGAAGGGTCTGGAAGCTTCTCCCTGCACTGCCCATGGGATCTGTCTGATCCAGGCTCTCAGCTGTGCTGGGAAGGGCTGTGTGCTGCTCCAGGTCGCATGGCTGCAGCAGATGCTGCTGAGATGGCGTGGAAAAATTGTGAATTCAGCAAACACTAAGTAGCACACAGCATTAAAAATTCACAAAGACTGCTCTGAAACATGGTCTCCCAAAGAAGCATTTTGATGAGCTGCAGCAGGGCTGAGTGAGTGAGCAGGGAGACTCTTCCCCATGCACTGTGTTAGGAAACAGTCCCATGCACAGCTCATCCCAATGATTCTCAATTTTCAATGAAAAACTGCAGCAGAGGGTTTTTTCTCTTCCTGTCCTATTTAGGAACTCAGTGACTCGTTCAGGTTTGCTGTGGAAAAGTAAACTAAAAATTGAGAGGCTGTTGTCAGTGTTCAGGGGAAGATATAAGGATTAAACTGAAACAAAACTTGAAGTACTTTAAGTCTGGGATTTTCAAATGCTCCTTTGAAAGTTTTCTTTAAGAAGAAAAGCCAGATGACCCCATTTTTCCCTGGAGGAAAAAAAAAAAACAACCAAAAAACCCAACAAACTTGTAGGCATTTTTCCAGTGACTTTGTCCTTCAGATACCCTTTTTTTTCCTCATCTTGGCTTTGGCTAAACTGAAGCAGGCTGGGTTGAATCACAGAGTCCCAGGGTCGGTGGCTGGGATGCTGAGCACAGGAGGAGCTGAGATGCTGAAATGGGTGGGCATCTTGGCTTTGGCTAAACTGAAGCAGGCTGGGTTGAATCACAGAGTCCCTCTGGTTGGGACCCCGGGCTGGGATGCTGAGCACAGGAGGACCTGGTGCACAATGATGAGATGGGTGGGTGCCCTGGATGGCCTGAGCCCCTGGCAGGGGCTGGGGAGTCCTGGCAGGAAGCCAACGAAACTTGGGATTTCGATCTTAACCCATGGGGCAAATGACCAACCTTGTGTGAAGAATCTCAAGTCACAGAAGTCTAAGTAGAGTAATAATGAATTAATCACTGGGTGAAAAGTGGAGTTTTGGGGATTTTTTATTATAGGGGTCTAGAAGGCAAGATGGAGGGACGTGGGAATTGTCCTGTTCTTCTTCCTTCTTCTTCCTAGCCGCCATCTTCCTGGTGATGGTGGCACACTTAGATTGGTCTAGAGTAGAAGCAGTCAGTCTAACATAGGCGATAGGTGCTGGAAAATAATGATAAATTAAGTATATGTAACTTGTAGTATAAAATGTAGACACCAGTCCAGGGGCGGACAGTGTGCCCTTGACAGACCTGCAGATCTCTGCGGGTCTGAGATAAAATATTTCAGATAATAGATAATAAACAACCTTGTGGACCAGAGCCAAAGACTCCTGACTCTTTCTGCGGCCGTCGGGCTGGGAAAAGGGGACAGGGAACCCGAGAGGTGGGGCCAGGGTGCTTCCCTGCAGGAATCCTGAGCTGGCACACAGGATTCCCTGTGCCCTTTGTGCTGGCACACGGGTCTCCCTGTGCCCTTTGTGCTGGCACACGGGTCTCCCTGTGCCCTGTGTGCTGGCACGGGGCTCTGCAGCTCGGTCTGGCAGAGTGCAGGCATGGGCACTGCGGGGAAGAGCCAGCCTGAGCTCCTGGGGAAAGGGGCTCAGGGAGCTTCTGCCGGGCAGCTCCCGCTGATTCCCAGTACTATTGTTTTCATTATTGGTTTAATTTGTGGTTTTTTTCATTTGTACTTTAGTCTCTGCTACATGGGTCACTGCAGAAAAGACAGCAAAATACTTTATCTGTCTCCTCCCTTAACTGGATTAGAGTTCTGGAGGTTTTATAACCTACTTTTGAAATGAACAAACTACAAAAAATAAACAGAGACGCTATTCATGCTGCAGCTTTGTTAAAAGTAGGAATCTGTGATTAAAGAGGTGCTAGTTGAATTTGCTGGAGAAGAAAAACGTATTTAGGTTTTGTTTTTTTCTTTGCAATCTTTTCAGAGCAGATGTGCCTTTCCTGCAGGACTGCTCTGTTCTGTGCTGCTCAGAGGCTTTGCTGGATGAAAGAGTGTAGAAGAGATCTGCATTGTTTGCCTTAGAGATGTTAAATATCTCTGACAGGGCTGAGACACCCATCCTGCCCTGGACAAATAGCTGGAGACACTGAGCATAGGGCTTACATTTTCACTGTGGAAATAAATGGGAAATGCAGAAGCTTATTAAGTGGAAGCATAAAAATAAGAGCAGCTGTGGTGGATTGAGTGAGGTTTGGCTTGGCTGCTCTCCCCATGCAGCCATGGGGAGCCAGGACAGACCATGCTGGAGACCTGCAAGGGCATCCCATGGTGGGGGACCACTTTGGCTCTCATTTATTCTGAAGCAGAGACTACCCCCAAAAAAATTATCTTTTGGCAAAGGGATTTCTCAGAGAGGGACCATCAAACATGAGCAGGTGTTTTGTTTAGAGCCTGAAACTTTTTTCAACAGGGATTTTGAGACCACTGAGATTCAAAAAATGAAACATTAGTGTTGCAGGAGGTCATGTTGTAGGCTTCCACCTGGACTTCACAGTTCAGGAATTAACATGAGGAAACAAGTAATTAATGGTGCAGGTTCTGCATTTGATATTCAAGCACCTATTGAGCCCTGGCACAGGGAGCTGGATGTCCTGTATGCTGCAGATGATAAAGCAGTCGGGAAACTTCTTCTGCCTTCTGAGAATGCAAATGAGGAATCTGCTTTTCCTGTTAGTTTAATTTGCTGTCTTCATCTCTGCACAGCTTGTTAGCTGAATGGAAAACTGTTGATGCTGCCAATGCAATCTGGATATTGTTCCATGGGACTGCAGAAAGCGATGAGTTTGTAGCTCTCTAATCTGCAGCAATTTGCTGCTAATTTGTCAACAGTCAACAGCTCCAGTGGCCACCACATGGAAACAGCCCCGCTGGCACTGCCTTCCTCTGGTGGCTGTCGGTGGAAGGTCACTTAGAGCACTGCTTCTCATCCACTGCAAGGGCTTTACTAAGCACAGAATAATGCTTATTTTACAAGGGGGAAACAGGGGAACTGTTGCAGTGACAGAAACCAGGTGAGTTTTCAGATTTGCCCACGGCTCATTCCTGGCACGCCACCATCACACAGGGACCCAGCAGAGTCATTGCACCCTGGGCACTGCTTCTGGCTGTTGTACTAAATCCTTCAGTTAGCTTCAAATGCAACTTCTGCTGTCAGAAATCAGGAAATCAAACTGGGTGTTATTGTTTTACCTGCAGCAATTCCCTTAGATGAACACTGTGTTTCCCTGGGTAGGGCAGCAGATGAAATGCTCCCCATGGCTCCTGTCCAGGCTGTCCCTGGGAGAGGCTGCTGTTGTGGCATGGCAGCAGTGATGCCCAGGAGCAGCTCCCAGGGATCAGGGGGCAGTGATCCCCAGGAGCAGCTCCCAGGGATCTGGCAGCAGTGATCCCTCATGGAGCAGCCTCTGGCAGCATCACCAGGCTGTGCCCAGATCCAGCGTGGTGCTGCAAGCTCATCCAAGAACAGCCTCAGCCCCTGGGAGGTTCTGTCCTGCCATGCCCTGGCCACACCAGGACCACACTTCTGAGAGGCCACACCATGCATTTTCGTAAGTTTTTCCTCTTTTGCTCAAACACTTGCCTCCTCCTCATTTTGAAGCTGAGTGCTGGGTATAATGAGCTGAAAATAGTGCAAACCCTGCCTTGGCCCTCTGAAATATTCATCTATCTGCACGTTAAAAAAGCAAGCAGGAAGGCTGGTTAATGAGGAGCAGAGGGGAATTGGGGCTGTTTGGTGCCTGTTTCTGAGCTTTCCAAGAAATCTGGATTTAATAGGCTGTTGCAGAGCTGGGGTGCACTGCAGTCGGGAGTGTTGGCTTCTGCTTCAGCTTGATTGAAACTTCCTGATCAATCATCCCAGGTTTACTTTTTATTTTGATGTTTCTGACAAATTTTAATGATAAAGCTTGAAAACTTTGGAGCTGGCAGTCTGCTTAGAGCTGACAGTGCACAAATGTTTCAGCCAGTCCATTCCCACTCGGGCATGGTGCAGAACTACAGACATCTCCTTTCTAAATCTGGGATCTGAGCTGTTCTCTATCAGAAATGGGGACATTAATTTGGCAGGGGACAGTGTGAGGGCCCTCTGTAGGCTGCAGTGTGTTCTAAGAGTGCACGAGGTTACTGTCAGTAAGTAATGGTGTTCCCCCACATCTTAAGATGAAGCATCTAAAATTTTCTTCTTTCTCTCTCTCCTCTTTGCCATGGACATGCATCCACTGCTGCTCTTCCAGGAGTCTGAGAGCTGTGTGAGCCCCATGCCCTGGGTTTGCTGCTGTCAAAGCACTGAGCTGTTCCTTAATCCCAGTGGGATACACGGGACATCCAAACCAGAGCAGCTGTGCCCTTGCTGGGGCTGCTCCAGCAATTTCCTGAGGATATCACTTGTACTCTCCTGGTCTGTCTGGGTGCAGGAGGGAACTGTAGCTTCAGGGACTGATTTCCAGCAAAATGAAGCTTTTGGCTGCCCACCTGGAGATGAAAATAAAGTAAATCATAGAATGGTTTGGGTTGGCAGGTACCTCATCTAGTTCCCATCCCCTGGAATGGGCAGGGACGCCTTCCACTGGACCAGGGTACTCAGAGCCCCATCCAGCCTTGAACTGAACAATTCCAGGGATGGGAAGTGACCTGATAAGCTTCAGAAGTGATATTTTAACTTGTCCCTAGAGAGAAACCCAGGTTTCCCTCCTGGCTGCTGGGGGCCAGGCTCTGGTGTGTGTGTGTGACCTGTCCTCAGCCAGCCTGGGCAGAGGGGACTCTGGCAGATGTTACCCAGGGCAGCTTCTCAGAGGCTTTTTCTTCAGGTGTGGTGAAGGTGACTTGTAGTCCAGAAAGGCATGAGCTCCCTCAAATCCCATATTATTCCTGTAGGAGACCTGAAGGGGAGCACACCAGGAGCTGCAGGGGTTTTACATCTCTGCCCATCACCCCAAGACTTCTCCCTCTCAGCAGCAATCTCCCCCAGTGGGAAGCTCCTGGAGGATCACCATGGCATGGCAGGAGTAAGAGCCCTGCAACAGCTTGAAACCCTGCATAGCTTTTGATGTGTGAGTGGGGAATTGCAAAAGAATCTCCCAAATAAACCCCTTGCTCTGCTTTGTTGTGGCAGGGCTCAGGAGCAGACTGAAATATCTCTCTGTGATTCCCAGGCCACCTCTGCTCTGCACACAAAGAAATGCTTAACCTTGCAGGGAATTATGTATCACACTGCAGTTTGCTGATGCATAAAAATTAACTATTTTTTGCATAGGAAAATAGCAGCTGTGCTATTTAATAATTTAGTATAAGTATCCAAATATCAGTTTTTCCTCCTGCTATTTATTTTATTGCATTTTTCCTTGTCTGTAGTAATTCTTGTCCAGAATAGTTACTTTTAGGGCACTGCAGGAGACAGGTTCTGCTCTCTTTTAGCAAGATCTCCCTGTAAGAATTTTGCTTTAAATGCAAGGAAGAAATTTTGAAGTCAGGATTTTCTGCTCTGAGATGGTTGAAGCAGAGTGATCTCATATTAACAACAAGCTATGCTGTCTTTGTGTTTCATTTTCACTTTAGATCAAATATTTAGAGGGGCTGCTAGTGGCTCATGGGCTTTGACAGGGGTTTGGTAGAGGAAAGTTTGCTGATGTTTTTTAAATCACAGAATGATCAAGGTTGAAAAAGCCCTCTAAGATCATGGAGTGCCCTTGGAGTCCATCACTGTGTCCCCAAGTGCCACATCTAAAACTCTTTTAAATACCTTCACAGATGGTGATCCCACCACTTTCCTGGACAGTCTGTTCCAATGCTTGGCCACCCTTTTAGTAAAGGAATTTTTCCTAACATCCAATCTGTGCACCGTGTTTCAGGAAGGGGTCTGCAACAAGGCTGCCTGGCAATAAACAGAAATATTGGGGATCAAATGGTAGAGATCAAAGGTTGATGATGTTGCAACCACTTCTCTCTGCACAATCTCCTCTAAAACAGAAATTCACATCTTTTATACCTGTGTCTACAATGCCACATGTTACACCTAAGAGTTCAAACAAAAAAAGAAGGTGGGATGTGTGGGGAGGGGAGACACTGAAGACACTTTAGTGAAGAAGGAAGTAGATGTTCAGCAGATGTTCAGGATGACAGAGAGGGGATGAGACTGAGTAGCAATGGAGAGAGCAAGACAGGTGTTTGGATATGTGGAGAGACAAAGCCTTTGGGAGAGATGGTGAGGCAGTTTGGGTCAGGAGGCTGCAAGCTCTGCACAGGAACCTCCTGCTCTGCTGTGCTGGCTGTGCTTGGGGAGCTCACAGGGCAGAGACTTGAAATGAGTAAATAAATCAAAGGTGCTAAAAAGCTATGGTTGTTCAAAGTCAGTCATCCATTTAATAGCACCCAATATAAAAAGGCAGTCTCAGGTCAACTAAGATGAAAAACAACTGAGAGGCAGTGGCAGTTGTGAGTCTGGAGCTAAGCTGGGTCTGCTGATGGCTGCAACAGCTTGGAAACAGAGATCTCCTGATGGGGGAGTGAAGGAACAGAGGTGAAGGTATGTCCCCAATCCCCTCAGCAGCCACTAGAACAGCAGTGTGTTATCAGCATTATTCTCATGCTAAATCCAAAGCACAGCACTGTACCAGCTTCTAGGAAGAAATTAATTCTATCCTAACCAAAACCAGGACATTCCATTGATTTATTCGTTGAATACTGTCTATTTATGGTTCATAGCCCAGAGATCTGCTCTGTGCTACAACTCTGACCTTGGTGCACAGCCTCCCCTCCAGCCCCTCTTGCTGCCCAGGCTGGAGCCCAAGGAACCATGGAGAATTCACCTGTTGCCTCTCAAAATGAATTCCTTGCCAGGTGGTTGCTTACTGCGAGCTCTGGTTTCCTTTCCTGTTTTCTCACTGCTCTCCCAAGCCAGACCCAATGTTCATGCCCAGGGCTCAGATCACCTGCAGCTCCCACCAGTTGCACGTGGAGGGGCTGACTCAGTGCTTTCCTTGTGCTGCTACAGATGTGGAGCAAATGCATTGAAATCAGCTCTTGGCATTCCCTTTCTTTTTAAACTGAGAGCAAATAACTTGGGTAGTGAGAGGAAAACTGAAACACGTTACCTCCTGTTTTCTGGAGGGAAATGGTGGCTGGAGAAATTGTGGGCTGCAGGAATTTCTGCCTGAATCCTCTTCTCACTGTTTGGGTCATTTTTGCTATAACCTCTATCAAGCAGCAATTACATTAAGCCTAGCCAGGCTGTTTACACCCTGGGGAAGTCTAATTCCAGCACTTCATTTGTAAACAGCCAGGAATTTCTATGGAAGGCTCTTCTAGATACCTGTGATTAAAAGTCCACATTCAATATAATGGGTGAGCACAGAAACCACCACCCCACACACACATGCACATTTAAATCAGGTCATTACAGCAGGGTGAGAATTATGAGGGAAAGAAGTAGAGTCTTCACAAAAGATAGTGAGAGAAAATGTGTTATATCAGTCCTGCCTGTCTCCCTACCTACCAGCTTACATTTGATAACTATCTATAGCTGCCATTAAAAATAATTTCAAAATTACTTCTAACTCTAGGACGACAAAAGGCTTGATTTCATGATAAAAGCTGAGCAGCTTGGGGAAAATTCTGGCATGCTAATGGACACTGCTTAATGCCCAGGCAATTTCTGATGGGAATGAGGTGCAGTTTTCTGACTACAATGAAATCCCATCTTTCTCCAGTCCAAGTCCTACAGGGAAGATTCCCAGCCATTGTCTGCTTGGCGCATGCAGCATTACCCATCACTCTAGACAAGAACCAGGCTTTAAGTCATTCCTCAATATCTTATACTGACTGATGTGGCAATTTTGAAATGAAAGTCACTTTTCCCATATTTTAATGGAAATAAAAAGTCTAATCCAGTCACAAAAAGGATCCTCAGTCCTTCTATCAAGTGCCATTCACAGATTTTGGGTATGTCCCAGTTTCAGTTTTACCACAGAACTTCATCCTATGCTCCAGAGAAGAAAGGAGAAGTGCAAAATTGGCTAAATATTGTGTTTGATGAAGACAAAAGTTAGCCAAATTCCCAAAGAAGAGAGGATCTTCATTCCTGGGATGAATGACCAGGGAGGGGAATTAGCTGACTACTTAAGGGATGTTCTTCCATTCGCTTTGTGCACCCGATGTTTCTCCAAGGCCTCATCCAGGCCCAGGAAGGAAAGACGTGCTGGGAAGATAAAAATCCCAGAGGTTTCCATGAGCTCATGGCACAGAGAGGATGGGGATCTGGAGGTGGAGCTGCCAGTGAGCTTTGGTGCCTGGGGTGCCCAGCCTGTCCTGGGACGGGAGCGCTGTGGGCAGTGCCACCGGAGCTGTCCTGGGCTCACTGCCACAACATGGGAGACACCACCCCAAAGCTGTGCTCATGGCAAGAAGGCAAAGGAGGGGATCGTGCCCAGCACACAGAGAAGTATTTATCAAGTGTTTTTCAATGAGTTGAGTGGGCAAAACCCCAGATGCTGAAGTTCAGTCCCTGGCTTTGTATGTGAAATTGTCTTCTGTGCCAGCATTGCCAAGTAGGACCCACCAGCATTCCCAGCTGGCATTAGAAATGCACAGGAGTGTTTCAAAGAGATCATTCACTATATTAGAAACATCAATATCTCTCTCAGGTTATCTGCTTGGTGTGGCACTGACCCTTGTGAAAACAGCTGTGCTGGGCATTAGTTAAGTTTCAAAATTATGGATCCACTCCATAAATTTCTTTCACTAGAAAATTACTGTAATTGTAGTAATTTCCTTGTAATGATGTGTGCTACATCTCATTAGCAAAGGCACTGGCAGGGGCTGGGTTCCAGTGCCAATGGCCCTGTTCTTGTGCAGAGCCACCCAAACGTGGGCTGTGCTGCCCCTGAGAGCTCCGGTGGCTCTGCAGCTCAGCCAGGTCTGGGGCTGCATCACCAGCCCTGCTTCCAGCTACATGCAACTGCCCCAGCAGAGCACTGGGAGCTGCAGTTGAAGTGGGTGGATAATTTATTTCTTTTTGCCTGAGTCACTGGTGAGGAGCTGTGGATGATTTTTGGGCAGGCTGGGTGGTGCAGAGCACACAGCCCTCCTTTGCCCAGTGGAAAGGCTCATCACAGGTCACATCTCTGGGGCTGCAGGTCACTTTCCCCAACAGCCCAGGATGGAAAGCTCAAGCCCATATTCCCCTTTGTTAAATGAATGAAGTCCCTCCTCCTGGCTTCTGAGGGGCTGGATGGAAGGCTCAGGGTGGAAGCCAATCCCTGTTCTTGCTGGCTCATGTATCTGCACATGCATACCCCCAAGAAATAAGAAAAAATAGTTCTCATTTTTTTTCACAGGCCCCAATAAAATCCAATTTACTTACCCATAGCTGTTGGGCACTTGCAAGTAAGCAGAGCTTAGAGCATTTTAGAGCTCACAGAGCAATAAAAGTAAGTAATGAAGTAGAGTCATAATAATAGCTGGAAAATATATTCATAATATATCTGGAAAATATATGAGCAGTCTCAACTTCATGTAATTGAAAACAGATTTAGCAAATTCAGGCTCAGAACAGTGACCTTATTTTGTAGCTGCTTTAAGCCATTTGTATCACGGAGTGAATTTCCAGAAACTCAGCCACCAGATTTCCTATACTTTGGACGATTTATGATCTCAGTTTGATTTTTCCCTGGGCTGTGCTAGCGAGTGAGAACAGCTTGATTGTGTGAATTAGAAGGTGTAAAAGCCTCTTCTGGACTCCTCACATTTTGATGATGGCAAATGGAGATATAATAACATCCCAGTTGGGGCTTTCTGATGCTCTCTCTTATGTCCTTCCCTCTTCAGTTAGTTCCAACTTTGATAACTCTGTTAGGCTGGTCATTTGCTTTGGTCTTTGCCTGTGATTGAATTATTTTGAAAAGCTAGGGGAAAATGAAGATTGCACTCTCAGGAAGAAATGATGGCAGGATAGCTGTGGCCTGATTATCTCTTTTCCAGCTGATCACTGTGAGGGAGGAATTTCTAGGTAGTGGCACTTGGCCTTGCTGGCAGCTGGGTGTTACCTTCAAGTCCTGGGCTTAAAGGGGAGGGAGGGAGTCACTGGAAATAGGTTGCCTGCATGTAGTATGGTTGCCCAGATAAAAAAGTCACAAATATCTATGTAGATCTAGATCTCTAGATTTTAAGATCTTTATGATCTAGATCTCTTTGAGATCTCTAGATCTTAAAAATTATGGAAATTTGATTTGGTTTAGTTAGATATGGTAAAGAATCTCAATTTTTCCCTTATGCTTCCTATCAAAAGTATCTCCCAGGGGCTGAAAGATCCCAGGGCAGCCCTACAAGGCAGGGAGTGTGTGAGGTTGAACCAGCTGAGGCTCTGCCTGTCCCTGTGGAGAATTTGTACCTCTTGAACCCAGCAGCTTTCTGCCAAAAGCTGCTTTCTGGAAGTCTTATCCATTCTGTTCTGAGTGTAGACACTTCTGCTGCCAGGAGAAGCTGGGACTGTCCTGATAAGGCTCCTCCTGGGCCACAGTGTCCCATCAGCTCTTATCACAGCAGCTGCCAGCCAGGGGACCTGGTGTCACCACCACTGTGGTCAGTCCTCCTCACCCGGGGTTTTTTAACAGTTTAATCTGGGCTGGCAGATCCCAGCCCCTCCCTTCTGCTCCCTCTTATCGCCCTGAAGTTCCCTGAAGGCATTTTCCCTGCTGGGCTCCAGAAACCCAGGCTCTCAGGCTGTTCCACAATTATAGATATGCAGCTCAAGGATTATCTCGTTACTCAGAAAGGCTTTTGCTTTGTGTGTTTGCAGACAAGTATTCCAGTTTATTTTAAATAACCATCAGCTTTAAGCTGACTGGTACTTGGTGCTGGTGGCTGCTTGCAAATAAAATTGGTATTTTATTCAAATTCTGTGGGGTCAGAATGCTATTATTCAAGCAGTGCTGTGGGGTCTCCAGACAATAAAAATTAAATAAAACTCACTGTCACCTCCTTCTTCCTCTAGATCTTTACATCATTCAGGTTTTTTTGTTACTTCAGGCTGTTAAATGCCACCAAAAATTCAGTGCATGTTGGTTTCCAGTGACCTGGCCTGTCATGGTAGTTGGTATCTGTCTACCTGTTCTCTCTGGACCCTCTGAGATAGGATTCAGAGCAGTGTTTTGGCACAGATTTTAAGCACAGGTATTTCAGAGGCTGCAGCAAAAATGCATCCTGGGGCACATTACTAAAAAAAAAAATCAAAAGACCCAGAGCAAAACAAATCAAGCAAGAGTAAAATGCAAGACAGAAGTTATAAGATATAAACTAGATAAAAGGTGTGGATTTTTTTGCCTTAAACTTAGCAACACCTTTGTGTTTTTCAGAGTTAAGCAAACTGTAAATTCCAATCAGAGTACTCTCCTGAAAAAACATCCACTTCACAGTTTCTCTTTCCCAGGAAGTTGGTTTATGTGACTTTTCTGGGAATTTATTTCTGCTGCCCTGTGTGTGGAAGGACAGTTTGAAGGTGAACAAGCACTGATTTATGGTTTACAATGAGGTGTTCTATATATAAAGAATTGTTTAGCCCTTGTGGGATAGAAAAGCTGTCATCCTTTTGATCTTGGTGCTGCAAGATGTGCATTCATTGCCAGTCAGGATCAGAAGAAACCAAACCTTGATCTTAGCTAGGATACTGCATAAATAGCAGCACTGGGGGGGAAAAGCTTCTCCTGCAGTGGTGCAGGGTGGAGAGGTGAGGTGGGTGGTGAGGATGGGCTCCTGGTGGACACAGCCTTTTTATCTCCTCCAGGGACAGACTGGCACCACAGGGTGAGCTCCAGCTGACTCTGGGGGGATGCTTCAAGCAATAGGTCCTTGCTGAAGTGCAGGTGCTTTAGTGCTCTGTAAACTAAAAAAAAAGCAGATTTGGGACCATTCCCTGAGCTGTGCATTGCTGTTCTGCACCCTGCCTGCTGCAAAAGGTCACGTTTTGGGGAAGGAATGGGGAAAACAATAAAGGCAGCTGGACCCTGTCTGTAGCCATTGTGGTGCTCTGGAAATGGTGCCCTCTTCACCCAGTGCTGCTGTAGACTGTTCTCCTGCTGTGTTCCTTTCATAATTGCCAATTAAATGGGCATCTTAGACTCAGTTTATCTCTGTTCTAAATTTGTCTGTGCCAGGCAAGGGAAACTGGGTTAGCATTTAGCAATGCAGGTATGTTTTATAGGAGCAGCAGCCTTGCTTTGGGGAAGAAATATCGACGTGTATGTGGAGAGTTGGCTAATTTTTTCCTCTAGCATCATTTCCTGAAAAAGAAACAGGGTTTATTATTGATTTGATTAAATAATAAATGATACATTCTCCTTCCACAAAGTAGGCAGCATTTCCAATCTGTGACTCTTCTGTGGATATGAATGGAAAGATTTTAAATAATATTTGACTGGGGTAGTTATTCCCCCCCCAGGCGCTGCTGCACACCAGAGTGTGGTGTCAGCAGCTTGGACAAGAAATGACAAATTAAAGTTTCTTTAGAGTTTCTTTTGTCTCTCTCCTGTTGCTTTATTGCTGAGCTTCACAGGAGCTTTCTCACAGCCAGCTCTGCTCCTGTGCACAGAGCACAGAGCAAGGCTCCAGATTTATCAGTTAAATGTGAGCCTTTGTCACCTTATCAGTTAAACTTGTGAAAGTCCTCTTTTAGCCCCTTGTACATGAATTTGATAATTTCTTTTTCGTCTTGGTCATTTAAGGAGTCCATAGTAGCCCCAGTATTAGATGAACTGGGACCAATGTATAAAATAACAGAAAATCTATGGCCAGATTTCCATGTCAGTGAAACAGCTTCCATTTAACATTTCTGTCCAGAGCAGGGAGATGGACTGTGCTGGAGAGGATGCAGAGATGGCAAAAGATAATGCTGGGTCTGTTGTAATTCCAGCCCAGGGTCCTTTCCTGCCTAGTTAATGTCCCTTAATTAGCATCCTGCATCATTTCAACATAGGGTAGACAAAACAGTCTATAATTTCTTTAATGTAGTTCAGTTTTAGGATGAAGCCCACTGGTTTCTCCTCTGGGTTTGAGCCATGCTTTGGGTTAAGAGCCCAATCAGTTGCCAATGGCCAGTGCATCCATACCCAGGAGCATCTTCATCTGCTCATGGTCAGCCAGAGCTGCAGGGTCCCACCCTGAGGCCTGTGAGCTCTGCTTTGGTTCAGGGTCAGTTTTGCAGAAGCACTTGGAGATATTTTTGGTGTGAAGCTTTAAATCTGTAAATAACTCTTGATTGTCAGCCTTGCCCCCCTGACTTTGCTGCTCCCTAATGGTGCTGTGTTGCTGTTTGCAGATGATGGGAAGCTGTCCCTGGAGGAGTTCCAGGCCTTCTTTTCTGATGGGACACTCAACGAGGAAGAACTTGAGAAGCTCTTTCACACCATTGACTCAGACAACACTAAGTAAGCTCAGTGTGCTGACACCCTTCCATTCCACAGAGCGTTTGGATCATGGCAGGGGTGTGCAGCAGCAGTGCTTCACCTCTGCACAGGCTGCAGGAGTGCAGCTTGCTTTGCAAAACTCTGTAAAATCTCCTTTTCTGCCTGGTTTGTGTCTTATCCTGACAGATATTATGATTTATTTTGTCCTGGTGGTTTTTTCAGCCCATTTTCTGGCCTTTACAGCACCTTCGTTTAATGTGGGCATTTAAATACCTTTTTACCTCTATCACTTTATCTGAAAGCTTTGCTGTATAAATATGCATATATTTATACAGCATATAACATATATATAAAACATTATATTTATTTGTTTGTTTGTTTATTTATCTGAAAGCTTTTGCTATAAAAGGCAGCAGAGTGAATCTCTAAGCACAGACCTCTCCTGTCTCTTTGTGCTGTCTCTGTATCCCCTGCACCTGGACAATGCCTGCCTCACTTCCAACCCAAAAATGCCCAGGAAAGCAGTGATTGTTCCAGCACTTAAAGACACAAGTGGCCCTTCTGGCCACACAAAGCCCGGCCAAGGCAGCCAGGGCTGGACCAGAAGCAGCCCAGCACTGTCAGCATCGTGGCTACAGCAGCAGCAGGGAAAAATGATGGCAGAGGAGGGCTCCAGGCATGCCTTTAGTCTGACACAACATCAAAGTTGAAGCTAAACACGGCCCCTGACTGCTCTCCCTGAGCACCAAGCATCTGCAGGCTGTGCCAGGCTATGGAATTAAGTTGACAGACTCGTTAGCAGCTGATGTTTCCTTCCCCGCTCTGTCTTTGCTGTCTCTCCCTCAGTGCTCCCTCTGCCTGCCTTGCCTCTGTGGGGTCTGAGGTGTTTGTGAGACCCTGACAGTGGCTGGTCCAGCAGCATTTGGGGTCAGCCTGAAGCCCTGGCTGTCTGGCAGGAGCACTGGGCACCAGCACAGAGGACACAACCCCCTGGTGGGTTTTCCCTTTCCAAGAGGAATCTGCCTTCAAAAGCCTGAGTGCTTTTGTCTATTTGAAAACACAGATGAAAACCAGCTTTGAGTCACATTCCAGTGTGACTCTTATTCCTCTGGAGAGAGAACATCTGTCCAAAAAGCTGAAGAAAGGAGAATCCAATTCCACATGAGAAGTCTTGAAGCAAGTGATTGAAAAATAATAATCTGGTTAATTATAAAGCCTTCTGGCAGCAGGGAGATGGAATTTTGCCCATGTGAGTGGTGCATTTTTTGCCACCCACCCAAAAGATCCAGTGGAAAGCAGTGATTGTGCTGGAGGGCACAGGCACAAAGCAGCAGCTGTAAAACTCATCAACACAGTACAGGGACTGCTGAAGAATTTCCAAGAGCAAAGTAAATGTAAGATTTCTCAAAATCGTGTCTTTCAATGTGTGTACTTCCCAAAGTTTTCCAAGGTTGAAAGTACCAAAGATCAGCTTGATATTCACCTTTCCCTGAACCAAAGAAAGTTTAGTGATCTTATTACTTAAACTCTGGGAATGATCCATCCTTTGCAAAGGCTCTTCTTCCACAGGTGCTGCCTCATGCTCTGTGGGTTTATTTATCCAGCTCCAGGTGATGCTCCCAGATGGGCTCTCAATGGGCTCTGGGGCTTGGGTGCTCACCTGCCTCTGTTCTGAAATAATTTATAGCATTGCCTGAGCTTATCAGTGCCCACTGCCTTTGGAAGGATGCAGATGGCTCCTGTGCAATCCAGGGCACTTGGGGTGAGTGTGGGGATGTTTCTTCTGGATTCCTTGAAATGTGAAATTTGACTGCAGCCCATTTTTCCTTGGGAATTGTAGGGAATTTGCAGCTTCTCCAAGCCTTAGTAAGGGATGTCTTCTAAGCTGGACAGAGAGAAATTGTGCCATTTGTAGATACCATGCAACAGTGCTGCTGGCAAGGAGTCCTGGTGAGCAGCTCCCAGGCGTGACAAGAGCTCCCACATCCCACAAACAGCAGGTTTGTCTTTAGCCAAGCTGGCTTGGTGCAGTCATCAATACCTGTTAGGGGCTGATGCTTGCAGAGAGCAGCAGAGCATCTGCTCCTCTTGGCTGGAAGGAAAAGCCACGAGTTGGTCACGCTTCCAAGTCAAACCTTGCATGAATTGGCACTTGTTTATTGATTTAGAAAGCACAGACATCTACAGCAAATGTATCTAGCTGGGCAAGGAAAATATTCTTTATTTTTAGTCTGCAAGAGCTGTCTTAGTCTTCAGAAGATCTGTTCAGAGCCAGGCTTCCTTCTGCAAAAGTGTTTTTTTCACTAGGAGCTGGGTAGTTTGCTTGATGCAGCCTTGCACCCAGTACAGTCCTTCAAGCCCAGGTCATGTGTGCTCTGTCCCTGGCTGTGCCTTGGGTGCCCTCACAGGGAAAGGGCAGCTCTGGGGGAGCCTGCCCAGGGGGGTGCTGCCTCTGGCCCTGGGGCTGCTGCCCTGAGTAAGAGGAGTGGAGTGGAGCTTTCCTTTTTCCATTTTACAGGGGAACAATATTAACTTGATCTTTCCCAAAGGCTGTTTGAATTATAGTTTTTTGCTATTTGATAAAAGTTTATTTATTTTTAAGTTTTTTGAAACTCTGCTTTATCTCCCCATTTTTTTTTAAATATTGGCCATTGTGTTTGTTTAGTGTGCAAAGCAAAGTTTGCTGCTGAGATTACATTACAGCAAGAGTAGAAAATGAAGAAAATTATGTTCCTGCTGATTATTAGTAATTGCTGCTACCAGCCAATTACAAAATGTTGATTCGATTTCCTGGAGTATTTTTAGAATCAGAGAGCTGCCTCACTGGAGTAGATAAAATGAATGTCTCCACCAGTTTCTTGACTGGGATTATCTGGGGAGGCAGTGGCAAGGAGAACAGCTGGGCAGAGGAGTGGGAGGTGAGGGGGGCTGTGGGTGCAGGAGCTGTGCTGCCCTGGGGGGTCAGGGCTGAGCTGCTGTGGCTGGAGCACTCTGTGCTCCTGTCCCAGAGCCCAGGGGTGCCTCTGGCAGCAGGGTGCGCTTAGCAGGATGCTGAACTGCAAATGAGATTCCAAAATAACCCAGTGGCACTCATGAGCTTTTTCCCTTCTTCTTGGCTGCCTGGGAAGTGTCTCTGGGGCATTCATGGTGTGGGGTGCTGGGCAGGGGCTTCAAGCAGCCAGCCCAGGTTTTATTGCCAGGGACCTCAATGCAGAACTGTGCTGAGTCCCAGCATCACCAAATCACTCACCTGGCAGCAGCAACATGCAAAAGGTGTCACGTGTTTCTCTTGGCGTTTTTTGGCAAAATTATATTCATAAAGCTGCTGTTGCTTAAAAACAACAACAAAAAATATAATTTTTCTCTCTGTTGCTCACACTGTCTGCCCCCATTCTCTCTTCTCAGTTACAGCTGGGGGGCAGGAACAAGACATTGCTGGGTAGTTTTTCACCACTAGTTTTAGCTGTTATTTCAGGAGGCTTCAGCAGTGCTCTTTGGGGAGCTGCCTGAAGATTACTGGAGGGATAATGATATGTTACAATTAATACCAAAGCTACTGGAACAGCACAAATATTGTGCAATGTATGTGCATGTGATGTATGGACACACATAACTAAATACATACTTTTTGTTTAGTTGTAGAAATGGGCTTTAGAAAACATTGGATTAATGGTTACCTGAGAAATTCAGTTATATTTGCAGAGCTGTCTGCACACTTGCTTACTTTTTCTAACAAGATGCATCAATTTGAAAAGGAAAAAGTCTCTGCAGATGTAAAGTCAAACAAATTTTAGGGTCACAAATGAACAGATGAAACCCTTTAAAGGTATTACTGTGATATATTTGTGATGCTGGACAAAGCTTGCTCTGCCTGGCTCACAGCTCCCATCTCCTGCCAGCTCCCTGGGTTGGCACTCACTCCCCTTGGAAGGAAGAAACACCTCTCAGCTCTTGGGAAAGCTCTGGGATGTCAGACATGGCTGTTGACCAAACAAGTGTAGTCCTTGCAGGGGATTTTAAAACCTCCTTTTCTATCTCGTTCATTTTTCATAGCTGCAGAGGACAATCCTTTGGGGAGAGATCTGCTCACTGGAGCAGGACTGCTCAGATGAGCTGCACAGGTCCATTCACAAGGACGTGGCATTAGCATTCTGCTGCTCTGTCATTTGTTATCTCTTTGCTGGGCTTACAGCTCTTCTTTTAATGGCTTTGTTCTCCCCCCTCCCCAGTCCAAATGAGCTCTTCTCTCCGGTGGCAAACACTAGAAAAGGCTGGAGTGTGCATGTAGGATAATTAACAGCAGCTTCTCAGAAGCCTTTGCGGCTTCCCCAGGCTGTCACAGTTGCCAGAGGATTGTGACAAATGGAGAACTGAAGCCTCCTGAGCTCTCCAGCCTGCAGTGCCCCTGGCAGTGCCACCTCCCCTCTGGTGTGCTCCAGAGGGGAAATTGCAGGGCATGGAGGGGAGAGCTGGTCACCCACCTTGGGGTGCTGAACAGCATCCTTCTCAGGAGAGGAAGTCACCTTCCTCCTCTGAGCTGTGCTATAAATCAGGAATTCGGGGTCTGCACGTCAGGGTGCAGAGATGCAGGGTGTGGTCAGGGTAGGAACCAGCCCGGTCAGCTCCAGAGCTGGGGGATGGGTGCAGAGCCACCCCAGAAGCAGGTAATGATCCTGATGAGCTGCTCTGCCTGCACTAATTAGTCCCACGGTGGAGCAGAGCGTGTCAGGCCCGAGAGCACTGTGCCAACACGGCTGTGCTGCTTCCAGCTCTGCAGCCAGCTCTTGGAGGGACCCACAGTGCCAGGGAGGACAGGGAGGAGCTTTGGACTGCCCCTGCTTTCACTGCCAGCATCAGCTGTGGGGCCAGCAGCTCTCAAAATGGGTTTTACACTTTGCACAGATGGATTTTGGCTCTCTGTTACTTTGAGTGCATCAATACCCAAAGGTGAAGATGAGTTTCTCAACACCCCCCTCCAGCACAGTCCTGCTCCAGACCTGGACACCTTCAGTCCCTTCTGACAGCAGCCTGCTGTCTCTTCTGCTCCAGGCCTTATTTTCCTCTGGTGGAAAAGGTGTATTTTACTGCTTTGTTTGGCTGCCACTGGCCCTCTAGGCACTACTGGAGGTGCTTTCCCTTCCCACTACCCAGCCCAGCTCTGGTTCATTTGCTGAGACATTTCCAGCTGAGAGGATCCCTGTGTGCAGGGAGACTTCAGGAGCAGTGCTCTGCTCTCTGTGCTTTTCTCTGGCTTTCTGCACTCCAGTCCTCCCAAACTTGAACAGAAAGTGCTTCTACTTCTTAAGCAAGAACAATGATGATTGTGATTGAGTATTTTTTTCCTGTTTGTTTTTTTTTTTTTTTCTCCCCCTCCCTAATCTTGGCTATTTGCATTGCAAACCTGATTCAGTGGAATGTTGTTTGTCTGAAGCCTGCACTACAGAGATGGCTGTGCCCATTGAAACCAGCTTCATTTCTGAATATGGAATGTTCTCAATTAACTCCCAGGGAAATAAACTACGGATGGTTTAATCAGCCAAGATTTTGATTAACTGATTCAAGAGATAGTTCTTGTCTCTTCTGAAAGGGACAAAATGATTGCACAAAAATTACATGTCTTGCTCTAATTTCTGGCTCTCAAGAGCATGGGCACTTGGTGGATTTTGTTTATGTGGAAGATGTTTTTGAGTCCTAGCTTATTCTTCTCTAAACATGTCATTTAAACTATACTGTGCTCTATTTTTCATGTAAGTGAAGAAATCCTTGGTGCCAAGGCTGGTGCTCAGCATCTGCCTGCTGATAGAGACACAGAACGTCTCAGCTCACCATAGAAAAGAGGCTTTAAAAACAAATCTGGTGGGAAGGTCGCTGCAAGAAGCACAGAGCTGAAAAACTGCACAGAATCTTGTTTGAACTAACGTTTGAAACCATTTTTCTATTTCTAATCCTATTTCCCAGGTGTGTTCCCAGGCAGGCTCTCTGCCAGGTCCCTGGGGAGAGGCTGTCTTGTGCTGAGGCAGATTGGCTCTGGGAGCAGCAGGCTGGTGTTTACTGCAGTGAGAGGACTGGGGAAGGTTTATCTGTGCAAATGGAGTGAAGAACTGTCACATCAGAGACCTTTCTAGCTGGGAAAGGGGCTCAGCACCTTATTTTTTGGATTGTGCTGGGCCATTCTGCATCACTGGTTTTCCATTCTAGGGAATGGAAAGATACCAAGATCTGGCATTAAAACCATAAAAGTGACCAAGATATTTAATTCTAACCAGCCACTTGTGTTTGAGTCATGTCTGAGGCATTCAAGGAGATTGGAGACTTTGCTTGCAGCTCCAATTGTGAAAATTTATTGGGGTTTTTCTGGGCAAAAATGTGCTTAGGGCACCAGCATCAAGCAGCAGACTTGTCCAGCTGCTCTTTGGTGGGCAGAGCAAGCTGTCTGCCTTGGGACTGGATTTGGGAGGAGGTTTTTTAGATAATTTTTTAATGGCAGAAGAAAAGCATTCATGAGAAACAAAGATATTGGGAAAAATACAGCAACAGGGTCCAGGGAATTCTTGCTTTACTATTCTTTTACATGCTCCCTGCCAGTTGTGTGTTACATATCCAAACCTGCACATTTGCTGCTCTGATTTCTTCCTCTCCTCCATACAACTTGGGTAATAAACAAGATACCTACAAAATCTAAAAGGAGGAGAAGGCTGATTTAATTTTACCTCATGCTCTCAATATCTTTTTATTTCCTTCTGGCAATTAGCAACCCATTCAGCTGAGCTCTGAACAATCCCTCTCTCTTTTGCAGTTCAATATTGCAGAGATTACAAATAGAAATTTGATTAGCCCAGGCTTCCATATCAAGTGGAAATAGGCAAGATGTTAAATATTCACACATCAAAAACAGACCATTTCTGACTGTTTCATACTGTTGACAGTTTGTGCATAAAAACGTAAGAGATCCTCTCCTCCCTACAAAAAGAGTATTCATTTGTTTTAGTGGCATGATTTCAGAATTTAGCTGAAAGAAATAATGACAGCTTAAAAGTGTGGATAGATGACTTCTTTTGCTGTAAAGGAGAGGGCCAACAAGTGGAGGGAAGTGTGTGAAAAAGCAGCTGAAGTGTAGCTCCGAGGGATTTGTGCCATTATCTGTGAAAAACCGCAGCATCCCTGGGCTCGGCTGCCCGGGGGGACAGGACAGCGGCACTGCGGGGCGAGGGAGCTCAGCCGGGGATGGGATGGCTCTTTTTGGGAACTCAGCCTGCAGGGAACCTCTCCGAAAGCCGGGCAGCGATGTCCAGTGGGTGTGTGAGCTCTGGCAGCCTTTCGGGCCCTGTCACCGGCTGGGCTCGCTGCCACCTCCGCCTGTCCCTATGATGGCTCCTTCGGCCCCTGTCACCGGCTGGGCTCGCTGCCACCTCCGCCTGTCCCTGCAGCGCGGGCACACAGCCCCGGCTCCGCCACTGTCCCCAGGGCCCGGCGGTGGCCTGAGCGACCTGCTGGAGCTGGCGGCTCGGCAGAGCGGTGAGCGCCCTGCCCTGCCCTGCCCTGTCCTGCCCTGCCCTGCCCTGCCCTGCCCTGCCCTGCCCTGCCCAGCAGCCCGGCTCCGCAGGATCGCTCCCGGTGATCGCTCCCGGGGACCTCTCCCGGCGATCGCTCCTGATGACCGCTCCCGGTGACCATTCCCAGGGATCCCTCCCTATGATGGCTCCCTGAGATCGCTCCCGGTGATCCCTCCCGTGATCCCTCCCGGTGACTGCTCCCACAGATCCCTCCCGGTGATCCCTCCCGGTGATCCCTCCCGTGATCCCTCCCGGTGTCCATTCCCAGGGATCCCTCCCCTGACCCCTCCCGGTGGCTGCTCCCGGTGTCCATTCCCAGGGATCCTTCCCCTGACCCCTCCCGGTGACCCCTCCCGGTGACCATTCCCAGGGATCCTTCCCCTGACCCCTCCCGGTGACCCCTCCCGGTAACCATTCCCAGGGATCCCTCCCCTGACCCCTCCCGGTGGCCGCTCCCGGTGTCCATTCCCAGGGATCCCTCCCGGTGACCGCTCCCGGAGATCCTTCCCCTGACCCCTCCCGGTGTCCATTCCCGGTGACCCCTCCCGGTGGCCACTCCCTGTGTCCATTCCCGGGGATCGCTCCCTGAGACCCCTCCCGGTGTCCATTCCCGGTGTCCATTCCCAGGGATCCCTCCCGGTGGCCGCATTCCCGGTGCCTGAGCACGGCCGAGCTCGGTCCCGCCGGCTCTGTCCTTTGGCCGGCCGGGCTGGAAATTCTCCCTCGGGTGGCGGAGCCGGGTGTGGGAGTTCACCTTGCGGAGGATTTTGTGTCTCTTTGGTTTGTGAAGCACTTTATGAGCGCCCCACAGCACAAGGGCTGCCTCGGGACTTTGTGAATGAGCATCACAGGCTAGAACCGTTCTTTTCCTTGCTGTTACTTATTTTATATTTTTTCTACAAATGGGGAATCCATAGCACACAAACCCAAAATAGTTACAGCAACTATCCCTGTGAAAGAGTTTACATTCACAACAGTCCGAGTGCACCACAAACAGCTGGCATTTTAAAAGTCTGTCTCGAGGCTGATCACTCTGAGCAAGGCTGACAGCAAAATTTATGTGTTGTTAGCTGCTATATTTACTGCTCCTGAAATGCATGCAGGAGATGAAGTTTACAAGCAGGCTGTGCTGCTGGATGCAGGGTGAAGACACTGCATGGGACCAGGATGTCAGAACTAAATAATCAGCTGTCTCAATGCAACGTGAGGATAATATCACAGAAAATCATGCTATGAGTCCAAAGTGGAGCTGGTGGGGATCCTGAGAGCAAAGAAGTTGCCTGTGCTGCCTCTGTGCTGACCATGATGTGTCCAGCCCATCCTTCCAAGGGCTGCAGTCCCAGTTTTGCCTGGCCCTGCCGGGTGATGCATTTAATCACCACAGTAATCATCAATTTGATACATTTGGAAGTGCCATCCCTCCTAGCAGCTGGGTTACTTGTAGGCTGTAATTAAACTTGCCTTCTCTTTTCTTTGATGCACTTGTGGGCAGAGTGATATTTTTCAAGAAAAAGTCATCCATAAAAAAATTAAAAAGGAGGATTTTGATGTAATTTATTAGGAATTTGGCACATGTAGAGACTTGAAAATGTTTTATACCGTACTAAATGTCTATTTTATTTAAGGTGGTGACTATGCTTAGAAACTGTTGGATTAAGCTTAGTATGTTGCATTAATATATTTTTCAGGATATTAACTGTGTTGTTAGCAGGAGATTTTTTTGTGTTATCCTCTTGTTCAGAGTTTTTGTGAGCTTTTCAAGAGTGAGAGCTTTTTCGTGAGTGAGTGGTTAGAGGTTCTGGCCAACTGTGACAACAAACCATGAAATGGCTTTACCAGGTACAAGAAATTATCCAAGAGGACATTGCCTTAGTCACCCAAAATTTTTCTTCCTTGTGCAGAAACAGCTCCACCAATCTTTGCTCTTAACATCCAGATCCTGGCTGGATGTGGAAGGGGAAAAGCCCTTCCCTTGCCCACAGGGGGCTGCAGATGGCCGTGGTGCCCCAGCCAGGGGCAGAGAGGTGCAGGGCTTCGTGAAGGGCAGCACTGGGGCTGCTCGTCCTGCACTCCCCAGACTCTGGGGATTTGGGCTCATGATCAGCCCTTTGTGGGAAATTGCCCCTTTGTGCTGCATTTTGGATGTTATTTTCTAGAAGCCATAGGGCAGGAAGGGCAGGGGCTCAGGGATGCTGAGCCTGGCTCGCTGCAGCACCCAAACTCCAGGTCTGGAGGCTGTGGCACTGCCTGCAGCCTGCAGGGCCCTATTGCAGCTGTGATGGATCAACTAGCAAATGGCTGGTACTTCACAGGTGCCAGTGTACTGCTCCTGCCTTGTTTTAACGTGACATGTATTTCTCTTTTAACTAGTGAGAGCTTTGAGCATGTTTTTCAACAGCATGCAGACCATGGTTTCATTTTTATCCACATTCAGTCACTTTTCCTGCTGCCCTTGGTAATTAGAGCTGGGTGTTTGTTCTGTCAAACACTTCAGCACATAGAAAATGTTGTTTTGGTTGTCGTGAAACTACTGATGAAAGAAAGCATCTGGTCTGTGTCAGGGATGGTTTGAAGATTGGGACTTTCTGAGGATGGTCTAGAGGCAGCTGGGGTCCTCACTGTGCTATTTCTGACACCTGCCTGTGGCTGTAAGGAGGAAATCGGGTTCCATGGAGGCTTGGCTTAGCTATGACCAGTGTTTCACAAGTGCCTGTGGCTGCAGAAAGCATCAGTATGCCAAGGGAGTGAGGAGCAGAACCAGCCTTGAAATACAGCAGCAGTCTTTTAAAATGAGAAACTATCAAATAATGTGTGGTGTTGTGATGGTCTCCATCTTTATGGTAAATATTCAGTCCCTGAAAGGAAATTAAATTAGTTGTGCTACAAGAAGCGGTGTTTAGCCCTTGCCATGACAAAGTGCCCAAGCTGGTTCTGTCAGCTATGGAAGCAAAGGCAGGAGTGTTCCTGGAGCACACCACAGGCAAACCAAGCCCTGCTGTGCATGGACCTGGTGCCCATTGCCCCTCTCACCCGGGCACTGCCCCCAGCCCCATGGGGAGGGAGCAGGGACATGGGCCGTGTTCCATGGGGACCAGCAGGGTCACTCCTGGGGGCCTCTGAGAGAGCAGGAGCTGCCACTGCAGGGGAATTCCCCATTTTTCAAAGCCAGGGAAAGCCACTCCAAAACCCTCTCCTTGAAGACTGTGGTGAGTGTAAAACTGTGGTGGAGGTAAGGGGCTCTGCCAGGAGAGCTGGGGGTGAATCCAAAGGAAGAGCAGCACCTGAGGTTTCACAGGATGTTCTGCTTTGGAAGGGTGCACAAGGATTATTGAGTCCAGCTCCTTTGTGGATGGTCCCTCTGGGGATCAAACTCACACACGTGGTGTTACAGCACCCTGCCCAGAGCAGCTGAGCTATCAGGTCACAGTGGGCAGAGAGCCCTTCCACTGCTGCATCCAGAGCTGCCCTTGGATGCTTTGGGACTTTAGGGATTCTTTGAGCAAGTTTCACAGCCTCCTCATGTCATTTTGATAATGTTTGTTACAAGAGGAGTGCAGCTGTATTGCAGGTCAGTGGCTAGAGAAGAGACAGCTCCCATCACAGCCCTGATTACTGCTCCTGTGGAGTGCTATGGCAACTGCCTTTTGCAGGGCATCTGCACTCCAGTATCCAGGCTTTTTGGAGCAAGTCCAGGCATTTTTGGGTGTGTGCCACCCATCTGGGGTGTTCAGCCTCATGACATATCAGTGAGGAGTCTGTGTTCAGTGGTAGCCACCCTTTTTTTCCCCTCTGTCCTTTCTTTTGCAATCAGATCTGGAATGGGATTGGTAACACAGGCACCTTCGTGAGGGTGCATGAAGCTGTTCTGGGCTGAGCTCAGGCTCTGGCACGGTGGAAGGATGGCAGTGGGCAGCTCTGCCTGTAAACCCTGCAGAGGGGCTGGGCAGTGGCTGCTGGGGGCTGGGGCACTTTGCTGAGGGTGTGACTGTCCCCCGGAGGGCCACCAGACACACCCAGGGATCTGCCATGGGGCTTCCACATCAAGGAGGAGGAGAAGGGAGTGAAGGTCTTCTGTGATCTTCCCCATCTTAACAGAAGGTCACCTAAAAGAGCATCTTTGGCCATGCTGGAACCACAGTGGTGGCTCTTGGAGATGCTTTTTGGGCATCTGGCTTGAGCAGGAGGAGCCCAGCCTGCAGGGAGCTGAGACCCCCCTGGTTTCTCTGTGTGCTGCTGCACCAGGGACCCCCTGTGTGACTGCAGCAGCTTCACAGGGTCTTGTGCAGGGAGGGAACAGCCTTGAAGCAGGATGAATAAAGGAATGTGTTTTATCCTGAGCCTACCTGATTTGCTGTGCTTGTTTGTAGAGAAGGTCAGCTCAGTTTACCTTGAAAAATCAGTGTTTTCCAGATTACTGGCTTTTAATGAGGACTCTGCTGCCCTGGTGCTCCAGGGGGAAGCACACGTTGCAGAGCTCAGCTTTGGGCACCAGCATTTCCAGTGAACGTGGGAGTGTGCTTTGGAAACCGGATCTGAGCTAATGAGAACTCAGATGGCTTAAAAAGGCAAGGGGCTGCAGAGAAAATCATGTCAAAATATTGCTATTAAAGCATATTAAACACTGAAACAGGACTGTGCCTGAATGCAGGTGTGCAGGACAGCCCCAGAGCTGCTCTCCTTCCACCCTGCTGAGCAGAGAGCCACAGGGTGTGAAAGAGGCAAAGCTGCCCCTGCCTTGGTCATCACCTGCCTGAATCCCAGGGAAAGGTGTGCAAGGAGCAGGAAGAAGCCAAACCCCAGGTTTAGGTGAGCAGAACATCCTTGGGGGGCACCAGACTTCAGCCCAGCTGGTGAGTGAAAATCCTGTTGATAGCAAGGGCAAGTAGGAGGAGAGAGACCATCTCTCAAAGTACACAGAATGTGTTAAAAACCCCAGTGTTATAAAGTACATAGAATGTTATAAACCCCAACCCTGCACCACAGGTGGTGAGACTGTAAAACAAAATTAATATGGGAAAACTTCGCACAAAATCCTCCTTTTGTTTCTCTCAATTTCTGGGCAATTCTTTGTCCCTTTTTTTTTGTTTTGTTTTTTGTTTTGTTTTGTTTTGGGGGTTTTGTTTTATGGGGTTTTGGGGGGTTTTGGGGGGGTTTTTTGTCTTTGTTTTTTTGGGGTGTTTGTTTCATTTCGTTTGGTTTGGTTTTTTATACTCTATGTTACCAGGGCCTTGGAGAAAAACATGTTTTTTGTTGCTGGGCTTTCAGAGACCCTTACTGTGCTCACCAGGTGCTCAATGATGGAGCACATGCCAAGGGAAGGATAAAGTTATTTGTTTTGCTTAGGAGAAGGCAGCATTTTCCTCCCCTCCAGGAGCCCCCATGGGAGCTGTTCTCCACAGGTGTTTTAATCTAAATCATTGTGCTTCAGTGCTGGACATGTCCCAGTCAGGTGGTGATCCATATGCCCTCTGCAAAACTTTTCCTCTTTCCTATAATTCAGATTTTGGGAGAAACCTCTGTGTGGGGGAATGATGAACCCCGTGTCAGCTCACTCCTCATGGGGAACTTTCTGCCCCACTGGGAAAAGCAAATCCCTGCTGGCTTCTTTCAGGCTCACTGCTTTATTGCTGCACTGGATAGGGAGCAGGGCAATTGTGCCTGCCAGTGTGTGCACCTTAGAATAGCTCCTGTGAAGCACTCCACAGAGTGATGCCATGCAGGAAACACCTGGCAGCAGATAAAGGCCATCCCTTAAAGTAAAGCCAGGTGGGCACCAGAGCCCTGATTGCCAGCTTGGCACAGCTAAAGAAATGAAGCCCAAACCTGGTACATGTTCTGAATCCTCCTCTGCTGTGTCCTTTGAAGCTGCAGGTGGCTGCATGCCCTTCTGGCTGTGGACAGCCTTGGCACATGGTTTCTGCTGTTCCCTTGCATGGGGCACACCAGATTTTGGTGGCTGCATGCCCTTCTGGCTGTGGACAGCCTTGGTTTCTGCTGTTCCTTTGCATGGGGCACACCAGATTTTGAAGGTCCTTTTATGAGTAATACCATAAGAATAGTTTGGTTTTTTTCCTTAAGCAACCAGGTGGGCATAAGGGAGGTATTTGGATAGGTCTTGGGAAGGATTTACCAGGATTCACCTGAAGATCCAATGATGGGCTTGGGAAGTTGTTTAATTCTTTAGAGTTATTCAGCTCCTGCCTGGCTTCCAGTATTTGGTATTTCTCTTGCTCTGCCTGGAATAATTTCTCTCACTCTGGGGTTTGTGTAAAACATGTTTCACTGAGCTCAGAAACTAATGATCAGAAGTGACCATCTGTGACCCCTTAGTAGGCATCTGGATGCATATTTGTCACTTCTGAGGTGTTGAGATAACACAGCACTGTTGCTGATGGGGCTGGAAGCCTTATCATCAGATATAATAATACACTCCAGCTGCACTTGTTGTTTTTTAGTCTTTCCTAAATGAAAATGAGTTCTGCAGGTGGTTAATGCTAGAGGATAATTTGTTTCCGTGCTCGTTTGAAGCCTTGTAGCAAACCCAAAGCTGTGAATAAAAGATGGAAATAAAAGTAGAACGTGATTTCAGGAAAAAACCCTTCCATTTTCTGTGCTGGTGAAGTGACTAAGCCGTGTGGCTGCTGATGCAAACCTTTCATCTGCCCAAGGAAAAGGGTTATTATCTTCAGCTGAAGCTGATGGGGCACTGAGCAGCATTTGAGCAGCACATCCAGGCAGATATTTGCATGAGAAACGTGAAGATGAGACTTTGATGTATTTGCAACTTCTGAATTCCTGTTAAGTTTTTGATTGTACTGCCCTTTGGGAGTGCCTGGGACACCTTTCCTCTGGCTGAGCTGAAACCCAGCAAGGGAATTTCATCCTCCTCTCCTCCACATTATCTTTTTCATCCTGAGATAACTTTTCCTCTCCTCTCTTCAGCTGAAATCTGGAAAAATATGTTAAGGACAGCAAGTCAGAGGCCACCAGCCTTGCCTTAGGAAGGCAGGGAGATGCTGGGAAAGAGAGAGGCTGGATTGCAGATTCCTGGCTGGGATTGCTCAGGAACCTCTGCAGTCAGCAGCAGCCCTGGCCCAGGACACCCTGACCCTGCCATGCTGGCACCCCTGGGATGCCTCTGGGTGCTCCCTGCTGTGCTGTGCTCCACTGGGCTTGCTTTATTGAGAGCTAATGCAAATCATCAGCACAGGGAATTTCCAGATTTTTTTTTCCTGGTGGAAAACATTGATTTGCTTTAAGAAAGTGTTAGGTTGGAGGAGGTTCTGACCCAAGACCTGGAGGCTGCATGGTACCCTCACCCACCCAGAGGTCTGGTGCTGGGATGCTCAGCCTGAGGCCATCACCCCCGGGCTGCTGGACACCCTGATGCAGCAGGGTTCTCTCTGATGGTGCCTTCTTCCTGGGATACAGTCTCAAAGATGGCAGCATGTTTCAAGAAAGGCATTTACAGAAATAAAAAAGCTTATGAACTGATGGAAAAGCAGCAGAGTCTGTGCAGGACAGCTCTGATAAAAAAGCCTGTCCATGGACAATGCCCAGTCAGGGACATGGCAAGAGAGAAGTGACTTCCCAATAGCTCAGGTGCTCATCAAACCACAGTTTAGTGCTGGGTGGGGCTTTGTGGGGAGAAATGTTTTTCTCTGTGGAGTATGCAGGAGGCACAGACATCACTCTGGGCAGCCTCTTGCTTGCACAAGCCATGCATCAGTAATTACTCTCTGGACAATTCACTTAATTAAGGCCACTGAGGGGATGCTCTCACAGCATGGTCATTGCTCTTTAAACTCCCACACACACAGGAGTATCGTGCTTAGAGGTCTTTTTTTTTTTTTTTTTTTTTTTTAAATAGCTGGATGTGAACCAGGAGAGAAAACAATTTCCCTGTTGCCAATATGTTCATCTGGTCACAGATCAGTGTCTTTAAAAGGGGGGGGAGTGGTGAGCAATAAACTGTCCTTTTTTGTGGCCAAAGTAGCTCATGGCTTGGGCTCTGCCTTTTCAGAAGGTGGTCTGGGTTGGAATCTGAGCTCTTGTCTTTGCCTCATACTTCTCTTGGAGCAGTAGGTCCAAATGGCAGATGGAGGAGCTCCAAAGTGCATCTTTGCCTTGGAAAGTCACCTCAAAGGGTGCACCACAGCAGGGTTCTGCTGCTCCATGCTACAGCCTCGTTGGTTGGAAAATGGAGAAAAGGCCTGGATTTTCAAAAATACTTGGATTTTCTTGGGTTTTCTTCTCTCCTTTGAAAGAAAGATTTTGTTTTGGAACAAGATCAGATATATGTGGGCTCTACTATGCAGAAAAAATTGTATTACACAGAAATCTTTAATTATTCCTTAATTTCTACTTAAACTTCATTATATTCTGCTTAGTTAGTTGGGTTATGGCTTCAATAAGCACTTGAATTAGTCATATTAATGTAATAAAAATTGAAAGCTAATTCACAGCCAAGTGTTCTGGTACTTGAAAGACTTTTTTAATTATTTTCCTGAAAACACGAGAAAAACTTGTCACGATTTTTCTTTTTAGCTTATTGTTGTGTACAGGAATGTTAAATATTTGACATCTGAAAAAAAAAAAAAAGGTAACTAATGCTCACGTAAATGTTTTTCTTCTGAAGGGATTTATGATATGTGATTGCTCCAAAAATGTCCTCTGAGGGGAGGCTCTGGGATGAAGGGTTGGGGATGACAAAGGAGCTCATCAGGAGCTGCCACCCCCATCCCACCAGGCCTGAACCCCAGATCCTGAATATTTGCAGAATAAAAATCCCTGCTGGCATAACCCAGGTGGGGCTCAGTTGCTGAAGTGTTAAACCACCAGATCAGCTTGTAACTTGTTTTGTAGCTGGGTGCTGCACGTGGCTTTTGCTGTGCAGCTCCCAGGCTGGGCCAGACCCCCTGTAAGAGAGGTGGGGACGTGGCTCTGTGTCAGCGATGTTCCCAGCAGGCAGGCTCCTGCGGGGTGGAAACAGCCTGCTCAAGTACCCATTGATTTCTCCTTACAGTTTTTCATCTCAACATTATCATATTTTTTTATTAAGTCAGCTTGTGACTTCAGTAATTTCTTTCATTAGCCTTATTCTGAAGGCAAGATGGTTTAAAATTAAAAGCAACTTCTCAGCTGCGTTAACATTCAAGCACAATTAAGTTAAATCATACAATGCCAAGATGTGAGGAAATAAAAGACCAATTTTGGCAGCAGCAGATCAATTATTACAATGCAGAATCACATGGAATAAAATAACAGATTTTTTTTTTTTCTCAGTAACATGCCCTAGCTGCAAACCCATAACCCCATCAGTAGGTGTTTATAAACAATAACTGTCTTCTGAAAAATATTATTGAAACACTTCATGGGTGATGCTGCTGTCAAAACTACTCTTGTGCATGTGTCTGCAAGCAACATTTGACTTCCCAGGCTGTGTGCTTTGGGGAACAGCCAGCCAGCTCCTGGGGCTGGCACGGGGCTGTGCCAGTCCTGGAAATGCATCTGCTGGGGCTCACCTGAGCTCCTCTGCTGCTGCACTGCTGAAGCTCCTGTTGGGAATCCCCTGCTGCCAGGTGCTGAGCAGTGCCAGAGCCCCTGGGATCAGGAGCACTCTGCTGCACAGTGCTTTGTGTCTGTGGGGTCCGTGCATCCATGGGAACATCAGGGGAGCTGAGCCCACAGCATCCCCAGGAGGCTTTGCAGGATTCAGGGAAGTAATTCCAGGGTTTGAGGAAGATGTCTCCAAGAGAACAAAGATAAAGCAGTGCAGAAGCTCATTTTGCAGGGAGGGGCAGCTGCAGCCCTGCAGTGTGTCCTGCTCCACCAGGGCCCAGGACAAGAGGAGACTCCTTCTCCCCATGGCAGGCAGCTCTCACCCAGAGGGGCTGTGGCTCAGCACCCCGTGCTTTTCCAGCAGGAGACAGCAGAGGCTCAGGCAGCACCTCCTGGGCTCCAGGCATCTGTGCTTGCCTTGGTCTGGGTGTCAAGGCAGGGCTGGCAGAGAAAGCCCTAATCCACTGATGCTGGCAGGTTAGACAGAGCAGGGATGGGTTTAGGTAAAGAAACAACTTCCCGGGATATAAATGGATGGATAAGATATAATTCTATTAAGGGATCGTTCCAGTCCTTGAATGGCACTAATGATTGTGTGGGAATAGGCGGCACAAAGAGATTAGCAGCAATCTTTATTTCCCAAGCAGGTTGTCTGCTGAGAGGTTGTTATGTAAACTAAATGTTCATGTGTTAGGGAGTAATTGTGCCATTGTGTCTGCAGGCAGTCCCGGGCAAGAGCTGCTTGATAAGGGCAGAATTAGGAGAATTGGTCCACTGAGAAAAGTATATTTTGCACATTTTTGTTCTGAGTAAATGGGAACAAACACGTTCCTGTGCCACACCAAGTGTCTCACCAAGATGTTGCCAGGCTGGATGTTTGTAAGTCAGAGGAGCTGATGTTCCAGGGCGCTGGGTCCCCCTAGGGCAAAGCCCCCTCCTCAGGGGGGATGTTCAAGTACCCATTTCCCTCTCAGGGAGCATCCAAAATAATTTGTGAACCTGTTCCAGCTGCACAGATGCTGAAGATGCCCTGAGTGCACCAACCCTGCTCTTCTCCACAGGCTGTCCCACTGGTGGCTGGGGGATGCTCAGGGGGTGGGTGATGTTGCAGGAGGGCACCAGGAGTTAAGCCTGTGGGAATTCTAACTGCAGCCTTCATCTGTCCTTGTCACTAAAGTTGTCTTTCTTTCTCTCTCTTTATTTTTTCCTGCTTCCTCCCTGCCTCGTTGTCCCCTTTGCAGCAATGTGGACACCAAGGAGCTGTGTGGTGAGTGCAGTCCCTCCTTTTGGGCAACAGCAATCATTGTGTGCATGAGGCCCTCAAAGGTTGCATGAAACCCAGCAGAGTCTGCAGGGCTGTGCAGCTGGGGCACCTCAGCCCTGCTGCTGCTCTGCTCCTTATTCCACAGGAAAATTGGCAGAACTTTTTTCATTTTCGTGCAGCACAAATGGGGTCAGAGCTAAGCGAAGCACACGGACCCTGTTCAATAACAAGCTGGAGTTTAATTTCTGGAGGTGTTGTGGCTTCCAGCTTTGCTCTGAAGTTCAATAAACCCATTTTCCCCTGCAAGACCTGTAACATGCTTCTCCCTAGGCCAGCCTTCCTGTTTCCCAGCAGGCTGCCTCAGGGGTGCACTACCTCTGCTGTACCTCCCACAGCTTGCCAAAATTAAAGGCTGAACAGAAAATCTGTGATAATATTTTGTCCCACACCTTGACCAGAAAGGGAATGTTTCCTGCTGGGATTTCTGAAGGGCTTTGCTTCATTAGGAGGTGCCTCAAACTGCTCACTCAGGTGTATTTTTCTATGGATGCTTGACATTGGGAAGTGTTTCCTGCACCCCAGATTTTTGGGAGGAGATGGGTAGAGAGGTGAGTGTCCTTGCAGAGAGCTCATCCATCTCTTCTCCTCCCCTCCTGTGCCAGGATACACAAGAACATATGAAGCCACCTCAGCAGGTCTTCACCATTTTCCTTCACCACTTTGCAGCTAATTCCAGCCTTTGGAGCTCTGGCTGGGAGCAGGTTGTGCAGACAGGGATGGGGTTACTGGGTGCCTGTGCCAGCACCAGGCAGTAACTCCTTATTCCTGACACCTTAAAGAGTTCTCTGTCCCCGGGAGTGCCTGCACCAGGACATTGTCCAGGGTTTCTCTCCTCCTGGTGTCCTCAACCCCTGCCCACACCACTTTGAGCATCCAAGCTGGCAGGAAAAGCAGCAATGTCTCCCCTTTCCACTGGTTATTCCTGCTTGTCCTTGCTTTGGTAGGCAGGAAACAAAGAGTGCCATAAAACCCTTTTGGTCTGCTGAGGATATGAAGGGCTTGTTCCCATCCCTCCATTCTTCCTGCATGAGGTCTCCCTGCCAGCTGACCCAGGAAATCAAACCCCCACAGCTTTGGGTTAACAATGGCATTGTTTAACCCCTCACAGCTTTCTCCATCACTCTGATAAAATCAGGAAATTACATGGCTGTCACCCAGTGTGATCCCATCTCACTGCCTCTCCCAGGGGTGAAGCTGCCAGGAGGGAAGGGAGATAACCCCATCACCTCCTGGGAAGCTAGGGAAAGCCAGAGAAAGGATTGATCAGCACAAGCTCCTGCCTAGATCTGTTATCCTGAATACCTGCCCTCGCCTGTGGTTGATTTGCTTGCTTCTTTTCTAGGTATTAAACATAAACCCTCAGTTTGTCTAAATTGGTGTGTCTCTTGTGTGTTATAAAATGTTGAGAGCATCTCAAAAGTTATTTCTTGAGCCTGTAGCTTCACATGAATAAATAATGATGAAGCAGCAGAGTTGAATCCTTGTTAAAGTCAGCTCTGTTCTGCTCCCGTGTGCTCCTTGGTCAGTCTCAAGGGCTGTGCTGTGCCCACAACAGCTCATTTCTCCTGAAATGGATGGGTCCAGCTTTTTATTTCAGGACTTAGAAAAAGTCTTTTCCTATCAGATCTGCTCAATTTTTCTTTCCCAAGTAGGAAGGAAAAGCCAAACAAACACAGTGCAATGAGAGTAAGCTGTTTACTTATCACGGAACAGCTGCTGTCAGTCATGCTGTGACATTCCGGTTCTGCCAAAATCTTCTTCCCTTTGGATATGTTCTCAGACTGTAAATAGCTATAGGCACTTCTAATTAAGCCAAGAAAACCTAATTAGTGGGGTTGTTTCCTGGAGTTTGTCTTGCTGCACTTCACAGAGATGTCACCTCAGTGTGAAACTCCCTGTCCCAGTGCCGAGGAGCAGCACCAGTGGCTTTTAAGGAACAGCTTTTTGCTGTGCTCTGTGTCAGCCACCAGAAGCAGGGAAAGGACAAGCATGGCACAGAGGACGTGTGCCTCCTTCTGTGGAGAACACGTGATTCTGGGCCCAGCTTGCAGCTCTGTTCTCTTCCTTTTTTACTCTTAAAAGCTTGTTCAACCTGTGGTTGTGGGCTGAGGTGTAAATGTGATAGGAATGTTGGGAAAGATGTAAGGCCAGTCTCAGCTCATATAAACTGGGGTGAATTGGAAAGTATTTGGATGCTTTGAGTGGCAAAGAATGTCAAGGGAATGGAAAGGGGATTTCTTTTGAGACCCCTTCCTCCATGCCAGCAGTAGGAGGGAGAGAGACCATAAAGAATCAAATGCAGAGGTAGGCACAGAAATAAAGAACCTGATGAATTATTTTTAATGGGAGCTTCTGGGTCTTACATCTCCTTTCTGCAATGGTCCCAAATTTTCATGGGAATCACACCACTTCCCATCCCTGCAGGACAAATTGTGACTTTGGCTGAGGACACAGAGTATAAAAATACCCCTGGAGCCATCCTCTCAGGTTTATGTTTCCACCAATAATAGATCTTGCTGTGCCAAGTAGCCTCAGGTTACATTAACGTTCCCATCCTGCTTCTCTTGGTTTTCCCAGACTATTTTGCTGACCATATGGGAGACTATGAGGATGTTTTGGCCTCCCTGGAGATGCTGAACCTCTCCATCCTGAAGGCCATGGACTACACCAAACGGGTGAGTGCTGCTTCCTGCACCTCACGTTTCACAGGCTCAGAGTGAGCAGCCTGAAAGCTGCATTGACAGAGCACATAAATCTGAAAGGTCTCATCCTCTTCAGCAGGGCTGTGTCCTCCTGCTCTGCAGACAGCACAGGGTCTCTCAGGTGGGATTTGGAATGCATGAGTTGTTGCTGGCATCACTGAGAGGGCTTTTGGAAACTTCATATTATAGAGCTGCCTTTAAATGCAGCTTCCCCCTTGGAAGGCACCCTGCTTTCCAAATGCAGTTGCCATGTGTGAAGCTGCTGTATTAGAAGCTAGAGAGCTGTGTGCTTGAAGGACTGCAGAGGAATCATGCAAGCACCACAACTGAGACATAATGACCTGGTTTATATGTGCAAAGTAACCCTAGGTCCTTAAAAATCCATCACGTGTGATAATGATCCTGGACTACTATAGACAGTGATACTGACCAAGAAGCTTATTGAAGTTTATTTATGAATACCTGTAAAATCTGAGCTGATGTACCATATAAACATCCCTGCTGAGAGGAACACCAGTCATTTGTTGTCTCTCCAGGCTGAGAGAAGTGTTTATAGAGCTTTATTTCCTTTGGAATTATTTTCCTGTCCTTCCACACCACTTAATAGTGCAACCGGGCTGTATCAGTGATATTTATTGCCTCAGGATAATCAATCCCTTCTCCCTCTTCCACCTTCAGTCACATTTGCATTGTTGTTTTGTGCCATGATGAATAAAAAGCAGTTTTCCTCTTCAATGGTGAGCAGCAAGGTAGTACACTGAGGGCCAAGCCAGGGAGGAAGGTTTTGCTTTTTCCAAGCAGTTGTAAGCACTTCCCAATCCAGCTACACCCTCCTGCAAGCAATCCACATCAAAATCTCCCTTCCGTCTATCTTTGAAGCTAAAAGAGAAACTCAAATTACTCCACATTAAAGAAGTGACAATGATAAGAAGTTTCAGGAGTTAGAATGGAAATGGCAAATTTCTCTCTCTTCTTGCTACTGAGTAAAGAGCTTGATTTCCTTGCTTGATTAAAATTCTTCCATTAGATTTTTGTGAGGAAGGCAGCATGGAAAGTGAAGGCACATATTTAACATGTTGATGTCTTGCCACTATAAATTAAAGGCAAAAGTCTTTGGCCAAGCACTGATCTGTCTGAAGTGTTAGTGATTTCTTATCAACATTATGAAAGGGTTAAAAAAATCAGGACAACACCAATTTTTAATGATTAAGTATCTGTGTCTGTTCATGTCTCATTTATATTCATTATTAGCAATTTTCATGACCATCAGGTTTGCCAACTATGTATTTTAAATAAATGTTAACATGCTAATAGAGATCTTAGTAATTCATTCCAGCCTGCTGTTCATGATGCCTTCCATCACTGCTTTTCCAATGTGGTGTGAATATACATGACTAACTCTTCCTAATACTTTGCAAGAGGAAGATGGTCTATTCCCTGCTTATAAATCAGGCATCTAAGCATTTGGGTACTACCTTGGATGAGACTCCTGCAGCAGAAGCAGGATGGTTATTTATAAGAACACCAGCTTTCCCAGCCTTGATTCAGCAAATTCTGGCAGGATTCACCTGCCTTAATTGCAGCAGGTCAAGGCTATTTACATAAACCTGAGCTGGTCACCTCCCTCATTAATTTGTGGAGAGGAACAGGGAGATCTGGAGCACTGGAGGCACCTTCCTGCTGTGACACTGAAGGATCACAACCCCTCATCCCAAATGCAGAGTTTCCCAAGCCAGGTGAGGGAGTGCTGTCCCAGCATCCTCCCACCCCTCATTTCATCAGCCCCTGGGGTGTGCTGCTCTTCCTGCCTGGCAGATTTTTGGCAAGAGAACAAGCAGAGCAAGACTCCATCACAGAGAGGAGCTGGCAAGGAAGGATTTAATGAAAAACTCTGTTCCCCCACTGTGATTTTGTGAACAAAGTGGTACAAACCTCATCAATGAATTATTCAAAGGCAGGCACTTTGTTCATGTAAAAAAGCAGGGGGAAAAAAAAAAAAAAAAACAAGAGTAAAGAAGCTGTTGTGGGTGGTAGAGAAACCTGTCTCCAGTGTTCAAACAGGATACATTTGTTTTGGAAGGAATTTAAACCTCATCAAGTTCAACCACTTTGCCATGGGCAGGGACAGCTTCCCCTGGACCAGTGGAGAACAAAGCCCCATCCAGCCTGGCCCTGGGCACTTTCAGGGATGGGGTAGGTTCCTTCTGCTCCATCTTCTCCCCATGTGATGCTGTAACCAAGGGTCCCATGCTGATGGGGTAGCAGGATGTTTAAAAGATTCATACATTTAGTTTTTAGAAACACTGGAAGAGATGAAAGCTGACCAAAGCAGCAGATTTTTGCTAGAGTTAAGCGTGGTTTTGTGCCCCCTGATGCTCGAGCCTGTTGCTGTCCCTACACCTTTTCTTGTGGCCAGACCCTGCAAAGGGCTGGGTGATGATGCTGAGCATTGTGAGCAAACTGCTTTGCTTGTGAGCTGCTCCTGCTTCTCCATAATAAAATACATATTTCCTAAGCTGGAGAGCACTATCTATCATTTAGGAGCATCCCTATTCCCTCCTCTTCAAACAATGTATTTGGGGCAAACAATAAACGGAGCCTAACCATTTTCTGGGTTGTGTTTCTGAGAGGTGCCAGGTGACAAGAGGGCATGGAGAACCATGGCATTTAATTGCTGTTTATATTTCTCACCTTAAAAGACAACTGGTTATTTCTTGCTCATAAAAAGAGAAAGCAGCAATTATCTCGTGCTGGAGGAGCTCGTAAAGTATCAGCAGTAATTAGATTCAGTAGTGGAAGGTCTCACACAGCAAAACAAAATCTGTCATTGTAATGATTTTCCAATACAGTGATGTCCGTGCCGCATGGAAACGACTGCCGGTGACAATTGGAAATGCAGAGCTAAATTGGAGAGACAGGAAATGAACTTTTGGGTTCTAAATAAAGCTGACAGCAGGAGATGTTCCTGTATAAGTCTCTTGTACTGTTGTGTAGTGCAGTCAGCAAGGACCAGAGCTAACATGCTGGGGGAGGAGGTGGATTGTGCCAGGGTCAGGGGTGTGAGGGGTGTGGAGGGAGCTGGGACAGCACAGCCAGGGGGGTGCTGTCCCTGCCCTCGGTCACTGAGTCCCCTGCCTTAGGGGACAGCACCCAGCCAGTGTTCCACCACCCCTGTCAGCTTTGGGGGTGACAGGGGAAGTGCCTGGGGGTGGCAGAGGTGGTGCTTACCACTGCACAGCCTCACCCAGACGCCCCTGGAAATGGGACTTAGCTTGGTAAAAAAAAACAGTGTGGGTTTTTGAGCCCGAGAGGCTCAATTAGCCTTGTTCCTGTCAGGTCCAGATGCCACTGTCAGCTGCACTGGGATTGCTCCTGCTTCCAGCTTCTGCCAATTAAGCATTTTGCAGGACTGACCATGGAAGAATCAGCAAAGCTGACCTTAAGTGGGGAGGTAAACTTTAAAAGCAAGCTGCAAAGAATAAAAAAAAAAAAAAAATGCTGAGGGATGAATATTTTCAAGGATGAAACAGCTCAGATTTAAAGTCAAATAATTTTTGCCTGGGGATGCTCCTGTTGGGCAGCAGGCAGGTCCAAGAAGCACTGGTGACTGACCTTGGTGCATGCCCTGTCCCAGATGGAAGGAGAGTGCTTGGAAAGCAAAATTACCCAAAATTTGAGCTGAAATTGCAACTGGCCATGCACATGCCAGAATGAGACTGGCTTCAGGGAAGAGTAGGGTACAGCAGGAAGGGTTTATGGAGCAGCCCTGAGGATCTGAGGGTGGCCCTGGACCAGCTGCTGCTTGGTGTTCAGCATCACTCTTGGTCCTGGAGACAGAGCAAAGGGATGTGACAGACAGTGTTTTACTCCTTGTTTGCTCACTCACAGCTCTGCTTCCAGTCTCTCAGTTCTCTCATTTAATGGACCTGGAGAGGAAATATGACCAGGTGGTGACACAACACACACCCCCTGAGAGCCTTCTCCTGTCAGAGTGCCAAACACCTCATGTGCCTTATGGACTGGCACTGTCCCCAAAGCAGCTGCAAATGCATTTTCCCCTTAAAATTCATTATTTAGATGTGAGAATATGTAAACCATAAAAAACTGAGTGCATTGACCTTCAATACCAGCTGCTGTTGCTCCAGTAGCAGTAGGGAGCCCAGAGGTATCTACATACAGGTGAATAAGTTTGCATGTTATTTGTGAGTTAAAATGTTCCTGCAGCAATCCACCCTTCTTGTCTCTGCCTTTTGAGATGTAGTTGAACAGATGTTGGGCTCCTGGGGCTCGTGGAGGTGCTGCAGCAGGTGTCCTCTCCCTGCTGCTGGTGCCAGGCTGACCACGGGTCTCCCCCACTTTTCAGCCCCCAGCAGCAAACTGCACTTATTTGAGCAGCTCAGTTACAGCCCCAGAGCAAGAACCATCTGCCAGCAGTCTTGGATGCTAAAAATGGGGGATGGTATTTTTTGTTTTACAGCACAGCTCAGATCAGCAATATAAAGTGCTCTTATTTGCATTCTTACCTGCCAAACTTAAGCTTGCCAAAAGTGATATTGCTCTTTTTTGAATGATGACACCTCGAGATAAAATAGTCGCTAGAAATAATCCTCAAAAAGAACATTTTCCTCCCATCCTCCAGCTAACCCTTTATCTCAGCCTTTCATTTAACTTGAGCAGGTTTTCTCCTGCCCTGCTGAGTGGACTTGGTGCTCACACTGAGGGTGGCAGGTTCCTGGGGCAGGGCTGTGCTGTGCCAGGGGATGGACCCGTGGCAGGGTGGCACAGCAGCACAGTGGTGCCAGTTCTGGGTTGTGCCCAGCCCGGAAAATGTGAGCTGCTCAAGGCTTCTCACAGATCTCCTGTTCTGGCCTTGCCTCAAGGTGGGTAAATGAGCAGCTGAAGACTCCTGGTCTGGGTTTGAAGGCCATGGGTGTCACTGCAGTGCAGCACAGCCAGGTCTGAAACTCTCCTAAGATGCAGTTAAAGTGTAATCATGCTGCATGGCTGTGGCTGAAAAAAGAAAAGCATAGTGATGGGTCAATGAAATGGTAAAGGATGAGTCAACTCTCCGTGTGTTTTGAATGACACATTTCTGAACAATTTCTGTGTCAATTTCTATAGCAAAAAACAGATGCTGATCTCCAGAAAAGTTACGGAACTTCATAGTAGAAGAGCAATCTAAAAGGAAAGGAGGTGCTCATTTAGCTTCCCAGAAAATATTTTTGCAACTCTTCTCTGGAGGTGATTTAAGATAATATTGCACCACAGTTTGAAACAAAATGTGCTGCTTCAGTTCTGCAAGAACTGAATTTTCCTAACTTTTCTGTTCAGACTCCAGACCAGAAAGCTGCTTCTCCGCGCGGTGCCATCCGGAGCGATTCTCTTGCCAGCCCAGCAGGGCTGTGCAGGAGATCCACCTGGGCTGCCAGACTGTGGGGAGCAGGGACTGGCAGGGAGATGAATCTCAAGGTCTCTTTTGGAACCTGTTTTTAGATTAAGATCCTCATTCACTGCTCTTCTGCTCATCTGTTGCTGCAAAGTTCACGTCCCTCCATCCTCCCTGAAAAGGAAGAGCTTTTTCTCTGGAGGTCTTGCTTGTGCTGTCCTGGCTCCAGCTCTCATGGACCTCTTGTAGGACATGGCTTTCCTCCTCTTCCCTCCCATTTTAGGTCTGTTGCTCCTGGGATTTAGGTAAATTGTGTGGTGAAGGTGTCAGTGCTGTTGTCTTGCCGAATAGTCTGAGAGCAGCTTTGAAGGGAGGGAGCAAGTCAAAGCGTGAGCATGTGGCACAGCCAGGCTGAGCCTCCAGCAGCTTGACCATCCCACACTGCTACATCTGCAGGGTCCTTTGAGTAGGTCCTGTTTGGAAAACAAAATCTGCACTTTCCTTGGAAAACTGAAATAAAATATGTCTCAAATTGCTGCCTTGTGGGTACTAAATAAAGCTAATTAGGAGCATGTGTGAGCAAAAGGATGATTTATAGCCAGGGTGTTGGGAAGTAGGAGGCCACACTTCCAAGCCAGTTCTGAGCCTGCTGGGTGAGGGTGCAAAGCAGCCTCTGGATCCACAGGTGACCCTGGGATCAGGGTGCAGCACAGCCTCTGTGTGGGCCAGCAGACACCTGCCCTTCACATCCCTGGGCTGCACGAGAAATGATGGGTCCCAGTGCAGCAGGGAGCTTCTCTGACAGTGAGAATGGAGAAGTCCTGTGATAAATTGCTTGGGAAAGGTCCAGAGCAGGAAACCTTCAGGACCAGACAAGGTAAGAATGAGATGAGAAGAGTCCAACATTAAAATTTGCAGAAGGAGGATTTTATAGCAAAAACTTTTCAAATCCATATGATGCTGTTGTCATGTTTTAAATCTGAACAGGTGTCTCATTTGGTTTTTTAGAGCTGTTTCGGGAAGGCTGAGGGTCTTTCATATGGTAATGCTTTCATTTATCAACTATTTAAATGCCTGTTCTCTTCAGGTTTCTCCTACTGATTATGTGCCAGGCAATCAGTTTTGGGTCTCTGCTTTGGAAGGGATTTAAAAAGTAGGGGGAGGGAGAGGAGAAAGAGGCAGGTCTGAGTGTTATTTTAATTATAAGAAAATATCTCTTGGAAGCAAACAGGCAATTATGAGCAACGAATTTAAATCAGCCACTCAGAGATTACAGTGCAACACATGCCTGGTTTTTAAAGGGCTGGGTGGGTGGAAGATAACCTCCCCATCATCCTGGGATGAGGCTTGATGGGTGTTACATGGCATGGCAATAGGTTTGTTGTTGGGTTTTGCTTTTTTAACTGGAGGAAAAGTGTGGGTGAAACAGAGTTGCCTTTGGTTTCCAACTGAAAAGCCTTCTCATTTCGGCAGCATCACTCTGTGGGTGTGCTTGGACTGCAGTTATTAACAGTTGGAGAAGTCATCAGTGTCCCCAGGCGTGGTAATTGTCAGCCAATTTGGCCAGTCCTGCTGGAAGCCAGCCCTGGGAAGCCTTGTTGGTCAGGCTGTAACCCTGTGAGGCAAAGGGAAGATGTGGGGAGGTCACAGTGGGTCTCCGAGTTCGTGGGTGGTACAAAATAATCTATATTTTACATCCTGTAGTCTTAATGAGCTGAATAGTGACCTTTAAAAATGCCAGCAAAGAAGCTTTGAGATGTTCAATAACATAAAAACTCTCATTCCCCAGTATTTGGTACCCACAAGGACATGGCCATGAGAGCCCATTTTTAAGCATCCATTTGCAGTGTTGGGTGAGGGAAACTTGGCACGGGTTGGCAAATCCAAGCACTCAACAGCATCACAATCCCAGTTATGCTTTGCACAAGTAACACATCCCAGGGGTGTTGTCATTAATCTGTGCCAGAATTTGGGCAATTTTGGGTGGGTTCCTGTGGAAATGAAAAGCTGGAAGAGCTGTGGTGGGGCTTTGAGCAGACTGTGCCCCTGTGTTGGCTGCCAGTGTGTGTGGGAAGGTGCTTTACAGACACATGAACAGCCTGTGATGTGGAGGAGGAGGGTGGATTTGGGGTTTGGACCTCAGCCAGCTGACCAGAGACCCAGCCCTGGGTGATGTTTCCCCAATAATGCACGCTGTCCTTTTCCCACCCCTCTCTCATTTTTGAAGGTCTCTGTTTTGTCAGATCATGACGCTGTCCGAGGCCCTCCTGAGAGCCATCAGCACAGAAATCTCAAGGCCATGCTTTCAATGATGTTTTCACACTTGCTGCTCATTGCAAACACTCACAGCCCCCTGTTTGCAGCAGCAGAGGTCAAGGCCAGGCAGTTCAGCAAAGAGCTTGTCTGGAAATGATGGATGGGAAAGAGCAGCCTTGGAGATGTGCAAGAGTTTCTGGCACAAAGCAGCTTCATTGAGCAGCAATTATTACATGATCTCCATAAATATTTTAACTTCTCAAGCTAAGCAAGGAGGAAGTAACTCTTCAGGGTGGAATTAATAAGACTAAACCTCATTAAATCTCACTAGGATAGTCTGACAAATGTTTTAGTAAGACAATGGGAAGGATTCCTTTATAGCTGGTCTGTTTAATGGTTTGTTTTTGCAGCCCTGAAGAAGACACGTGCTAGAGGAGAACCTGAAGGATTGCTGGAAAAACCTCTAAGCATGTGTATTTCTGATTCAGCTCCTGAGAGCAAATGTCACAGCTGGGCTGGCAAATGGCCAGTTAGTTGAGTGGGAGAAAAAAAAAATCCCTGTTGCTTTGATTTCAGATCTATTTGGCTTACTGGCCTGCCAAAAAGCATCAAATCTTCACAAACACCCCAGTTTTCTCTGTGCTGGCTGGAATACCTTTGTACCCTCCATCCACCCATCCATCCATCCATCCATCCATCCATCCATCCATCCATCCATCCAATCTGCATGTAGGGCGTTTCAACAAATTCAACAAATGTGGGAATCACCTGTTTGATTTTTCCTAAAGCTGAACCAAGATTATAGGCTGTGGTTAAAAAATCCACCATTTAGCTACACATCCTCTCACAGCTTCAGCATCACCATCACCTCATCGTGCACCACTATTTCCTGAGGATCACCATGTGGTGCATATCCCCCAGAAACACTGGGGCTATGGGCAGGTTTTCTTGTGTTAGACAGAAGTCATTAACTGCTGCTAATTGGATGCTGAAGAAGCCGTCAAGAAACTAAGGCTTCCACACCAAACCAGGGGTGAGGAATCAGCTCTGTGAGCAGTTCCCCCAAAGGGTTTTTCCATCAGCTCATTCTTGTTTTATGATTTAATACAGGAGATAAAGGCACAGATAAAGGCCCTCTGGGTTCTCGCAGAGCTGCTCCAGTTGCCATGGAAATAACCCTTGTTAATAGCTTCACCATAAAACAGGAATAATTTGCTTTGGGGAGCGTGGGGTGCTCATGCTGCACTGCTGCATGCTCAGATAACCAGTGGTGCTGGGACCACTCCAGTCCCATGAGCGTGGTCATTGCTGATGGAATGCAGGGAGCCAGGAGCATCCATCCCTGTCTCATGGCTCCAAAAATTCATTCATTCCTCCCAGAGGAGTCCCATGCTGGGAGGTGTGAGCACACAGGGACAGACTGCCCACAGGGCTTTGCCTGGGCAGTGTGCTGTCCCAGCAGGCACTGATGGGTGGGAAAGAGTCTGAGAAAAAGAGGTTCTGTTGAGCCTGGGTTTCAGGGAGCCTTTTTTTCACTGCAAATGTTTTCAGCTCTGATGCTGAATGGTTGGCTTCAGCCAGAGCTGGTGAGGTCAGTGGCCACTGGGCTGGTTGGGCTGGTGTTGAACTGGTTGGAGTGGTGTTGAACCAGTGCTGGATTGGTTGGGTCAGTGTTGGACAGTCTGTGCCAGTGTCCCTCTGGCTGTGCCAGTGTCCCACCTGTGCTGGTGACTGTCGGGAGCAGGACTGTGCCTTGGGCAGGGCTCAGCAAGGCTGTGCTGGGAAAGGGGCCCCAGGTGCTTCATGCAGATCAGTTGTTCTATTAAAATATTTTTAGGTGTTCTTTGTCTTGAAAAAGTTTGTATTTCCCTGGGAGGTTCTGTCAGTCAAACACATTGAGCCCTGTGAATCATCCCAAACCCCTTTAACATGAGTGCTGGGCTGGCCATACTGTTGTGGACTAGGGCACTGTATAACATGCTGAACTCTCCAAGCAGGGATCTCCAAAGCAGAGGACACACTTTTCATGCCTGCACCCACTGGCTGCAAGGCAACAGTAAAGTCATTTAAGATCATGCTAAGCTCCAATACTACAGGCTTTGGAGAACACCTCTTTACATCGTGGGGATGTGGGAGGGGACCAGGGAGGGATGCTGGCCAGGTGCTGCACTGGCCAGGGACCCTGGTGGTGCTGCAGGTGCTGCACTGGCGCTCACCCTGCTCCCCGTGTGCCTCTGCAGGTGTACGAGAGCGGCAGCAACGTGGACCAGTTCGTGACCCGCTTCCTGCTGAAGGAGACGGCCAACCAGACCCAGTCACTGCTGAGCTCTGTGGAGAGTGCTGTGGATGCCATCGACGAGCAAACCAACCCCACCAGGTCTGCAGCATGCCTGCCCTCCTCTGGTGCAGGAGGGTGGAGAGGGAGGAGGAGGAAGATGCTTTTGTGGGTGAGGGAATCGCAGCAGACATTGTGCAGCAGCAAAGGGGAGCTGGGCCTTTGCTTCCCTTCCCAGCTTCCTGAACTCTGAGAACCACTCTGTCCTGCCCTGTCCCTTTCTCTCCTGCAGTCCCCAGCATCACCCTTAACAAGAGAACAGTGTGTGGGGATGCAAACCAGGGGCAGCACCTGGCACCGGGCTGGGCAGCGCTGGGTGCACGGGGCTGCAGCTCTGAGCAAACCACTGCTCCCACCCCGGGCAAAACACGGGCACCTGCCTCAGGTGAGCTGGGGACAGCCCACAGGGACAGATTCCCGTGCCAGTAACCATCCGGAGGGAAAAGGCACCTGTGCACTGAGGACAGGCAGTGCTGTCCCTGGTGTCGTGAGGGCTGTCCCCATGCCAGCAGCCCAGTGCCAACGCCCCTGAGCTTGGGCAGCACAGAGGAGAGCGCCTCAAGATGTCCCGAGTGCTGCCAGGGCTGGGCTGTAAGGAGATCCCAGCAGCAGAGGCAGAGCCTCAGCACAGCCCCCTCGGTGTCAGTGTCACGCAGCTCCCCAGAGTGCCACCGTCACCAGCTCTAACCAGGACAGGTTGCCATGGAAACCCATCTGTTTGTCAGACCAACCCTTCTCCTGCTGTTCCTTCAAACCAGGAGGTCTCAGGATGCTTGCATGGGGATGTTTTGGCTTCCCAAAGCCATGGGCAGGCAGAGGTGCACAAGGAGAGTGAAAATTCCAGCTCCCTCCTAAGACAGACTGTGGAACACAGCGAGACCTGAGCAGCTCTGCCACCATCCCAGCAGCTTTTCCAGCAGGAATGCTGTGGGTTTCATCATCTCACATCTCTTTCTTCTCTTTGTTTTGTGGCAAACCTTGTACAAAAAGAAGTAGGAGCTCCTGCAAAACAATGAAAAGGAAACAAACCCAGCATCAGACGGAGCAATTAGAGCCCATGAAAGACTTTGCTGGCTTTTATTTGCTGATGTGTGGGCCCAGATCATAATGGGGAGTATTGTAGTTGTTTTCTTATGAAGATAATAGCTAAAAAGAAAAACAAATCCCACAAAAAAAATTATCTCCTGCATCCGCATGAAGACAAAGAGGTGGCCTAAAAAGCACGAAAATAAAGGGCTGTAGAACAAAGTGCAAAGGCAGAGGTCCAAGATGGAGACACCTCATTAAATTTTGATTAAAATAAATCTCTGTCTGTTTTTGCCTAATTTCCTGTCTATTGACAGGGGATAATCCAGGAGCAGCAGTGGTATCATTGCACAGCTTGTAGCAAAGGGATGCTCCTGCACCCTTTATTGTTGTTCTTGCTTCCTTATCTTTGAGATGTTCTTTGGGACCTGCACACCATGTCCCTGTGTATATGGTGGAGCCCACACTGGCTGATTTACAAGGTAGCTGGGGAAAGAGAACCCAGGAATTATGCTTAGGAGGAGCCAGGTGCCAGGGGAGGCAGGGAGATGCTGGCTGGTGTGGTGCCCATTGGCTGCAGGGCACTCAGTTTATTGTCTCCAGCTGGGAGCTGCTGGACTAACAAAAGATGCCAAGAGGAGCCAGGGCTCCCAGGCACCTCTGTCAGCAGTCAGCTGGCACAGAGCTGCTTTTGCTGGAAGGAAACACTGGAAATCCTTTGAGCTGCTCAGCCTCTCCCTCCGTGGCACAGGCTTTCTGTCAGTGGAGAAGAAAGGAGAGGGTCATTCTTCCTCAACTCATTCCCATGTCACTCACATGGATGGCAGCTGCAAGCCCTTGTGAGGATGGCAGATCTCTGATTCTCTCTGGCTTGCAAATCAACGAGGTCCTGGGAGGACCACTGAGGACCTGGTGCTGGGTAGTGATCATGGATGCTCCTTCTGTGGAAGTGTTTCAGGACAGTTTTTTGGGTCTTTGAGCAACATCCAGACCAAGAAAGCATGTTGGAGGCAATGCTAGAGTGGATGTTTCCATTCTCCAGGAGAACTGCAGCTGCAGTCTCTCAGTGGGATACACAGCCTCTGCTCATGGGCATCCATTTGGGCATGGGGTGTCTGGGTGGCAGCAGCTTTTCTGTCTGAAAGCCACCAAAGCCATTGGGCTGCAAAACCAGCCCCAGAAAGGTGCAGCTGGCTGGGCACAGGGGTCTGAATGCCCCATGTTGCAGGTGTCTGTCTAGGACAGAAAAGGGCCCTGAAGGCTGCTGGTGGTGCCAGGAGGGCTGTGTTGTTCCATAAGCAGGAAAGAAAAGTGATGGCTGTTGGGAGCAGCCCACTGACATTCCTTTGTTTCTGACCCCCTCCAAGGGGTCTGGCATCATGGGCAGAGCTGCCAGAAAGGATGCTCCAGTGTGGCTCATGCCACTCTATGTGTGCCCAGCTCTGCTGTCCTGACTCTCTGTGTGCTCTCTGGTTGCAGACACTGCCCCAGCAAGGATGCTCACGGCCTGAGTGACGCCTGGTATGACAACCCTGTCCCCAGCTACTCTCCCACCACCTGGATGGTCCCCAGGGAGCAAGGAAAGAGCGTCCAGGCTGGTAAGTGCTGGCTGCCTGGGGTGGCTTGGAGCACTCACGTCCCAGCAGCAGCACAGGGCTCTCAGGGGGTGCCTGCAGGTGCCCCTCACTCCATCACTGTCTCCCGGCTCTGCGCAGGTTCCCCTGACACCAAGGCAGAGGGGCTGGAGGGGCAGATCAACAGGCTGGCCAAGCTGATTGGCAAGCTGGAGGACAAGGTAAGGGCCGTGTTTCCCTGCGTGGGACTGTCCTGCCATCCCAGGGACAATTCAGGGACCTTGCCCCAGCTGTTTTGGGGCAGGGATGAGGATGATGTGCTGGGGATGTTGGCTGCAATGGGAGCAGAGGGAACTTTTGTGAATGGTCCTGACTGGAGGTGCAAGCAGCTCTTGGAGCCCGTTCCCTGTGGAGAAGGGGGCACAGTCATTGCAAATTCTGGGAACAGAAATCCACCAAGCAGGGAGGGACACACAGCTTCAGCCAATCCACCTCTGCTGCTTGTTGCCCTTCTCCCAGACGCTGTGGTTTGACCTGCAGCAGCGGCTGTCGGACAGCGAGAGCACGGCCTGCACGGTGAGTGTGCCCGACACCCCCCGTGGGTGCTGGGGTGCCCCTGCAGCACAGAGCCACACCTGGGGGCTCTCTGTGTTTCTGTGGGTCTCACGTGCTGTGCTTGGGGCCCGGCAGTACCTGCTCCTGGTGAGGAATGAGATGACAGTGTCACACAAGCACCTGGGCGAGTTCTGCAGCTCCCTGAAGCAGTACCTGAAGAGCGTGGCCGGGGAGCGGGACTGCTTCCAGTGGGTACCACCAGCAGCTGCCCACCAGGGGCTGGGAGATGGGGCTTGGCATGGGCTGGGCTGGGGACCAAGGGAAGGACTGAGGCAAAGCAGCCAGGATTTGGGATGTAGCCACACTCAGCCACCAACACTGCTTTTGTGTGGGCTGGGGAGTGCTGGGATTGGGGGGAGGGGGCTACCCCTACCTGGGCTGCTGGGGCTGGGTCCCCCCTCGATAGCCCACCCGAGAGCACACCTGTGGGCACAGAGCGGGGAGGGATGCCCCATGCTGGGGGCTCACCCCCCCTCCCTGTTTCTGCCAGCGTCACTGCAGTGAAGCTGCCTGATGGGGTCACCTTCATCGTCTATGAGTTCTGGGAGACCGAGGAGGACTGGAAGAGGTAGGGGAGGGGATGAACAAGCCCATTGTGGGATGCTTGGGTGTGGAGGGGTTTTAGAGCAGCTGAGCCCCAAGCTCTGTCCCCTGTCTGACGGCAGGACTGAGGAGCTGTCTGTCTGTCTGTCCTAGGGCTGTCCCTGTAAATGGGACAGGGGGTTGGGGTGGGTCTCTCTGGGAGTGCCTTTGGATGTGGCGATGAGAGGGGTCATTGTCCTGAACCAAGCAGGGTGCTCTGCACAAGGGGAAGTGAGCAGGATTGCTGGCACCCAGCCCTGCCAGAGCCCTTGGTGCTGTGGGGGGCTGGGATGGTGTTTCTGGGGGGGCTGGGTGTCACCCACTCTCTCCCACCTGGGCACAGGCACCTGCAGAGTGCCACCTGCAAGAGCTTCCAGCACGTCAAGGTGGACACGCTCAGCCAGCCTGAGGCCATCTCCAGCGTGGCCGTGCCAGGTAGGAAGGCAGCCACCCCCGAGGGTGGGGGACAGGGAGCCCGGGACAGCCAGCACCTCTCCACTTGTTGGGGAGCGAGGGGGGGCAGGTGGCATGGTGTGAAGGACAGCACGGGCTGAGCTGGCTGGGCTGGGGTTCAGGGTGACGTGGGGCTGGGCAGGTGTCACCCTCCAGTGCTGTTCCCCTGCAGCTGCCTGGTGCACCCTGAGCCGAGAGTGACAGTGCCAGGAGCCCGCCAGCACCTGTCCCCTGTGCCCGGGGCAGGTGTCGGTGTGACCTGGCTGCAGTGAAGGAAACTCCCACCTGTGTGTCCCCACCCCAGAGAGTCCTCCCTCAGCTACCCCATCACCTGGGGCATCTCTCCCTGCTGTGGGGTGGTCTCGGGGGAAACAAGGACTGCCAGGGAGGGGCTTGGGTTTGGGGTCAGGGGGACATCCCTGTCAGGGTTTGGGGAGGGGGACATCCCCCAGACATAGGTAGGCAGGGGGAGGGGGGCAACGGGTGCAGGCAGGCAGGCACAAGGAAGGAGGGATGGGAGTGGGAGGTGGGAGGCTGGAGCCCCCCCTGAAAGCAGGGAGTAGGTCGGGTTCTGTGCAGGTCCCCAGGGGCCACCCCGGGAGGAGATGGGGGTTGAGGCTGTGCCTGCTGTGGATGTGTGTGTGTGCCTGCAGGGATGGGGACTCGTGCCCCAGGGGGAGTCAGGGTGGTGGCAGAGGGGGGTTTCCCTTCTCCCAAGGTGCCCCTTAGTCCTTTCCAGCTGTGGGGTGTCCCCAGGGGTTTCCTTTGCATGTGCACAGTTGCAGCTGGTGCCTTGTAGGCGTGAGGGTGGCTGCCTCCCCTCCTTCCTGGGGTCTGTACTTTGTCTGTGTGTCTGTCTGTCTGTGCCAATCCCACACCCACCCTGCCGTGCGTGGGGGTCCCTCAGGGTGTGTGGCACAGGACCTTTGCCAGTACCCTCTCCTGTGTTTATTAGCCACTGTACAACGGGGACGGTGATGCCAAATAAAACCGCCATGGGATCCGGTGTGTGGCTGTTTTCTGTCGGGGGCAGGACGCTGGGGCTCACGGTGGGGTCACGCTGGGCTCTGTGCTCCCCCAGCGCAGCAGCCCCAGCACGGCCAGGGCAGCGCTCTGCCCGCACACAAAGGCACCGCCGAGAACGGAGACAACGCCCCAGGCGATGAGAGCAGCCCTGCAGCGACACGAGCAGAGGCTGCCGGGGTAGAGCTGGCCTCGCTTACGGGCCACCCCTGTACCCCAGCTCCTCTGACTCTGCAGGGTCTCCTCTGCCCTGCTCCTCTGCCTTGCTCCCAGTCGATGGCAGAAAGCCCAGCAGCCCCCCTGTCCACTGCAATGACACACAAACCTTGGTCAAAAAGCCAGCAGATGCCACCATGCCATCATTCCCAGTTCTGTCTGTGCCCAGTGTCCCTGCTGATGGAGCTGAGAGCCACATCTCCCCCACGTGCTCGGGCACAGCCACTCCCACACAGCCCAGCTCCATCCTGTCCCCACATGCTTCCAGCCCTGTCCCCTCCCCAGCTCCAGCCCCAATCCCCAGAGCCCTGGGTCTGCAGCTCCCTGTTCCCTCCTCCCCAGGCACACAGCCCACCTCGCCCCAGACTAAGCCCCCGGGATGCAGCACTCACCCCAAACCCTGCTGCTGCTCTGCCACAGGGTCCTCAGCACCGTGCTCCTTCCCAGACTGTCCCGGGCAGGCTGGGACTGTCCCCTCGCAGTCTCCATCGCCCCAGCTCATGTCATCCCTTCTCATGATGGGCTGATGCTCGGGCAGGTCTCCCCAAGGGACCTCTCCAAGCCTTTGTCACCCACCTGGGTGTCCCTGCTGACTTTCTGCCTTGGCCCCTCCAGCATTTGGCACCCTTTGGGACACCCTCACCCCTCCCCAGATGTTCACTGGTCCCCAGAGCACCCTCCTGACCAAGACCCCAATGTCCTGGGGTGCTGCCTCCACCCACCTCATAATCGCCATCCTCCCTCAAACTCCGCTGCTCCTCCAGGGGCACCACAGACAGGCTGAAGCACACACTTATCCCAAACTCACCAGCACCATGTCAGCTCCCCTGACATGGGTGGTGCTGTGCCCCAGCCCCTCCAGCCAGGAGTGGTGATGGGGACACACCTCCCCGGCACAACAGACACCAAACACCTGATGGCCTCCTGTCTTGGGGCACCCTGTCCCTCTGACCCCCAACCTGACCCCACCCCAGTTCCCACCAGGTGCCCCAGTGCCACCAAACCCCACAGCTCTTCTGCCCCTAAAGTCACTCTGGGCACCTCCTTGATGCCTGGACACAGCCCTGGTACACAGGGACCATTCCCAGGCACAGCCCCACAGAGCACTTCGGGGCACCCAAATTCCCCTCCTTGCAGGGTTCCCACCTTGACCAGATCCCCAGGAATCTGCCCTAGCCACGGCCCATAGGACACCTCACCCTGGCCCTGTCCTCTCCCTTGTCCCCACCACCGCTGAGCACGCAGACACTCACCTTTTGCGTGGCCCAAGGCTGCGGGTCCCGGTCACACACACGAGGCACAGCCCTGCTGTCAGCGCAGAAGCTCAGCCCCAGCACAGCACCCCTCACCCAGCCTCACTGCATTGTCAGCCCTGCACCCCCAAAGCGGGGCCAGGACAGGCCACTTTCCCCTGCAGCAATGCCCCTGGCACCAGTGTCCCCGCACTGCGTTCCTCCCTCCCCGTGCCTGCCCTTGCCTGGGAAGATGAAGATGAAGAAGGCGCTGATGCCCCCGATGAGCTCGATGACTTTGCCGATGTCGGGGACGAAGAGGGCGATGCCCAGCGTGGCAGCCATCCAGGTGACCGTCAGTGCCACCCGGCTCCGCCGCTCGTGTGCCCCAGACACCGCCACGGCCCCGCGCTTCGGGGCTGCCCACAAGTCCTTCACCACGGACCTGGGAGGGAGGATTGCGGGGGCTGATGGCACCCAGGGGAGCTGCACCAGCTCGGGGGACACCCGGCTTGTCACCACTCCCCTCACCTGCCCAGCAGCACCACAATGGGGTAAATGGTGACAATGGAGACGCCAAAGAGCAGGCGAGCGACGATGACAAGCGGGTCATTCCCTGGGTAGGACATCAGGACATCGGACGCCACGGCCTCGCCAAAGGTCAGGTAGCCATAGAGCCCTGCTGACAGGGAGGTGGGGGTGGGCGGCTGTGCAGTGAGCAGGACAGAGGAATTCTGAGGAGGATGGATGAGCCAAGGGGAGAGGGGACCCCCGGGGCAAGGAGGAGTGAAGGGTTGGTGCTGGGGTTACCAGTGAGGGAGTAGATGAGCAGGCAAATGAGCATGGAGAGCACAGAGACGGTGACCCAGTGGGAGAAGCTCTGGTTGCGCATGCTGCTGTAGATGGCCACACATGCCTCGTGGCACTGCAAGGCAAGGGGGATGGTGCTGGGGCCCCATGCAGGGACAGCCCCCACCCCCAGCATCCTCTCTCCCACCTATGGGTGCCCTGTCCCACTCTGCCTCATTCCCAGGCCCCACAGCACCTCTGGTGACAGCCACGGGTCCCCTTTCCTGCAACCTGCCCTTCAAGGGACAGCATGCCCATGGTCTGGGGCACCAGACCTGCCAGCAGTGCCCTGGCAGCTGCAGCCAGAGGGGCCAGGGTGACCTACCTGGAAGCCAAAGCAGATGGTGGGAATGACACTGAAGATAGAGGTCCAGGACGAGGACCTGTGGCATGTGGAGAGGAAGCACAGAGCAGAGGGCATGAGGCTCTCATGGAGAAGAAACCTTCATGCCATAAACTGTGCTGCCTGGAGGGCACCCTGTGGGAATCTCCTTCCCAGTGATTCTGGGAGAAAGGGGTGAAAGCTGGGGCTGGGAGCTACCACCCACTGTGAGTTGTACCCAGCTCACCCCCACCACACACAGGGCCCAGTGCCACCCCTGCCCCACCTCCAGCCCTGCCCCCATGTCTCTGCTTAGGCCATGGCGTTCAGGGCAGGAGGGACCTGGGGCTGCCCCTCCTACCTGGAGGGCTGGGGCGGCTCAGTCAAACGCAGGCTCTCTGCCTGCAGGTAGTATTTCAGGATGACGACCAGAGTGAGGTAGCAGGCAGCCAGCGTGCCCAGGATGCTGTCAGGGCATGGGAGAGCATCAGCACACAGCCAGGAGGAAGGGAGTAGGGGGGTTCCCACGGCCCCACAGGTTCCTGGAAGGAGATAACCTGGGGTGCCTAGGGGTGGGCCAGCACAGGGATAGCCCAGTACCTGGAGTACTTCTGGAAGCCAATCTCCTTGGGGACAGAGAGTGGGAAGATGACGAGGACACAGAGAGCTGAGAGGGTGAAGCGCTGGTCCACGTACCAGGGGGGCAGCTGAGGAGTCCCACTCAGTGTCCCGTTGGGGTACAGGGAGTCACACACTGTGGGGGGCAGTGGGGGGTCAGCTCCACCCTGAAAGATGGCCCAAGGAGGTCGGGAGCATCACACCATGGCAGAACCAGGGAGCCCAGAATTTCCAGGAAAACCCTGGGGGTGACCCCAACCCACGTGCAAGCACCTTCCCCTCATCCTGAGAGCTGCCGGCCTTAAGCAAGCCCCAAACACAGCGAGGGGAAACAACTCACGTTTCTCCAGCTGGTCGCCCACCACCCTGAGGAGGGCCACGGAGATCATGAAGAGGTTGAGGAGGAAGCAGACCTCGCAGAGCTTGCCCAGGGCCGCGCCGCACACGGCCCGCACCACGCCCTGGTAGGTGGGCTGGGCGCTGAGGGCCGCGGCATAGCCCAGCACCGCCAGCCCGCTCACCAGGAACACCAGCGAGCCCTGCGGGGACACAGCCAGCAAAGGCACCGCGCCGCCCTCCGTCACCCCCAGGGCAGGACAGGACACAGCAGGCCCACGGACAGGGACCAGGTTACCGGCCAGATCACCCTGTGGGCCTGGGCAAAAGGTCAGCAAAAGGATGGAGATACATCCTTATGTGGTACTTCGGGTTTGGGGGCATGTACGGGAGCAGACACCCGTTTACTTTGAGTTGAGCTACAAGTGTGGGTTCAGCTGCAAGGAGCATCCCTCAGGAGGCACGGCAGCACCAGCCTGAGGGGATGTGTCGGGGGTCGGCACGGGGGTGCCGTACGGAGGGGGTGCCTGTCATCTCCCCGAGCACCGGAGCAGGTGCGTCCCCTCCCTCCGCTCCTGCCCGGCCCCGCGCCCCTCGGCTCCTCTGGGCTGCCGCAGCCCCTCGCCCCGCGTCCCCCGCCCCGAGTCCGCCCTTACCAGCTCCACCAGGAGGGCGGGAACGGCCCCGCCGGCCCTGCCGAAGGCCCAGGGGAAGCTCAGCAGCCCCGCGCCCAGCGCAGACTTGAGCAGGATGAAGACGGCGCCGGCGGAGGAGAGCCCGGGCGAGGAGGGCGCGGCGGAGCGCCCCGCCGCCGGCAGCAGGGGCCGGGCCTCGCCCGCCGCCCGCTCCATGCCGGCAGGGCTGTGGCCGGGCGCCGCCGCAGGGCCCCGGGGGCGGCGCGGGCAGAGCGGGGCTGCGCGGACCCCCCGCCCCCGCGGGCCGTGGGGAGGGGGCGCCGGGGGGAGTTGGCCGTGGGAAGCCCTGAAAGGAGCTCACACACGGACAGCCCCGTGCTGCTCACAGCCCCGCGGGCGCCCCCGGCCCTCAGAGCGCCCCTCCAGCTCCCAGCACCGGGCCCGTGCTCTCACCATCCCCGAAATTAGCACCACAGCGCTGGGCGGACTGAGGCCACCCTCATCCTGCTCTGTTCACCCAGGCATGAAAGTGCCGCCAAGGGGCATTACGGAGTGCCCCAGGAAGGGTGAAGGAAGGCGGCTGCAGCTCCCACCCCTCATAACTCGTTGGGTGCAGGATGAGGCCGGCACCCCTGCGTGTCTCCAAAGCAGCTAAAAGCCCACTCGTGCTTTCCTGCACTGGGAGACTTTGGAGACAAACCATCCCATCCCACTCCTTGCTCCACACAGGCAGAGGGATGCCAGGATACCAGGATGGGGTGACTGATGCTGCAGAGGACCTGCACAGAGGAGACTGCACCCCACAGGAATGAGGGGCCCATTCCCAACACGGGGGACACACAGCAGCTCTGTGCCACTCTTTCCTGCCACATGCCCCTGCCCCAGGCTCAGCCAAGGCCCTGGCATTGGCTGACAGCCCCTAATGCATTTTTGATTTCCCAAACATGTGCCCTTCTGATCTTAGTAAGACGGATAAAGAGACTTTAATCAGCTGCTAGGAGGAATTATGGATGGCTAATTGTGCCTGCCACCTCCATTACATCTCTGCCGCCTACAGGGCTTATAAACACTTAGAAGGGTCCTTCCAAGCCTTCATTAGCTGCACACCAAAGGCTTCGGAAATAATTGGCCTCTGCGACTTAGAAATTGGCCACTGGGCTGTAAAATACCAGCCACTGGGAAAGGCTGTTAATTCGGACTGGTGCTTTGATACAGCTTGATTCTGGTTTCAAGGCTGCAGTGGAGCTCTAATCTCTCATTAGTGCTGTGATGAGGAGCAAGTCTCCTCATTAGCACCGACCTGAGAAGTGGCACCGAAGCTTTCCAGTCTCCCTCTGATGGAAGAGGTGCAGCTCAAACCAGAGAGGCGTAGCTCCTCTCCCACACCAACACAACAGCTCCAGACAGCTTCTTTGCTCAGTGACTCTGGGCTCCCTCCCTTATAATTTCTTCCCTTTCTCATTTATCTGGGTGCACCAGCCCCTGGGCTGCAAGTCATAGCGTGAGGGTCCCTGTGGGTTGGCAGCTTTACCTGCTGCTGGGTCTGCATGGCAGGTGGAAAAAAGGCTGTTAATGTTTTCCATTTTTATTATCTTTGAAGATTGTAAAAGGTACAAAAATGCAAATGGACAGTCCTTGTTTCATACAAATAAAAACACTGATCACAATTATGCTTTGCTACCTGCAATCCCTTCTGAGGGTTTGCCCCTGAGATTTCATACCTTTACTGATTGATTTTTTACAACCTGGAAAAGCTGCACAGCCGCTGCTGGCTGGTCCTGTGATGGTCCTCACCCATACGTTACAGCTGAGATGCTGAAAACCCTCTCCCTATCATTATGGATCTGTGTTCAGAAAGGAAGAAACAAGAGGCTCCAGCCCCACTGGGATGGCACAAGCCCAGACTTGGGACCATCTTCTCAGCCCTGACATGCTTCCACTAACATCTCCAAAGAAAAAGCTCAGTGCCTTCTCTGCCATGGCAACAGAATGTTGCCTTTCCCAGTGCATCCTCCAGAAGAGAAATGCTGGAAAAAGGCAATCACTCTTCAAGTTAGGGAAAATTGGTTTGCCCAATCTTTTTTGCAGGACACTCACAAACCCTATCCATGGCTCCATGACTACATGGAGCAAAGTCCTCTCCTGCAGTGCACTTCCCACAGCCCACCCCATCCCTGCTGGTAAGCCCCAAGAGGATGGGGGCAGCCAGACTGCCCAGCAGAGCTGTCCCTGCCTCCTCCTCTCCAGCCATGCCCAGAGCTGCCCATGAACTCACCCAGGACAGTTCACCAGTGCACACTGCTTACCTGCCCAGGCTGCCATTCCTTTCACAAATAAGGCATCCACCAGCTCCTGGCTCCTAGGAAAAGGTGCTCACCTGGAGCAATGATGAAAGCAGCTGGCAGGGAGAAGCTCAGCTTCACTAGGAAAGAGAGAAGCTATTTCAATTATGGCAACATTAAATGGCACTGCACGGACAGGGGAAACTTGTGTCTGCATCCTTATTTAAGCCAGTGACAATTCACAGGCTTTCATGCAGGACAAACCAAAGGAGACTGGGTTTTCATCTCTGTGACAGTGACACCACATAGTGCTGCTAGGTGCCATTCCTATGACAGTTTTCTATACAGCTCTTCAAGAGCTCTCTCCTTATCATGTGCTGCAGAGTTTTGAAGGTTTCCAGAACTCTGTGCAAGAGTTCTCAGAGCAAGCACTGTGTGTATGACTGCCCAATTAGTGCTCCAAAAGAAAGTCTGCAACTTTGGATACCGCTGGTAAGGACAAAGATGTGGTGGGAAGAGAGGTGACATGAAAATCTCTACCCAGCAATTTGCTCTCTTTGACTGCAAGTGGAAAGAAGAGCCACTTAGCACAATGTCTTTGCTTCATATAGATAACATATTTATTGAAAAATCTGCTTCACCAACAACGGTGAAATCGTGACCAAAAATTACAAAATGTCATGGTAGTTGGCTTTATAAAAATAAACTGCAGGAGTATGCCTCACTGATTTATACTGGTCTCTCTCAGTCCCTTCCTCCTTTAATGGCATACATTATACTCTTCAGCATAGAACCATTCTAGAAAATTGCATTCCATCCAAAAAAATGCACTTGTTTTTCCTTAGCAGAGGTCCTTAAAGTGACTTTTCCCCCGCCCTCCCCAACAATAAATATAGAAAATAGCCTCTAAACAAATAAATTTTAGTTTGGTCAGCTTAAAAAAAAGGTCCATTTTCCCCCTCTTGGGATATGTAGTGACTAAGCAGCCATTTAAACAGTATTCAAGTCTTTGGTGGCTTCAGCTGCTTAAAGCTGCAGTTTTATGTACAGATGATCAGCTGAGGTTCTTTTTTTCTCTCCACAAACCAAAGACTATGAGATGATGTCAGGTGCACACTCGCTGCACCTCCACTGGATCCATCGGCCTGGAAAGCAAGCAGTCACAGGAGGTCATCTTTGGCAAGGCAGAGCTTTCACACAGAAGGTGTCTTTGGTGGATGAACCTGCTGCATCAGCTGCGGCCGTTTCACGCGCGGTTTCCGTCTCTTTGGCCTGCTCTTGGCTTTGTTGATCTGCACCACAAAGAACGCCAGGACCACCATGGCACCGAGAAAGGCAAAGACAGGAATGGTCTGTCCCACGTCCTGGTTGTACCGGCCTGGCATTATACCTGGAGAGGCAAAGAGGTTTGGAAGGCAGCAGTTACCACGTGAGCCACGATGGCTTTGTGGTGCTAATGCCATCTACCAAGAGGACCTGCCCCTAACTCTTGTTCAAAGCCCAGGCAGCCATTAATCAGATTACATTTCAGACAGGAAGATTAACAGCTGCAGACCGATTAGTGAAAATCAGATGGGATGCTAACCTTACAGGAAAGCACCAGCATTTCCACCTTGACCTATTCGGGCACATGAAAGCATTGCCCAGATTTCCTCTGTAACAACAGTCTTCTGTTTTGCATTAGAAGAGAGATGGAGACACTTGACCATAATCTTACTACTAAGTAATTGCTGTAATTCAAATCCTGATGGAACGAGGAAAGTGATTTCATGGTTGCTTGCTCCAGAGACTGTGCATACAGTGAGGATGAGCTAGAGAAACAAACCCTTCATTTCTACAGGTGTCTCTGGTCTAGCAGCTCAGACTGGGAAAAGAACACACGAGGCTTTCCAACTGCTTCCAGCTCAGCCTGCAATGCCAATCTTGTGAAGGAGAGCTGCCCACCTGAAAGCTGTTCTGAGTGCTAGACAGAATTTTTAGTGTAACTAAGGCACTAATCTGACAAAACTCTTCTGGACTCTGCTTTTGTGCACTCACAGAAGGAATTTTAATTAGCAGTGGGTATGTGGTCACAGTCCCAAGGACAGAGGCTGCTGCTGACCCATCAGACTGAACAGCATCCAAACAAACCTCAACTATCAAAATGCACCCACCAAGATCTTCCTCCCAGTATATCATGCACACTTTCTATTCAACAAACTATTCATATACAAAAAAAAAAATCTTCATCAGACAGCCTTTGATAATACAGCCATGTATTACATGCATGTTTTTCACAACTGAAAATAAAGAGTGGCCTCTCATATGGCTGCGCTGTGTTTTGGGTTTTTTCCAAAGCTTATGCAAAAAGGCCAAACCAAACCAGCAACTTTCAAACTTTTCAATATTTACCTCCAGGAATGTCCCATGCTCCACTTTCTCCGGGGGACAATGGTCTCACTTGGGGTCGGTTCTGTCGAAAACTGGGCAGTGCCACTTTATCAAGGTCAATTGACAGCAATTTTTGATGTTTCCAAAGGTTGCTAGAAGAAATTGAAAGACAGAGGTGTCTACCCACTTACTTCATTAATGCAAGGAATCTTGTAGGAACATACAAAGTGACACTACCTATATAACCTACATATAACTTACTAGCCTGGACCCATTCTTTAGGTTCTGCAGTTTCCAGGCCTCCAAATTTAAATTCAGACATCAAAGGGACACAACCTAGATTAGTAACTATTTACAAACAACTCCCTTGCACACAGACTTCCAAAAGTAACCACCAGCAGATCAACAAGGGCTATGTGCTGAGCACTTTCCTTCAAGGGACTGACAAATGGCACAAGAGAAGGCAGCACCAGGAGAGCTGCCCAAGAAGATGCTTCAGAAAACTCTTTCCAAGGCACACAATGATGATGGGTTTCATCAAGACTGTTCACTCAAAGTTGGAATTGCTCAATCACAACAGTGACTTGTGAAGTTATTTTTAAAATCCCTGAGTTTCATAGTGCAGCTATTAGGTGAGTCAGAGTTATTCACTGAAGAGGCATTAATCATTATTTCCTCTTTGCAATATGGTATTTTTCTAGGAAAAGACATTACAGCTGTCCCTTTCAAAAGCAGATAGAACAAATTATTTTTCAGCTGAACTCAAAATTGAGACTTCTTATACAAGAAAGACATATACTAACCTGGGGGCAGTTTCATTCAAAGGCTGTGGTTTGGCCCAGGACAGGTGAGGACAAGCAGGAAGGGACCGGGGTTTAGGGTCTCCCAAATGAGCCTCGAGCACCTTTGAGTATCGATGCAAATGGTTACCTGCAACTCACAGCAGAGACAGACTGGCTTACCCAAAGACAGGCAAGATAAAAGCTACCAGCACTGACCCTGGGCTAAACAGTGCTGCTGTAAACCAGGAGCTGTTTACAGTAATGAGGACTCACAGCTAAATATCAGAACTAACGTAAAACAGTAAGAGTCTGCATCTACCACAGCAGTTAATCTAAGTTTTTCTGGCAGCATGTGAGATAATACTGAACATTTTATAATGCTCTGTAGCTAGTAACTAGGATGCCACCCTACAGAACCAGGCATCTGAACATTCCTACTCTATGAAAAGAACGTTTTCTTCAGTCTAATCACAACAAAACCCTGCAATATGTGCTTTCTTCCAGCAAAACAGCACAACACTGCAGAGCTCACAGCAAACCCACCTTGCTGGCACGTGACTCAAGGGATCTGCCCCAGCCTTCCTGCCCTGTGAGTGCCCCAGCTTGTGCCACTGAGGCTCCCTCACCTTCCATGCGCTCGGGGAGCGAGGAGCCGGCTCCCGACGGCGGCCGCTGCCGCTGCTCCGAGTGGCTGAGGCTCGGCGGCGTCACCCCGTACGACGTGTACTGCAGCAGGGAGTCCAGCAGCCAGAAGCAATCTGTGGATTTCACAGCCCCAAAACAAGATATGCATGATGCCACATTTTAAATGGCTTATCTTTCTGCTAAGAAGGCCTTAATGACATTTAGAGTTACAATCTATTTTGCTGGGTCTTGCTTTTCTCCTGAAGTTCTAGGCTCACTTTCAGAAAGATGCAACTTTCAACTCACCCCACCTTCCCTACAACACACAAACACAACCTTAAACTGTTCCATCTTAAAATATTGTCCCTTGTGTACTAAACCAGGCTCTTTTGGGGAGCAAAACACAAGAAAATGTTTTGAATACAGGAATTCCAGGTTGCACAAGGCATCAATGTTTTGACAAAAATCATGAGGTTCTTCAGTGGAAGCAAAGAAAGCTCTGAGTTTCTGGTATAATTTTTAACAGGGAAATGGAGAACCAACTATTCTTTTGAAAGAACAAAATAAATACCTTGCAAAAAAAAAGTAAGAACAAGGCAGTCTTTACAGTGCAAGGATATGACTCATTTGCTTTCTCAAGCTTAAAAAAATAAACAAACAAACAAAGGAGAATCATTCTGGATACATCCCAGCTAAAGGTACAAGTATAACCTACAGCAGCTGAGGTACAGGCCAGGCTGGCAATCAACACCACAATACAAGTGATCATGGTTTATTTTGCACTTCAAAAGCTCATGATCCCTTGCTTTGATTCTCTCCTGAATTATTACTACCTTAATCCAGAGCTACCCCTAAGGAACAAGCACTCCAGCTAGTTCACATCACAGCTCTAAAGCAGGAGTAGGACAATGCCTTATCAGCTATTTCCACCACACAGCAAAGCATTTTTCTCAGAACTTCTGCCCCTAGGAACAGTTGGCTGGGAATGGGAGTTAATCTTCATAATCCCAGTGTCCCTTAAACCCTCACCTTTGATTTTTCAAAGAGGTCAAACAGATTTTAAGGATTTATATTCACAAATGTTAGGAATTTTCCTCAGTTAAAGCCACCAATGTCTCTGCAGGAGACACAGCTCATGGTTCACAATTTAAAAGCTAATTTTAAAGGATTTCTTTAGAGCATTCCACTCTTTCTTGCTTCAGATGTCACACTGAATTTAACAGTATGAGGGAGGTCACAGAGCATTATTTTCTATTACTTAATTTAAAGCTATGTATCTTCTCTATTGTTATGTGCTTTCAATAACCTGCAGCAAGCACTAAGGCACCAATGTGCAGGTGTTAGGGCAACTCAAAGGAAGCAACCCAAAGGCAGATAAGGAAAAATCACAGAACTCTTAAAAAACCCCAGAATGTATGGTAGAAAGAGAAATGAGCTACAAATGGAGAGCTCCCTTAGGCAGTAAGTTCCTTTAAACTTAAATAAATCAGCCAAGGGATGGATTGCACAATGTAGTATTTTAAAATGTCAGTGACAAAAGCTTAAAAAATTATAGATGTACTTTTCATCACAAAAGGAAGATTCAGTTCTGTTCAGTGGAAATGCAGAAAAAGACTTCACATATTGGATTATCTTCCTCCCCTCAAGCCATAGATCTTCCAGCTTGTGCTTTACACGTCATGAGAAACCTAAGCAACCTCTTAAAAATGTGCAAACTGCTAGAAAAAAGATTTTCTAAGAATCAGCCATAGTGTTAGGCAGAGAGCATGGCTCCTCTGGGAGCCACAGAAAACACACACACAACTCACACAACTGCTACCTAGAGCTGCAAACAACAAATGGAAGTTCCTACTTTCTGACATGTTTACACCAGCTGGTGTCAAAGTAGGATAACCTGAAAGTAGTAATGCACAACTGAAACACTCAGCATTACCATAAATCCTCACAGGAAACATTGCATAGGGAACAAGGCAGATTGAGGTGCAAACTCAAAAGATAAAATCCACTGTTCTATATAAACATGCTGAAGATGTAACTAGGGAAAAAGTGGAAGGATCTCCTAATGGCCTCTTCACAACTTCAGATTAAGAATGTGTAACTATTAGTGCCTTCTGCAAACAAAAACACCCCAAAAAATTTTTAAAAAACCACAAACCAACCCCCCCTTGCAAAACAGCCCACCCCAAAAATCAGCCCCCAAAGCTTATGGAACACGAATAAGTGTGTGTGGTAAACAACTCCATTCACCACAGGGCTACTTCATGTGGGGCACCCTTTTGCTCTCAATGCACCTCACTGCATTTCAGCAGAGCTCTGCAGAACTGAGATTAAACCCCTGTAGGGAATATTTAGAGTCCCTAGAAATCATCTGCTGCTGGTGGGGCAGTGGAAGGCGCAGAGGACAGCGGTGAGTGCAGGCAGCGCCCACCTTTCTGCCGGTGGCTGTCGTCCAGGCAGTTGGAGTCGCCGTACAGAACGATTCTGCCTCCGCCTTCCGAAGGAACTTGGTAAAGCCCCAAAATAGGGACGTTTTCAATTACAGCAGTCTCCTGCTTTAAAACTTCCAGACCTAAAGCAAAGCACAAATAAATTTCATAGCCTGCAGAGCGTCAGTATCAATCTACCCATGAAACAACACAGCCTACATTTCCAGCTGACAAACGCAACAATGCCTCACACCACGTCACACATTTTTGGAAGAAGTTTTAAAAACCACCATGATGTTATGATAAAAATTAATACTGCTCCAAGACCCTGATTGTAAAGTTTCCTACTGACAATAAATTTTTTTTCTTCTCCACCAAAGAAAGAAACAAACACCTCACAACCTGGATTATCTTCAACAACCTTGAATAAAAAATTCTAGCATCTTCAGCAAAATGTTTAAAATCAAAATGTTCTGCTCTTTATATTGTTTCTGTCCTTCTCCAGAATTCTACAGAAAGCTGGTTTTAGGTTAAAGGTTTCCTACCTTTCCTTCCTAAAATTATATCCATTAGAAAAAATAATGCCAAATTTCATATTTGTATTTGAAATTTATCCCCTTTACTTGAGACATTGTTTAGATAGCAGAAGCAAACCAGAGGGCTCTTCTGCCTCAGGAATTGCAATGAAAAGGATTCAACAGAAAAAGCAGGTCCAGCAGGCTACTTGTCAAATTGACACTCTGTCTTTCTCTCTCGCACATAAGGAAATATGTAAGTCATTGGCATACAGGGATATTGTCTTTCCTCCAAAAGGCTCACACAGATGAGCTCCACTGTTCCAGAGAATTTCTCCATGGGGTAATTACCTCTGCCAAGTCAAAAATACAATGAACTCACTGATCTTCTCTGGCAGTTGCTGACTTGTATCAGAAGCACTGCATGTTTCTGCTCTCACACTCAAACACTCTTCACCCATCTGCACAAACCTGACCTGCAACACCCTAAGAGCTCTGCTTACTGAGCCCTGAACAGCCCTTCCTAAAAGCTCATCAAACACAAGATTTATTTTTTAAACTGCCTGCTGCCATTACAGTTCTGAGTTACCCTCTCCCAAATGAAAAGACATTATGATAAAAGAAAATGGAAATGCACAGAGAACAGAGCACTCAAGTCTGAGACCACAGGCATCCTGTATGCATAAAATTTTCCCTTACACGAGTTTCACTGGTGACATTTTGTCTACTAAAATTCTCCTTATTTATATCCTTAGATCACCACAGCTACCACAACGCTCATGCTAAATATGGCAAGGGGATATATTTCAGTAGTATTTGAAACTTACCAGAAACGTCAACCAGCAACTCCTGAACAGCACTTCCTAAAAGCTCATCAAACACAAGATTTATTTTTTAAACTGCCTGCTGCCATTACAGTTCTGAGTTACCCTCTCCCAAATGAAAAGACATTATGATAAAAGAAAATGGAAATGCACAGAGAACAGAGCACTCAAGTCTGAGACCACAGGCATCCTGTATGCATAAAATTTTCCCTTACAAGAGTTTCACTGATGACATTTTGTCTACTAAAATTTTTCTTATTTATATCCTTAGATCACCACAACACTCATGCTAAATATGGCAAGGGGATATATTTCAGTATTATTTGAAACTTACCAGAAACATCAACAAGTAACAATTACAACACAACTCCTCCCCTTCCAGACACACATGCACGTGTGTGATCATGTTTCCATACAGCAATCACAACGCAGGGCTGCATCTAACACTTGGATATTGCATTATTTAATTATTTAATAATTAACAATTATTAAATAATGCAATATCCAAGTGTTGTATGCACATTGTCACACTACAGCTGCTTGTTAGGCATCAGCTACATGTTCTAGGCAAAATGAGAAAGTGCAAAAATACCTACCCTGTCAAGGTGGGTTTGCATTTATTGTTTTTAGACCTTTAGACTTTGCAACTTTGCTTGTGCAGTGACCCCAAATTCTACTCAAAATACGGAAAAAGGACCAGAATGTTCATACCTTGATCCTTGAAAGTCTGTGCAATGACGATGCCATCTTCTGGGAACTTTGCAATACTGCACCCTGACGCGTAATTCACTGGAAGACATCACCAAACTGCTGTCAGACCAAAATGACACTCCCTCCCTTCCCTACCCAACAACCCAGCAGAGAACATTCCCAGGAACACTGCACTGAATCTGCACATTTTGACCAATGTATTTGCAGAGAAAGCATTGCTAAGCACAGCTTTCAGAGGCTCACCTTTACACACTTTCCAAATATTTCAATGTAGGAGTTTTTTTTAAACTGAAAAGCTAAATCAAATACCATGAAAAAGTCTACAAAGGAAGAAATAATTTAAGAAATCATTTACGAGACTCTCTTCACTGAATCTGAGTGGTTCCCTTGACTCTTGCTCAACCTCAAACTTGCAGAAAACCATTTTCCAAACACCCCACTGTAGCCTGTGTAGGCAATGGACTCCAGTACTCACTTTCATGACTTGCCAAGGTAAAATCTCCTTCATACAGCCCATCACTAAAGGCCATATTCCAGACAGAAAGCAGATCATTGAGAGCTGGTATATTAGCACCTCCAGTATCAGGCATCCACCACTGCCTGTAAAAATTACAGTGTAACACTCTTTATTAGTATACAAAATATACTCCTAGAGTTTGGGTAACAGAAGGTCACATGTCCTCCTGCATCCAGACTTTTCCAAAGCCATTTAAACAATGAACTTCATCTTAAAGCCTTCATTAACTCCATGGATGTTAACTTCATTAACATCCGAGCAGCTGTCTTTGACAACACTGCTTTTGAGTTAAAGTTAAATAACACTGATGTAAAAGTTCTCAGTACATTTCAGCTGCATGAACAACTTCAATTTACTAGAAAGAAATTCAGTCATATGCTCTTTGTTTGGCTAAGCTGAGGTAAAAATAACAGCCATGTACCTTGCTTCTCATATTTATGAAGAAGCAAAATGTGACATTTTTTCTTTATATGCAATATAACATGCAGTAATTTCAGTAACAGGTATATGACCTGGTGATACTCTTGCAATGCACAATTACTTTCTATTCTGCTCCCCTAAAGTAAAACCATGTCCATTTTCATTTGTTGGTCTCGTCTCCAATTTCTTATTTCTCTTCATTGTAAATGTTTTTCTTGGCATTAAAAATAGAACACAGTGCCAAAGAGGCCTCCACAATCATGATAAAATGGGCAGCTATGCTCCTTAAGCTGTAGCCTAAGGTCAGTTCTGCTACTTAAGGTAGCACCTTCTTACAGGTAACATCTAAGTCCTGAAGTACAGGACTCATTTGGGATTTTTAGGGTAATATGTGCAATTCTATGGCATTTTATTTCCCAAAGCACTTGGAAATAAGTCAGTACCTTGTGTTTTCATCATAAAACTTGACTTTTCTCATCACAGATGTGTTGTACCAGTCACTAAAGACTATCAGTGAAAGTCCATTATCAACATCCCTCCTCAGCTTGGTGATCTCTTCAGGGAAATACTCTTCCTCACTGTCCACCATCAGCAAAGTCCCTGTGTGTAAAAGCAGAAACAGGAGTTCTCCAGGCTGGTCACTGTGATATTACCACTATTCACACAACCCACACAGAAGCCAAGACAAATGCACACTTTCATGTTATCTGGTCCATGTGCTCTGACAGCTCATCTAATGAAGTCATATTTAAGGATGATAAACATAAGACAAACATATCCCAAAATTAGTTTGGCAGCACATGAAATTTTTAGCGTGTTCCTTATGACTGCTGCTTGTGTGGTCTCAAGAACTGAATGCCCACATGTGTCAGGTGTGTGTTCTGCAGTTTTGTGTCACCCAAATGCTCCATAAACTGAGCCAAACTGTGGCACAGCTGGACAATGAGGGGATTCACCACTGATCCAAACTGGAGTGCTAATGCAGATGCAGCCTGGTCAGGAGGTTTTTCCACTGCTCCAGCTCTAACAGCACTCCCCTCACCACTGCAGCCTGGCAGCCAGGTAGGCAGCAATTAGTCTGAAACATTGTTTGATTCATCCTTTGAAAACTACAGCTGCATTCTGGTAGGCTTGACTAAAGTACCACTGCCACTTTCACACAACCCTCTGCCACTCTTGTTAAGAAGCAAGCACAACCTTCTCTGTACCACTGAAAAAAACACAACCTGAAAAATATACTTTTATTCTCTGAAAACATGGTTGTTTTCAGACTGCTTATAAATACCAGTCCTTTTGCTTCTTTACTTTCTGATCACCCAGAGAGGTGGTGAAATTTCCTTCCTCAAAGACAACACAGATCTTGACAGGATGATACCCTGAGCAATCTGATAAACCACCGTGAGCCCCATGTCTCACAGTTCCTTGCAACCAAGCCAATTCCACAAGTGGAGGCAGTCTGCATTTGGAAAGCCTTCTGATAAAGATCCTGTAGAAACGGGACAGAGTGCACCCTCTTTCATCAAGTGTGAAAACAATACAAGCTAGGGACAAGTGGCAGATGGACCACAGATCACTGAGTTTTATTCCCCTCACTTCTTCTTCAGGAAATTCTGAAAGCCCAACAAACTACAGTCACATGAGGTACAACACAATGGTGAATCAGAGGAGAGAGAAGTCCCCTAACGCTGCTCTCTATTAATTACAAAACTAGTGCTCTCAGAAGAAATGCTATTTTGCTACTTTTTAAGGGCTAACATTCATGTATCCATGTGTACATCCACTGAACCTAAAAGCAGTGGTGAGATATTCACTGAAGAATCAAGATAAACAAAAGGTTACTACTGGCAACAGTCCCAGAACTGGCACTCGGGAGAATGCACCCTCACCTCACAGTGCACTGAAACACAGCCCAGCCCAAAACAGAAGAGGGGTTTTTCAGCATGCCATGGTTAAACAAGGGGCATATGGAAGCAGAAAAGAGCACAGACAGCTTGCTCTGTCCCCTGCCTGGCCAAGCTATCCAATTTCCTTCCTGATGAACACAGAAACAAACCAGATACTGCTTTGCTATCACATATGGTTGGATGAACACTTTATCCACTCTTTTATCTAATCAAAGATCACTAAACATAAAAAAAGAACCAGGATGGACACCTTTGATTCTATTCTGTTAAACAGGTCATGCTTCATTTTGACTGTGCCAAAACCTTTTGGCAAATACAGTTCTGTCTTTGTGAGACTGAATACTGAGGAGCTTTTAACCCACTCAGAGGCTGGCTTTCCCTCTCTTTTTTCATGGTAAGTACAGAAAACTGCATTCATTCTACTAAACTCCCAAGCAAGCTTCCCCAGCAATACTCCACACAACTAAATATCAGCACATACATAATAAATACTCCCAATGCCAAAACATTTTTCTACTACCAAAATTTTCATTTGTACCCTCAACACATTTTTGGTCTTCCAACAAAAGGTCATTTCAGAAAAAGTTAACAGTATGGAGGACAAGGCATTTAACTCATGCTTACCATACTGACTTGCATCAAAACATGTAAATGGGGAACCAAGAACCTCAACAAAGTACCCCATGCTCCTGAGGTGCTGGTACATGTCCCTGAAGTTTGTATGGATATGGTCACCATTCCTTAGAAAAAGAAAAGTGTTGAAGACATTTAGATCTGGCATGTAGAAATCTGATTTCCACTTTTGATTTTCTGAAATCCTGTCCACCTGCCACCTCTGCATACTCCAAAAGCTTTCCAAAAGCTTATATCCTGGTCACTGACCCAGTTAATCCTCACTGAGGTACTGCTGCATGATTTTTCCTATGGATGCTTCCCTGCTCCCTCTATGAAAGATCAGCAAAGTCTTTGAAGACAGTCTCCCTTAAGAGACAAGGGGTCTCTTCTTGTCTTTTAAATTGTCAAGTTTGTTTGGTAAGTGAATGCTGAAGCAATTAATAAAGCGCTCCCTTTAACTTCCTGTGAGAAATTAGGTCAGAATACAAAAGCCAAACAAAAGTCTCAGTATCTTATATGAGCATTTTAAAAGCTTTTCATTTCACGTGAATAAAACCACAGAGCTCAAAAAACAATCCTGCACCAAAAGCATAGAGTCCAAATGCTTTACATGGACTTCTTACAAAAGATAATCCCATGCCCCTCTGAAAAAGGCCAGAACTACAGCATTCAGTAAAGTTATCCCATATCATTAACACACAATCAAGAAATACTGATTTAATAGAACCTGAGATAAATACCAATCTAATGGATCATTCTTCATCCTCAAATTATCCCTGGGGAAGTATCCTGGTGGATAACGGAGGTTGTGATATTGATCCCAGAGGACTCGTTTGCTACGAGGCGGAGTAGGAATAATCTTCACTTTTATTGGAAGCTTCACCGTTGAAGTCTGCTCTGCACCATTCTTAGACTGAAGGACAGAACAAACTGCAGTGAAATCCTTTCTCCCCACAGCAATCAGTTCACCATGGATTGTAAAAGACCAAAAAACTGGAGGGACCCAATCTACTTTTTGTCACCAAAGAGATTACTTTTGCCCTAAAATGCTGCAGTATTTTTTTCTGCACTCAACGGTTTATAATTATGCTCAGAATGTAAAATACTTAACATATGTTAAAACTGTGATGTGGTTTAATTGTTCAAAATCTTAGAAGTTTCTCAGGAACAATTAAGCATGGTTCAGGCAATCTTTTTCAAAATACATTACTTAAAATCCACAATAAACAAATGAAATTATGATGCTGGTCCCAAAGAGAGGTTTCCTGATTCTAAATTATATGCAATTTGCTCTCAGTTATAAAGAACATTATTTGTACTCTGTAATTTCCTGACCCAAATTTAACTTACCCTTCAAATGACAGGGCTAGAGCAAACTCTTAAAACCAAGGTATTTGTGTATCAGAAAACAGTTTAGATAACTCTTCACCCAGAAAATCCAAGATGCACAGAACTTACTTCATTTTCTGCAGGGGATGATACTGTGATCATAACATGACCCTGAGCAATGCCTTCCCAAGATGCTGCTTTCTTGGCTACAGAGATGGAAATTGCCAAGTATCCAGACCAAGGCCACAAGACAGGGGAATAGGAGAAAGCCACTTCGATGTTATCCCCATTTTGGGGGAGATAGGGCTGCCAGTCTGGCTGTGAAATGAAGAACACAGAACACTGGTAACACACTTTGCAATCATACTACTTTTTGCACACATAGCCCTTTTCCTCTGCATGAAGTAACAAATATTAGCTCTTCTGAAGATTACATCAAATTAAAAATACCCTCCAAGCCCCAAAGTTTGGTGTTGTGTCAGTGAATCACCCCAGTTGTGACAGTGTCAATGACCCAGACCAGAGGCAGGTCTGTGAGAAGCTGCCCTAGTGACCCTGCTTTAACATTCTGAGATCATGTGCAAACATTTATTGGTGAGAGCACAAGATTTCCCTTAGATAACAAGGCCAGCTAACAGTAGAACAGACACAGGCCAATTACATCAGCTGTGTGTATTACCATAAGATAATGACCTTTGACAAGAGCTTCAGTGCCCTGTAATGTAAGCTTGAATCTAAAACAAACCACTACAGTCACCCTAAAATGTTACAATTAGGCTCATTTACATTGGCTGGAGTTACAGGAGAGGTGTCTTTTTCAACTTGTATCAATTCTCAAATCTATTCTACATTTACACTTCATTAAAAGCCTCCCTAGCCAACCAACACGCTCAACATCCTGGGTGTGAAAGAACAGGTTTGGCAGCAGAGCCTGGTTAAACTGATACATTCAGGACACCCTGACCTATGAAAAGGCTTAATTTAGTGTCAGGATGCTTTACTGAGATCATTTAGGTTCCAAGATGAAAACAAAAAACAAAACAAGAAGGTCTGTCCAGAAGATTTTAAATGCTATTAAAGAATACAAAGACATCTCTAAGCACCTCTTAATTCAAACCGGTTTTGCAAAGATAAAATGTTACACACCCTGAAACCAATGCATTGCTTGAAAACTTACAGACAACTCAGGTTGACAAATCCTCCAATGTGGGTGCACCCTGTAATCAAACATTTTGCATCTCTTGCTCCCAGCAGTGAGGTTTGCTCCATGAAACTCATAGCTAAAGTAGTATTTTCTGGGAAGGTTTTAGCAACATTACCAGCCAGATTTTGGAACAATGTTAATACTTACCTTGTCTACAATTCTCCCAGTGACTCCCATGCCATTTAGGATAGTAACATTAACAATAGTTGGCATCCCTCCATAATATATGGGCTGAGAACAATAGGGCCACATGTAGGGACATTCAGTCAAGTCAATATAGCTTGGACTCAAACTACAGCAGGACAGAGGAGGGAAAATTTAAAGAGGAAAAAATTAACAATAAACAGAAGAACGTACCACTACACATAACCACAAAAGTTTCAGATAAACCGTGCCAGTCATAGTTTACCAAGCTCTCATTTCACTTCCCAAACATGCCCCAAAATCATCTTCCCTTCCTATTTTTTATTTTAAGTTTTGTGGAAAGATTTTCATACAAAAAAAGGAAACACCTTAGTTCAGGGAGAAGGTCCTTATTCTCAAAAGTTAAAATTTAAGTCCTTTTCCACTATTCATAACATCAAAGGCTACAAGAGAAAAGGATCATCCCCTCCACTGCTGCATGACTTTTCATCCATTCTCTGATCAAAATTCATACCTGAGATTATGCAACATCTGTGCAAATCCTCACTGTTGCACAAGCACAGATTGCTCAACCAAGCTGCACATGCACCACCTGCTCTCTTAAACAAAAGAGCAAATTCTATTGTACCACTGATTAATTAAGGATTAAAATTAACCTGGCCTGTGGTTTATAGCTGTTGAGGATCTGATAAGCTCTTAGAAGATCCAATTTGCCATGTCCTTGTTCAAACATGTTGACTCCAGGAAGTCTCCGTGCTGATGCAATCAGGGCCTGCTTCATACTTGCTGGATTCACCATTTCACGCTTCTGAACTGTGCTGAAACAGAAATAAATAGACCACAAAATCAGTTTGCTGTAACATTCTCTGTTCATATTTGTCTATAATTGCTTGATTTCTCATGATACTAATGTAGAAGAGGGACAAGTTTCTGATATATTTCTCTAACAATACATGAATTTTTCTCCTTACAATGTGCTCCAGGACCAGCAGTCATTACAATCAGGGCAGTATCTTTATATGCTAAATAAAATATTTGCCTTCCAAGGGGGTAAAACACCTCTGTTGTTCAAACAAAAATACACCATTTCTTGGAGGAAATATGATGACGACCTTGAATTTTTTGCATATTCTTCAAATAAAGGTTTGTCTCATCCATATGGAGTAGCTATGACAAACAAAAGGTATGGACTTGCAGTTCCCACTTTCAAATTCTTCAGTGTGCAACAGCTGACTTACCCAACAGGATAATGCCCAAAAAACCCTGCATCCTATAAAATTTACAAGTACATAAATAATTACCTACTAAAGGTGCCTACTTTGAGCAGCTACTCTTTTACAACAGTTGGCAGAAGGGAGCAATTCCAAATTATTAAAAAATGTGACAAAATTGTCTCATAGTACTGTTCTGCCTAATTATATTCCCAAAGACCTAACTATTATTCAAAACAGTTCTCAAGTTTTTTATTAAACATTGAGATAGCCAGATAAGGTAATGTCTCAAATAGTACTGTTCTGCCTAACTATATTCCCAAAGACCTAACTATTATTCAAAACAGTTCTCAAGTTTTTTCATGAAATATAGAGATAGCCAGCTAAGGTAACGTCTCATGCAGAACAACAGTGATTTTACTCTCCAAGTTTGTTTTCCTACACGTAAACACAGCTTAGTTTTATTTGATGGATTTCTTTATAGAGACTTTTATGACCCTACTGATTAGTATCGTTCTAGAGGTTCTTATACAAGACTTACCTCACTAAGAGCGTGACAGCACCTGCCACCACAGGAGATGCCACACTTGTCCCAGAGAGGGAGCGGCAGCCACCTTTCATACCAGACCCTCTCACTCCAGAGCCGTAAGTGACAATATCAGGCTTCACTCTGCCATAACCTCCAGGCAGCTCCTGTGAAAGAAAACAAAAGGATTATTGCCCTAATGTAAAATGAACACTGATGGCTTCATTTGGGCACTTAAATTAACTGCAGGTCACTCAGAAGTAAAATTAGCAACCAAATTATCTGAGGTTCAGCATAACAGAATAGCAACTAAGCCAAAGAAGGACTCAAGCTGTTTAGGACAAGTTCCCAACTTTTCAAGGTTAGGCTGATCAGCATTTCTGCTAAGCAGGAAACCACTGACCAAATGAGCACCACACTGATTACTGGTTACACAAACAGAAGAATGTGACAGTACCCTTGATCAAGATCACCGTGCAAGCTCATCTGACATCATGTGTGCAAAAGAACCCCTCAGCTCCACAGGCAAGTAAGTGCCATTTCACATGTAGCACCTGGAAATCCTAGGATTCTTCAACTGAAGGACAAGAGCAGGCCTTCATGTTTGCAGATTTAACCACACAGACAAGTCATCACCATCAATCAAAAGGAAGTGGATGTTTTTAAATTCATCAAAAATGTCAATAATAGTCAAGACTAATATGAGAAACCCTGAAAAGCTTCTTGCTTATAGACTTAGAATTTCTAACTATTCTGATCTCTGATGAAATCTTTTCTCCAACATAGGATTGCCCACTCAGAAAAGGTTGTCCTTCCAAGACCCTTATTTTGGCTGCAAATGTGAGCAGCCACCATGAAAATATCTTACCCAAGTGGTCATTCCCCTAGATGAAAAGCGAGCTATATTGTCTTCAAAGTCAATGCCACCTACTCCAATCACATCCATCTGGTCAGCAGGATTATTCAGAGTCCTAGAATAAGATATGAGACAGGAATATTAAAAAATTAAAACAATACCCAAAAAACCAAGATATAGTCATAAGTTTATGCTGGTAACAGAAGCGCTGCCATCAGATTTTTTGTTACATACTTCACAGGTAACAGCAACTTATCAGGCAGTTATTAACTCGGTAACTATCAAACTATGTACCTTGAAGACAAAACAAAACTTGTTCAGCAGGATTATTCAGAGTCCTAGAATAATATATGAGACATATATAATATGAGACAGGAATATTATAAAATTAAAACAACACCCAAAAAACCAAGACATAATCATAAGTTTATGCTGGTAACAGAAGTGCTGCCATCAGGTTTTTGTCACATACTTGTACTTCACAAGTGACAGCAACTTATCAGGCAGTTATAAACTCAGTAACTATCAAATCATGTAGCTTGAAGACAAAACAAAGCCTGGTTTTAGGCATTTATTTTAGAAATACACCACAAATTGTTCTGGGTTGATCCTTTCTATATTCCTTAAGTCCAAGATCAGCACCCAAAGCTGTCTGCTCACACTAAGAGAGAAATGTCAGCTGGAAGCACTGCCATTCTTCTGCTGACTTTCCACTGTTTCAAAGAAAAAGTCATTTAGTTAAGTACTTCACAAAATGCAAGTAATAAGGACAGGAAAAAGTTTAACTTGAGTCACTTTCTAAGATTAGAGAGAAAAAAAGGAGCGAAAACTTCTGACCAAGCACAAGTACTTCCAAACCCACAGCACACCACAGCCAGTTCCCTTTGAAGCAGTTGCTGACACTCACCCATATAAAGGGCCGTCGTTGCCAATAGCAGAGACCATGATGACATTGTTGGCAGTCAGCTCCCAAACCTACAAAAAACAATGTTTACAATAAGACTCTGACACCAAAAAAGAGACTTTTCCAACAGAAAACATAACCTCTTTCTGAGCCTTATAAGATATATCTCACTATATATCCAGTATTAAGCTCTGAACTTTCCTAAGATGATTTTAGCAATAACTCAGCCCTGACAGTAATATTGTTGACAGAATCTTCTTACACCAATGGAAAAACTCTGGTCTGTAACACAGCACTGCAGATGACAAAGTAAAAAACAATGTTTACAATAAGACTCTGACACCAAAAAAGAGACTTTTCCAACAGAAAACATAACCTCTTTCTGAGCCTTATAAGATACATCTCACTATATATCCAGTATTAAGCTCTGAACTTTCCTAAGATGATTTTAGCAATAACTCAGCCCTGACAGTAATCTTCTTACACCAAAGGAAAAACTCTGGTGTGTTACACAGCACTGGAGATGACAAAGCCAAGTAGTTATTCTGAATCCCCTCCAGCAGTGCTCTGGGGAGCACACTGAAGTCACTGTCAAATTAAATTTCAATGCAGGTTTCAATAAAAAAAAAAAAAAAACAAAAAAACCCCAAAAACAACAACAACAAAGAATAACTTATATGCTTCAAACCCCTTAACTGGCCTTTACAAAGAATTACTATGTCCTTTAGTTGAAAAGTGAATTAATTCTCTTAATGCTTTTGAAGGCCAGGCCAAACATTCAGGGAACTATGACATTAACAAAGACAAAAAACTAATTCCATCTTAACCTGAACCAAATCTCTTAGCACACAGCTGAATCAACTACCTGCACTTTTTACTTATTTGTTCTTAAATTCACTAAAATCATGTCGTACATATTTTTTACCATTAAATAATTTAACCATGCAGAGATTAAAAAAAACAACAACCAAGAATGGATTTTAGTTAAGTATCTCATATAAAAGGTCCTTTTAGTTGTCTGCTTGGGAGTAATTTTCAAGCATTCTGTTAAAGTTACTTTCCATAACTCCATGAACATCTGCGTTGTGCTTGGGGTTTTTTTTAACTCATTCCTTATACATATTCCTAAAAGCCTGTACACTGTACAAAATTTCTGTCACACAAATGAAACACAGAATCTGTCAACAGGACCAGACACAAACAAGTAGCTCTGCAAGTCCAGCATTTGTGTGAGAGATACAAACATTGTGCCCACTTCATTTCCTCATACTAACTTTGTCAACAAACGGATGATCCATGAAGTCTGGCCCACCAATACTTAGATTCAGTACATCTATCTTCTTTAAAATTGCATAATTAAAAGCATCCAGAAACCAAGATGTATATGAGACCTATGCATGAAAGAGGGGAAAAAGTTACCATTAGAAAAAGTCTGTGATTTCATGACAATGCAGACTTTAGACAGAGAGGAAAAACAACACCAAAATAAAGCACAAAACTGACAATGGTCTTAAATTTCTAGCATTCAGTACATTTAAGTGACTCCATTATACAGGTAAGACTTCCATATCCTGTTTCTGAAAAACACACCAGATATGGAAACTGAGAGAAATCTGTCAGTTCTATTTATAAATAGAAACCTGTATCCTTTCCACTTATCAATGTCTACATTTATGACTGCATGCAATACCCCCAAAGGAAAGGATTATTACAGCATTAACCTGGAAAGGCAGGAATTGAAACACATGTAAAATAGCTACCTGATTATTAGTGAACACTCTGAAAATGTGCAGTTCAGCATTTGGAGCAAATCCCTGGCATTCCCTCATGCTGGCTATCACACCTGCTACAAAAGTCCCATGGCCTAAACCTGTAAGCATGAGAAGGAAACAAAATAAGACATTAGAACACAAAGAATTCCATTGCCAAGAATTTTTACCACTGAACAACACCTATAGCAAAAATCACATACATTTAACAGACTTTACAACAAACCACAAGTGCTGGGTTCAGTCCTAGTCTTTTTGAACCATATTTTGCTACCAAGTTCAGTGAGGACAGAATTTGCAGCACACTGTAGCCAGACAACCAGCTGATGAAACTTGGGTGATTAATTGTCCAGTCCATCCACTCCTGATTGCTACCAATGAAATCATGACAAAAACCAGTATTTTGGAAAATGCAGCTCATTTCAAAGTCAATGTATTTTAATGCAGACTTCTTACATTTCTGTACTCCAAATCTGCCTGTCCAGCAACCCTCTGGGCACAGAACTTACAGAAAGAGCTATCCAAAGCAGGTGCTGCAATGTAAAGTAATTACTGTGTAAACAAAACTATGGAGGTGCACACAAGCCTGAGCAATACAAGCATCTACTTTGAACTCTAGGAAGATTCAATGGCCAACAGACTCACTGACCCAAACTGTATGAAGTTAATAATCTGTGAAAGCACACAGTCAGGGCAAGTCAGGGTCAACATACAAAAAAAAAGGAACACAGTGTAGAAAATAAAAGAGGTTCAGTTATACAGAATAGAAAATCTTTACAGGAAGGTGCCAAACTCTGATCAGTTTAGGACTACAAAGTAAGGAAGGAAAATGCTGTCCCTCTTCAGTATGGAAATATGTACCACTGTGAAACAGCAACATGAAAAGGAGTAAGAAAGAAAACACCTTTGTTGGGTTTACTCTAAATGCCATCTTCTCTAGCAACGTATTGACAGGTGCACAGTAACTTTTTGCCCTGACATTTTTCAACAGCTATGATGAAGTGTCACATACAACTCCAAGGACACTTATGCACCCCCCTTTTGGAACCTTAATAGTCCCTGCTAACTTTGGTATGAGTATAAAGTGCCTGGGACACTGCAAAATTAAGCATTAAATATCAAGATACACCATTTTAACAGATGTTAGCAGCACAGCAGCAAGCACAAAACACACCAGTGTCAGCACCAGCTGGAAAACTGCACAGTAACTCACCATCATCCAAGGTTCTCTCATTAGTCCAGTTTGTTCTCTCCTTTACATTTTTGAAATGTGGATGTTTCTCACTCAGACCAGTGTCAAACACTGCTACTCTCACACCAGCACCTATTAAAGAAAGCATTGCTTTTTCTGATGCAGCTCCATAGCAAATCTAGTCTATCAAGTTAAAAGAGAACTTTTGTTTAATGTAGTAAGCAATTTACAATTCAAGTCAGCCATAGGTAATACATAAACTCATATTCCAACTCAGAAATTCAAAGATCACAAACATGATGAACTTACCCCTAAGTAAAGTACACACATACAAACAAGCACTCCATAAATACACAATACATTCCAAACCAAATTATTTCTCAATCATTGCAACCTGGCAGCCAGTGAAAGGTTAACACACACGAGTCAATTAGCCTCTCCTTACACTTCACTTGTTTTTCCAAGAAGGTTATTGTTCTCAGGCAAGAAGCACAAGCATACCTGTGTAACCCATCTGCCAGAGGACATCTGCCTGCAAGGTCTGAGCAACCTGGCGAGGGATGGCTCTCAGCAAGCGCCGGCTCGAGTGGCGGCCTGTGGCGTGCCAGAAGCCAGAGCCCAAAGACAGACTTGCTCTTCTCAAGGGCCGAGATGACTGCCACTTCTGAGTCCACCTGGTTTCATTGCAGTGCAGCATTGGGTCAGCTGTGTAGAGTTAGGATGGAGAAAATTAAAAATGGCACGAGGAAAGCCGTAATAGAAGTGATTCTTATGCAAACTTAAGGCATCGTATTTGTTACAACAAGTGTTTTAGAATATTGAGAATCTAATTTCTCTAATCAACATCAGTAGAAGTTTATCTACTACGGATACAGAGGTCCCTGTTCTATGGTAAGTGACTGCTGCAAAAGAAATGTTTCTATGTTGCAGATGGAAATAAAGCATGCTTCAGCAAACGTATGACAAAATCCTTGCCATTTTATAACCAAAAGAACATATTTCTGTTAATTAAAGAAAAACTGCAAGGCACTTTACACATTACACACTTACATTTGTGTAATGCTAAGCTAATATTGTGAAATAAGGCTAAGAACACTTTCCCAAGGCCACGCAGGCACACAGAAAGTAACTTACACTCTGAATACTTGAGTGACCGAAAGACCTTTCTCTGAGGTGTCACACGCTTGATGTTCGGATGATCTTCCAGAGTGAGCACTCCATCCTTCTGCCTCTCGTTGATCTGAATAACTTCAAAATCGCTCGGGTAGTCACTGGCCGGGTTGTTGCGAGGTACAATCCTCCAGTTCTCAATGTCACCACTTTTTAATGCACTTGAAATAAATTTACTTCGAGCTTTAGCTGTGAAGTATCCATTGAAAGCCACAATATACTCTGGAACAAGAGCACAGCTTTATCAGAACTGGTGTTTAAGCAGCTTACACATGAATTCACATTGCAAAGTCTGAATTTTTCTTTACTTGGAACAAATAATCACAATTTGAGGCCCTTTTCTGCTGCTTTTACAAGCTTGCAATTTATTTCTGCACTATGTAAAGGGGTGGGAGTGTTGGAAACATAAGAAATAGGACAAAAGCCTTTGAAAGGAAGGTAGAATTGTAAATATTAGGGAAAAGCAAAATGACATGAGAGGAGCAGGGGTGAAGGAACAGATTTATTGTTACAAACTGATATGCCAATTCAGCGTGCTTCTTAACTGGTATGGTTTAAAGACTCTACATGGTACTGAGCTTTAGTGGAAATTACTGACACTAATTATGACAACCTCAGAAAACAAAGTCAGACTCAACAGCCCAGTCCCTGATCTGCACCAGTGACTGCCAGCAGGCTCAGCTCCAGCTCACACCACCACACTGACTGTGTTAAGGTTGTGGGCTCAGCTCCAGCTCACACCACCACACTGTAGCACAGGAATGTCACTTCTGTCACCCTCCTGCACATGCCCAGGCACAGCAGAGCTTCACTGCAGTCCTGCAGGTCCCTGAGGCAGCACAGGATGCAGGGACACTGTAGCACAGGAATGTCACTTCTGTCACCCTCCTGCACACGCCCAGGCACAGCAGAGCTTCACAGGATGCAGGTCAAGGTGTCCTACTGCTGTCCTCTGCCATCCCAGCTGCAGCATCTGCCTTCCACCCTCTCCCTTCACTCCTATCTGCCATCCTTCCATGCAAGTATCACTTCCAAACTTTTTCTTTAACAAATCCACAGAGACTTCTTGCTTTTCTCTCCCCTTCAAGGCCCATCTGTGTGGTTACATTTTATTAAAGAGCCTCAAGCATACTACTGGCCAGGTCAAAACAAACAGCTACTAAACACACCACTCTTGCCCACCCAAGCCTTCCCACTCCATTTTCACTTTTAAAACCCTCTGGGTTTCCCTCTCCCTTCTCTTTTTGGAACACTGTCTCCAGCTAAACAAACAACCTTTGAGAAAGTGTTCCTCTTTTGGAATATTGAGAATTTAACAGATGATGAGCTTCCACAGAAACCCTGAGTGTTACAATTGCACAAGCACCACAAATCAGTGCCATACACATGAACATGACATGGATTTTTTGTTTTACTGCTTAACTCTTTATTACCATGCTCCACGACTGTCGAAGTGAACTCCACTTTCAAAGTAAGACGAGAACATCCAGGACATATGTGAGCCTCGTGAGAGGAATTCCCTACTCTGGTACCAAAGTGTTTTTTGCCACAGAGTAAAATAACAAACAGAACAAGCCAGATGTTTGCAAACTTCATGGTCATAGAAGAAAATGGTTTCATTCCAAAAATTCCATATATTCAAATCACAATTTTCTTCTTTATAAACTAGTTCATTTCTGTTTCAGTAAACGTTGCTTTCACTGTGCTGATCAACTGGATATTCTGAAAGCTGGATCCAAAATAAGTAGAGATTTCATGGTCTTTTCAGGTCAAGCCTAGTGAACAGGCTCATTTCTTTCTCCGCTTCTTCTCCATTTTGCATTAAATGATTCAGTCACTCAGGATGTGCCAGCTCAGTCCTGTACTCCATTTCTGATGGCAACCTTAACTCCCTAGAAGAATTAGCAAAGCTGATTGCAAGGCAACCTGTAAGGCAGGGTAATACAGAAAATAATTAGAATCATTAATAATTTGTGCTGTGTAGTCTGAAAATCACCAAAAAGAAGACACCTTTGGCAGTTTCCTTTAGAAATAACAGAGAAAAAAGTTCCTCATATTCCAGTCACAATTTTTCACCAACAGTAAAGTTTTTCCCTTGCTCAGAGCAGAACACGAGTGAAACACTATAATAGAGAAAAAAGTTCCTCATATTCCAGTCACAATTTTTCACCAACACTAAAGTTTTTCCCAGGTATTAACCTGACAAGAGAACAGGCAACAATGACCACCAAACTCAACCACACTTCATGTAGGTGCAGCAAAGAGCTAAAAACTACACGCAAATTCCATGGCAGGGAAAAAGTGCAAAATAAAATACTAACATGATAAAAGTGTCCATGGACACTTAAAAAAGCATGGGGTTTTTTTGTTTTGGTTTTTTTTCCCCAATCAGAAACATGGCAAATAGAAATAATGCACAGAACCTCATTTTACACAAGGCAAATCAGATTCAAACTCTATGCCAAAGCCAGGTAAGGACAAAAGATACCAGAAGAGGCAAAGCTGCAGAGACTGTGTTTGAAAATCTACCTGAAAAAAGCCTTTCAAAACTTTTCTGAGCCAGGGTGTGTGTTATGGGCACCTGAGGAAATAAGAGCTGATAACAGCATGTGAATTTAAAGGAAGGTGCTGAAAGTGTTTTCCACATGCAGGGACAACCTCCAACCTCCTCTCCTTATGTTCCAAAGTGCATAATACACTCAAGGAAAACTGCAATGCTAGTATTCTTCTGAACTCCAAACACCCAACCAGAAACTGAGAGATACAAGGCCATTAAAAGATAAGAAAAGAGAAACATTTATGTCTGGTTTGTCACAGCACCTGGGGAAGCAGAACTGTACATTGCAGCTGTGACCAGGACTGGAAACCAGGGGCCTTGTTAGGGGATTCCCAGGATTCAGGGGAATGATGGGCTGACCTCACAGCACAACAGATGAAATGAGTCTGAATGCAACAGCTGTTACTTCATTTTCATTTAATTTTATTTAGCATTATCAAGTATTTCCTTGGAATAGGGACAGAAATTACCTTTATTTTTATTTGACTGACAACACCATGACAGACTGGGAACTGCTTGTTAGCAGCCATAAAGTTTCCCCTTCATTCCTAACTCAACAAACTTACAGCGCACTGACTCCTGGCCTCGCTTAAGCTCTGCCTGCCTTATCACTTCATCGGTTAATAACTCCTACAGCAATAAAATAAAACAACCACACAAATGAGCAAAATAAACACCCTTGCGGCTAATAACAGGCTGTACGCAAGCACGATAAGGAAGTACGATGGACACCGAGAGCAAAGGAGCAGCACACCCACAGGTCTGAGCTGTTTAACACGCACCCCGTGGGGTCAGGACGGGACCCACGCTCGCAGCCTGCCCCTGCCCTGGCAGAGCCCCATCCACCCCGCGGGCCGGGCACGCCGCAAGGATCCCCGGCTGCAGCAGCAGCACCGTGCGGCCCGGGCGGCTCCGCCAGCACTGACGAGCCGGGCCCGGCACCGGCCGGCCGGACCACAGCCGCAGCGAGCGCGGCCGGGACCGTGCGGGGCAGCTCCCGGCCCGGGCAGGGCGGAGATGTGACAGCAGGCGAGGAGCCGAGGGGCAGCGAGCGCCGCCCGCCCGCGCCCCGACCCCGAGGGAGCCGCGGGCTCCGGCCCGTCCCGCCCGCCCGTGCTCACCGCGCCGCCGCCGCCCGGCCCGCCGCCATCTTCAGCGCTGTTTACCGGCGCGCTCTCGCGAGAGCCCCGCGGCCGCGCTGCGCAGGCGCGGGCGGTGCCGCCCCGGGAGCCCTCAGGAGGCGGCGCGGGGGTCCCGTTAAGCCCCGGGAATGGCAGCTTCAAACCCCGACCCAAATTAAATGTACGGGTTTAAAGCCCCTTTGCCAGCGAGCGGAAGGCGTTGTTGGCAACACAACTGAAGCAAACGGCTTTGAGGCCAGCTGAGGCTGGGTCAGCTGTGGACAGACCCCTGACCCTGGTACCCCCTCAGCTGCTCCCCATCTTCTCCCAAACTTCATAGCTGTCGTTTTGAACGGCTTGATTCTTCTCGGGTCCCGTTTCTGATGGAGTCGGACGAGTCGCACACTCTCCCAATGTTACAAATAGATATCATGTAGCACTATGTGAGGGAGTGTTACTTAGTGTTAGAAATAACACTGTAGCTGCTCCTGCTCAACTATGTCAATGAGAAAGTGAATAGAGATTAACATCCAGAACATCAGCACTCTGCCATAAAGGAAAGCAACAGAGGAGCTATTTAATACAAGGATACAGAGAGGATCCAGACTTCTGCTGTCTAGGTTAGGTAGCTTGCTTAACAAGGTATGGATAAGTTACAGTAAGTCCTCCAAGGTGCATTACACGTTTTTGCAGCACTCTGATCAGAATTGTCTCCTGGGACATCGAGCTACTCCTATTTTGCTTTGGCTGCCAAAGCTTGCCTGCGTAGAATTCTGCTCAAATACAGAGCAAACCATGCCCACATCCACTCAGGCAGGCACTCGCCCAGCGTCCACTGCAGAGAGGCACAGGGAGACAAGAAAACAGAAAAAAAATTAAAGGAAGGCACAGATTAAGATACATTTAATTAAAGCAAACAGTTTCTCAAATCACTACTAAAGCAAGGCAAAAAGTGCTTGAATATCATGAGCTGAGCCTTAAATTCAACCCCTTGAAGCACACACGTTCAGCTGTTTTGGATGCAGTGCCCACAGCTGAGCAGTTAAGTTCTGCAAATACTGAATCCTGATTTGATCAAGTTCTCAACAGCAATTCTGTCCACTTCCATTAATTGCCACATTTTGCCAGAATGCATCCTGTCTCTTTTATTCCTTTTGGACTAATCCCCACTTCTTCATTTCCATAAGGAAGCCACTAGGTAGGACACAAGAGATGTGACCAATGCGCATAAAACAGTCTGCCTCAAAAATCAAAACCCTAACAAATGGAGGAAAATACAGTTTTTTTCCTGCTATTATTCCATCCTCCCTACCCACTCTTTCCCAAAGCACAAATATGCTCACTATATGAAGACTGAAAAAGCTATTTCTGTTTACAGAAGACAGTGAAACACTTGTCCAGTCAGCAACACCCCAAGGGAAATGAGATACTCTGCTTTTCAGTTAAAAGTTGTCTCTTTCCCATTTCTGCTGCATATTTCAAGGGAGAATTGGATTCACTCTCTGATCTTAAAAATAAGCATGCCCAAGCATAAGTTTATAAAGCAGAACTTGTGAGAAAATATGGCACAATGCCTTAAAGTCTACAATATGTATTACACTTTTTCAGAATGAGCAGTTTTCATTCAGACTCCTAAGAAAGCAAACAGCTGATTTACTTCTACTGACAAACATGAAGTAGTTTAATGAATTCCATTACCTGTATTGCATGCTTCCAGCAACCAGTGGTCCTTATGGATAACCCAAGAGTAGAAACAGCATGACTTGCATATTCTTCAGCAGTAGGAAAAAAAATAGATCTCTTTGATATAGTGCTGCTGAATGATAACATTTTTGTAGTAGTTACAAATGGTGTCAGACTCTGAACAAAAATTCCTTTAGAGGCATACTCATAATGTAGTGCTCTACTGAAATAGTCCAAGTAGCTCTAGAAAAACAAAAGCAGAAAGACACTTTTTTTTTCTTTTTTTTTAAACAATGAAATCTCAGGGCAAAGTTTTATTAAAATTACATAAAAGTTTTTAAGTTTTATGTACCAGCTCAATAAATCTTAATAAATAATATAAAAATATTATTTTCTGTAGTATTATAAACATTTCTGTGTTATTTGCTATAAACCTGCCACAGTATACTAACTTGCAGGACAAAGTGACTGCTTATCACAATCTGACAATTTCTGCTTAAAAATAAGACAATACCATTTATTTCATCTAAAACAAGCACCTTATCTGGTCTGGGAGCATTGCAGACACTCTGCAGACAGCTCTACCTACTATTGTCAGAAGAAAAAAATAAAAGTCCCATTCTTTAATATATTTACAGGTGAATTTTGCATTCAACTGTCTCCTCCAGAGCCAGATTATTCATTTCCTGGGACTCTCTTAGGCAAGAAGATTTATTAGTGTGTATCTGCATTACCTCCTTTAGCTCATTTTACGTTTACAGACCAAGAAAAGCACAAGGCTGATAACTGGGACTGCTGGAATCAGACTGAAAAATGAGCCTGGCTCAGTTTTATCAGGGCAGCAACACCGATGCCTTCCCTGCTGTGCCACACAGCCAGGCCTCCCTGGGAAAGAGCATTTTAGACTCAGCTTGTGAGCAGATATCTTGCTGCTTCCATCAGCCTTGCAAAAGGTTTTCCCAACAGTTTGTTGGGAAAGCATCTTGTACAAATTCTCTTACAGCTGCTTTAGGAAAATTAAAGCAACCACTTCAAGCATTGTTCATTGTTAGTACACAAAGAGGCTTAGGATGTTACAGCAGCTTGTTCTCACTTCTGTGTTCTGAGGCCAGGCTCAAAGCTGGATTGCTGACCCAGCATTTGGATTAATTATCTCAGCTAAAACAAGAAACTTTGGTACATTTGTGATTCTTCTTTTTCATTCAAGCCTTTTAATTGTTTTAATTCAGACTGCAGTTCTACATACACTTAGCAAAATCAAAGGGGCAGATATTCTGTAATTGCAAGCCAGCTTCCACACTGAAGGAAGTCTGCGGGGAGTTTTACACCTTGGGGTAGTAAAAGCTGCTTTTGCTCCAGGCCAAAGGAAATAAAAGAGCTATGTCAGGAGCAAGGCTACAACACAGGGCAGCCACAGACAGCTGGAGCAATAACCACTTGTGTTTAGACACTGGATCCAGGTGAGAACCTTCCACAATCCCAGCTGCTTTTGTGCATTCAGCAGCATGTCATGTTGTGTCAATCCACCATCACCATGAGCATTCATTCCTCCAGCACCACCCAGCTGCCCTGTCCTGTTCGTTATTGCTTGGATCTCTTCAGGAAGGACAATTCTGGGGGAGTTCTTCTCACTTGTCCCCAAATATGCCAGAACACTCCTTGGTAGTACATGAAGCAGCAGCTTGATTTGGCCACGCTCCATGTCACAGTGGTGGCTTGAGCATGAGTATAACCCTTTTTGCTACCAAATATGGGTATGCAAGACTGGAGGTATGTGCACAGTTCAGCTGGAGAGATTAAATTATTGACCCTTTCAATGAGGCCCACAGAACTGCCTCTCTGTGCATCTGAGAAAGGCAACATTTCTCCTAAAATGACTGTTATGCCACACTTCACTCAAAATCCAAGAGCACTGACTTTGGTTCAAGGCTCAGCACTGGTGAGGATGAAGAGTTTACTGCATGATATATGTATCATTCACTCCAAAATTTAAACATTCAAGTATTTTGACATCCTAGCTGAATGTGTTTCCAGTGCACGCCATTTAACACTACAGCCCAACTTACTTTAGAGGCTCCATAGACTGTCGACATCGGCGTTGGCTGACAACACACTGCTGAAGAAATGTTCACAACTGCCCCTTTCCTCTTCTTTACCATGCCTGGCAACACAATATGTGTCATCATGGTAGCAGAAGCAATATTTACATGGATCAAGTCCCATAGAATATCCTCAGACAGATTAGTAAAATAGTCTGTGTAGGCATAAAATATTCCTACATTATTCACCAAAATCCCAATTTCTCTGTCTTTCAGAGCCTCCTTAATGCCTGGGTAGAGCTCACGCCCCTTGCTGAAATCAGCTACTATGAAATCTGTTTGCACTTTATAGGTTTCAGATATGCTCCTGGATACAGCCTCCAGCTTCTCTTTGTTCCGGCTCACTAAGATGATGTTGACACCATGCTTTGCCAGTTCTTCAGCATAAGCCTTCCCAATGCCATCTGTGCTACCTGCAGGAGAAAACAGCAATAGAACACAAAACTGAAAAACAGAGCAACACCAGCCTTCTCTTTTGACAGTTCTTTCAATTATAGCTTTATTCCTTTTCCTGAGATCATGTGGCACTAAATATATTGAATTCAAAGACACAACAGTAAAGACAACACTGTCAACCACCTTCTGCAATTCCCCTCATAAAAGTTTCATATTTTCTATGACAAAAGAGAGCTCAAAGGAGAACCTTAATGAAAGGCAGGGATGTCAGAGGTGCAGGACTCAAACCCTGCTGAAGAACTAGGGCACATATGAACACCCCATAGCAAAAAGAGGATCTTGGCTACATCTGTGTCTACACTTGTAGGTGATCAAGATGCACCTTGCAAATTTGGGCAACAATTGCTGTGATTCTTTCTCAGCAGTCAGTCAACTCGATTAGCTTGCCCATCTCCTGAGGAATTAATTTATAAAGGCACTGAACAACAGCCACTGCTCAGGCAGACTAACCTGCAACCACAGATAATACAGGCTCCAGCCTGTGACATGGAGCTCACCCAGCACCACAAGCTGCCAAGTTTCACAGCACTGGCACGGTATGTTACACAAACACAAGGAAATTCACCACTTCATCTCTTACCCGTGACCACGGCCCACGTGCCGTACTTCTTGACGAGATCAGCCTCCCCACTCAGCTTTGGAATCACATGCAGCCTGAGAGCACTGTAAGTGTCCAAGGCCAGAGACACAACCTTTCTGACTGTGTACCAAGCTCCAACAACAGCCAGGGCTTCCATATAGAAACTGCAGGAGTGACTGATTTCTCTGTACAGGAGGGAGAATCGATCCACGGCAGCCATGGTGATCACAAGCCTGAAAAAAAAAGACACAGGCAATTACAATTGCTTCCTGAGCCACGTAAACTTTTCAGACTGTATGGATAACCTTTGAGATGCAGCATTTTACAGTTTGAGCACTGTTTTGATGCAGAAAAAACAGCGTGCTAAAATTTGGGTGTCACCTACCATCAACCTCACAGGTTTAGGTACTGTTTAGCACTTTTCCTAGGGTTGAACTATTAATCAGTTATACTGCAACAACAATGATCACCGATTCTGTAAATAAAATAATTAAAGAAGAAGCTGAACAAGTGAAAACCAATGTTGGAAGATGAAAAACTACCTACACGAGAGGCAAGGATAACCAGCACGCTAGAGCTGAGACACAAAGAAACAACGAGCTCTTCCAAGGACAAAAACCCACGAGAGAGACAAAGCAGGCTCAGACAGCACGTCAGGCCCCAGCGCAGCCAAGAGCTCCGCATCTGCCACTGTCCTTGAAGCAGGGCACGGTGCAGCGCATCACGCACACCGCACTACCCGTGCCTCGCTGGGCTTTTGCTGGTTAATACGTTTTTAAACAAGCACAAATCTCCAGGACCCCCTGTGCCGCCCGGCGCCGCCACATCCCGCCCGCCCCTCGCCCAGGGCGGGACAGCGGGCTCGGGGCGCGCCGCCTCCGCGCAGCCCTAGCGAGCTGGCCCGGCGCCTCGGCCCCTCGCCCAGCCCCGGCCCGGGCC